>NC_050462.1:41727428-42327428 GCF_903995425.1 Onychomys torridus
AAGTGGTATGGTATTACTTTCAAGAATCGTGTTGGGAGCTAAGACAGGAATCTTACAAAATTAGATAAAATATCCAGTCTGACATAAACACCATATGGTAAGTGCCGTGAGACAGAGTTGGATGCTATGTGTTAAAACTATGACACACGGGGAGTAAGTGTTGGAAAGAAAATGAAATTCGCAGTTAGGTCTAAATCTTAATATCTTATTTTCCCAGATACGTACAGTAAGACTCTAACAGCAGCTCTTTCCAAATTTTTCTTCCATCAACTAAGACTTCACAGTAAGTAGTACTGCTATTCTATTACAGTGGTTTTGCAAATGATGCCATGGTGTAAGAGCTCTTCCATGGCTACCTGTAGTGGACAGCTGTTCTGTCTTGACCCAGAAGCACCACCCCTAGAGATGTAGCAGGTAACCATCCTACCTACCTATGAGCTTGAAGTAGCTGCCCCTGGGGCATGGCTCCAGGCTACCCTCTTAAGGGTCTGAGACACTGTAGACCACCCTCTTCTCTCCTTGGTGGGACTTGGATGCTGGGACAGTCTCGGGCAGAACAGCATGGGACCATGCCTCACCTTTGCAGGACCCCGAGACAATTCCTCTGTTCTGTCTTATGAGTTTTTCCTTTCTTAATAAATCCCTTTGCCCTTTAAGCAGACTCTGTGGATTTCTTGCTTTAGCTACTGAAGGGTCCAGGAATATAGAAATATAAAATTATAAGCTTAAGAGACAGAAAATGACAGTCATCAGCTCTAAAAGTTAACCTTTAACAATGGCTCGTTACTTTACAGTCAGCTTAACTGTTAACCCCCTTGCCCCTAATAGCCAACAACTGCCTGGACCAAAGTTAACTTTTAATCGTTGTTTCTAGTGACTCCTAGCATGCACCCCATGCCTCATACTATAAAAGGGGGCCAGTACCCCCTTCATGGCCACAGCCCCAGAATTCCAACATTGGCTGTGGTCTCAGCTAGCTGATGAGCTTTTGTGCCCCTTGGTGATTTTTTTATTTTTATTTGTTGTTGTTGTTGTTGTTTTTTCTGGAATACATTCTGCTTCTGGCTTAATGGACTTTGATGGTCTGTCCCCCATTATGCGTGACCCCAGACCCAACACTACCCTATTTACTGAGTTTTAGTTTAAAATGAAGCTTGCACCAACTGAAAAGGTTCTCAAAATTCAGAAATTGCCCTTTTCTGACTTGAGGGTCTACTCATTCTCCACAGTGTAATGAAGGGTGTTTCAAGGCCGCTTTGTGCCACCGTAAGCAACAGTGGACACCAAAGACTCTGGGGGTCCTCAGAAGTAAGATAAAACATCTGGTCTTACATCAAAATTGTTATAGATATGTATTTAATTTTGTGTGTTTGGGTATTTTGCCTGAGGGATGACTGACTGTTCACCACTGGAGAGCATGGTGGTCATGGAAACCTCAGGAGGCATCAGGTCCCCTGGAACTGGAGTTAGATGGTTGTCAGCTGCCATGTGGGTGCTGGGAATTGAACCCAGGTCCTCTGGCAGAGTAGTCAGTGCTCTGTAATGGCTGATCCATCTCTCCAGTGCCCAAATGACTGCTTTGTAACAGAAAAATAGAAACAGATCAGACAAAAGTGATATGCTGCCTGGAATATTTCCTGAAAGCAAGCAACGCAATTATCAGTAGGTAGTACTGAGATGACATAAAGCTATCAGCACGGTGTTCACCTCCCGAAACAAAGGCAGAACAACCCCTCTCCCCAAAACACAACAAAAAGACCTGCAAATTGTAAACAGCCCTCTTTAAGAAAAGTGACATCATTTTGCTATTCACAACACAGCAGAGACATAACTGCTCCAAGTTTAGCTGCTGGATCCATTTATTTATAGCAATCCCATCCGGGGTCTTGGCAGCAGAACCACAGACTCAGAAATACAGTAGGCGATAGTGTAAATGACTTTACACAGCTGTGCCGTCACCTCAGCAAGAAGGCAACAGGGTCAGAGAGGAAGGCACTTCTGTGACCACACTTAATGGGAAGCTATCACCAGTGTCTATTACTCTGAGTCTCATTATGAAAGAAGAGGTCATGGGAATGGGAACAAAGAGGAACGAGGAGAGGAAAGCTGGGAGAAAGAAAGGTAACACATGGTTTAAACTGGAGGGGGTGAAGAGAACGCTGCCAAGGAAGGGGAAGAAAATGGTTACATACTCTTTGGATAGAACAGCGCGTATCAAACAGCCTGAACAAGTGCCCAAGAGTGTGCTTATGAAGACAAGTCCACACTCACGTCGAGCGTTAGTCGAAGAATCAGTAACTTATGAGCATCACTGTTTTAGAAACAGCAACAGCAGCTTTGGAAAATTGCTTAAAGATAAATCAGGAGGCAGACTCTCAGCTTGTCCCTGCAAGATCGCAGAGTGTTCACAGTCAAGGGGGACTTACCTCAGCTCTTCTTGTGTGCTTCCTGAGCAAGGCCTTACTTCGTAGTCCTGCTGGGCTTACAGGCATGAGCCCCTACACCCAGCTTATCCACACGGCTCTTTAAAACCAATACTGCTAATACTGTAAAAACAACTGGATTTAATCTAAGTCTCCCAAAAGGGTTTGCATGTAAATTAAGATACAATGACAACTTTCTTGCCCATTTACCAAAACAACATTAAAATAAAAGCACCACTCTTCTCTCCAGATACAAAATTTTAATTAAAATGACCATAAAGTATTAAAACTATTTATCCACTGATAACGTAAGTCAGTAATACAACATGTCATGTAATGCCTGTTCTCACGAATAATTAAAAAAAACTTAGATCAGTCTAATAAAGACAGTCTTGTATCTCTAAGCAATGCAAATTGTAATACTTTTGACAATTCAGAGTTTCTCCAAAATGCCAAATCTAGTTAAGTGGGAAGGAACATTCTAGGATGCTAGTTATGCTTTTGAAGAGACCATTTTTGTCTCCCTCTGTGGTAGTTTTCTAAAAAAATCTATAAACCACAGTAATCTGAACCTGGACATTAATCTATTCGGGATTTTGATTTCCAGTTCAGTTCTGTGGCAATCACAGGTAGGTATTTCCTGGAAGTGTCCTGCCTTAGTGGCCCTTAGCCAACTCTTAAAAGATTCGGCTATCCACGTGAGTCGGTCTACATCTGAGGAGTATATAAAGCAGTGCCTTTCACCAACATGGCTGTCATGAACATTTCATTAGAGGGGTGCGGTTCTGACGTTTTCTGGTACTGTTCAAGAACGCATGCTGTTTCACTCTGAGTTTCTTAGCTGACCATAGGTCAGATGCTCACCCAGGACTAGTTGGCACCAAACTGACAACAAACGCAACATTCTTAACAGTGTAGAAGAAAGGACAGATGACTGTTACTGGCTGCTACTTAAAGTGAATGTTATTCACTAGGATAAAATAAATAAACTAAACTGCACACTGTTTTCTTCTGATGCTATATATAATTTAAAGAATGTAGCAGCTGTTCACTCAATAACCATATGGGGAAACAGGTGAGAACATAAATGTTAATGTAATACAAAGATAAGCAAGTTAAAAGCATTTTTTGTCAGACTTAATGACAAATTTTTTCCTTTTGGCACATGATAGGCTTTTAATAAATGTTATGCAAAATTCATATAGTAAAACCAACAGAACTTTGAAATTAATCATAAAGAAATAAGACACTACAAAACTGCCTTTCCTCCCTTGGTAGTGGTGGCATTACTAGATTCCAAAAGGTGCTCTATGTAGGTACACAACTACACTAAACCTCTGCGATCACCCACAGTTGGCTCAGCCTGTGTTCAGCAGTCTCTAACAGAGATGGTCAGCAGTGGAAACTCCCTGCACTGGGATGGGGGCCATGGGTTGGAACCGAGTGCTTCATGGTTGAGTCTGCTAACTCCACAAAGCCCAGTCACTGTAGTGACTGAAGAACCCACTTCATACTTACAGAGCAAGGACAATGGATGATCTGGCTGGGACCAGCACAAATTAGAAAAGGTAGCTGAGAAGAATGTGTGACCTCGAGGAGTTATTTACAGTAGTGACTCCTTGGGAGTTGAGAGACATTTGGGGGAGAAGCTGATCAATTAATCCACGGAGGGAGTGGCCCACTTGCTTGACATTGAGACTGTCATTAATTACTGTACATTAACACACTCATCACATTTTATGTTTGAAAACTATACAGCATGACATTGGTGTTGAAAGCTAATACTGTGTTAGCTCAAGTTATTTAGTTTATATAACTGTATGCTTTAGACCCTTGACTTACAGATAACCCTCACTGGAGAATAATCATTCATATTGCAACTGAATCTGTTATGAGCAGACACTTTCACTTTATATACTCAGGGCAATATTTTGAAAATGTTGCCACCCTTATTATTTTGATATTTTATCAGTGATATCCCTATTTTTTAAATCAACAAGTGAATATATCAAAATATAAAAAATACACGGCTTGAGTCATTTTTTTACACCTTTAAGAAAACATTGACAGCACAGTCTATGAAATACCATGTTTTACCTTAACCTTACATGAAATAATAAAATAGAAATTCATCAATTCATGTGAATAAAAATAATACTCCTTCAAAATAGGCCTTACCACATGTATACAGAATATAGTGCAAATTAAATCATTATATAATTAAAATAGCCTCAAAATTGTATCTCATTGATTACTCCACTTTAATGTCTCCTTATAGTTTTATGATTATTCTGGACAGCCCAGAATTTATAAATCTTGTTAAAGTCAAAAGCTTTCTAGTGCATAAAATAATATCAACCCACTATCATTTCTTATTAATAATAGCAATGTTTTCAGTATTTTTCATGTTTTCAGGATCTGTGAAATGAAATTTTAACTTGGAAGAAAAAGATTACAATGGTATAATTAATTAAATAAAAAATAGAGTGAGCTAGGTCAAAGTCAGTTTTGTAAGAGACAGACCATGTGCTCGCTCCCTAATGGCAGCGGGTGCTTCGCCCTCCCACAGTAAACTCACTGCCCTGCGAAATGCCGGCTGCCTCCGCTCACTCGCTTGCCCGTGACGCGTGGTTGATACTGTGGGCTAGTCCAGTGCTGTCTCTTCTTGAAAGGAACTCAGAAAAGGAAGCACAGAAATGAAACACCTCACAGGCAAAGTTTCATGACATCTCAAGTCATCTTGCCTTGTCATTCGAAGACAGTGACAAATGCCATAGGAAAAACCAGCAGAAATATAAAATATGAAGTCTCTAAAATTCAGAGAGCAAATATAAAAACAGACAGGTGAAAGCTTAGAGAGAGGCTTAAAGAAATGAGGTATGATTGGGTCATCGTGCTACAATGTATCTCAGTGTAATACGTTACAACCTGTGTTTCCAAGGTGCAAAGTCAGCAGATCATAACTTCTGCATGTTCACATGATCCTCTGGTCAGAGGTGTACAGGTCACTAACAATGCACGGAAAAAGCATGAAGCTAACTGTGTGATTACACCATAAGCTTATCTGCCCCATAAGAAGGCAAATCAGAAGTAAAAATGTAAGCAAATAATTTTGTATTAATAATAAATACGGCTTCAAGCATTAAACATCATCAATATTTTTAAATTTTAAATAAATGCAACTATTTTATACAGAACTGTACCATTTATTATACACACAGTATATCAGTTCCCTTTGTTCACAAAGGCTGGTTGTAGATAATATGGAATGTTACAGTACCACCTTGCATAAAACTTTAGTACAATTCTGTACTTGAAAAAGGGTGCAAAACACCAGCCTCAAAAATCTGAATGGAAGTATCTTGCCTTCCTTTTTAAAAAGCACACCATTGACACACACGCACACCACACTGTACATAAGCTCACTTTTCAGTCACCAGCTGGAGATGTGGTAGCAGGTATGACGTGGAACTCACTACCCTCCCATCAGTATTTACTCATTATACGGCTGCGACTCCTCCAGGAGCCTTTGTGGACATGGATGCTTTTCTATGAATTACTGACCAGATAATTACTTCAGTTCAAAGAGACAAACAGCAGCTGCCAGGAATTACTTCTGGAAGAAACGTCCTTCTTGTAGCCGCCCCAGGAGCCGACATTCCTTAGGATATCATCTTCCTTCGCACCACTGCAGCTGGTCAAGATTCTCCATTCTGAACTTGGGATGCTGGTGGCTGCATGAAATCCTTAAAGGGAACTAGTGCCTCTTTAAGAGCAGAACAGACTTCTGAGGATGAGCACGTGATACATTCTACCAAAGTTGGGTATAAGGCAATTACTTGTGCCCAGGTATTTCCATCAACTGTAATATAAAAAGTATAAAAATCTCTAAACAGAATGTATGTAAACAGCAGTCACCCAATTTACATAAACACAAATTTAAAAACCATAACAGAAATGGTTCTGTAAGCATCTTTTCATTTTTACATTTTATAAGATTTCCTGATATATAATAAAGCACAAAAAGGAAGAGTTAATACAGTATTATGTACTTAGAAATTAGGTAAGAAAGTAGGTAAGGGGCTGGAGAGATGTCTCAGTGGCTGCTCTTTTGCAGAGGACCTGGGTTTGGTTCTCAGCACCCACGTGGCTGGTAATAGCCATTTCTAACTTCAGCTCCAGGGGAATCCAATGCCCTCTTCTGGCCTCCTCAGGTACTACACACAAAAGTGGTACACATATATACATGCAGACAAAAGTAAGTAAAATCTTAAAAAAGGAAGAGAAAGAAACGATCAGTGAATATAGACTCACCAATACCAACAAATTTAAAAAAAAAACACATTTTAAATGATGCTTCAATTTTTGAAAACTTGAAGTTAACAAGGTAACAAAATAATCCAAATCATTATTTTCTATATAGCTGCCAGAAAACATAGTGTGCATGTCAAGAACAATTAGGAAACATTTTTTACTCAGTTGCCTACTAAAATATCTTCCCAGGAGTCCCTCAGTAGCCCTTGATACTGATTATAATTTTAGCCACTGCACAGTCCTGCTCTTCTCGCAGTGCTTGCTAACCTCTAATGCACATCACCATGTCTCCTCACCATGGCTACCAAATAGGTGCCTCTCATCAGGTGGGCCACAGCGACTCATCTTATCCAATAATCTGCTTATGCTGAAGATCACATATGACATTTATGCTTTCTGTTGTTTGTTGGATTTTTTTTTCCCAAGTACTTATACATGCAAGCAAATATTGTATCCCTAATCTTTTCCACTTTTAGTCTGAGACAGTGTCTCACCAAGTTACCTAGGATAGCACCTCCATCTTAGTCTCTGGTTAGGACTTTGCAGAGTGCTCAGTCTCCATATAAAACCTGCTGACAGATGTCATGTTATTGCACAGAGCAAGTCTCCAGTTTGGGGCAGAGAGCATACAATAAAGAATACTATGAAAATGTACAAAACACTCCCTTTTATGGGGGGCCTGGTTCTTAAGACAGGGTTTCTCTGTGCAGTCCTGACTGTCCTGGATCTCGCTCTGTAGACCAGGCTGGCCTCGAACTCAGAGATCCACCTGCCTCTGCCTCCTGAGTGCTGTGATAAAAAGCACATGCCACCACACCTGGCTCAAAGCACTTTTATAATTATTCTGTCTTGTATTAGCTGGTGACAAGTTTTTCCCTGGAATAAGGTAGTGCTTGGTATTGTGGTCAAGTCAGTATCTCAGTTCTCCTGATGTGAAATGAGGAAATGAGTTTAACATAGTCTCTCTCAACTTCCGAAATAAGTTCCTGGTTAAACAAGCTTGGGAGACATCACATATATCTCTCCTCTTAAAGACCAATAACTCATATGAATTCACTAAAGGCTTAGAGTAAAGGGAATACTCAAATTTATCTAATCCAGGGTTTCCAAAATGAAGGTGCTTATGGGATTTTTTCCATCTAGCATGTTTTCACACTACTCACTATTCACCTTACACACTGAGTGTGATCCCCAGGACCCACGTGGTGGAAGAAGTGAACCAACTCCCTGAGGTTTTCATCTGACCTGCACATGTGGGGTGTGACAGTGTACACCTGTCCTCTACACACACAGTAAATAAAATGGAATAATAATAAAAGAAGAATCCATACCATAGTCCTTTTTGCTTTTGCTTGGGGTGGGGGTTGGCTTAAAAGAAGTCAGAAAAGGAACTGAAAAATAAACAGAAGCCAAGCACCGGTGCTCCAGCTGCCCTCCACAGCACTTCCTACCAACCCACCAAGGAGCAAACAAATCCAGACTAGCTACACTGTCAATCAACAGCCCTATTATGATACCACTTCTTGGCTTACTAGAGGAGATACTTCAAGCAGACACCTGACATAACACTTGGGGGAGTCTCCTCAGGTTCTCATAGGCTATTCTAAAGCCTGCTGTAATCTCTGAGGAACTCTTTAACAGGAAGCCAGGTGAACAGCACATATCTGCAACCCAGGGCTTGGGAGGTAAAGGAGAAAAGGTAAGTAATTCAAGGTTATCCTTGGCTGCATATGTAGTAGTTCAAAGTCAGCCTGAGTTATATGAGATTCTGTTTCAAAAATGCCAAACTATAAAAAGAATATTAAAAAGATGTATGCATTGATATGGAAGAATATACATGTTTGTTAATGAAAAAAGTAGTTATAAACAGGGAATATTGTTACTTTTTGCATAGAAAACTAGGGATTACTGGACTATGTCTTTTGTATTTATATGATAAACTTCTAGAGAGAAGCACAAAAATCAAGTAGTAATAAACACACACACACATATTTCAGCACTCATTCAGTGTGTGCAGCATGACAGGCACTTGGAGGTCAGAGGGTAGCCTGTGGGAGTCGGTTTTCTCCTCTTATCGTGTGGTTTCTGTTACTGAACTCAAGTTCTCAGGCTTGGTGGCAAGTGCCCTTATGCAGGGAGTACCTCATCACCTGCTGTTTTTATATTTTTAATTTATGTATATTAATAGTGCCTACTCAAAAATTTACCACCATCAAGTAAAATAATAAAAATAAAAATCCCTTCCAACAAAAATGAGTCTCTAAATGGTTTATCCCCAGCAACATAACCACAGGAGACAATGATAGAAGTTTAAACAGACATGGAGCCTGGTGGCTCCACACCTGACAGCCAGTCTCTTGCACCAGGCTTGCACGGCTGTTTGCAATCCAGCACAATTCTGCTAGGAAGGCTGGCTTTTTAATTTTTTTCTTCTTTCTTAATATAGCTTATTATACTTTTCTAATATATCGTTATAACTTATGGTTACATGAAATTAAAAAGTCCACTTCGTAAGTTCAGAATTCCAACTGTAAACTGTTTTAAAGGTGTGTGTGTGTGTGCAGGTGTACATGTATGTAGAGGCCAGACAGCAGCTCCGATGTGGTTCTTCAGGCACTGCCCACATAAAAATCAAATCATCTGGAACTTCTGTTTGTTTGTTTATCAATGTGTGTCTGGTACACATGTAAGACACGTGTGTAAGGATGCATGGAAGTCAGAGGACAACTCTGCACTCAGTCCTCTTCTTTTTGTATCCAGGTTCTGGAGCCAAACTCAGGTTATCAGGCTAAGGCCATCTTGCTGGCCCAACACATTTTGTTTTTGTTTTTGTTTTTTAAAGATTTATTTATTTATTATGTATACAGAAGAGGGTGCCAGATCTCATTACAGATGGTTGTGAGCCACCACCTGGGTGCTGAGAATTGAACTCAGGACCTCTGGACCTCTGGAAGACCAGTTGGTGCTCTTAAACTCTGAGCCATCTCTCCAGCCCCTGCCCACCATGTTTTTTAAAAATAGGTCATCTAATATAAAGACCAAACACTGTAAATTCCTTTTAGGGAACGGACACCGGGAGGGCCTTGAGTTTTGTGGTGTTCTGAAGTTCAGCTACGCAGCAATAACACAAAGCACACTAACAGGAAGTATGTCTGTGCAGTGTCTCATAGGATAACCAAGTTTCAAGCACTTACCGTTCTCAGGCTGAGTTTTCTTAAGTGAATCAATGAGAGTACTGACAGCTTTTAATACAAATATGATTTCTGTTACTTGTTGCCTAAAACAGATAAGAGATGATTTCCTTTAGGATTTTAAAGATATATTGTGTATTTTTTCCCCACAATGTTTGTACAAATAGATGTACTTTGGAAAAATATTGAATACAATAAAGTAAAAGAACGTTAAATTCTTATAAAAGGAAAAATCTTCAAACACATATTAATAACAATACATGTAAATACCTGTTGGGGAACACTATTTTAAGGTGTGTTACTTTTGTTTATGCTGCATTTGTTTTAACTCTGTGAAGCTGTGTTACTTACTGTGCCTGTGTAAAACACCTGATGGTCTATTAAAGAACTGAACAGCCAATAGCAAGGCAGGAGAAAGGATAAGCGGGGCTGGCAGGCAGAAAGAATAGATAGAAGGAGAAATCTGGTAGAAAAAGAAGGAAGAGAGCAAGGAGGAGGACATCAGGGGCCAGCCACCCAGCTACACAGCAAGCCACAGAGAAAGAAGAAACAAACAAACAAATACATAAATACAGGAATAGAGAATGATAAAAGCCCTAAGGCCAAAGATAGGCAGGATAATTTAAAGTTAAGAAGAGCTGGCTAGAAACAAGCCAAGCTAAGGCCAGGCATTTATATTAAGAATAAGTCTCCAGGGGCTGGAGAGATGGCTCAGAGGTTAAGAGCACTGACTGCTCTTCCAGAGGTCCTGAGTTCAATTCCCAGCAACCTCAAGATGGCTTACAACCATCTGTAATGAGATCTGGTGCCCTCTTCTGGCATGCAGGCATACATGCAGACAGAACACTGTATACATAATAAATAAATAAATCTTTAAAAAAAAAAAAAAGAATAAGTCTCCATGTGTGATTTATTTGGGAGCAGGGTGGCAGGCCCCCAAAGAGCAAAAACAAACAATCATAAATACCTGTGTTCCCAATACAAATCTAATTTGTAGCTACTCTTTCCAGAATTATCAATGAAAGGGGAAGGAGTGAGTCAACTCTTGAGAAGTCTACATTTATAAGACAGCCCGTGCAACTATTTACAATTACAATCCTTTATAACACATGCTTTCAAAACTTCTCTACAACATGATTGTTTGTTTTCTAACTAATGCTACATGAAAAAGATACTTTTAATATCTGATACATATTTTATAATGCTGCTAAAATTGCAATGATACTCAAGTGTTTTTAATTTATTTATTGATATTTTCATATGACTATCATGAAACATGCCTGAAATTAATTCTGAGATTGCTTAAGTAGCAACATGTAACATAAAGAATAAGCACATAATCAGGACAGACGGGCCCAAAAGAGCACCCTGGCTCTTTCCTTTGCCCCAACAGGAAAGGCTGTTTTGCTCTATGGTCCCTTCTACCACTGGTCAGATCTCTAATCCCACAGAGAGCCAGGCCTTCCCAGTACTGTACAGGACCCTACTTCAAGTCTTTCTTTCTAGTTTCTTGCCTATAGTTCTAGCTTCAGGAGACTAACACCTCTGGTCTCCTCAGGCACATGTACTAATGCCTGCATACCAACACATAAATAATAATAACAAAAATACATTTTAAAAGAAATACTAAAATGAGCTAGTTAAATATTCAACACAGAAAAGGAAGGAAAGGTATTTTCTGAATAATATGATCTAATACAATATTCACTCAAAGCAGCTTTGTCTCTTTCATGCACATATCAGGAATCAACTTTAATTAACCAATTTTTAATTGTCTCCATAATCAAATTACTAGCACGCTGTCAATGGGATAGTTTTGTCTATACATTTGAAAGTAGAGACCTATAATTTTTGATCCAGAAATTTAAATTTCAAGATTGTATATGGTTTTTAAGTATTGGTCATTTAAAAAAAAATGTGATTTTGTGACTTTCATTTATCAAATTAGAAAACTATAAAATAAACACTAAATGAGTAAAGAATTTTAAGATACTGTAAACTGAGGAAAAGGCATCCATATTTTTCTGGGGAAATCTAAACTGGTATGAACCTGTAGTAGGCAATTTGGTAAATAACATTTGAACACTTAAGAAGAAGACCTGTATCCTTTGTCAGGTCAGGTCCAACTTCAGAAACTGATAAGGAGACAAGAGTGCACAGACTTGGACTTGTGGACGTGGCCAGCCTCTGTACCCGTACCCAATCACAGAGCAAGCAGTCTCCTGACTCTCCTAACTTGGTATCTCTCTCTGCTTGTATTTCCTATTTGCTTTGACTTAAACTTGTTTTCACACTTAAAAGAATTACGATTACATCCTTTGCTGAATTCTCTGTCACTCCACTGTGACTTAGCCCTGAAGACCCTGCCATGAACACAAGTTAGGTATCCAAGAAGGGGCCAGCTTAGGAGCAAGGGCTTTTGTTAGGCAGATTAGAAGGCATGGAGGTTTAAGAGAGGTCCAGGGAACAGATGTGAAGAAGTGACAATGGAAGGTAACCCTGGGAAGTGATTTAATCCACAAAGTCCTTAGGCAAACACCTCGGGAAGAGGGTCTATTTTCAGATATATTTTTTTTTCAGGTTCTGCATGTAATTCAATACATGTATCACATATTTCTTAATCTCCAAGAGTGGCCTGAAACAGCATAATTATTTAAAAAACCATACGTATATGCAACAAAGCCTATGAACACTTACACTGTAAAGGGTGAATTCTATTATCAACCACCTCAGGTTCATCCAGCTCACTTAGGAAATCTCTTGGTTTTCGAGCCGTTTTGTGACTAATTATGGTATCAGTGTATTTCCTTCTTAATTAAACACGTACCTTGGGAGAGGGCACTTCCCACTAAGCCTTTCGTCCTCTATGTAGCGCCGCAGCACGTCCTGAGACCTCCGTAGGAGCACCGAGAGCGCCATCCGGGAGATGTAGCCTTCCTGGGGCGTTGTGACTTTGTTACTGAAGGAAAACCGCAGCAATGTCTCAAAACACATTTTAGAGAACTCTTCTCTCAAACGGATGTCAATCTCCGCTTCTGTAAAATTAACAGTATTTGATTGTTAATAAAATGGAAAAATAATGCATGCTAAGAATGAGTCTAGCAAGTGAGGAATACAAACATCCCCTCAGTAGGAGGAAAAGCACGGATAAACAACCTAGTTAATAATATGTAGTGAAAAAACAATTTTCCTTCTTGGAATGTGAAAAATAAGGTTGTCCATAATCGGCATTTTCTTTCTTGATTTTACTGGATTTAGTGTGTGTGTGTTTACACACACCACAGTGTGCATATAGAAACCAGACTACAACTTGTTTGAGTCAGTCCTCTCTCCTTTCACCATGTGGCTTCTGGTGACTGAACTCAGGTCATCAGGCTTGGTGGCAAGCACCTGTTGGCTCCAACACTTTTCTCATCTTTTTACACCTTTTGAAAATACTGTAAGTGAATCTCAACAGCAAGGAATGTCACTTGATTGGCAGATGCTTGGCTAGCATGCATAAGGCCCTGAGTTTGGTTTCCAGCTTCAAGCCCCAGTATCACATGAAGTGGACAGGGTGGCATACGTCTGTAACTCCAGCAGGAGAAGGAGAAGCTCAAGGTCATTCTAGGTTAAATAAGAAATTTGAAGGCAGCCATTTGAAGCTATATATTTTTTGAGGCTAGCCTGGGGTACCTGGAACCCCACCTTAAACAATAACAAAACCTCACCAAACTTCTCAAGAGTTTACTATAAATCAAGTCACAATTAATTGCCTTTTTTGTTTTAATTATCTTTTCTCCTTTCCTAGCAACAAACTTTTCTGGAACCTGAGCCTTTTCTTCTCTAACCATGCTTTCTAGCCACAGCCTGGGAGCAGCCTCGCCTGACACCGTTCTCCCTCAGGCCACACTTGCAGAACGCAAGCCTTCCATTTTCCTGGTTCACTCTTGTTCTCATGAAAGATATTGCAGTGGTTTCCTAAGAAAGGGTGAATGGAAGGTCAATTTCTGTAGATCTTTGGAGACGTCATTATTTTACCGTGGTATTCAGGTATGGCTCCCAGCACCTCCACCTGCTCTAGAGCAGCAGTGGGAAATGGGAACGCTCCTATCCTGCCCTCTCTGAAGCAAAAACGCTGGGAACATGACATGCTTTCTGCTCAAGTATGAGAATTACTCTCTGTACCCAGACTTGCCCAGCACGCCTAGGCACGCACCTCCATGGTGAGAACTCCATCTCTGGCTGCCATGACAGGTCTTTGAGAAGCATGCAGTTCCTATGGAGAACTTCTAGGCTGTTTTAAAAGATTTTGTCTCTGGAGTTTTTAACGTCTTTTTACTATAAGTATGTTGATGTCTTCTGATATGTCTTACTAAGGGCCTTTTATCTTTCCCTCTTTTGGTACTGAGTTCTCATTTCTAAGGTGAAGATAACGTCTTCAGAAATCTCCTTGTCTACATCTCTCCTCCATTCCCTCCTGGAAGATGCAGTATCAGATGTTAGACACCTCTGCTTCATTTCTTTCTTTTTGATCATAGCAAATATTTTTCTATTGGCATCTTATTTCCTCAGTCACTACTGTGACATGTGAACATGTGGTCCCCAGACGGAAGGACTTTCTGGGGAGGCTTAGGAGAAGGAACACTGCTGAATAAAGTGTGTCAGAGGGTGGACGTGAGGCCTCAAAGGCCTGTGCCACCCAGCGTGCACTCGCTCCCTCCTCTCTCCCACATGGTGAGCTCTCAGGCTCCCAGTCAGTCCTTCCCTGTCTAGCCCCTGCTCTCACTCTCGGTGTTGCGCCTGGGTTCCAGATGAGCTCTCGGCTTGTTCCAGCCGCCATGCCGCCACCGCCCCTGCCACACTTCCCCGCCATGATGGTGACAGAGTCTTCTCCTCCCTTTTGAATCTTACACAAATAAACCCCGGTTCTTTTATTTACTCCTTGGTTTGGCCTCTCCTTCTAGAGTCTGTGAACTTTGGCTATGATGCTAAAGAGCAGAGTCATCACAGGAATGTGTTTAGCATGGATTGTCTCTGTGAGTTTATAGAAAAGCTCCAGGTGAAGCTGAAGGACATGCGCTCCGCGCAGAATCCCTAGAAGGGCCAGGGTGAGCAGGCGCCTCTCAGTGTTGGCGCCTCACACAGAAACAGCACTGGTACTGCCAGAGAGAAGTCCAGGACTAGACACCTCATGACTCAGTGCTTACTTAGCTAGAGGATTTATACCTCATTTTAAATTTTCCTTTATTAAAACATCTAGCATTTTAAATAGAAGTATGACGTAAAAATTAAGTCCACATAATATTTTTCTCTGAAATTCCCATGCTCATTAACTTACAGGCTAATTTTTTTAAATTGATGGGTAATCGGGGGAATCTAGTGTCTTGAAGCAGCAGGAGAGCCATCTAGAGGCCAAACTGTACAAATGTTCTTTAAAGTATCAGCTTATTCCTGGGTGTAGTAAATGCTGGGATTAAGGATATATTCTGCAGAAATGTATAATTTCTAAATAATCTCACAGGAAAAAAAATCTGATGTTACAATTACATCTGAGATTTGAATACATATTTAAATAGAGGGAAATAATAACAAACCACAATTTAGGTAGCAGCTCAAATTAAGATATGATGCCATAATGAAAGGAGCATGTTCTTTCTTACTCGGTCTCCAGTCCTATGACTACGGGAGTGTTTTCAATGAGAGAACACATCTCTTTCTTGAACACTGTGTACCTACGTTCAGAAACACTGTGGAGTGCACCACCTTTCTAGCACAGTGTCTGCACACAGCAGGTGCTCTCTAAGCGCCTGTGCCTTTAGCACATGTTAAGGCGTTTCCCCTAAAGAGCCGACCCACTAAGTGACGACATCCTAAGTGACAAGGTGTTCTTTTATACCACAGTCTTTACAACAGTCACAACTTCACAGAATGAGTGACTGACCTTTGTCAGCCTATGACTCCATTAGATTCCACAAGTACCATGGAACTTATTTCATCAGACCGACATTCATCCCTGAGAGTGACCTCCCCATTCTCCAGTTTATAGTTGAACAGAGGATTGGACACGCCTTCCCAGCTGCTTCAAAAGCACTTCATTCGTCTTACCACCGAGAAAGCCTTGGAAGCCACACACCTGTAAACGAGGATGACTGGGAATGGATGGAGCCCCTGTTGAGCATGGTCATCATCTGGCCCACAAATGCTTTAGGAATAAGGTTGGCGTATGGGAGTATCTCTGCACTGATAAGCTGAACAACCTGAAACAAAAGGGGAGTCAAACATAGATTTTTTCATCAAGAGACTGACTCAAGTATAATTTCTAGAGTAAAAGCTAAATTTTATTTTTTAGGAAATTAAACAACCTTCCCTGATTACTAAACTACATCAACATCTACTGTTATGTACAACCTGACCACTGACACTAAGGTTACCACACTATAATTTTATAACATGTTGATCTTCATTCCAACTGTAAATATACAGAAAAACTGAAACTCACCCATGCTAAAATAAAATATCCAAAATTAAGATTAAATTTATTTTTTATAATCAGAAATTATAAAATATGAGAAACTAAAGTAATACTCATTTTTGTCAAATACCTTATCCTGAAATACAGTTTATTTTATCCTTGGAAGGAAAAGAAAAGCTTTCATCCAAGCTTTAAAATATAATGGCAACACTTGATAGATATATGAAGATGCTTACACTCTCAAGTCTACACCTGAAAATAATGGATTTGATTTACTTAAAAGCTAAGCGATCTCACTTAAAGACAATAGAGCCCAACTCCTTCATCAACCCAATCTTCAAAGCTAAAAACTTCACTGTGGCAGGATGGTTCAGTGTGTACAGAACTCAGTAAAAGCGGAAGACCCCACAAAGTTGTCCTCTGACCTACATACAGGCACACACAGGGAGACAGAGAGAGACATGCATACATCATACATGTGCCCTTCCCCTACTAAAATTAAAAACATTCAAAGTCTCCAATTCCATTTACAACCCTCAAGTACAGTAAGAACCAGGACATTTTTCTAAGGTTGCTTACTTCAACGTCAATACTTTCATTTCTTTGAAATTCTTGAATGGAAAGATTATCTGGAGGTATGCTAAGAAAGAAAAAAAAAGATTTGATTTTTAAAGGTAAAACATTTCCCAAACAACCAAACAGAAAAGAGATAAACAGTATTCAAAGGATAAAATATTAGCTCTTCCTCCTTAGGCTGAGACATTATGGTACACTCTAAAAAAATACACTTTGAAATTCAAGCAGTTAGGGTAAATGATTTGTTAAAACACTTGGAACAATCTTGAACTGAACATCAGTAAAACTAAACTTCTCTTGGTATGATGTATAAGAAAGAAAGGTTTATAGATAATACCATCCACAACTAAACTCAACATTGAGAGTATACCTGGATTTTTGTTTTGTTTTTTGTTTGTTCGAGACAGGGTTTCTCCGTGTAGTTTTGGTGCCTGTCCTGGACTAGCTCTGTAGACCAGGCTGGCCTCGAACTCACAGAGATCCACCTGGCTCTGCCTCCTGAGTGCTGGGATTAAAGGGGTGCGCCACCACCGCCCGGCACCCCTGAATTTCTTTATGCTGATCATAACATAAAAAACCCTCAATCAAGCCCATTAATTTGTAATATTAAATTAAATCTTTTACAGTAAACGTAAAAAGAGAAATTCCATAGAGAAAAAACCCAATTTAGATTTTCTAAAACCAACTTATTCCAGCAAGAACAGAGAAATCAATAGTTCTGAAAGAACCAAGGTGGACTCCAGACTTTCTGCTTCAGGAAGAGCAAGCTGGTCACAAAGTGAAACCACTGAGAACAACTGGTACAACAGCAGCTGGAGCCAGCCAGTGTCTGCCAGAGCTTCGTCTGCATTCCTCTCATGGCTCCTCACTGCAACCCCAGTCAACAGAGGGGAACACTGAGGCCGCAGCGCCTAAGAACATGTCTGCCATCACACCTCAGGTAAAGGCAGGCTGCCATTTGAACTGCTTTATCTTACTTTCTTTTATACTGCATGTGTAAACACACTACAGCTAGATGGTTGGCAGGCCTTCAAAGGACTCAGGCCTCTCCTATCCATCAGGCACTGGTCTTTCCAGCACAGTGAGCTGTAAACACCCTTCCCCCCAGCTGCTTCCTGTCAGGTACTAGGTAAGGGCAGCGAGGACGGATGTAAGGAGCACACAAGTGCCTGTCCAGTGTGTGCAGCCAGTGACTGTCAACCCAATCTGAACAGTTCTTTAAAGGCTCTTCACTTTGGATCAATGAGCTGACCTTTTAGTGAAGAGGAAGTCTTCAAGCGTGCTGGCGAGTTCTGGCCACATGCTGTCAAACTTCCCAGAAGCGGCGTGCTGTCGAGCCACAGGCAGCCCAATGGAAAGGACTTTGAGGAGAGAGGCTACGGCCAGCTTCCATGTGCTTTCAGAAGGGCAGGAGTACTTCAAACTGAGAGGAACCCTGAGAGTCTGAAGAGGGAGACAGTTAAGTGACACACATAGCTGCACTCAAAACAGAACACCAACACTGAGCACACACATCGCAGTTAGAGTCACTGAAGAGACTGAGAAAGCTGATTCACAGGCACAGTCCCCAAAGCCTACTTCCTAGAAAGACACACTTCATTTTGTTTGCAACAGGCTTTTGTACGCTAGAATGCCAGTACCACCGAGCTAACTCCAGCTCTGAAGGCTCCACGGGTTTTTATTGGACACACGTCTCCCTGACGAGGCTCAGGTTGGATTCAGCCTCTGCCTGTCTCCGGTCTCAGTCTCCTGAGTGCTGGTTACATATGTGCCGCAACCAGGCCGCCTGCATTCACGCCATCCCCAGCTATCCTTCCCTGCTTCTCCCAGCAGGACGGAATTTTGTTCAGATGCGTCTCCGTTCAAAAGAGGTCAGTACTGCACATATTTCCCCAGCACTTAGGGGAGAGCTAGCAACCTGAATCCCACTACTTTCAAGTTTCATACCTAAAATTCCTTGAGTTTTATATTCTACTCAAATATTTTAATGTACTTTTTCTAATAGTGCAATAAATTAACCATGTAAAAATATAAAACTTAGAAGTTTAGGTTTAGATTTGTCCTTCAAATAGAAGAAGAAACATAATGAACAGAATTTAAACTTAAAACCAACACGGCCCTCTATATACTATATACACAAGGAACTGGCCTTTTGAAAGTGAGTCTGCATTACCAGTTAAAATGATGCTCTGAGTGCATTCCTGAATATTAAGCATCCTCAAGAGCTGAGGATTCTTTAAGACGTATAATGAATCCACTGTGAAGAAAGACCTTACTAGGCTAGAGATATAGTTATCAGAGCAGCATCTGCCTGGCATTTAGGATTAATCTCTAGGACTCTGACACCCCACCCCAAAGTATCTCATAGATTAAAAAAAGGGGAGTTGCTAAATACAATGCATGCATTTGAAGTCACTATTAGTAACAACATTTTTCATTTATTCCAATATATTGCCTAAAGAGAAATTTCAATGATTTTATAATATCAAATAAAATTAGAGAGAGAAAAAAGATACACTACCTTAATAATACTCTGGAGGACTTTCTCGCTCACCACTGCTTTATGACAGGCTGTTTTTTGGTACAAATCCACAACTACTTCCAAAGATCTTTCAGCAAATGGTACATAATTCAAGGCTACCCATTCCGCCTAGAAAGTAATATTTTCACATGGAGTTAAAGGTAATGGGACTGAAGGAAATGATATTGTTTTTGAAAAGAAAGCTCCTTTTCCTTACAAGTTCAGGCCTTGGTTCTAGATCAGATCATATTACATGCAAAGGTTTCAAAAACATATGTACTTCATAAATCATTTTCAGCCAGGCAGAAGTTACAACTACCGGGGAAGCACAGAGAGCATTCTGTCAGGACTAGGAAGATGGGCTTTACTGGTTGCCAGTAGGTTAGGACAGTTTTAGGAAATTTAACTCACCGGTGCAAATAGTTGGATCTATTGTGATTCCATTGTGATGCAAGACAAATAGAATGAGAAAAATTAATACATATTAAAACTACTTTCGGACTATATATAATTATAATTTTTATGTTGAGTGAAGAAAATCAGCATGTACATGCATTCAAAAATTTACTTTTGTCCTAAGTCAAAATGAAGATATAATTTGCCAACTAAGGCTATGAAAATTTATATAAAAATCCAACTAAATTTCACACCAGCAATGAACAACTTATTGAGTACACACAGATTTCTTCATCTTGCATATCTATTTGATATCTATTTGAAGGTAAGATTAGCCTCAGAGATTTACAGGCCATTTTACAGAGGAATGGGTGAGCCAAGAAAAAGGTACAACAGAACTTTCATTTCTGAAGAAACAAGGGATGTAGCAGGGCAAACTTTCAGGAGGGCCATCGGGAGAGGAGAGACATGAACAAGAAGAAAAGGTTCACCGACATGGTGTCTCAGTAACATTCTCCTCTGTAACAGACACGAGAGTAGGAACGAAAACTCCCTTTTCTTAGGTGCCCACAGTTCACCTTCATTGGAACTCACTCATAAGCCAGGACTCGTCACAGGATGAACACAATGTGTAAACTACCTGATTGTACTTTGCGTTTGCAATGTGCTTTGTCTCCAGCTGTCCGTACTGCGGCGGTTTACAGGAGAACTCTACGAAGGCCAGTAACTGGTCAAATACAGCCGGGTACATTGTCTGCATGCTCTCTGGGCCGACACAGATGGCCTACGAAACAGTAAGTGAATATTAGGATGCATGTGTGAACTCTAAAGAGTTCTCTCCTGTGCACTCATTTGCTTACCCCAACAGTCCTAAGAACCGTACCGTCTCGTGCAGTATGCAGCTGTTCATACTTGGAATTCAAGCTATATAAACAATGATTAAGTGAAAGCCAACCTGAAAGTGTCAGTCAGGTTAAACACGACTTTAATGAAGTGTGGTTTATTCTTTAACACAGAGGGAGAGGGAAAGGGCTAGCATACTAAGGTAAGTGCCAGGTGATGCTGAGGTGCAGCATCTGAGCTCTGCCACACCAGGTGATGCTGAGGTGCAGCATCTGAGCTCTGCCACACCAGGTGATGCTGAGGTGCAGCATCTGAGCTCTGCCACACCAGGTGATGCTGAGGTGCAGCAACTGAGCTCTGCCACAGTGCAGCCACGAAGATCGCTGCCTGTGCCTGTCTATATGCTCACAGGCGTTATATTTGAAAAACAAGTCAACCTTTAAAAAACTCAAGCACAATTATTTTAGTGATATAAAGAAGTTTTCAAGTTTTGGAACGGTGTTATATTCTGTTTTCAGAGCCAAAGATCAAATTCCTCGTAGCCATTATGAATAACTATATTTGTTCTTTTTCTGCTAAAGTGGAGTTTTTAAAAAGTAAAATCTCAAGTTTCACCTTGAAAAATAAAGGGTGTGTGTGTTTTCCTTTATTACCCTCTATGCCTGTGTGTGTGACAAACCTGAATATGTAGTTACGGATTCAAGAATCTGGGAATTCTCCAAATGAGTACTGTTTTGTTTTTTGTTTGTTTGTTTGTTTTGGTAGAAAACCTTTTTTATTCACTTTAGGGAAATGTATAAACAATGTATTTGTGTTATTTAATCAGAGGGGAAAAGTTTGATGAACTATATTTTTTCATCAATGAAAACTTTTAAAACTCATTTTGATTTCAGTTGTGGAAATTCATGCCCCTCAAACAGTCTTTGAATGTCAGATTATCTTAAATTTTGAGTCTGTTAATAATTTGTTCCTTGTACAATAGAAAGATGGTTACATAGATAAAGAACTACTGCTTAGCCTGACTGTCTCCAGAGGCAGCTTATGGAGACCCTGGTCATTAGCAGAAACATCACTGGCTGCTCCATCACCCCAACAGTGTAGGAGGCCACTGGTTACTAGAGAACAGGGCTGGCAGCACACGGATGAGCTTGGACCGCAGATCTTGGCTCCTTCTCATCTCCAACACTGTGCTGAAATGGCTAATTCCTGAACTGACCTTTTCTGTCAGTGTTTGTTTCTTGAGGTAGAGTTTCACACTGTAGCTAAGGCTGGGCTTAAACTTCATGTGAGCCTTCTGCCTCAAGACTTCCAAGTGCTGGAGTCACAGGAATTATTACACCCGATGTGGCTTTGGAGCCTGTCCTGGAACTCCCTCTGTAGATCAGGCTGGTCTTGAACTCACAGAGATCTACCTGCCTCTGCTTCCAGAGTGCTGGGATGAAAGGCATATGCCTTTCTAACCCAACTAACACACTTATATGTGTGTACATACACTCATACCATGGCATGTATGTGGGAGGTGGGTCCCAGGGAGCACAGGCAGGCTTGGAGGTAAGCTCCTTTACCTGCTCAACCACCTGTTAGCCTCTGTTTAAGATTTTGGTAGTTATGAACTGTAGAATCAACGTCCTCGACAATCTAAAACCTCTTTCATTTTTATATGATCTTTCTTATCAATCTGAATTTATTCAAAGATCTTTAGAGCTATTTAAATCTGCAATTTGTTGTTGTAGAAAACAAAACACACAGGTAAAATCATACATTTTAAAGTTGCAGTAAGAAAAATACTTTTGCATCTTACCCTGTGTCTTAGTGCAGGCTACCAATAATTCCAGAACTAACTTTGTACTGCATTCTTTTTTTTCCTTTTAAATGAGCATTGATTGGTGTTTTGCCTGCATGTATGTCTGTGTGAAGGTACTGGGTCCTTGGAACTGGAGTTACAGAGAGCTGTAGCCTGCCATGTGGGTGCTAGGATTTGAACCTGGTCCCCTGGAAGATTCCCAATCCCAGCCAATGTTCTTAACCCCTGCGCTGTCTCTCCAGTCCCAGAATTAACTTTAAGTCAACTGAAATTAGAGGACACAAGCACCTTCTTAACAAGTGAAACAGACCTGAATTACTTATTTTGAAAATATCAGAAAGAGTAAGTTTTTAAAATCCTGACAATCTTAAATTTATCCCAAAGTATACATACACAGCAACCTCAAAAAATCTGAATTTGAGTTGGGGATTTAGCTCAGTGGTAGAGCAAGTGCAAGGGTTCGATCCTCAGCTCAAAAAAATAAAAAAATAAAAAAATAAAAAATCCGAATTTATCTTATGAAGCTTACTACAAAATAAAAAACCCCAGAAGCCCATATTCACTATTGTTTACCTTTTGAAGAACATCTAAAGCTGTAAGCACAGCTTCTTGTAAACTTGTTAGGACCGCTTCAGTATACGACGGAAGGATGAAAGGAGACGCGTCCGAGCTGATCGGGACCGAAACAGCACTGTGCAATATGACCCCCAACTTCTGTAAGTCGTCCATGTTGAAGCCAGCTTTTATGTGCTGGTAGAGAGCTGGGAAGATCTGAATTAAAGCTGTGAGGAAAGGCTGGCTGGGAATAAAGGTCAGCTTATCAAAAGTAATAGGTGGCTTTGTGCTTTCAGAACCAATTCTATACCAGGTATTCCAGGCAGCCCACCAGAGGTTCAAATCTTCAAGCTCATCCGTCACCGCGGGGGGCTCAGAGCTGTATCTCCCAAGTTTTTCTCCAACGGAATCTGTTCTGACAAACGGCCTGTTCAGGCCTGGGCCTGCAATGCTTCCTATAAGGACAGGCATGGGCACATTAACTACAGGTGGTGTCTCAGGCTTCTCCGAGTCTCTGACAGGGGACACAATCTGTAAGATTTCCTGGAAGCTTTTCAGAGCAGCCAGGGACACTTCATTGTTTTTGCTGAGTGCGGCTGACTGAATGTGGTCAAGAAGAACATCCCAAGCTCTTGAAAAGTCTCCTGTGTCAGGAAAAGGGGGGAAAAACCAATTACCACATACTCTTAGACACTTTGGAGCATATTTGCTTTATTTTCTGTTTAAATTGACGTCAAACTCAAAAGAATATAATTAGGATCTAAGGTATTAAAACTATGAATTAGGGCCTGGCAAGATGGCTCAGAGGAAAGGCACCTGCACACAAGCCTCAGAGTTCCATCCCAGAACCACAAAAGCCTGACAAGTAGCCTGCTTCTATAACTCAAAGCCTGATGGGTAGCCTGCTTCTATAACTCAAAGCCTGATGGGTAGCCTGCCTCTATAACCCAAAGCCTATTGGGTAGCCCGCCTCTATACCCCAGAGCCTGTTGGGTAGCCCGCCTCTATAACCTAAAGCCTGTTGGGTAGCCTCCCTCTATAACTCAAAGCCTGATGGGTAGCCTGCCTCTATAACCCAAAGCCTATTGGGTAGCCCGCCTCTATACCCCAGAGCCTATTGGGTAGCCCGCCTCTATATCCCAGAGCCTGTTGGGTCGCCTGATACTGTAATGCAGACACTTACTAAAGACACCAGGTGGAGACAGGCCAGTTACCCTGAGTACACTGAGTGGCAGAAACAAGAGACCCCGTGTCAAACAGGTGCCAGGGGAAAACCGACCTCCGAAGCTCTCCTCTGAGTTCCACATGCTAGCAGAATGTGCACACATGTCCTCCCATGCACAAGTAATACAAATGCAAACTAAAAAGACACCACCACAGCCAGCTGGGGAGGTGGCAAACGCTTTTGGTCCCAGCACTCTAATCCCAGCACAGGAGGCGGATCTCTGAGTTCGAGGCCAGCCTGGTCTACAGAAAGAGTTCCAGGACAGCCAGGGCTACACAGAGAAACCCTATCTCAGAGAAAAAAGAAAGAAAGAAAGAAAGAAAAACCAAAAAACATAAACAAAATACCGTAACACAGAAATAATAGAAAAATCTCTACAAATAGGTATGTATGTGCTAAGTAGGTAACATACCTATTTGTAGAGATTTTATTTACCTTTATGTAAGTAATAATAATTTACTGGCCCCCACCCCTTCAGGATTAGGTACTGAACTAACGTTCTCGTGTATGGTAGGCAAATCCTCTACCACTGACCTGTATCTCTAGCCTAAGATGCTCTCACTCTTAATCCCTGGAGAAGTTATAACTTCACAGTATGCTACATGATTTACCATCTAAATGTTTAAAATGATCTACGTCATTCATACTGCATAAAATTCTGATTTTATGCTTTGGTTTGCACGTTACAATAAATTTAGAGCTCTAAGTTTTCTTACACATGTTTTCCACAACAGTAATGGCTTATTAGGATAAAATGCATCATAGAGTCAAAAGAAGAATGTTCATTGGCTGGCGAGATGGGTGATAAGAAGCTTGCCACCAAGCTGGAAGACCAGAGTTCAAATCCCATGGCCCACACATGGTAGAAGGAGAGGACTAACTCCTCCAGTTTTTCCTCTGCCCTCCACACGGGTGCTATGGCATGTATGCATGCTCCCCATCACATACACACAATAAACAAACAAACATGAGAAAACACCAACCAGTACGTTAGCTTTCTAAAAGTCTATGTATAATTATATGTTGGACATGGGTCTGTTAAAAGCAGACTCACTAGTGTTTACATTATAAAAATTATCCAAGCCACCTGAGCTGCCTTATATATATATTTTCATTAAAAAAATTTAAAGCAATACTTAGCATGGCATGTTTGCTGACATAAAGTCAACACAGGTGTTAATAGTGATGCTTTGTATATTCCATCATATATAAATTATACACAAAGGAAAAAAAAAACTAAATTAAACAAAAATATACTGGGTGTGGTAGCACATGCCTTTAATACCAGGACTTGAGAGGTAGAGGCAGCCTGGTCTACATAATGAGTTCTAGGACATCCAGGACTACGTGGAGACTCTGTCTCAAAATCACCGAGGGGACCAGAGAATGGCTCACTGGGGGAAGTACTTGTCATGCAAGTGTGAGGAGGACCTGAGTTTAATCTCTAGTGTCCATGTTGAAAAACAAAGCAAATGAAACCAAAGAGGTGCGGTAGCGTGGGCTTTATAGTCTCGGAGTGCGTGCTGGGCGAGCATGAAGACAGGAGTTCAAATCCCACCACTGTATGAAAACTAGATGTGGCTGCGTAGGAGGAGCCTGTGACCTCAGCACTGTGGCAGAGAGAAGAGGTCCAGGCTTGGAGAAGACAGTGACAGCAGGACACCCAGTGTTGCCTGCTGACCATCTGGTACTCAAGTGTATGCACTCACACACACAGGTGTGTAGACCTCTCCCACACCACTAACTGTCCAACAGTACCACTGTCTCCAACACTGCCAAAGCACTACAGCCTGCCCTTGGGTTCTCAGCCTCAAACCCACTGCCATTCCTAATGGGACAATCTTTATGTTGGGCACTGTCTGGTACACTCTAGTATGTATATCACCATCCCTTGTCCCTACACGCCAGGTGACAGTAGCTCTCTTCCCTCCATAGTACAATAAGAAAGTCTCCATAATTACCAAATGTTTCCTATAAAATTAGCCTTAAACTTGGTCGTGCTTCAGAACCACCAATTTGCATGAATAGTTTCCTCACCAGTCTGCCATGCCATCTCTCTGTCTCTGTCTCTGTCTCTCTCTCCAAACACAGTGATCTTCTTTTTGAACCAAAAATATGATCAAGTCACTTTAGAGTTCAAAACTTCTCATCATTTCTTGGGTTTTTATCTGCTGTTAGGACGAGGTCTAAGTGCTGAACACATTTAACATGGTCTGACCTCTTACTACATGTGCACCTCCTTGAGAATCACATTTCTCTTCACTCCTGTGCCAGACCTTCAAGCACGCTAGGTCTTCACTACTCCTCTGCAGCCTTTCATCTGTTTGTCTGTAAGGCTATGCTCACTTCACCTTACCTGGCCTGATGAACTCTTATGTGCACTGCATATCTCAGGTAAAACACTGAGTTCTCAGGGAGCCACTAGAGGCTCCACCCATCAAAACCTACAGCGCCCCAACTTCCTTTGTGGCATTTACCACTATACCCATGTTGCATTTATGAGCATAATTATGGCTCTTCTCTCAAGTTCAACATTGTATGTACTCTGCTCATCACTATACCCTTGCAGGCTAGTCCAAAGGCTGTAGGCATTATTTTTTCCTCAATGAAATGAACATGAATCCACCACACCCAAAGGCTATAGTTAAGACTGATTACTCTTGGGAAGTAGTACTCTTTATCAAGTCCCAAGGAATCTTCTGTAAGTGCTCCAAACTTCTTCCACATAACTTACTTGTACAACCAGAAGAAGAAAACCCACACGCACCTAGCGGCTGCAGCAAGTACCGCCTGGTATTGAAGATTCGTGCCACCCCAGCCAACGTCAACACCCACGTCTCAGCCCACTGTTTCTCTGCTGTGTCTCTGGAGTGATGAATTAAAATATTTCCACCTCCGGACTCAATCTTCTCTTTGTCTGCAGTTGTAGAAGATTCTCGAACTCGGTCCAGTAGATGAAAGAGTACCTAGATATTTATTTTAAAAGTCATAAAAAAGGTCATTGATGGCATAGCTTAAGTAATGGCAAAAACCCCTAGAAGCTATAAAAATATGTAACAATTTTATTAAGTCTACATAAATCAGAGGAAACTGACTAAAATAGTCAACCATGTATTTTAAACTTATCCCTAAGGTCATAGAACATAAAAAAGTAAAACTAACCGGACACAACATCGGCTAAGACTTGTTCCCTGTGGAACATCTATGGACAATACTAGACAAGGATGGAGGTCCAGACAAGCATTACTGTGGAGATGCCCAGATTGAGCTGAGGACTAAATGACTCAATAAAGTACTGGAAAAACAGTCAGCACTTGGTGAATGGTCACACTTAAAGGAAAATCAGAACAAATGGGATGGGGTGGGGGGATTGAACAGAGAAGCAGAGGAGGCGTGCTTTATCAAACAGAAAACTTCCAAGAAGATGAATTAATCATGCTAGGCACAAAGTCCTGGGTTCCATTCCCAGCAGAGCAACAAGAAAGGAAAGAAGGAAGGACAGGAGAGGAAAGAGAAGGAGGAGGAGGACAACCAAGGTTGTTCCATGCTGATTTTAGGAATCGGGGACTGATTTATCAGGGGGAACAGAGTGGAAAAGGGGGCGGAGATAGAAACCGCAAGTCTCTGTGGGTGCCCGTATTCCTGTGTGTGTGCGTGCACACACACACACACACTTACATGCACACACACACTTACATACACACACATACCCATGTACACACACACACACCCGTGTACACACTCTCACACACACACACTTATATACACACACATTTACATACTCACACATTTACATACACACACACTTACATACACACACACACTCACATACACACATATACACACACCACGAATACACACACACAGAGACACACACATACCCCCACACAGACACACATATACATACACAGATATGCATGCACTCACACACACACACACACACACACACACACACACACACACACACAGACACACACACACATGCACATTCACACACAGAGACAAATGCATGGGAATGATTCTCTAAAAAGCCGACTCATGTCCTTGGAGGATGTGTACTGTAATAGCACATGTCAACTAAAAGCCGCCAGCCCAAACCACTTCACAGTACCTTCCAGATAACCGTGGGCCAGGTGGAGTGCTGCAATAAGGTCCCGTGGGCACCAATGGTGGAAAACAGAGTCTGGCCTGCACTCTTCCTCACAGCGGGGCGCGGGTCCACACAAAGCTCACCCAGTTTCGCATAAAGACACAGCCACAGGCAATCAAATGGGGGCGCGGGGTGGAATGGCCGATTCAGAGGCACTCCTTTCTCTTCCGCCTGCTTCTGCTGGACTGCCTCGTCTTTGTTTAACTCTTTTTCGATAGTTTCCCCTCTTTGGAAAAAATAATCTGAAATATTCCACTAAAAAGAAAAGTATAAGAACATAACTTTAATCACGAGTTTTGTTTTAAGCTTCAGAATAAGTTTAATAAAAGTATTTCTCTTCTTAGTGTCTCTAATTTCAAGAAAATGTAGCTAATTATTTTGCCTTAGCATTAATTTTCATTAATGTCCTGTACCTTTTATTATGAAAATTTTCTATTATATATAGAATAATGAATTTCAATGTGTTGATATACATAGTACCTAGTCATTATAATTGTTAACTATAAAACAATACATCATCAACACAACAAAATTCCTTAGTACCACTTAATAATTTATAATTTCATATAAAAAGAACTGCTTAACATACACCACAGACTTCATCCTCAACCATAATAAAGTGTGTGAATGAATGATGGTGGCCAATGACGGAAACACAGTGAAGGAGGGTCTAGGGTAGCTGAGCCCTCAACTAATCAGCAGCTCTTTGGCAACAGGTTTGTATGTGACAGATTACACTGTCTTCCATGCTCACATTTTTTTTTTTTTTAATAGAAAAACACTAACTTACTTTGTGTGAGACATTTAAAGTCCAATTTTATGGAACTTCTGAGTTATAATAGCATTTAGGAGATTTTAAACAACTGCCTTCAAAGTACTTAACTAACTTAGGAGAGAAATTTAAGTTCAGCTTTATAAACTTTCTGAATTTTAACAACAGGTAAGAGAGTCCAATTTCCTTAGATAAACTACAAATATTGGGGTCAGTTCTCTTCATATTTACTTTTAATAAAGTTTAATATCTGCAATACCCTAACATACTACCTCTATACTCATGATACGTAAAATGAGACTCACATGTCAATAATTCAATAACCAATACACACATGCCTGTCCTCAGAGCTGTCCACTATGATATGATGTCTAACAATGTTGCTGACACACTACAAGTCTCCGTAAACTGTAAACAAAGCTCTGTTACTAGTCTATGAAAATGATCTTAAAGTTATTTAAGATCCCTACATCTGCACACTAACGTCAAATCACCAGCCTCCTTTATACTAATCTATGCTGATTACCTCACTAAGTCCTCTTTCACGAACGTTCAAGCTCAGTGTAGCCAACCTGCAAATGTTCTGTTACGGATGGTTTGTTTCCAAGATTATTTAACTCCCCACAGACAATGTTTGGCACTTAAAAGTCAGTAAAAACTTCCAGAGTCCAGACCACACTTTTAAGTATTCACTGCTTACTGCATAACTGTCATTTCAAAATGATATCATAAGAAAAGCAATGATACTTACCAATAAGCCTATTGAAGTTAAGCTAATATTAAGTTCTTGGTTATGAAGTCCAAAGCTACCTGCAACATCTACAACTATCTGTAGACAAGAACAAGGCATTGTTGGTAGGAAATCTGTCACAACCAACTGAAGACACTGGAAGGCAGTTCTTATTAGTGATTCTCTGAAAAAGAAACAGATATTGCACATTTAAAAGAAAGTTATAAGGAAACACACCTACAATAATCTCAACCAAGCAAACTTTACTTTAGAATTTGAACAAGCAAGTCCTTCCTGGTTGCCATCCAAGGAAGGCAACCCTGTGTGCAGAATTCCTCCAGTCCCTACTTTAGATCCTGCCTTGACTTCAGGATGGAGGATGACTGGGATGTGTTAGGCCAAAGAATCCCTTTACTCCTCAAGCTACTTTTGGTTACAGTGGTTATCCCAGCAATAGAAAACAAACTAGAACAAATAGCAAATAATGTAAAGGAAAAATAATAACTACTAATTAACAAGCTTTCAATATGCTGTAGTTTCTAAGTACTGAATGCATATTAATTCATTTCATCCTTATAGGATATATCCTACTTTGTAAACTGCATTGAGTTGAGAAGATCAACTTCAACTTGATGTAATTGGTCTTTTTTACTTTAATCATTCCAATATGTTATACTTTTAAAGAAATTTACTATTACAAATGCTCAAATATTAATTTTCTCTACCAGTCTCATTAATTTTCTCAATAGTTTTAATATAAAACTCAACAATAGCCGGGCATGGTGGCACACTCCTTTAATCTCAGCACTGGGGAGACAGAAGCAGGCAGGCTAGTTCAGGGCCAGGCTGGTCTACAGAGCGAGATCCAGGAAAGCCAGGGCTACACAGAGAAACCCTGTGTCAAACCAAACCAAACCTCAACTATCCCTGTCACTAAGAGAAGACTGTGCATGTGACGTTGCAGAATGTCAGACCAGCGTGTCCAGTACTTGCTAGACTGCTCCACTGGTGGTCTAGCCTAAATGAAGCAAGTGTTCCCTCTGCATTCCCTATGAGTCCAGGGGCATCACACTCACAAGTCTCCCTCAGTCAGAGACCCGAGGACCGATCTGGACTGCCACTTCTCCTTTGCCCCCAGGGTCCACTGTTAGCCCCTCCAGGATCTCTTCCTTCTAAGAGAGCACCTGTCACGACTTCCACACTTCCTGCTCTCCCCTTGGCTCTTCCAGTCACAGTGGTGGCACATCGTCAACTGCCTATCTGGTTAAACTATGTCACTCCCCTAAAATGCCTCCCAAATATACCCAAGGCAAATGCAAACAGCTTTTAAAAGCACACAAAGTCATTTCTAAGAATTTGTAGTTCTGATCCCCCACTTACCACTAGAGCTTTCTTTGGTGCTAAAGTGCTTTCTTACTTGTAGTCTACGTGTATTCTAGGGTAGTGGTTGTTTATTTGTGTACTCCCAACAGCCGAGAAGCTCAGTATTTGGGATATACTAAGCACAGAATAAATGTTTAAGAAACAAATGAATAAAGTCATTTTAAAGCAATTTTTTAAGACTTTAGATCTGTTATAAAATGTTAGGTTGGCTTGTTTATCTTATAATAAGATCTTATATCTAATATAAATGCCATAAAACAGCATTATCTCCTATCCTTTTAAAACCAAAATAATACTTGAGAGTTCCCAGCACTAACTTGGGGTAGCTTATGGTAGGTTATGGTAAATCCTGGACATGAGCAGGATGGACCTCTTCTGACTCTCTCACATGTTGGGCATCCATCTCCAACACTCACCCTTGATCATTTCTGATTGCTCCCATGACTCCAAGAACTAAAGGCCATCCAGGCCCGAGACTGTCCCCCTGACTCTGCAGAATCTGCAGCACACATTCTAACTGCTTGAGTCGAATATCCGGATGGTTAATACTGGACATCTCCTTTAGTGGGTTCAACAAAAGCAGCTGCAGTCTCTAGAAGGGACAAGAAGGGAATTAGGAGAAGACAGGAGGAGCAAAGATGGCTTTCTCACAGCCGCCCCTCACTTTCGTCCTTTGGCAATGCCGTCTCTATGCCGCCGAAGTTGCTCTAGAAGTCTTGGGCCAGGTGACCTTGCACCTCAGTGTCCTAAGTGCTGGGAACAGAGTGCACCACTTTTCTCTCCGGTTCCCTCTGAGGGTTCGATTCGCCTCCACTCACAATACTGTAGTGAACACAAAGGTTCCCACTAAAAGAATATAGGCTCTGATTTCTCTAGCATTAATCTTTGGAGGTTTGTCACTTAGCTCTGCTGTTTTTTGGGTTTTTTTGTTTGTTTGTTTGTTTGTTTTTTGATTTTTGTTTTCCAAGGCAGGTTTTCTCTGTGTAGCCCTGGCTGCCCGAATCTCGCTCTGTAGCCCAGGCTGGCTTTGAACTCAGAGATCCGCCTGGCTCTGCCTCCCGAGTGCTGGGATTAAAGGCATGTGCCACCACGCCAGGCTTATAAGTAAAGGGGCAAACAAACCAATCTTCAGTATATTAAATAAAAGTGGAGTTACCTTACTTCTTAAACCCACGAGAGATGAACCTCACCAAAAGAAATCTATCTTCTGCTGCATTTGAAGAAAAAACACCAATTCCCAATATCTAGTATTATCTTTCACTTACTTTATTCACATATAGCATGTGTTTAGATGTAAAATCTCAAGTATGATATAAAAACTATTAAAGTTTGAAATTATATGCTTTAATAACAATTATTATTAAGCCATAAAATTTGTTGGGATAAAAAGTACTCTATTTTATCCCTTTCAGCATCTAAAAAGCACTTCATTTTAATTCTCTTCTCTCCAATTTTTATTTTATGTGGTTAATTTACTAAACAAATATTTTCTCACGTTTTCACTGTGTACTGGGCATTGGGCAGACACTGAGGATAATATAGCGAATAGAAGTAAGTCTAAACAGTTTATTACTACTTATTTAGTATGCAGAGCGTGTGCCACAGCACACATGTGGAGGTCAGAGGACAGCGTGTGGGATCAGCCCTCTCCTTACACCACAGAGGCCTGGGGATTGAATCCAGGGACTAAGAATCAATGGCAATCCCCCTCACCCACTGAGCCATTTGGTCCACCATTAGTGTATATATTTTTAAAGCCTCCAATCCGAGCCAGGTTTGGTAGTGTGTGTCCACAGTTTCAATACTCAGGAGGCAGGACTCCAGCAAGAGCCTGTCCTCAAACATCAAGAGCGCTGGCTGCCGCTGAGCCTTAACAGCCCAGCGCGTGCACAGCTGCAGCTCAGTCCTTAGCAGCAGGAAGAGGAAACAAACAAGACAAACCCTTCAGGCTGTAGCACAGAAACAGGAAGCACTGCTGTGGATATTGCTCTGTATAAATAAAATACTGTTTGGCCAGTGGCCAGGCAGGAAGTATAGGTGGGACAAGAGAGAAGAGAATTCTGGGAAATGAAAGGCTAGGGTGGAGATGTACTGCCAGCCGCCGCCATGACAGAAAAAGATATAAGGTACTGGTAAGCCACGAGTCACATGGCAAAGTATAGATTAATAGAAATGGGTTAATTTAAGATAGAAGAAGTAGATAGCAAGAAGCCTGCCACGGCCATACAGTTTGTAAGTAATATAAGTCTCTGTGTGCTTACTTGGTTGGTTCTGAGTGTCTATGGGCCTGGCGATTGAGAGAGATTTGTCCTGACTGTGGGCCAGGCAGGAAAATTCTAACTACAAATGTCGCCCAACGTGTTGGCTAGAGTTTCCACCTAAAACCTAAGAAGAAAGATTCTAAAACGGAGCTAAAAACAGCATCCTAGTTGTCTCTCTCAAGTTAGTGGCAGCCCACTGGTTTGAGCTACTGTGGTGGGTTCCTGGCATGTGAGTCTGATCTACAGTGTGTCGGGAATGAGGAGTCTACAAGCGGCACTTTACTCGGCTGCGTGGTGGATTTAGACTTTGCTAGTTAAAAAAAAAAAAGAAGAAAAGAAAAAAGGTTTCTGGGCTATGCACTGCTTTGATAAAACTGCTTCTTATATAATACACATGGCTCCAGACCCAGAGCTGGCGGTAAACTGTACCACCGCCATGTTGGGAAGCTGAGGTTGGTGGAGCCAGCAGCCACAGTGGCATTTCAGTCTTACAAAGATGGGTATTACACAGAGAATCTGGTTTATGTTGTCTTTGGGATTTTTAACTGCAGAAAAAGATTTGATTGTAAAAGCTGTTGAGTTAAACAAATATGTAAATTTTAAAGATACCTTGACTTCAAAATTTGGAAATAAGGATATGTTGCTTTGGAAGAGAGTCTCTGCTTTTGTTTCCACAGAAAGCCAGAGGCTATGGATTTGTTCCAGATTAAGATACATCAGGTTTGATCAACCAAGACCACCTGAAAGGTCTCTGATGACACAATGGCCCAGATGATCCAATATCCAAAATGATTTCAAGGTAACAGGCTCAGAGGTTTACCCTCATGGACTACTCCATAATCCTAAAATTTTCTTTGTGTCCCCATAAGATACAGCGCCCCCCTCCAGCAGGAAGTAGTAAGAGAAACTATGCCCAATTTCCCAAAATTATCAAACTGGCTTTAGAGATAGAATTGGCCACTCCTTCTCTAAACCCAGACATATTGCTTAAAAAAAAAAGTTAAGAGATTCTTGTGTCCCAAATCAAAAGAGCCCTCTGATGTTGGACAGAGAAAAACCAATATTTTTATTTAAATCAGGTTGATTATAAATATGATCTCTTTCTAAAGAAAAAAAGGGCATATGATATAAATATAATAGAATAAAAGGGTAGATTAATGAACTTACTTTTAAAGAACAACAACTTGTTTAAAATGTCTTACATTGGTATAGATTTTAGTCTATTGATACAAACTTAAAGTTAATTTTGTTCCACTGTATATATATTTCTACTCCTGTTTGAGGTATTATGTTTATGCAACTCATTTAGATTGTAATGGATAATTACGAAATACAGATCAACCAGTCTTTTATGATAGTTAAACTTATAGTCATGTTAAGTTTTCTAGGTATACATAGCTATATTTCAGATAGACAGGTAATCTTCAAACACTTCAAAGGTCTACAGAATATGGCATTTAAAATATTTTTAAAATTTAGACTTTCTGGACAGTAAGACATGTCTGCTCCTGGCAGCACTGATTTACTTCAGAGAGGAGGATGGGCATTGAAGACACTTCATATGGAGTTTATCTTCACCTTGGCAAAAATAGCCATTTGGGCAAGAAACTGTTCTTGCCTGGACTGCTTGATCAACTGGACATGCAGGACCCATAGAAAGGTAACCACTGAACTTTGCTTGACAAAATGGTCCTTCAGGTTCCTGCTTTGCAGAGGAAACTGCCAGACATTCTACAGGACACTAAAAAAAGTGACCAAGAGACTCTTGCCCTGTGGGCTGAAGACAAATGCCCCAACTTTACAAAGGAACATTAGGTGACTGTCCAGGCTGCCAGCTGTCTCTGTCTACCCTGCAAGACTCCCGAAAGTTGCTTGCATCCTTCTCCCGGTTCTCAGGTAATATTATATGCTTCTGAAGTCTTTGATGTGGTTGAAGACTAGATAGTTATAATTTCCTCAATTATGATAAAAGATAAGTTAGATATAAAACCTTAGACTCACAAATATAGCATAGATAGGATATCTTCTTTAATATTGTAACTGTAATTCTTGCTTGATAATTGTTTTGTTATATGTAATTTTACTATGTAAAAGTTAAAACCTTCCTTTTTTAAAAAAAAGAAAAGGGGAAGTGCTGTGGATATTGCTCTGTATAAATAAAATGCTGTTTGGCCAGTGGCCAGGCAAGAAGTCTAGGTGGGACAAGAGAGAAGAAAATTCTAGGAGGTGGATGGCTGGGGCAGAGATATAGACACTGCCAGTCGCCACCATGACAAGGAAGATGTAAGGTAATGGTAAGCCACGAGCCACAAGGCAACTTATAGACTAACAGAAATGGGTTAATTTAAGATAAAAGAAGTAGATAACAAGAAGCCTGCCATGGCCATACAGTTTGTAAACAATATAAGTTTCTGTGTGTTTACTTGGTTGGGTCTGAGCATCTATGGGCCTGGCGGGTGAGAGAGATTTGTCCTGAATGTGGGCCAGGCAGGACAACTCCAACTACAAAGCACTTAACTGCCAGCCCCACAAGAGCACAGGTCTTTCTGGGTGCCAATCATGCTGTGCTAGCTAGTGCCAATATTCAACAGCGACGTGCCCAATTCACTGCAGAATACACTCACAACACAGTAAGATGGTAAGGGGAACAGTGATAGCTATTAGCTGCTTGTTTTACTCCATCTTGAAACAACGCTACTTCAGTGAACTTTCAAAACCAAACTGTAAAATATACGTGCACGGTAAAGAAGGGACAGAAACTAAGCACAAGGGAGAATTTTGAACATACGGACGGACAAATGATTTTCAAAAAGAATCTGTTTTACTGGAGCTGGGGAGATGCTCGTGGGTAAAAGCCTGGCAGGGTAGGCATGGGGACCTGAGTTCAGATCCCCAGCACCATAAAGAGAGGCAGGCACACAGCCATCTGTAGCCCTGGCACTGGTGGGGTGGACAGAGCAGTGTGGCTGGCATGGAGAGCTCCAGGTACACCGAGACTGTCTCACCAGGGAAGTGGCAGTGTGAGGGAAGACATCCAGTGTTGGCTGCTGGCCTCCACAACCAGCCAGGAGCAAGCGCCCCAGTGCAGATACACACCACACCCCAACCTGCTTCACTGTACCGCTGCTTCTGCCCCTGCCCTGTCCCTGTGTGAGAGGCGGCACGGGGACAGGGCACAGGAGGCCCCCGAGAGAAACTCTAGACCTTCTCCAGGAGGGCTCTCTGCAGACTGGAGGACAGCTCCAGGAAATTTAACTTCATTCAGCATCATGGAAATGTTTTCATGAAGACCATCCTAAAACTGTTAGCATTAAAAAGCAGTCCACAGCCCATAGTCAAATAGAATACTGTTTAAGAATTCTGTTTTAGATACTGGCTTGGTGGCACACACCTCAAAATTCCAGCACTTGGGAGGTAAGGACAGGAGGCCAGCTGGGGTCCCTAAGGCCCTGCCTCACCTAAGAAGATTGACACTACAGTATCATGAGATGCCCCTGACATAAAATGACATTGCGAGTGATCATTAAACACCCTCTTTACCTGGTTCTGGGAAAGTGGAGGCTCGTGGTTAAAGGTCAGCCCCGCTCTAATGAGGGACGTCAGGGCTTCTGCTCCCCATTCTCTCATTCGAGAGTTTGGATGCTGGCACACCTGAGGAAATGCACGTACGCTAAGGTTACATTTCACTGTATAAGGTGGGTAAGAAACATGCAGTAACTTGAGAACAGGAAAACCAATACTGTATTACAGCTTTGTAGACGTTTTACAACTTAAAAATATCATATATTCAGTAAAGAGTAAAAGAAAAATTATATCCAAAACTTTCTGTAAGCTTACCTTCTGAACAAAGGCAAGGGAGGCGGTAGAGAGAAAGACAAAAGACAGAAGATGAAGCCGTACAAGTCACAGGAAGGAGGGTCCATGACTGCAGGGCGCGTCACCAGAGGAAACAGAAGCAAGCGTCTCCAAGGCTGGCTGCTGCTGCTTCTGTAGTCCCCCCAAACTGGTGCAAGGGATTGAACCCAGGACTTCAACATTTGATATGACCGTTGGCACACTGTCTTGAGCCTAATCTCACCTGATAAAATGGTTTGACCATAGAGAGATCTGCACATAGCCTTTATTGATAAATTTAATTCCAATAAAATGGGCAACATTTTAGGAAGAATAGCTCTTTCTCTGGTTTCTAAAAAGCATTAAATGACACACAAACATTGTACCAACGGAAGAAGCTGGAGTTAAACACCAGCTAATTATCTCAGCTGCAAGTGGAAGAAGAGATGGAGCTAGATAAAATGCTCTCACTACCTATGATTTAGTGGCAGCAAAACAGTTTTTATCTCTCACCCTCCCTCTAGTGCAGCAAACCTGGGAACAAAGTCTATCTGTAAATCACTCGCATCCCAAACTTCAAACTTTCAGAAACACTTGAAATTAGGTGAATTAAGATCCTGTCATCAGAGGAAATCATTCCCAACAGACAGCTGACATCATGGTATTTACCATTTTTATTTGATTAACCTTTCCCCAAGCTAGTTACTGTACAACTACAGTCTTAAAATAGAAGGGGCAAGGAAGGGGAGGGGAAAGGCAGACTGTCATTATGTTGAATCCTAAGATAATGTACACACCTTCATCAGCAGAAATAAACAGTATTTAAGAAAGACAGTTCACCTCAAGCAGATGGCCAGTTAGAGGTCTCCATAGAATCTCTATTCTGTGCATATTAACTAGACCAGTTTCTAACAGTTTGGCAACAGCAAAGAGAGATGGCTCCTAAGGAGGAAACACATTACATTTTGATATGTAAAATAATTAAATAGAGCATTACCATCATTAAGCTGTGATTAGTCTCTATATGTAAAGTCAGCAGTAAATACAACAGAACCTGTTATCATAAGGCAAGGCTTTTTGCCACCCAAGACCAGCTCTTCAAGTTCCCCAAATCACACTGCATAAAACGTGAATAAGCTATAGACCTTAAAGACCTACAAACCCAATTAAAAAAAATTCTATAACTTTTTTGGTACTGAAAACATCTGTAACATGAAAAATGTTCAATAGTATTTTCCTTCCCTAATGGAAGCCGTAAACTAAGATCACTGAGATTTTAAGAGAACTGGTGCTAATCTAACAGGTCCCTAGGAATTATGGTAGAAGTTCATGTTTACAGAGAACTACTGTAGAAGGTTAAGTAAGACTGTTGCCTACAGAGTTTTAAATGCTGCTATCTCATCTTGATTAGGTCACCGACAGCTACATAACTCAGGCCAACTACAGTATCTACTGAAATTTTTGATGTGGGAAATGGAGAGAACAGTACATAAACTAGATCATGTCAGAAAGTACATGGTGAAGGTGAGTCTCCCCAAGTGAGGGCTACTACTTTCCCTTCTTCTTCTTCATGAAACGGGGATACACGACAATCATCTGCAGCAAGAACATACTCATGTCCTGGATCATACCTAAAGACATTTACAAAAGAAGCTTTAACTCAAGTTCCATGAGTTTTATATTCTACTCTAATTTTTTTTGTTTGTTTGTTTGTTTTTTTTGTTTTTTGTTTTTTTTTTTTCCGAGACAGGGTTTCTCTGTGTAGCTTTGCGTCTTTCCTGGAACTCACTCAGTATCCCAGGCTGGCCTCGAACTCACAGAGATCCGCCTGGCTCTGCCTCCCGGGTGCTGGGATTAAAGGCATGCGCTACCACCACCTGGCTTCTACTCAAATATTTTCCAATACTGCAATAAATTAATCATGCAAGAATATGAGACTTTAAAAAAGAGTTTAGGTTTAGATTTGTCCTTCAAATAGAAGACGAAACATGATGAATAAAAGTTTAATCTTAAAAAAAGCAAAAAAAAAAAAACAAACCATGGTCATCTATATACTATATATGGATAAGGAACTGGCCTTTTAAAAATGAGTCTGCATCACCAGCTAAACTGATGCTCTGCACTCTGAATGCACCCCTAAGTAGTGAGTATCTTTAAGATTTGAGGGTTCTTGCCGGGCAGTGGTAGCACTCACTTTTAATCCCAGCACTCAGGAGGCAGAGGCAAGCAGATCTCTGTGAGTTCAAAGCCTGCCTGGCCTACAAAGCGAGATCCAGGACAGCCAGGGCTACACGGAGAAACCATGTCTTGAAACATAAAAAAAAAAAAAAAAAAAAAGTTTGAGGGTTCTTTAAGAACTCTAACAAATCTACTGGGAAGAAAGACTAGAGATATAATTCAGCAAAAAAGGGGGACAAGGACATCTTGTCCACGTAGGACATTTTTAAAGTCTATCATATATTTTATGAAACTTATACTTGAATATTGTTTTGTGATGGAAACAGAACCCAGGACTCTTTGACTTACACATTTCATAAAAGTTTTATTTTCATTCCACAGTTTCCAATTCCCTTTTAAACTGGAGACCTCTTATTTTCTTTATATCTCATAGTTAAGTGTCAGACATGTAAATAAGCATGCTGTGTTTATCAAACAGAAACAATTCACAAAGCACTGCAGATTTGCTTGATTTCATCTGGTACTCTATTAAAATACTATAGTTTTGTGTTGAAATTTAATTTCAAGATGTAACATTTTTCAAGATATCAATAAACTGATTAGTTTACTATTGTATTTAATGTTGTTTTTGCCTGGATTTGGAACAACTAGTAATACATATTTCAAACACCTGAGTGTTCATGTCGTTAACTAGATATATGATATATAAACCATACTCTAGTAAGAACTTTTTCTGTTTTATTTTTATTTTTGTATGTGTTTGGGTACTGCATATATGTCTGTTCACCATGTGAACGCAATGCCCAAGAAAGCTAGAAAAGAACTTTGATCTTGATACAGGAGTTAAAGGTGGCTGTGAGCCGACATGTGGGTGCTAGGAAGCAAAGGTGGGTCCTTTGGGAGAGCAGCCAGTGCTCCTAACCTCTGAGCTAACTCTCTTGTCCCTAATAAGAACTTCTGCTTGCTTGTCTTGTGGCTGACCTGCACTAACCTGGACTTCATAGTCAGATCTAACTGACTATGGACTTGAACTTCTGATTTTGCTGCCTGCATCTCCCAAGCACAGGATTATAGGTGTGCATCACCAATATCTGCTTTTGTGTGATGCTAAGGATGCAGTCTGGGTCTCATGCACACAAGGCAAGCGCTCTACCAACTGAGCTACTGGTCAGCTCCAGGAGGGAAGAGACGAGTCACAGAGCAACAATGATAATTAAGAACTTCGGAGACACCAGAGTTTGAGGCTGTATAGTTATTATTAAAAAAATTGAATTGCCGGAGCTAGAGAGATGGCTCAGTGGTTAAGAGCACTGGCTGTTCTTCCAGAGGATCCAGGTTCAATTCCCAGTACCCACATGGCAGCCCACAACTGTCTGTAATTCCTTTTCCAGGGGATCCAACACCCTCACACAGACATAGATGTAGGCAAAACACTAATGTACATAAAATACAAATAAATAAGGTTCAAAAATATCTGATATTGCGAAAACTGCATAATTGTTGGGGGATAGGGAGTATACCTCAACTTAGAGGCATAGAGGCACAGGCAGGAGTTTTCCGAGTGAAAAATAGAACTGAACTGGCTTCATATATTAGCAAGTGATCAAACTATGCTCATTTTGAAATGTAGAAAGGGGCTGGAGAGACGGCTCATTGGCTAAGAGTGCTGGCTGCTCCTGCAGGATTGCAGTTGAACCACACTAATGGCTCACACCTGTAATTCCAGGGGACGTACTACCTTCTGATTCCAAGGGCACCTGAATGAACGAACATATACACACACCATTTTCAAAATGTACAAAGGCCTTCCTTCATGTTTTGCAGTGCTAGGACCTCATGCCTATTAGACAAGTACCATGAGGTATTCTCTCAACTAATAACTATTTCTTGTTCTCTGATTCACTTTTTCTGTGGTAATGGAATAAAACCCAAGGCCTCCCACAGTGTAGGCAAGTGCTTTACTACTGAATGCTGTGAGCTTCAAACACAGTTCATTTAAGATAACAATTTCTAAAATATGACTAGACTCAAATTTCCCTGTGCTTTATGAATGTTACAGAAAGTATTGAGTATGGAAAGGCTGTTCCTGAACGCCATTGTCAGAAATACCGTCCTACACTTACCTGGCAGAAGACCTAGTCTACTTCACTGATGGGCAATGAAAACCTTACACTGCAAGGCGGGGAGACTCCCCGGCTTCCGAAACAAAGAACGAGCTTTGGGTTTCCATTCCTATGAGCAGCGCAGCACAGCACAGCACAGCACAGCACAGCTACCGAGACCTGCCAGACACCGTCCCTAACTGCAGTCTTGCATTCCCCAAATCATAAATGCCAAATACAAACACTGTCAAGATCTCTCATGAAAGCTATTATAAAACTCTGCTGCATTACTTATAGAAGACCAAGACTATTCAACATATAAGAAAAAGGGACATCATTTTAAATTCTATCACATACAAGCTACATCATGCCCTCTTTATTCCTCCTTCTACAAATGGTCAACACTGACAGGCCACTGTTACCAAAGCATCAGTCCCGCCCGTCAAACACTAAGGTCACTTATACACTGTGTAGAACTAGAAAGAAATGTAAATTACCACACCTTATTATTTCCATAGGCCATATCCATTGCTTCTAGAGATAAGGAACAAAGTGCATTTATTAAATGATGCAAAGATACGTCATCAAGATACCTAAAATGAAAATGAAAAAGACAGTTTCATCTCAAATATACAGCTAGGAACAATGTGGCTGTCAATTTAAAACACAGACTTACTGTGAGCTTTCAAAAAGCCTTGAAAGAATGTTGGAAATCACTGGCAAATCTGCCATCACTGCTGTTGTTAGAACCTAAAGGAGAGACGAAGTCAAAGGTGGAGTGTGACTTTTTCTTTGTTTGCTGTTTTCTTTTATGTTTTATACTTAATTTAATTTTACATATCAGCCACAGATTCCCCTGTCCTCCTTCCTCCCCCCCCCCAACCTTACCCCCAGTCCATCCCCCACTCCCACCTCCTCCAAGGCAAGGTCTCCCCTGGGGAGTCAGCCCAGCCTGGTAGACTCAGCCAAGGCAGGTCCAGTCCCCTTCTCCCTATTCCAAGGCTCAGCAAAATGTCTCAGCATAGGCCCCAGGCTCCAGAAAGCCAGCTCATGCACCAAGTGTGACATTTTAAGAAGTGCCCACTGGATAGGAAGGGCTGTCACTTACTGTACTGGGTCCTTCTACAGCTCTTCCAGGCTTCAAGGCGCCACCACCACTAGGCTTTAGTCCCAGAATCCACACAAGATGCTGACAATTAAAATAAGTTTATAAAACTATAAAAATTGTAATAACTAATAAAATCAGGAGCAATATCTAGCAATAAAAATTAAAATCGGTAGTTTACTAATAATTACAATCAAAGTAATTAGCACCACTCATGTAAACTAATTATAGCATGCAGAGGCAGTAGATAGGGCATTATAAGTGGTCCATTACTTCCTAAAATATAAGCCTGCAAGCCACCTGTCTCATCCCTTCTCACCTTCTCCTTTTTCACACTAGTTATCAGGCCTGCCTGCAGGACCAACAGGCATGTTTAGTTGTTAGCAACCATCAACCTAGAAGCTGACGCTACAACACACCTGAAGAGTTGCCAAGACAAGCTGCCATGATGTTCCGAGCACAGCGCCATGGCAGTGTGCCAGGTTGAGTAGAGTCCTCATACACTGGATGTTCTTGGAAGTCAGCTGTGTGGAAAAAGACATATTTGCATGAACTGCTGCAGAGTCTTAAAAATCAAATCAGCATGAATGTGTTCAGAGACTGTCTTCAATAAAAGCCAAGAATACTAAGAAAATAAGTGTGGATGGTTTGCTTCATTAAAGTTGTGTTATCAGAGCTGAAGAGATGGTTCATTGAGTAAAATGTTTGCCATGTGAGGGCTGGAGTTCAGATCCCGATAACCCACACACGAGGGCATGGTGACCTGCCTGTAACTCCAGCCATGGGGAGGTGGAGACTGGGCGACCTAGACTAGCAGAATGCTCCTCATTCAAGACAATTAGAAACCCTGAATCATTAATAAATTGGAGCAGCAGAGGAAGACACACACAAACACATGTACACACTTGATGGCCTATGCACATGTGCCAACATATGTATACACATGTGAATGCACACCACATAAACATACAGATGTGCAGAAGAAGTTGTATTATTATGTTGGTTATGATAATGTCAAGAAAATAGATAACTAGCTTGTTCTGGAACATCCTCCAGGTAAAAGAATTTAAGTACATAAAAACATTTGGAAAGTACAAAAAAAAAAGAGCACGACAGTCTGCTCGTTCATGGGTCATGAACCAAACGAACGGCAGCACCCCAACGCCTCACCATTACTGTTCCTTGAGGAACCAAATGAACGGCACCACCCCAACGCCTCACCATTACTGTTCCTTGAGGAACCAAATGAACGGCACCACCCCAACGCCTCACCATTACTGTTCCTTGAGGCTGCACCGCGAGAGGTTGGCCCACTGCCACAACCTGCTGGTGGGATTCACTAGACGGACTTATCATCATGACACTGTGGCCCTGGATAGAATACGCTAGAACACAAAGGAAAGCCTGGATGCAAGATACTGCTTTTAGTTCTTTCAAGATCACGTTATATTGTAAAACACTAATTTGAATAAAGTACAACCATAACAATTCAGCAGCAGTACAATTTATCCAGATGCACACAAACATCTGAAAACTTATAAGGTGTAAACACTAAAAGAAGCAACTATGAAATAGTTTCTATATAAATTATTACAATTATTAAACTTGGTAGCTCATTTATAAGCAAAACAGAATTAAGACATATAAAGTATTTTAAACATGTAGCTATATGTACTTTTCTAGTTAGAGGCAAATAAATTTTGAGTGTGAAATCTGAGTGTCACATTGAAATATATGTATATTAAATGTAAGCTATATTACATTTAAATATACAGACACTAAATGCAATAAACAGTGTTTTCAAAGTATTATATTCATTTTTGAATGTTAGTGGTTGGAATATAAGTGATTGGAAATATTATAGTTCTACTAGGTCAAATAGAAAAACAGCAATCACTTCAACAACATATTATAGTTTACAAAGAATGCCAGAATTATATTATTTTCTCTGCATAATTATGACTTAAAATTGCTATCACTATATTCTTCTCCCCACCCTTTGTCAGTGCAGAGCAGAAAAGAGGGGATGTCTGCTAATGGCCACACTGGGAGGAGAAACATAAAGGTCCAGTGACCCCAAGTCACATCTTCTCTCTTCCCTTTTAAAGAGATGAAAGAACTGTTTGAGCCAGGAGATGGCGCACGCCTTTAATCCCAGCTCTTGGGAGGCAGAGCCGGGCGGATCTCCGTGAGTTCGAGGCCAGCCTGGTCTACAGAGTGAGATCCAGGACAGCCTGAGCTACACAGAGAAACCCTGTCTCATAAAAACAAAATCAAAATCAAAATCAAGCCAAAACAAACAGAAGTGTTTTGAAGAGGCAGACAGAACAGGAAGGCAGGAAGCTAGCTGCCGGAGGCGACAGTCGATGCCCAGACAGCAGAGGCCTGAACTCACGCTCTCTCCTGTCACCCCCTAGACGAGTTACCGCTTACATTTATTGGAAAGGGTAGCCGCAGTGGTGGCATTCAGCACGGTGAGCGCATAGTGTGGGGGCAAGGAGCCTTTGCAGATGGCGGTGATGAAAGCGTCCCTTGAAGTCACAAGGCTCAGTCTTCCACACAGAGCAGCCATAGTCAGCTCAGCTTTCAAAATATTCTCGGTGGCAGCCTCATCTGTGCTGAAAAGATAAGGCATTGTGTTTATCTGAATAATTATTTAGGGTTACACTTTAACAACAAGATGTGGGCTTACATAGTCAGTGAGATTTTAAGGAAAGCTGAAACCAACAGACTTAGCATGGAATCTTAACCTACCAACCTAATATCTAAAAAACAGAACTATGTGCTGTGATGCACATACACAGTTGGAAGAAAGATTGGGAACTCAAAGATTTCACTGAAAATATCAAGCATTTTATTTATCTATTTTGTTTTGACACAGGGTCTGTAGTCCAGGCTGGCCTCCAACTCCTTGCGATTCACCTGCCTCAGCCTTTCTAGGTGCTGGGATTACAGGCAGGAACCACCACACCTGGCATCAAACATCTTAAAATCAGTTAAATCTCAGGAGAAACATCAAGCACATATCATCATTGCAGAAGCCGTGGTAAGGCGTGGCATGCTGCAAGGGCTCTGTGATCTGAAAATGTATTTTGGGTTAAAGCATGATGACAATCCCAGTGAGAGTTCAGAGCAAACGCGGGCGCCTGGGGGCAGTGACAAAGAGCACCATTTTTAAGAAGCGATACAGCAGTGGCTACGTTAATTATCCTAACGTCATCACGGCAGTGTGCACACAAAGGATAACACTGTGCGGGAAATTAAAGATAAGCAACCAAGTTCTAATCATACAGAAAACTCAGGTAGGAAAAACCTTCTGCAGACAAGTGGACTGAAATTTCGTGTCGGTTTGAGCTGCAATGACGTAACAGAGAACTTACAAAGATTTAGTACCTGGCATCAAGGAGGAGGGAGAGCGCAGCAAGAAGACCACACCAGCAGGCGCTCACCATCTCTTCCCAAACAGCTCTGCTAACTGAAAAGGAAACACAACACTCAATCATGTTATACCTGCTACAGTCAACTGTCATCTATAAAATTCAAGTATTCTACTAACAACCCAGTTATTAGACACAAAACACTAATATCTAAAATACCCAAATGATGAAAATGTAGAATCTGAGATAGTTTTATAATAAGTCTTAAAGTTAAGTTGTTTTAAAACATATATTGTAGCAGAGCAGTGGCAGCACATGCCTTTCATCCCAGCACTCGGGAGGCATAGACAAGGCAGATCTCTGGGAGTTTGAGGCCAGCCTGGTCTACAGAGAAAGACCCAGGACAGATTCCAAAGCTACAGAGAAACGCTGTCTCAAAAAACAAAACAAAACAAAACAAAATTATTAGCTGGGCGGTGATGTCACACACCTTTAATCCCAGCAATCGAGGCCAGCCTGGTCTACAGAGCGAGTTCCAGGATAGGCTCCAAAGCTACACAGAAAAACCCTGTCTTGAAAAAACAAAACAACAAAAAAATGTATTATAAGATACTTCAATACCTCAGTTAACTAATATCTTTTTAAAAATACATAATTCTACTTCCTCCTCCCTATACCTTCAACAGACCAAACTGTCCATCTGTGAGATCAACTGGAAATTAGTGCAGACTACCATCTAAAATATTTGCTCAGCTAGAATACTATTATATCTGTTGAGAATCAAGCAAGTAAACACATGAATAAAATGGCATTGGGTACCTCATTGCTGAAGATGGGATTTACAAATATGTAAAGTTAAAACTGACTCTGTAGAAATGGATGGGGACTAGAGAAGCTGGGGTGATGCCTTTAATATAACGAAGCAGATATTTTCAACCCAGACTTGCGGTACATGTGCCTCTTCACCAAGTAGCAAGAAGCACACCTTGTGCCCACATGTCAGTTTCAATACTACCCACCATGGCTCCTTGGAAAACTGACTGACACCTGGGCTGGATAAGAAACATCTGAGATCAGGGCAGAAAACCCTGTAGTGTTAAACTGTAAGGAGCACCAAGAGAACATCCAAAATGTCAAAAGAATACTGTCCAGCTTCAAAAGCCTCACTCTGAGCATCACACCAAAAGCTGATGGCCACTGATTATAATTCTTTGGAGTCAATAAAAATCCAGTTTTATTCAAAAGTGAACATCTCCAAAAATGATACAAACTGGTATTTATGCATCCTCACATATTGATAAATCAAATCAGTAGCTAAATTAAACACAGTAATTGCCCTGTGCTAATCTCAGAAATGAATAAACCAATTTGGGATATATCCTTCTAAAAATGTCAAGGTTATATAAAACAAGAACTAAAGAATGGTGTTCTGCTGTGGGATGCCTTTCTGTACACTGTAAACGTGTGTTGCTCTGATTGGTTGATAAATAAAGCTGTTTGGCCTATGGCAGTGCAGGAAAGCCAGGCGGGAAGATCCAAGGGAGAGAGAGAGAGGAGAAAGGAGAGCCAGGGAGCAGTATGTAATGGCACACAGGTAAAGCCATGGAACATGTGGCGACATAGATTACTAGAAATGGATTGAGTTTAGTTCTAAGAGCTAGCTAGCAAGAAAATTGAGCCATAGGCCATGGCCATGCAATCCGTAATTAACATAAGCCTCTGTGTGTTTATTTGGGTCTGAGTGGCTGCAGGACCGGGCAGGACACAGGAAAACTTCCAGCTACAGTGTTCTACATTGTAGGAAAATATCCATATACAGCAATAAATTCAACAAACAGGGGACCACAAAAACAAAACAAAAACAAAAACACTGTGACAACTGACAAAATCTGAATAAGATTTAGACTGAGATGAAATAGTGGATTGACCCTAATTTCTGCTAGTAACTGCATCAGAATGGGGAAGATGATAATCAGTTTTAGAAACGCACATCCAAGTATTAGGGGGTAGTGGGACATCCTGTCTAGAACTTAATCTCAAATAGTTCAGGAAAAAGGATAGTGATATGTATACAAATAAGGAAAAGCTATGATCAGCATGATAAAGTGCTAATAACAGGGAAATAAGAGTAAATGATAACACAGGGACATCATTTCACATTATTGAAAAGCAACAGTGACAGGGAGAGAATGTAGCACACCTGTCTCCTTATCTGCCTGGTCCGACACTGACTGCACATCCTGATGCTCTGAAGACTGTGAGTTTGCTCCTTCAGGGACAGCAGGGCACTCCGTTTCAGCCTCTCCTAACTCTCCTTCGATCATAGTGGTGATTCCACGGACAAGATCCAACAGACAGTGGAATGCCACAGACATGGCATAGCCTTCTGGTATAGTTGGAGGTTCAACCTTGTCCAGCATCTCTAGGCTGAAATCACGAAAAGGTAAGACTAATGAGAAGACACAGGAGAGAAAACATAGGAAGCTGTCTCCATAAGCTGTAGACTCTAAAACTTACTAACAGGAAGACAAAAATAAAGAGACTTTACTGAGCTTGTTTCAGTTGGAGAAGGGCCCCTCTTCAGTATTTTAAACTGATTAGAAGGGCTGGAGAAACGGCTCCGTGGATAACGGGTGCTTGCTGCCAAGCCTGATGATCTGAGTTTGAGTCTTTGGACCCACATAACGGAGGAGGGAACTGACTCCTGCAAGCTGTCCTCCAACCTACACACACACACACACACACACACACACACACACACACACACACAACAATGTATTCTTTTTCATGTAAAAACATGAATTGAAAAATGAAGGCCTGGCTGCTACCATAACTTTTCCTTGAGATGTATTGATATCTTCACTATTTTTTGATATGAGAGATAGAAAAACTAGCATAAAATATATTAAGACAGAATTCAATGCTTCTTAAACTCTTACATTTAATAAAGTACCATAAATTATAAAGTAATAAAACAAAATAACCTACAAAGAGAAAGATGATTTTACATCAGAGAAACATAACTGAGATACCCAGATCCCATGTGACCTCAGAGTCAGTCAGCCAACAGTAAAAGTAACACTGAGGGACGTCTGTGTCAAGCTCAAATCTACTACATTCAGAAGGCAAGACAATAAATCTTATGTTCTAAATTAGGACAAATGAGGAATTATGGTTCTGAATCCCTCTAAATGGTTATTTCTTGAGCTAACAACACAAAGAATGAATAGTTCAACTAGAAAGAATTAATGGCGTTGGAATAATTATCTTCACATCCAAAGAAAAAGAGATGCTAGACTCCTATCTCTTGTATATAAAACTAGCTTGAAATGAATCAATGATCTAAACATAAAAGAAATTACAAAACTCCTAGAGATGTAGGCATGAATCTTTATGATAGATTATGCAACAGCTTGTTAGCTACCCCAAAAGCACTATTAAAAACTAAGTGAAATGACTTCATCAATATGTCAAACTCGTGTGCTTCTTCCCAGGCTGTGCCAAAGGACAGCTTAAAACAGCGGATCCTGTGTACGACAGAGACCTAACACACGTCCTGGTTTGTTCTTGTTGCTGAATAAAACACGATGACTGGAATAACCAGAAGAGAAAAGGACCTACTGACTTCCTAAATATTGAAACTAATTTCTCTCTCATAGAGAGTCCTGGAGTTTACCTATACAACAACTTCCATCTCATATATTGAAGAAATTAGTTTAAATAAAGATGAATTTGCCAAAGGGAATTTAATTCTGGAAGAACTATGACCAAGAGGTCTAAAAATCATGTCATATACATGATTTATAAGAAGCTACATATGACAAGTGAGTCGATTCTTAGGTAAATCAATCATATTTCTGCTTTATAATGCTATTAACAGCCTACAAATGGAAGAAAACAAAATTTAGTCCTGATTAAAATTCTTAGAATATGACAAAAGAAAATAAGCTCCAAAATGTATTACCAACATGAAATATAGTGCAGACAGAAGTATTTTCAATATCCTCTTCAGTGGCATTATTCATCATAAAACAACGTTGCTCCTACTTACTAGGTGGCTTTCGCACTGCCCTGAACTGTGACCGTCAGGATAGGTATCCAAGTTCCTCTGTATTCGAACGCTGGCAGCAGAGTGGCACCCCCACCGATGCCCACCACTCCTGAGCTAGTTGGTGCTGAGGCTGGACCGCCAGCATTGTTATTTCCTGTTAGATTAGGAGGAAAAACAAAGACATCAATTTATGAGTTGATTACAAGTCAATGAATTCCATCTCCTACTCAGACATAACGACCCTGTGCTAGCAAAACAAGTGTGATACCTACAAATGACATTCGTAATTCTCTTTTACCCAGAGAGTTTATTCCCTCAAAACACTACATTTTCTAAACATGAAAAATTACTAGACAGCCTAGGCAGATAGCTCTATTGGTAAAGCATTTGTCACACAAGCATGCAGACCTCAGTTTGTTCCTAAGTACCACATAAGTTTTATACGTATGTCTCAAAGAAAATAGTGGAAGTTCGTTATACTGAACCTCATAGTAAATGAACAAACTCCAGCACCTCAACAGAGAAGCTCCAGTATGAATAAACTGATGGATAAACAGACAGGAGTGTCTGAGGTCGCTCCCCAGTACCCACAACAAAGCTGCAGGAACAGGCGGGTCCCAGTGACTTGCCAGCCTGCCAGCCCAGGTTACAGTGAGAGAACTCTCTCAAAATACAAGTCCTGGGGAATAACAACCAAGGCTGACCTCTGGCCTACACACACAGACACACAGACACGAGCCTGTGCCTGCACATGTATGAACACATACATAGTCACAGGAACAGACAAAACTACAATTTTTTATTACTTTATATTAGACCTCTTCTGGAAAGGGAGAGTAAAAGCTCACAGTCACAGCGGAAGAAGATAAAGGGGAATGAGAAGCCACACACTCATTTTCAAACAAACTCAAATCACGTGAGTCAACTTCTATGAAGAGATGAAATGTCCAGACTCTTTAAAAGAATCCAACGAAGACTTTTGTTTTGTTGAAGAACAGCATCTAAACATTTGCCCTTATGAAATCAAAGAAGAAGAAAATCTATTCTGAAAAGAAAATAAACTAGTTTTCCATGGTAAGGTCAAATTAATCTTTAATATTTAAAGTCTTTACTCTCGATGTACTCGGGTGCACAAGATTTCTCTCCTAACAGGGAGTACTGCAAACCAAAAAACCAAGAGAGAAAATGGAGACCAGTGTGAACGTTACCAGCTTGGTTGGCTGTGGCGGTGTTTCCAGTCGGAGGGACGAGAAACAAGGACTGGATGAAAGAGCCCAGCGCGTTCACGATGTCGCGGAAAACCTTGGTGGAGTGCTGCTTCATGTCATACGACTGACAAAATGACCTGAGAAGTAATTTTAAACGGTCTGGAAAAGCATTTTTTTTTAAAGATTTATTTACTTATTATGTATACAATGTTCTGTCTGGATGTATGCCTGCAGGCTAGAAGAGGGTACCAGATCTCACTACAGATGGCTGTGAGCCACCATGTGGTTGCTGGGAATTGAACTCAGGACCTCTGGAAGAGCAGCCAGTGCTCTTAACCGCTGAGCCAGGTCTCCAGCCCTGGAAAAGCATTTTAATGGACTATGATATGCACATTTTAAAAGCAAATAATACTGCTTAGTAGTTCCAACCCCATATTTGTGCCGTTCGTCACACCCGAGTGGTGTCTCTAATTTGGATTAGAGACAAAAGTTTAGATTCAAGTCCAAACAAAACAACAACCAAAAAGAAAAAAAAGAAACATTGGCAGTGTTTGCTTAGTAACTGATCTCTCCGAGTTCTTTCCCCCACACACCATTTTCTTTGATAAGCCTCTCTAATAAAACATTCCAACAGGAACTCAGCTCTTCTTAGCTCAGCATTATCAAGCCAGCTGTCTAACAGAACATTGCTGTAACTTACCTTAATAGCTGAGGCTGCACACAGAGCCTGTGTATCGACTCCACTGCAACAGCTCGAAGCCACTGTGGCTTATCTGCATCCAGAAACTTCACCAGAAGTGACAGAAATATTTCACACTCGGTTACCTAAAAAGAACAGGATTTTTAAACATTCCATTGAGTCAAAAGAAATGTTAACAACACTGTCACATCATCTTAACCGTAACTGGGATAAAATGGAGGATGAGAAAAGTTAGCTTCTCTAACGCTCTACCTGTAGCACTGGTGATCTGCTAACAGACCTGCTATCTGTAACCCTTACTTCTGGAAAACATAGTAGTACACTGTCTTGCCGTCTCTAGTCCTGCAAACTACCAGCAGACGTATGATCTGCCCTTCAGCAGTACGCTACATGTGTAGACAACTGGATGCCTAAAAAGCAAAGAGGCAGTTTGGTGTGATGGTACAAGTCTATAATCCCAGCATTCAGGAAGGAGAGGTAGGAGCCAGCCTGGGCTCCAACAGCAAGACCCTGTCTCAAAACCGAAAGAGAACAGGAAAACAAGGAGAAACCTGCAGCCGCTGACAGACACACGGACGCAGGCAGGTGAGGCACTAGGCGCAGGCCCGCTGCTGCTTTACTGAGCACCAGTTCTCACTGCTGTTAGTGCCACGCTTTTTCTCTTCTTTTAATTGTATGTGTGTAAGTGTTTTACTTGCATGTATATCTGTGCACCTTATGCATGCATGTATGTCTGTGCACCTCATGCATGCATGCTGTCGGTAGTGGTCAGAGGAGAGCATCAGATCCCTTGGACTTGGAGTTACAGACACAAATTGAATCTGGGTCCTCCGGAAGAGCACAAGGGAACCTACCTGCTAAGCCATCTAATTCTTCCATTATTCATTACATGCATGACGACTGAATGACTAACAAAAACGAACCAGTGTAAAGGTAAATGGATTACTGCTGTGTCAGGTAAACAGCAGGAACTATGGGAGGTAAAAGTGAAACTCACTTTGAGATTACTAAATCAAATATCCATTCTTGCTGAGTGCAGCAAGGAATTGACATTTCAGCTGCGGATGCCCCAAAATGCGGCAAGAAATTGGGGAAATAAAGTAGCCTTCAAGATTTTAGCCTCAGCAATCAGGAGGGAAGACATTTGGATCTCTGTGAGTTCAAGACTAGCCTGGTCTGCATATCTGATTCCAGGACAGCCAGGAATACACAGTGAGGCTACGACTCAAATAAAAAGTCCTTCAGTCCCAAGCCTTAGCTACTGGTGTTTTCTAATGTCTTCCAGCATCTTCAATAGGTGCTTGAAAGCAGGACGGAACTAGGAGGATGACAGAGCAGTAACAACTTCCTAAGAAATGGAGGAAGGAGGGTCAGGAGTTCAAGGTCATCATAAGCTACACAATGAGCTACTGGTCTGGGGTACAAAAGAAAAAAGTCAAAATTACACCGCCGCAGGTGGAAATTCAGACATCAGGTAAATGTCTGACAGAATCATGTACACATGGCAACCACTAGCTCAGGTGCTAATGGATGTGTCAGTGACAAATCTCTTTTAGAAAAATGTCAGTAAATGTCAGGGAGTAAAAAGTTGGGGCTAGTGAGATAACTCAATCAGTACAGTGCTTGCTGAGTGAGCCGTGAGGACCCGAGTTCAATCACTTGTACCCCTACATGAGAAAGCCGGGTGCAGTGGCTCAGGTGATGTCTCTGCTCAGCACTGTGGTTGTAAGAATAGGTGGATCCCTGGGGATGGGTAGGCAGCCAGCCTAGCAGAAATTTCTAGGTCCAGGTTCAGTGAGAGATCCTTATCGAGATAAGGTGGAGGGAGGCAGAGGGAGATACCTCATGTCAATCTCTGACCTGCACACACACACACACACACACACACACACACACACACACAGAGCATACACACTGACGTAACCAATACACCATATGCACACACAAAAAGTGAAATTAAAATATAAGTGAAAAGGAGCCAGGTACGGTGGCACACACCTTTAATCCCAGCACTGGGGAGGCAGAGCCAGGTGGATCTCTGTGAGTTCAAGGCCAGCCTGGTCTACAGAGCCAGATCTAGGACAGCCAGGGTTGCTACACAGAGAAACCCTGTCTTGAGAAAAAAAAAAGGGGGGGGGAGTGAAAGATTAAATTGGATAAATAATTAAAAACCCATTCTTTCCTTCCTAAAGGCAAGAAATCAAGGTCAGACTAGAGCTATGGTAGCCACTTTACGTTAAAATTGATGAATTTTTATAAACTCCTTAAGGCACCTTCAAGGAAAAAGGATCCATGCAAACACTGTCAGTGGCCTGAAAGGCGAACATGGACCCAGGTCAGACGTTCAAAGAACATTCACTCTCTATCCACTCTCGTAGGTGAGGAGAACTAACTGCGATCATTCCCCTTCACCTCTGAGCTACCTGAAAAGATGAGCTAGTGAATAGTGGAGACAAAGTGCTTGTGGAGCACCTTGGGCTGCCATGTGGGGGTACTGGAGGTCAGTTTCATAACACTGTTCGGACTTGTTCTTCAATGTAGTTAACACTCAATCTGATAGCACAAAAGCTGGCATTGGAACAGGAAATGCCTCAGCAGGAATCATGGAAGCAACGTCAAATTGTACTAGCATCATTGTGTCTTCACTGCCATACACAATTAAAAGATGCATATAAATATAAAATATTCTAATATATATTCTAGTGTGTGTGTGTGTGTGTGTGTGTGTGTGTGTGTGTGTGTGTGTCTGTTTTATCTAAAATCGACCTGATGCTAGTTTCCACTGTTAACGTGATTGAATTAATAAACACCTAGGGCGTTCATGGGGTGCACGTTTGGGTACCTGTGTGAGGGTCCTGAGGAGGATTAACTAAGGAAGAGAGTTCACCTTGCATGTGGGTGACACCTCTAACCAAAGCCAGGACCCAGACGGATAATGGGGAGATGGAGGAGGCCCAAGGCCATAGACATGATCACTGCTTCCTGGCTCCCAGGAGGAGAGCAGCCTTTGTGACATCCCCACAACCATGATATGTCTGCCTAACTCAGGCCCCAATAATACAATCAGCTGAAACTCCCGAGCCAAAGAGTAAGCCTTCCCTTCTGTAAGTTGTCAGAGACAGGACGCTGGCACACACCACACGCAATTCCATGTGCAAACACATTTGGAGCCGACACTTACCAGAAGACTGTAGAACTGCTTGATCAGAACAGACACCACTCTCAGCAGACGCATGCAGATGGGGAAATACGGTTTTTCCACTGGTGCTGGAGAAGAGGAAGTGCTGGAGCCTTGTCTGAACTTTATATTTGGAGAAAAGAGCTTGATCACAAGTGGGCACACCCTCTCCTTGAGGAGGAAACTGAATTCCTGATGCTATTTGCAAAGGAAAAGAAGAATTGACTTAGTTTGTGGTAATACTTCTAAAGCACAGTCACACGAACAAAAAAAAAAAAACAAAAAAAAAATGGAATCAGCATAAATAATCTAATTTAGTTACATTTTTCTTGCTAAGTTTGCTCTGACAACTTTATAGTGTCTATAATGTACTCTGCTTACTCCCCCACTGTATTTCCTTCCCTTCTGCCTTCACCTGGCCTCCCTTTTCCTTACAGACCTCTTTCCCATATCCATTGCTTTTCCTTTCCTTTGCTTGTTTCCCTAAGAGTCTTAACCAGTACCGTTTGTGCAAGCTGGGTTTGAAAGTATCAGTTAGAGACTGGACACTCACTCTTGGGTAGACAACTGGATATGATGCCTGCCCCTCTCCCAGAATCTGAACATTGCCCATGAGTCAGCAGCAAGGTCTCATGTGGCCCTTGTCATAATTTACACACAGGTTTGAAATGTGCACTGTTCTTAAATGGACTAAACCCAAATTGGAAATATTTCAAGAAGGTTTTGTTAAGAAATGCCTGATTTGGGGGCTGAAGAGATAATTTCATTGGTTAACAGAGCCAGCTCTGATTCTGAGTTTTGATTTTGATTTTGAGCCCAGGTTTGATTCCCCAGTACCCACATAGTGGCTAACAACCATCTGTACCTCCTGTTACCGATCTAATGCCGTCTTCTGGCCTCCATGAACACTGCACGCATGTGGTGCACAAACATACACACAGGCAAAACAACCATGTAAATCAAAAAAAAAAAAAAAAGAAAGAAAGAAAAAGAAAAGAAAAAGAAGTGGCTTACTTTCACAACTCCAATTATCTGTCTAAAAAGTTTCTAAGATTTCTTCTAATAATGAAATTTAAACTGCCAGGGGCAAGAAAGACAGGAAGGCAGGAAGACAAGAAGACAGAAAGACAAGACAGGAAGACAGGAAGAGACAGACAGGAAGACAAGAAGGCAGGAAGAGATAGGCAGACAGACAGACAGACAGACAGACAAACACTAAATCAAAATTATGACTGTAACCCCAGTGCTCAGGAGACTGAGGCAGCTGCACTTGTAAAACCCTTGTCAAAAAAGAACAAAAACACCAAGAAAAATGTACCTTCAACTCTCACAGAAAGAACAACCAAATCTCACAAAGCAGTTTGGTCTAAAGCCCAAGGCTATGCATGTCTCTGCATCTTCCAACATGGAAGAAGACATGCTGATTTCTTGACCAATACCTATGAAAAACTAACATTAATTCTGTGACAAGATGACAGCAACCGGCTCACCTGTAAGAAGACTTGTGGAAAGTCATTGAGGACAGACTCTAGCAACTCAAGGCCAAATGTCCGAGTCATTTCGGTCATGCCTACCAGCCAGTAAGGGGCATCAGCATTAACCAACTGACAAAGGTCCTGGGAAATAACCAAACAAGATCACGTATACACTAAGATATGCTTTCCACAACTCAAGTCTGTAAAACTGAAGCAAAAATTCTATTTCTCCTAATAATTAAGCATCAGTAACTCAAATTTTGATAAATACATTCAAAAGATTTTAGCAAACCTCTATAGAAGCATTTAACTATAGACAATAAGCAGATAACTACAGACATTATTTTAATAAAGAATAAACTTCTAATCCTACTGTACTTGAAATGATTGAGTCGTGCCAACTCATGTAAGGTATTGTGTATCAGATTACATTAAGTAGACAGTAAATTTATTACTTAAACTTTTCTCATTAAGGGACTGTTTCTGTAGAATTAACCATCCCTGATATATTTATTTTTCCATTTCCAAGTTTAATTTCACTTCCTTACAGTGAGTCACAGCATTTGACATGTTGGTCAGGCATATAGCAGATGCAGAGGTCTTTCTTCAGTCTTTAGAAATACTTGAATTCTAAAACAAATCCCGCCCCCCCAAACTCCATGCTACAATGGAAATGACTTGTCAGCCGCAATACCTGGAAGAGCATGTATGCGTCTTTAGCACACGGCTTCAGGGTGCTGACAGATCTCCTGTTACTGTTTCCTTGGGCCAGCACTGGCGGCTCCATGTCTGCAATCCAAACAGGTGGGACGGGAGTTCATAACAACCTCCAGCAATCATATACTCTGTTCAAAATCTAGTAATTTCAGAACTATGTCTCCAAAGTGAAAAATTGATATTTTTATATAAAGTACCATAATAATCACACTTCATTTTCTTACATACATTTTAATAAGCTTATTAATTATATTTACACATTTGATTTTCCCAGCTAAATCTGTACTAAATACCAAACATAAAGTTCACTACATAACCATCTCCTCTGCCTTTTACTAGCTTCCAAAGGATGAACTGCTTGATCTACAGCTGTGAGTCAAGGGTTGCACCAGCTAAGAATCAGCTACGGTGGTTTTTCCAGGCTCATAGCATATTTAAAAACAAAACACTAATATGATGTGTACCATTCTCTCGGCTGATGACATAGTCTATGGGCAAAGGTGGTTGATGCCAAGCCCGCGGATCTGAGTTTGATGCCCAGGATCCACATGGTATGAAATAAGAGCTAATTCTCACAATGTATGTATGTATGAGTTATATCATGTGCGTATATGTGTGTATAAATTTTCGGGTGCTTTGTGTTTCTTTGAGACTGTATCTTGGCCTCAAACCTGGGGTCCTTCTGAGGCTAGCTAGGGTTACAGGTGTGCACCAGTACACTTGTCTGCAAAGGAATATAACGGGTAAATTTTCTAGCTTTTGGGCATTATAGCTCACAGGGTGAAAGGTAGCAATGAATGAAGATCAAATCCTGCACTAAGAACCCCTCCCAAACAGGAGGAGGCATGTCACACGTTACCTTTGCGTGGCTCATCTTCAGCCACCATCCTCTCGAAGACGACGGTCACCACCTGCCGGACTGTAGCAGCAGCTGTGTTGTTTGTGATGTTGTCCTTGGTGAAGTGGAGTCGGAAACAAAGGACGATGGCCTGCAAAGCAATTCCTCAGTGTGAGTCAGACTGAAGAGCATGGATGCTAGCTATCGGATGGACACAGTAAGAGAAGTTACTCAGTTAGACTCTGAAAGTCCCACCTTCTTAGAAAATAAAGCTATAAAAGTCCACAGCTGTCTAAGATTAGCTAACATAGTTTGAAATGTGTCTTTCCAAATGTGGGTCATTTAATCTGCATAATAGTGTGTTGTACTTTATTTTCCCAGAATGACTTGCTTAAGTATTCACGTTTATCCTTTCACTAAATCATTAGAGAAGTAGTATGTCAATGACTAAATTAAAACAAATGAAAGTATACTATTATTAAAAAGATGCCACACTCTTCTCTTTAAAAAGCAACTTTAGGAAACTTTCTATATACTAAGTTGTATTCCTTAAGGCGTATCATTTCATGAGCTCTGCCTGACCCATTTTTATCACCCCCAGCATTTCCTTGTGCATCTCCACGGACCATCTCTTCCTCTCCCTGAGCCATGGAGAGCTGTCTGATTGTTTTCTTCACTATTGACCACTCAGCGTTTTCTACAACTTTATATAAAATATTCATGTATTATGGTCTGGCGTCTTTCTTTAGAACCCTATTCCTGAGTGTGTGTGCGCTGTCCTGGGTATCAGCAGGAGTTCCCTTTCTATTACTGAGGAGATTCCACCTATACCTAACCATTCATCTGTTGATGGACATTTGAATAGTTTTCAGTTTGCTGCTACTTTGAATTAGGCTGCTATGAATATTCAAATATAAGTTTGTCTCTGTGAAGACAAACATTTCATTTACATTGAATAAATGTCTTGAATGGCATGGCTAGGTCACAGGGTAACACAGGTTTATTCACTTTTAAGAAACTGCGACTTTTCTAAAGTGATTTACAATCGGTAATACTGTATGAGCGATTTGAGAACTAGGCTGACCTCGGCAATATTTGCATTGGTGGCGTTTACAGAGTGTCACTGTCCTGATGGCTATGGTGGCAGTTCTCACTGCACCGGGAAATGCGGAGGTCAGGAGCCTCTGCCACGCATCTGCTTGATGCTGAGCTCCAATCGTGAAGTGTCTTTAGAATCTGTCAGTTCTTCACCAGGTTATTCTGTCCCAGATAATCCTTTAAAGCTCTTCAGAAGAACACGTGTGCCCTTTGTCAGATCCTGTGATTGTTCTCCTCCTACCCCATGACTCTTTTATGGTTCACGGACCATGAAATTCAAACTTTAAGAAATGGTTGTGCACACCGGTATCACAAAGATCTTCTAAGAGTTTAATAGTTTGAAAATACGTCACTCTTGGAAAAAATATAAAATGCTGTGCCTTATCAACTTATATCAAAAGTTTTAAAAGATTTATTTTTATTTTATGTGTATGAGTGCTTTGCCTGCATGTAAGTACACTGCCTGAAAGCCTTGGCCTCTGCAAAAGCAACTAGTACTCTTTTTTTTTTCCCTTTCTGTAACCCTGGCTGTCCCAGAACTCACAAAGCTCCACCTGCCTCTGCCCCTCAAGTACCAGGATTAAAGGTGTGCACCACCACTGCCCAGCACAACCAGTACTCTTAACCACTTAACCACTGAGCCATCTCTCCAGAGCTCTTACATTCCATTTTTAAATGGCATGGCCTTAAACAGCACGATCATGCTATACTTCAACCTAACAGCACATCATGTTGCCACACGGGAGCTTTCATGCTGATCGATTTTGTATTATACCTTTGTACTTGAATCTGAGCAGCAAACATTTCATTTTCAACAAGGCAGCATACTAAAATAAATAAATCCTCTAATTACCTCTCTCTCTCTCTCTCTCTCTCTCTCTGTGTGTGTGTGTGTGTGTGTGTGTGTGTGTGTGTGTGTCTGGATTCAGGTGCACACAGTGTGCATGGCTATGTGAAAGCCAGTACCACACATCTTGTTTTTGAGATGGGGTCTACCACTGGAATTTGTCTACTATTTTAGACTGGCTTACCAATGATCCTCAGTGTGCTGGGGTGTTTTTAAACTCAACACGCGTTAGAGGGAGCCTCTATTGAGGAATTGCCTCCATCCAGACCGGCCAGTGGGCAAGTCTGTGGGACATTTCCCTGACTAATGGTGGACGTGTAGGCCCAGCACACTGTGGATGGGTTGGATAAGAGAGCAGGCTGAGGAAGCCCTGGGGAACAGGCCAGTAAACAGCATTCCTCCATGGTCTGCTTCAGCTCCTGCCTCACGCTCCCCCTCATGATGGACTGCGACCTGTCAGCTGCTTTTGGCCCTGGTGTTTATCGCAGCAGAAGACAGCTAATGAGGACACCAAGGGTCCCCCTGTCTGTCCCCCACTGACTCATGAGGCACCACACCCAGCTTTGCACAGGGGAGGAGGTAAGGATGCAGCTCAGGTCCCCATGCTCACACGGCAAGTACCGTACTAACGGCGCCGTCTCCCAAGCCCCAGAGCTTCTTTCTTTAGCATGCCAACTGGTGACATTTGATACATTTTCATTATCTTTATTACGAGAATAATTTGATAGCAAGAAACCAAATGGACCTGTATACAAAAACTCTACTTAGTAGAGTATATATGTAAAAATTCTACTTAGCAGACAGGAGCCTAGAAGAACAAAAGAGTTGCCATTAAGTATATTTTCACTATGCTCTAAGCACATCAAATTAGTATCTAGAAAAGATGAACATATAAATCCACTTGAGATATTGTGCATGAGACTGTATACTTCTCTCTTTTATAAACTATCCATCTTTAAAAGCACAAAAATTATGATGAAACTACTGAAAGTGCAAAACAAAGCTGGTGTTGGTGGCGCACGCCTTTAATCCCAGCACTCGGGAGGCAGAGGCAGGCGGATCTCTGTGAGTTCGAGGCCAGCCTGGTCTACAAAGCGAGTTCCAGGCCAGCCAAGGATAAGACTGTCTCAAAAAATGAACAAACAAACAAAAAAGTTCAAAGTACTCTTGAGAATAAAGCATTAGCTGAAGACTGTGCATTTGTTTCTTTCTGTTCTACAGAAATATCTCACGACTTCCAGAACTTCTTCAAGAGCTAACTACATAAGACTTGAACAACTATGAACATTCCAAAGAGGGTGGGAAAGGGGGAAAAATAAAATCCAGCCCTGAAACCTCATCCAGTATAAATGATCGAAGAAGGTTTTTGGCCACCTAAAGAGACAGGCTTGAACTGTTAGTTTACATAATGCACACATGTAAATTAGTTTGAGAATCGGGGAGCAATTACAGAGAAATACCCAAGCCAACACAATTCAAGGCATTTCCCTTCCCCTTCCTTCCCTTCTCCATCCTGCTCTACATTTTCTCCTCTTCTTCCACCTACTATTCAAAACTAAGCAGTGGCCAGAGGTTGGCCAAGCACTGGTGGCTACTAACACGCAATGCTGACCATCACGATCACTGTAGGAAGTTAGTTGCTCTCCATTCCAAGGCACTAGCTTTCTCTTTTAATCGGCTTATTCAAATGCTACCTCTAAGCATTTATAAATACCAATTCAATGTGTTCCTTACCTTGGACAGTGCCTCGTCATGAACTACTGTGTTGGTTGTTAGAAGAACAAGGACTGTTTGAAGCAGCTTAAGTTCTTCAAGGCTGTTCTCCATCAGCTGCCAAAGCATGTTAATTATGTTTCCAGCAGCAGTCTGTGAATCAGGAGATGGAGCACAAAATCAACTCAAATCTGAGAGATGATGAAGATGTTCACAGTAATATTTGTTCTATTTTCCATCATCAAATCAAATATAAACAAAATACATCAATGAGCAACACATTATCAATTTACATAATCTCCATTTTAAAATATGAACTATATTAAATAACTATTCTATGACACTGAAAATTTGCTTGATCCTAAAATCAGCAAGTGTACTTCTGAACAATGCCCTCTTAGGTTACAAGTAACTCAATAAAATATATTTAATCTTTAATGCTAACATTATTTTTAAATTATTCTGCTTTCATAGACCTGCTTCACAGTACACATCAGATAGGCTTCACCCATCCCCATGAAAGCCATTGCTAGGACTCTGAAGAGGCAGTTCAGATAAAATCTTCACACTACCTCAGACACCACTTCATGTGACATGAGTCTCTGAATGGCGGCCAAGCATAGCTGAGTGATCTTCGGTTCCTTGGTGCCACACCCCATTAGGAAAGGCTGCACAACTTCTGAGCTGTTTTCTTTCAATGCTTGATTCAGAAAACATGTAAGATAAATTATTGGATCTAGTCATAATTAGAAATATTTGTCTACATATTTACAATTTATGATGATTCTTTTAATGTAAAATAAACACTCAAATAGAAACAAATAACAAGAATTCAAGTACTTCAGACAGTACAGTCTCCACCTCACCAAAGGCTTCCCAGGTTTTTTCTACCATGGAATTGTGGGGGGCTTCCCACCTGCAAGATACTCTTTGAGGACATGGATTCTCACAAGATCAGAAATTACCATTTCTTCATGTTGTACAGGAGGGAAATAATAAGAATTCGTATTATAGAGCAGCAAGAATTATTAAATCCTATATACATTATGTCTTCCACAGTTCACTAGCACTCTAGATTATTTGTATATGCTATGAATGTAGCTCTAATTTCTTTAAGAAATAAACACATTTTTTAACAACGATAGCATTATTCTTATTATGGAAAGAGAGCTTTAAATTAACTACTTGAATACACAAACTTTTATTCCAAATCTTAACTTCTACCAACTCTAGAAGTTTTAAAGTAGCAACAAAGATATAGAATTCATATAATTAAATTTAATTAACCAATTAAATTTATTACATGAAATTAAAAACTTGCTTAAAGTAAAAAAAGACAAATAAAACAAGTTTGTCACATTCAGAGAAACTTAATAAGTAACATGGAATTCTAAGTAGAGAACATTAAACTTAGGAGTCTGATAACTGTTTTCAAGGAAACAAAACTCACTAATAAACTACATGTATATCTGAGTCATAAGTATTTTTTTCAAAAGAACTCAGAAAAAAAGACATTGATAATCACCACTGAAAGTGAAAAACCACCTCAGCCACTATTTCTTTCTTGTGGTGTTGGCAGTAGCAGGTATGAATTCCCTCTTATGGAGCAAGTCTCAAATTCAACCAGAGAAGAGTTGATTTCACCCTTAACAGCTGTGCCACTATAGCAGAGTTAGGCACGTCCTGCCTGGAAGGCTGGCATTATGGACTGTAGGAGTCTCAGCTAGGAGGAGAGCACTGATGACTTTCCTGCTCCAGCGGCCTGTGCTGCACCTTCCAGCACTGTGATAGCTGGCCACAAGAGAAGAGAAGCTCAGCTCCATTTCCTTACATATCACAACCAAAGTGTGCAGTGTTTTCACCATCGGTTATCACCTAGCTCTGGCGGCAAACGGACAGTGACAAGAGCTTGTATTGTTCTGTGGACTCCTGGCAAACAATTCATAAGGAGGTCCTCACGCCTGGCACTGGGGGCTGTAGAAGTGACATTACCTAGACATTCAGGATATCTCCCTCCGACTCTCCCAACTGCTATTTTCAAACCGCCTTACCAGCGGTAGGTTTCCATATGGGTTTTTCATGTATCCTTAGTTTTGCTCCACCCTGATCTCTTTTCTCCCCATGTTCCTTTGCACTCTGCTCCCCAAACTCCTCATCTGTTTTCATATCATCTATGCTCAGCTCTCCTCCCTCCCTTGAGGCAACCTCCACCCAAATGAACCCTTTTCAGTTTCCTTACACCAGCGACTGTCAATCTATGGGTTGAGAGGCCCTTCCACAGAGTCGCCTAAAGCCACCAGAAAACACAGATGTTTACATTACAATTCCTAACAGCAAAAAATAACAGTCATGAAGCAGCAAAGAAATACTTCTACGGTTGGGGTCACCACAACAAGAGGAACCGGATTAAAGGGACAAAGCATTAGGAAGGTTGAGAACCAATGCTTTATGGTTAAACACACAAATCTAAAGATCTGAAGCTAGGATCCATGAGAGACAGAACATGTGGCATTGTCTTTCTGAGCCTGGGTTACCTCATGCAACACAATTTTTCTAGTTTCCATCCAATTACTTGCAATGTGATTAGTTTTTTATTCCTGTTTTACTTAGTATTTTTGACATTTATCCATGATGTAACAGTTTGTATTTTTTACAATAGCTATGTATCCTGACAAATAAATTTTAGTTTTATACGCTTTCATTTTAAATTAAGACTTTGAGAATTTCATACATGTATACAACATTTTGTTTTGTTTTTGTTTTGATAATATCAACCCTCCACTCTTTCCAACCCCTCCTAAATTCCCCCCTTTCCTGTTCCCCTCCCAACTTCATACCTTTTTCACAGACCACTGGTTCAAATCATTGCTGTCTTTATGTCCTGGGTGTAAGAGCACCCACTGGAGCATGGGCAACCTAACAGAGAGTAAGTACTTCCCTGAAAAACACTGAGCTTGTATGCCGGCTTCAACTGCCTAAGCCCTTCAGTTAGGGCGGGGCTTCCTGAGTCCCTCCTGCAGCCATGTGAGGTTTCTGACTGGCTTGTTCCTACGAACATCTATCTTATGCTGACAACCACAGCCACGGAGAGCGAGCTCATGGGCGCAATGGCCCTGTTGTTTCCAGAGGACATTTTCACAACAGTCTTCGGCAACCCCTGGTTCTCACAGTACTTCTTCCTCTTCTACAATGTCTCCTGAGTGCAGTGGGAAGAGGGTGTAATACATAAGTGCCATTTAGGGATGGATGTCACAGTCACTCATTCTCTGTACTCTGTCTTGGCCCTCTCTATTAATTTACCTGTAAATTTTATAGTTTCATTTTTCTTTACAGCCGAACAAAATTTCATTGTGCATTCTGTACCACATTTTATTATCCACTTAGGACCTAGCAGTGAACGTAGCTACTGCTGATGAGCTCATCTGTCATGATGCTAAGCCATCTTCCAACTATTTATAACTATTGACAAATGCTACTCACTCTCAGCCGCTCTATGTAACAAATGACAGTGAACACAGAGACATGACTGTTCAAGATGCTGAGAACACGTGACTGTTGAGTGCACAGTCCTAACAGGTCACTTACAATACTGTTGCTAAGGCTCAGGGATCATTGTAGAAGATGGGGAGGAAGGAAGTGAGAGGAATATAGGGAGAGGGGCTGTTAAATGCCGTCTTCTGGGCATGGCACGGCCAGCGCAGGCAAGGCTACACAGACTCTGTGGCACCTGCAATAGCCCACACAAGACTGGGCCTGTTGCCGGGTGGTGGTGGTAGTGGTGCACGCCTTTAATCCCAGCACTCGGGGAGGCAGAGGCAGGAGGATCTCTGTGAGTTCGAGGCCAGCCTGGTCTACAGAGCGAGTTCCAGGACAGGCGCAAAACTACACAGAGAAACCCTGTCATGAAAAACTGGAGGGAAAAAAAAAAAATTGGGCCTGTCAAAAGTCAAGTGTGGATTAGGGAGGGGTCACGTGCCCCTACCCCTCCATGTAGAAGTACTGGCTACTGACGGATTCTGGAAGAGGGACGGCAATTATATCTTCTATTGCACACCGAGTTCCAAATCCATGGTCACACAGATGAGCTTAGTTAACTTAGTGAGGTCTCACAAACAAAAACAAACAAACAAACAGCAAGACATCAGTATCTGAACGGGAATTTGTAGGGAAGGAAGGACAGACAGACAAGTTGGGAGCAGACGGGCCATGCTCACTCTGCCGGAGCATCACCAAGTATGTAGCAACCAGGAACCTCTGCGTGTTTATTACGAACGGCACAGGGTGTGGTTGGTTAGTCAGACTCTTGCAGTCTTGGTATGTAAGCAGTTCCACTGTGGTGATCTGGGAGAAGAATCACCATTGCCGCTTTTACCACACACTGGTCAACCTTCCTAACTCCTCTGACCTCTACACATCCCCTCAAAGCTTCCTCCACTCCCCCACTATTACTTTGAAGTTTCCTACCAGATCTGAGAGTTTTCTGGTGGAATACTTGGGATCTCATTTTAGCATAAGGTCATCTGCAAATAGGGCCATTTTGACTTCTTTCTTTTCTGTTTATATCCCCTTCTAGTTCTTTTCCCTGGCTTCTTGCTCTAGCTTTTGAGAACTACACTGATGGAACAGAAGTGGAAAGGAAGAGTGGGCATCCCAGCCTGGCTCCCAGCTTGAGAGGAACTGCGCTCATCTCCCCCGGTTGGCACAGTGTTGGCGCCAAGGTTGTCACAGATCACCTTCATTATGCTGAAATGCGTTCCTTCTCGTCTTTGTTTATTTAGTTTGTATTTCACTGAGAACATTGGCTTCTATGTTCACCAGAGAAAGTGGACAAGAGTATTTTCACTGATCCTTATGTGCAGTTCTTAGCCAGTGTTGTATCAGGGTAGTGTTAGCTTCATAGAATGAGTTTGCTGTAGTCACATCTTAAGTTTTATGGTGCACACTGGATTGAGCTAATTATCACTAGCAAAGTTTTCACCAAATTGTGTTGTGCTTAAACACACCTAAAATAAACTACTGAGGATCAAACTCCCGAAGTTTGAACCCATACCAGCTACTTAGCTGTACTGGACCAAACTACCTTTTTGCTTCCCACTGATCCTTCCTCTGCTGGCCATGATGGTCGCAGAGACCCCCAGCACTTAAGCACAGATGGAGTGTGCATGAGACATCTTCATTTTCTTTGCTAGGGATAGGTGGTGGCTGTGAGGCCAGCAGGGCTACTCCTTTCACAATAATCTTGTAGTTCTTGGAGGAAATGCTGTGAGCAATCTCAATACAGTAACATTTGCTGCACGTCAGACTTTGCACTTCTGGAATCCACTAAACAGCACGTGCTTTGTTTTCCTGTTGCTCTTAAAGCCAGTGTTAGGCATCAAGATCTGGCCCCTAAATCTTCTCCACACCTTACTACCAACAGTTCTGCCTTTCTTCCAGCTACATCTAACTGTGACACAGCCGTTTGACTAGTGCCCCATGAACCTTTTTTGACAATGGGGGACTTCACCAGAAGTCTGAAGGCAATGAGACCAGAGAAAGTCCTTTTTCAGACTTTATGATCAGCCAATGCTGCCTGTGCATACCCAAGTAACATCAGGCTGGTTTAGGCCTCATGTTTTTGTTAAGCCATCCAACACTACATTTGTCTGGCTAACACCTCCCTAGGCTTTCAGACCCAGCTTTAGATTTCCAAACTTGCTTAGGTGCTTCCCCTAAGCTGCTGTTAACAACCCTTGTATATTTTCATTTTGGCATTTGGTGTACAGTATTACAGTACCAGACTGTAATAGATTCATCCATAGCAAGATACTAGGTCCAAAAAAGAAAGAAGAAACCTGTGTGTGTAGGGATATCCCTATATTTGTTGTTATTTAGTTTTTATAAACTAAAGATGACAAAATTTATGAACTTAAAATAATTGTAACATAAAATTAAAATGTGAGAAAAACAAGGAAGAAGTCAGGCAGTGGTGGTACACTCCTTTAACTCCAGCACTTGGAAGACAGAGGCAGGCAGATCTCTGAGTTTGAAGACAGCCTAGTCTACAGAGTGAGTTCCAGAACAGTGAGGACTACAGGGAGAAAACCTGTCTGAAAAAACAAAACAAAACAAAAAAACCAAACAAACAAACAAACAAATGAACAAAAACAAATCACCACACTAGAGGCAATTTTAAGAGACTCACTTACATTACATGATGCAATTCAAAGCCTACATTAAGGAAGGATTTAGTATTCCCATGTAATGTGATAAACAATACAGTCTAAGAAGGAACAAGATGCTGGCTCTAGTTTTGGAAAGACGTCATCTTAGAAGGGAAGTTACTGGCAGAGGGAAACAAGAGAAGAAGAGGAGAGTGAACGGATGAATGACGCCGTGAGTGGAGACCACGGAGAGACAGCAGCCATCTTCTTCCTGCTGGGAGGCCTCTGCAATGATTGACTTATTAAGACTATGCTGCTGCACGATCCAGTCTACAGATGGGAGACCAGTACAGCTCAAGAGATGGCTCAGCAGCTAAGACTCTGGCTCTGTTCCCCAGATGGTGGCTCCCAAGTGCTTCTGACTACAGTCCCAGGGGATCCAATGCCTTTTCTAGCCTTCTTGGGCATCAGGTATGCACATGGTACATATACATACATGCAGGTAAAACATTCATACACATAAAATAAACTTTTAAGACATCACAAATGCATATATTGATAAAACTATACTAAAACAAACAAATTGCTCTTTATGTCAGAAAAAATTCTGAAGTATATTTACTCGTTTCTACTTATAGACTGTTTAGTGATTAAGGCTATGTAAATAGGAGAAGATATGAGAAATGAACACAAATCACAGATAATGATTAAGTTTTTACATGTATACTGACAGTAGTTGAAAGCAGCCATGATAGATGTAACCATTAGGGTTTGGGTTAAGAGTTAAATATATACCTTTTAAAGATATTACAGCTTCATAGATTTCCTGCTAAAATTACACACTAAAAACAGAATATGTAATTGTAGGTTACACATGCCTTCTCGGTTTCTAGTAGCTTGTAATCTAGGAGAATAAATAATTTGTCACACAGCAGTCAAGGGTAAGATGACGCATTTGGCTATAACTGCAAACCTTTCCGGTGTTCTCTTGTCCTCGAGGCTCTAAGGAAGGAGCAGATAAAGACCTCCACGTGTGATCAGTGCTGACATTACCTGGCATAGCATTTCCACTCATGTCAGCATGCATGACAGCAGTGAAGACAAAGAGAAGTAAACATTAAAGAGGATGCTGAGAAAGGAGCAGGAGATAAGGCAAAGGCTAATCCTGAAATGCAAGTCACCTTCCCCTGAAGCTAAGCAACTACAGCTGACTAGAAATGGTGCTGAGCATCATTAGTAGCTTTGATGATCCGAAGTCTACCTTCACCACAACTCTTCATGGTTTCTAGACATAAAGAAACATAGAAAGAACTCAACATTCTGGCTCATTGGCCTGTCCTCAATTGTTTGGAATCATTGGCATTTGTTGCAGGACAAAATTAGTATCCCATAATCTCATGCTTTATAAAGAAATAAAACTTCTCAGGGAATTAAAATAAAAAAATTCTTTCAGTATTAACTGTATTCTGAACTAACTAGATAATTTAGAAAGTATATCTATACTGACCAGCTATAAGAACCTTTGATTTCAAAATGATATCTGTCTATATCTGTAGGCATCAACTGGTTTAAAAATGCTTAGGTGAAGTTTAAATGCTAATATATCTCCTTAAATAGCTGGCCTTGGAGAATATGGAGATTAAAGTGTAAAGATCTGTGATGCGAATATGGCTACATGTTTTACAAGGTAATCAAGAATCTAGCTACATATTAAAATGTCTTATTCTTTAAAAATTGCATTGCATTTATTTATAAGTAAGTGTGTGTGTATGTGTGTGTGTGTGTAGGGGTGTGTGTAGGGGTGTGTAGGGGTGTGTGCTTGCCACAGCACACATATGGAAGGAAGACAATAACTCGAAATAGTTGGTTCTTTCCTTTCACCATGTGAGTCTTAAGAATGGAACCAAATTCCTCAGGCTTGGGACAAGCACCTCAATCCTCTTAGCCATCTCGATGACTCTAAGATGTCTTATTTTTCATTAAGCTTAATTCATGAGATACTTCACTCTGTATAGAATAGTAGAATACATAGTGATTCTCTGAAGTTCTTCTATCAGTTATAAGACCAATGCAAACTACTGTTGGAGAATTATTAAGGATTTGTTATAAGCAATGATAGTAGCAAAGGTAAATATTTTACAATGATACTTTGATTCAACTGTACTAAGTCTCCAGGTCATAAATTACCTTTAAACATGCACTTCTTCACAGAGAATAAGTCGTCAGCCCACCCAACATGCACCTCCCCAAACCTACTTGCCCACTCTTCCAGTCCCAAACACATACAAATACACTTTACCCTCCACACTGCTACCCTCCTCCACACACCCGGACAGCATATTCCCTGCTGTGAAAAGTGTCACAAACTACTTGGAGATTTTAATAAACTGTTAAATAACAAGGGAGAAACTATGGGAGAAAGATACAATTTAGGAAAACTAACCCTAATGACAAGTTTCTAGTCAAGCTGAGAAGCCCAACGGTGATCTACTCTTGTCCAAGGTCTTTATTTATTTCATTTGGTAATGGGATGACATCTCTAAATTAGGAATTCTTTTCTGTTTGTTTTTGGGTTTTTTGTTTGTTTGTTTGTTTGTTTGTTTGTTTGTTTTGAGACAGAGTTTCTCTGTGTAGTTTTGGTGCTTGTCCTGGATCTCGCTCCGTAGACCAGGCTGGCATTGAACTCACAAGATTTGCCTGCCTCTGCCTCCCGAATGCTGGGATTTCTGGGACTAAAGGCATGCACCATCACCACCACCCAGCTAAAGTAGGGATTCTTAATGTTTAAATTTCAAGTTTATGTTACAGAGTATAATATTTAAACTGTGTGACCAAGACTGCCTTTCTGGTATTCTAGCTGAGAGGCAAGGCACTGAGGGAGCTGGAAGACAGTGGGCCCCGGGAAGCGAGCAGTGGTGGAATATAGAGCACGGAGAGTGGCAGCCAGTGTGGAAACCCTGGCACTCTGCAAACTCCCCGATTCAGATCCGATCCGATGCTCAGCAAGACCTTGACCTCTGCATCCTTCTCTGCCGAGTAAGACACCAAGTAAGACAATGACACTCCCCTAGGAGACTTTCAGTCCACCTCCCCCATCATCGTTACTGTGGCAAGGACAGAAGGGACCACAGAGGAAAGAGCAGAAGGGAGAAGGGAAGCCATGACACAGAGAAGCTCAAAAGTCCTTCCTGAAAACCAAGTCCAATAAAGACCGGAGACACGAAACAGGCCAACCCTCCACGTTCTTGCTTTTCTATCTCCCGAGGACGGTCCCAGGACTCAGAGTGTATGTCACTACTTCTGTACACAGCACTACTTTATTAACTGTCTCCATTCTACCTCAGAAACAGTTTGGAAGATGTGTTCAGAACCAACCCGTCAATCAATTCAGCACAGAAATAGTAAGTGAGTACTTTTTATGGGTAAAGTGTGTCAGCTGAGGAGTACGGTGGGGAAAGAAAATTGGAGTAAGAAAATTCTTCACAGGGATTGAGAGCACCGACTGCTCTTCCAGGGTCCTGAGTTCAACTCCCAGCAACCACATGGTGGCTCACAACCATCTAACATGGGATCTGATGCCCTCTTCCGTTATGCAGGCATACACACAGACAGAACACTACACATAATAAACAAATAAATCTCTTAAATAGAAAATTCTTTACTCTAAGGAACTGGTAGCTTGTATTAGACTTCTCATTTTAAGGAGCTTTTATTTAATTAAAAAAGTTTTTTTAATTTTTTAAGTTTTTTTGACTAAGGTTTCTCTGTGTAGCCCTGCTGTTCTGGAATTCTCTCTGTAGACCAGGCTAGCCTTGAACTCACAGAGATCCACCCGCCTCTGCCTCCCAGTGCTGGTGGATTAAAGGTGTGTGCCATAGTATTCACCTCTGGGAAATATAACCCGTTCACAATTTAGGAACAGTCACATGTCCTATATCATTAATAACACATTAAGGCACAGAAAGATGATGCTACAAAAAACCGATGGCTTCCTTTTAAGGGCTACTTTAACTAATAGTAAAATTTTCACTAATTATTGAATTTATATGCAAAAAATTACCTGCCAAAATTTCGGTGTTTCTTGCAGCTATTGTTTTAACTTTTATTATTCCAGATTCAGCAGCCTGTAGGAACAAAAATAATTAGAAAATAAAACTTCTTACAAACATGAATTATGGTGCGAAAATTAAAAAAAAAAAAAAAAGAAAAGCACAAATAGCCACTATCATCTTTATTCTTAAAACATTAGAGTCCAGTTTGGGACATGCATAAAACATAACAAACTGCACTTTACTTGATACCCGGCTCTGCCTTGAGGCAGACCTGGAACACCTGGAGCAATGTATGGAATTCCATATTCAGACAATAAAACCAACAAAAATCAACGAGAAGAACAAGACTCTTCTTCCCCTCCTTGCACGCACCTCCCCTCTCCACCTCAAACCCCAAAGCCCCAAGACCAAGTACCATCTTGAACTAATAGGGGCCAGTCCTACTTTTTCCTTTCTATATTTTAAAGATTTATTTTCTTTTATTTATGTGTGTGTGTTTCTGGGGAATCACAGAGGCCAGAGGGAAGCACTGGGTCACTTGGAGCTGGAGTTCCAAGTGCTTGTGAGACACCTAATGTGGGTGCTCCGATCTAAACTCAGGTCATGAGCGTACATGAACATCTCACACACACACACACACACACACACACACACACACACACAAAAGGGAACAAGAAAAAAAATCATCCCTAAATGCAAGGAATCAACAAAAAAGACTATTTGCTATTTTAGGTATTAATATTAGACCTACTTCATCATTCTCCAGTTTTTACAACTAAATTATTATCCAGCAAAGTACTTGAAATTTTACCCTCATTGACAACATGTATTGCTAGAAATTTTTACTAAAAATGTTTATTTGCAAAACACAACTATCAAGGTCCCCTGACCCCAACTGCTGTAGTCTTACGCCATGCCCCATTAACCCTAGCATAGCCTACCTAATCTAGAGGTTCCTGGAGAAAATGGGGTCTCCAGAGGCAGGTCTCCATCTCCCTCTGGGTGTGGCTGGGTGTGGCGGCTAGCCACTACTCACTAACCTACACTCACTAAGAGGCTGGACTGCAGCCAGTTCTGAGCCAGGGTCGGCTACACGGCAGACACTAGCTCCAAACAAAACAACAACAACAAACAGGACTGGAGAAATGGGTGAGCAGTGACGAGCAGTGGCTATTCTTGCAGAGGACCTGGGTTCAACAAAACCATCTGGAGCCCCAGTTCCAGGGGATACAACCGGGAATGTGACTATACCTGTGTCTTTAGTCTAGTAAAAGCCCTTATACTACTAATGCTTACCACACTGCCTTTAAAATAAGTAGCTACATAATAAAGGTTTCTAAATGAAAAGTTAGCATAGTATAGAAATTCAAACTCACTTAAAAAGTGGGAAATAGGAGGGGATTTACCGGCTCACTGACCCCCAGATTCACAAGGTCACCAGATCTAGTTTATTTCTGTCACTTTCCTGCCTGTTGTGTGATGGATTCATTCTCAAGCGTCTCCAATCTTAGCAACAAAATAACTGCAGCTACTCAACACCTCAGAAATCCTATGACTCTATCTACAGAGAGCAGAGGCTCTTTCAGTAGATTCTGACATAGAAGCCCCACCCCCTTTCTAACTAGGAGTATGCATTAGCATTATGTGAATTGGGCCGCATTGGGGAGAGGGGTGGAATTTCTTTTTAAATGTGTATAAGTGTTTTGCCGGCATGTTTACCTACAGAGGTCAGAAGAAACCTGATGCTGGAAATGTTGGAAACCCTGGAACTGGAGTCACCAGTGGTTGTAAACCACCATGTAGACGCAGGGAACCAAACCTCAGTGCAAGGGCAACGAGAACTCTTAACCACTGAGCCCTTTCTCCAGCCCCAAAGTGGGTGATGTTGGGAGTTTCCGGCTGGAGCCCCATTCCAAGCTCCGCCCAGATGTTCAGCTCCTCCCATTCCAGGTCCCACCCAAAGAAAGACAGCCAAGCAGCCTGACCCCGCCCCCTGCCCCAGGGTATTTAAGGCTCCCTATGTGGAAGTAACCTGGTGGTTCTCCTCTTCCCCTGAGATCACCCTGGAACACTTTGCTCAGATTAAAATCCAGACTTTAGACTTTAATCTTGATTGGCTTATTGCATTGGTGGTGCTACCCACTACCAGTGGTATTTTTTACTTATCAGAGATTATTCAAACTAGATTAAGCAAACCAAAGCACTCAGTAGATAGGAATTAATTAGTTCATCTAAATCCAGAAGGTTCTGTGTGGAGAATGTCAACTACCAATGAAGAAAGGATACAATGTATGCTACAGAAGGGATGAACATGCCAATTACTACAACTACTACTAATGAGTTTTTTTAAGGTTTATAAATCAGGCATGGTGGCACATGTCTACAGTCCCACCAGGTGGGTGATGGAAGCAGGAGGATCAGGAGTTCCAGGCCGTCTGGAATACATGACTGTTTAAAAAATAAACAGGTGGCTTTCTTTACATGCTGCTTCCTATCATAAAAACTCATGCTTCTGCTTTTAATAAACATATCTTCTGCAACTCGTGAGAAAAACAATCTAAAATTAGAACCAAAATTTCAAAATCCCAAATTAATTATTCATAGACCACAACACTGAAATAAAGTTAAAAAATGTGAAATTTAACTTACTGCCACCTTAGATAATAATATAAGTATTCATGAGACACAAAGGAAGTATGGGGATGCCCTGGAAACTTTTTCCATGTCAGGTAAATGCTAAGACGCAAAGTCAAATACACACTTGGGAGTATTGAAAAGATATAGAATATCCCCTAAAGGACAATATGCTTATAAAAGAATTACTACATTGAAACCAATAAAATATTCTTCCATAACATTCAACTAGTCTACAAGTATGGTTTCAAAAACCACGTATGACATTTTATTCCAAACCCATGGTTTCCAAGAAATAAAACTTTATTACGTAAATGGAAGACTAGAAAGCAGGGGATATGTAGATGGCTAAAAATATCCATGTGATATGCCTTTCTCTTTCCCGTCCTTTTCCTGAAATTTTAAACTTCAATAAAGGATCTAGTTAGCACTGGCTAGAAAGATAGATAAGATGAAACAGAGATCCTTTAGGATTTACTTATAAAAGGGGGGAAAAAAACCTCAAAACTATAATAGAAGATAAAATGTAAGAGAGTTATAGGCAATAACTTACACAATAAGCTTAAGTTAAAAAAAAAGAAAAAAAAAGCAGAGGAAAGCACTAGACAGAGAAGCCTTCCAGACTGGGAGGAACTTTTACCCAACACCCAGCTCCCGTTTGGCACACAGTTAAGTGTTTAAAATTATCTCATGAATGAAGGAACAGATGAGGAATGAAATCAGAAAATTACCTGTGAATTTAGTTCACTTAAATGATAAACGGGTTGGGAAGGATTTCAGGTAGGATTACTACCTGATAGAATTCTGACTGGGGGGTGTAGGGGGGTCAATTCCACACTAGAACAGTAACCTCAGAATGAAAGGTGAAGCAAGGGCACCTCTGAAGACGCCACATGATCACATGATCACTGCCTAAACGGAGTGGGTAAGGATGAGGAAGCCAGAGAGGAGAGTTAGGAAGATAAGGAGGTATGAAATGCCATCCCAAGAAATTTAATCATCACATGGTAGCACCCAAGAGTTTCTGAGTGAGTGCTAAGTGTGCTAATTTATTTGCTTACGTCATTGATGTGCATCAAAAGTCAGACATAAAATTAAAACCTGGTGTAGGGATATAGTACATGAGAAAACAGAGAAGAAAAACAAAAACAAAACAAAACAAAAACAAAAAACCAGAAACTACCAAAAGCAGCAAGAGAGAAAAGACAGGCAGACAGGAGTAGAAGTAACAGTGAGAACCACCAGTAACAAGTCAAAGGGCTGGGGAGCAAGGGCTGGTTGTAGCAGAGCACAGTTCCGTGACAAGAAGTTCTTTGCATCTGCACTGTGCGGAAGATCTTCCAGTAAAGGTGCCACACGGGCCGGTGCAAACACAGATGTACGCTCACAACGATACCAGGATGCACGACACAGATAGAGCCGCTGGCATCATGCTAAGGCCAATAGCAAGAGGAGCAGGCAGTACACAGAATGAAGCAAGGTCTGAAGACGAACCAGGATACACTCACATATAAAGAACAGGACTCCTGAGAGAGGAGACACAGGAACAGTGTGCTACAAAATCAAAATGAGAAAGCGTCAGGGGAAGGGACGGTCAGCAGCAGTAAGTAATGACACGGACAGGTAACGGGAACAGTGGCATTTGTAGGCTGCTGTTAGGAGGAGAGAGGATTTAGAGATGGGTACACAGCTTTGCTATCTCGCTGAGCCCCTCTGAACCTCCTCATGTGTAAAATGAAGTACTGATTTATTTTATTCTCTTCTTTTTCCTTTGAGACAGTGTCTTGGTATGTAGCCCAGGCTGGCCTCAAACTCAGAGCTGCCTGCCTCGGCCTCCCAAGTGCTGTGGTCACTCTACACCCAGCTCCTGTTTCTTCTGAGATGGAATCTTGTGATGTAGCTCAGCCTGGTGTTGAACTTGAGATTCTCCTGCCTCGGCCTTCTAAATGCTAGAGTCTGGTGTGCTGAGCTATAAAACATTTAACGTGGTATGTTGTAAAGGTTATATTTTATTTAATCCAGTTAACTTCATGAAATCAAAGGCAGTTTCTATTTCTGTTTGCTTTGCCATGTTTTGCACTTACGAGACTAGTAATTGCTCTGGACTTTACCTATCAGCACCATCTACTTCGGGCTTGGTAGACAATAAGCTATCCCACAGAAGAGAGAGAAAAAGGACTCAAGATGATTTTAAGCCATAGACAGTGTCTTTTATTTCTATGTCATCAAAGCACAGTGCCATTCAGTAATCAGCATAATGCAAATACTTAAGTATTTGTCTCTAGTCTTATGTATTTCAATACATAAAGCACGAATTTACTCTATTATTCTTAGGAGAGAAAGAACACCTACCAAGGGGGAAATAACGGTGCACTAAAAACACTAGACCAAAACAGCTCACAGCCAGGCATGGCTACATTATCCAACCGCCATTCTTCATTGTGAACGGTCCTGAAAATGAAATCGAAATCCACCCAGAGAGCCAAGAACCTCAGCCTCAGATCCAAACCAAAGAACACACACACATAAGACCCTCCCGTGGCAATAAAAGGCCTTCTGTTGCCAGGTCTCAGCAGCCACCAACTGACACAGAACAAAAACTGCACTGGACAACTATGCCCCAGGGTACCAACCTCTGGTTTAGACACAAGCCTTAGCCAGAGTGCCGATGAACAGCACAAAGCTTGAAAGCACACAGCCTGGTTTGTCATTTATGCTTCACCAAGTCTGTGCCAGTACAGAGAGGAGAAGACGGCTCCCTAGTAAAGGTGCTTATCAGCAGGCCTGTGTGTGCATCCCGTGTGTGCGAGGTGCCAGTGAAGGCCAGAGAGGGCACCCGGTCTCCTTGAATTAGAGTTACAGAGAGCTCAGAGTCATCATGGGTGCTGGGAATCAAGCTGGGGCCTCTGGAGGGCAGCAGTGCTCTTAACCAAGTAAGAACCCTCACTCAGCACATCCTCACGGAACATGAACCAGAGACAAGATCACTATTAGCAACAGTCACAAGAATGACTCTTGCCATCACTGCAAAGGCTAGGAGCCGTTACTGTGGGGCTCTCTGGCCGGCGATTAAATAAAAAGTAATCAAAGTGCGGGATTAGGAATGGAGTGGGTTCTAGAATATGTAAGTTACATATTGGAACTTTAAGAATAAAAATAAAAATACCACAGTATATAGCAGCTAAATTCTTAAGGTAACCCAGAGGCCTACAACACAGAGGAACCACAGTTCTTTTTTTGTTCGTTTGTTTTTTTGAGACAGGGTTTCTCTGAGTAGCTCTGCAGCCTGTCCTGGAACTCATTCTGTGAACTAGTCTGGCTTCAAACTCACTGAGATCCGCCTACCTCTGCCTCCCAAGTGCTGGGATTAAAGGTGTGTACCACCACCGCCCAGCAAGTCACAGTTCTTAATAAACTAGGATTTGATGTTTCAAAACAAGAAAATTTTTTTCCAATAAAAATTTTCTTCCTCTCTCCCTCTTCCCCTCCCGTGCGTGCGTGTGTGTGTGTGTGTGTGTGTGTGTGTGTGTATGTGTGTATGTGTGTGGTGTGTGTGTGTGTGTGTGTGTGTCCAGGAGAGATGTTTCTACAGGATCTCAAACTCATGCCCAACCTCCTGGGTGCTGGAATTACAGGTGTGACCCATAATACCTGGTAAAACACCCTAATTCTTTAAAATTACTTGCTATAACTTTCAACAGAAAGATGATATAGAAACAACAGAGAAAATAAACACCGAAGCAAATTAGTGGTTATCTGAAATAAAACATAGTATCTTCCTCAAAGTGATACATCTGGTCTTTATTCTGGGTAGTAGCTCATTAAAGAAATTGGAATTTGTTGAAGACAGGTTCTGCAAATCACTCACAGAAAAGTTAAAGATTCCTTAGAAGTCTAAATTATAAACTTTACCAGTCAAGTTCTAATTACAAAACTTTATAATAAGGATAAATATAGTTTTAAGTGGGAAAATATGAACTCACTTGGTAATTTTTAATAGCAAAGAGTATGTTAAACTGAAGGTATGCTAAGCAACAACATTCACTAGGAATAAAAATTAACTACTTTTACAGTATCATTGAGCTACATTATTTCTTTTTAATTTTTTTTTAGATTTATTCATTGTGGTGATATATTTTGTACCCTAATAAACTTGTCTGAGGATCAGAGGACAGAGCCCCCCACTAGATTAGACTTACAAGTCAGGCAGTGGTGGCACACACCCTTAATCCTATCACTTGGGAGGCAGAGATCCATCCGGAACTCTCTGAGTTCAAGGCCACATTGGAAATAGAGCCAGGCAGTGGTAGCACACACCTTTAATCCCAGGAATGTCTGAGCAGAGAAAGGTATATAAGGGGAGAGGAAAACAGGAACTCACTCTCTTTAGGCTGAGGATTTCGTAGAGGTAAAAACTACTGACTGGCTGCTCTGCTTCTCTGATCTTTCAGCTTTCACCCTGATATCTGGCTCCAGGTTTTTTATTAAAAGACCATCTAAAATGTGAACAATTCATTATTGTCTTATGTATATGAGTGATTTGCCTATATGGTATGTTTGTCAAGCATGTGTATGCCTGGTGTCTTCAGAGGCCAGAAGAGGGGGTTGGATCCCTTGAAATTGGAATTACAGATGGTTGTGAGCCACCAGGTCAGTGCTGAGAGTCGAACCCAGGACCTCTGGAAGAGCAACAAGTGCTCTTAACAGCTGAGCTAGCTCTCCAGCCCCCTAAACTCCATTATTTCAAAAATGTGAAAGGACATAGTTTTTAAAATATTTCAACGAAAATCTTAAAAGGGAAAAAAAGGTCAGGGACGGCTGAATTAAATAGTGATTAAATTAAAATTTTCAATTCAGCATTTGGAAAATATTATAAGCATATTTTAAGTTGAGCTTTTTTACTGATACTCTTTTGAGGGTTTTCCACCATCCTCCTCATCATCATCATTTTGGTTTTTTAGGACAAGGTCTCTTTATGTAGCCCCGGCTGTCCTGGTGTCCTCTCTCTAAGTCATCCGCTTGTCTCTGAGTGCAGGGAAGAAGAGTTTGGCCACCACACCTGGCCTCCCATAATCTTATAAAACCAGATTTTAACTCTCTTCTACAGCTGAAAAAAAACAAACAAACGAAACTCAAGGACCCAAGAAGCTATATTCAGGTGCATTTGTTTTTAATCCAAACCAAAGCTTCCCACTAGAATATTGCTTGTAGATGGCCTAAGACAGTTACTGTGGGCCTTGACCACTTGCGGTAAATTATGTGCTCTAGTTTATTAAGGCTATGAGATTGAGAGTTAAGCTGCATAACAGTCAAGAAGGAAATGTTTCCCAGTGAGTGATAACACACACTATGGACATGTACGTGTGGAGTACACATTCCGCCACAGTGCCGGATTCTAATTTTTAGCAGCCGTACACCTGACTCAGTTCAACCAAAGCGGCTCACTCCAGGAACTTCATTCCGAAATAAACATGACAGGAGAAAAGGAGGAAATCGCATCCCCTTAAGAACTCTCAAAGGAAACTTACAAACAGCATTCATTGGTCAATCACCCACTGAAACCTGCTGGCGGAATGAAAATCAGGCGTAGGGCCGGGGGAATGGGGACACGGGTCTGATAGGTGTGCTCCTTTGCCTTTGCCCCTGACGTCGTCTGAAGCATACCTCCTTGACAGGTGGGAATTTCTTCTTGCATTCTAGTGACAAGGCCCGCAAGTCGCTCTGCATGTTCTCCAGCAGCTTCTTCACAGCCTCGGGGCTGTTGGTGCCGGACATGGTCCCCCCAGGTCCTGGGCGATCAGGGAACCGCACGACCAAGCTAGCTGGCACTGTCAGCTCCCGGGGAGGCGGGCAGCGAGCCGGCGGCCCCTCAGCCTTCCGCAGCAGCCCGAGCCCGGGGCTCCGCGGGCGCACGGCCGGGCCTGGGCTGCGCCCCCGAGGCGTGCCCGAGAGTCCCCCCTCCGCCGCCCCGCACCACCGACGGCTGCTCGCCGAGATCCGTCTACCGCCGCCTGAGCCGCCGTGCCGCCCCGCGAGGCTCCACCGGCACCGGCTCGGGAGCCCACCAGGAGTGCCGGTCCCTCCCGCCGCCGCGGGGCCCGGCCACGGCGGGCGTCGTCACCGGCCGAGCTGGCCAGAAGCTTCAGCGATGCCCTCCCCGGCTGCCCAGACTCGCCGACGCCATTAGCCGAGTCGCCCACAATTCCGAGCGCGGCCCCCGGACACGTCAGCCGCACTTCCGGGCTCCGGGGCCCCGCCCCCGCCCGGGCCAATCCGGAGGCGAGCCGCCGGAGGGGCGGGGCCGAGCCAGGGAGCCTGGACCAGCTCCAGCTGGCGAGCGAGGGCCCCGCCCCCGGCGTCCACGCAGGTGGCCGGCACAGCTGCGCAGGCGCGTCGTGCTTCCTCTTCCCTGGCTGGTGGTAACCTGGAGAGAGCTGGGGATGCTCCTCGGGGCGGGGCGGGGCGGGGCGGGGGGCTGTCTCTCTGCGTGTGTTTGTGTTCCATTCTCTTCTGCTTATAAATATTTGCTTCGTTTCGCATGAATTTGTCTCGTCCCTCCCTCACTTCTGCCGCCTTGGCACTCCCCGCCTTATAACACAAATCAACATCTCGCTCCGACCTTTCCCTGAAGACCTGCGGAGTTGTACAAAGCGCCTTTGGCTCATTTAACTGCGGAGTAGTCCCTTTTTTTTCTTCCTAATCTGTTACAAGACAAGATCCGAGACACACACACACACACACACACACACGCTTTTCTTCGCCGACAGTTTCAAGCAAGTTGGACTTCTCTTTTATGTGTTTTATTTTGTTTTGTTTCTCCCCTTATTTCTTGGTGTGTCTCCATCGCCTAGAATAATGCCTGGTACACTATAAGTAATTGGGACATTATAGTGCCAAATAAATATAAGGCAAAAGCTACTGTGTGCTTTTTCAAAAGATCCAGGTTTGTCTTTTTTTTTTTTTTTTTTTTTTTTTTCTCCCAAGACATTTCCCCGTTGCAAAATAAGCAGGAAGCAAACATAATTTCGGGTTGTTGTTCTGGTGAGCAAAGCCAGTTTGTGTGGATTGAAATTGGAAGGGAAGGAAGCTGTGTCTTTGTTAAGGATTATAAAACTGACTGACTGGAACTCTTTGGTTGTGAGGAACTGGAATGTTGCTGGTCCGGAACCAAATTATCTTGATTATCTTTTGCCCCCCACCCTCAACAGCCATTTGTTGCCATCTCTGTGTTTGACCGAACATCCTTGTGACTTGACTATCAAGCAAAACCTTTTTTGGAATGTGCCACCAGGTTCCTAACTTCCAACAACCCAAAGGGGATCACTATCAGACAGTATCTGAGGCCAGTAACAGAAGCTTCCCTGTTTTGCTGTAACTCACTTTGCCACTAATGAAATGGTTCTCAACATCTGGATTGGAACCCCTTGCGGGGGCGGGCGGGGGGGGGGGGGGCGCGTGTGTGTGTGTGTGTGTGTGTGTGAATGACCCTTCATAGCGGTCACTTAAGACCATCAGAAAACAGATATTTACATTATGATTCATAATAGTAGCAGAATAACAGTTATGAAGTGGCAATGAAAATAATTTTATGGTTGGGGGGGTCACCACAACTTGAGGAACTGTGTTAAAGGGTCACAGCGACAGGAAGGCTGAGAACCACTGCACTAATGCATTTTTTAAATATTGTGATTTATTACTTTCTTTGCTTTGTTACTATAAATCTTTATGAAAATTCTATGTTGGACCATGGTATTTGGGGCAAACATCTATGTTCCTGGTCTTGGTCATTTATATCTGGCTTCAGAACAAACTAGGTCTTACTCTCTTTGAGGTGACAGCTTTGTTTCTGCATCAGCAGGAGAGTGCTGGCAGATGGGGTAGAAGTGGAGAACTCCCAGGATACTAGTTTGCATCTTTTGTGTCCATTGTACAACTTGGGAGACGTTTAGCTGCTTCACAGTATAAGCTTTGTGTTTCAAAGTCTCAGTGTGTGGAGAGAAAGAGGGACTCAGATGAAATCCATGGCACATGACTCTTGAGGGGCCAGGGACTTTTGTGAAATGATCTAGTACCTGAACCACTAATACAGATTCAAACACAAGGGTTTGAGGTTTTATTATGAAAAGCGTTGGCACAATTGACTGAAAATAATTTTCTTTCATCTTTAACATCTCTGTAGAGTTGAGGAAATCAAATTGCAATTTTTTCCTCTTTGAGACAGAGTCTCACTCTATATCTCTGGCTATTCTGGAACTCACCATGTTGACGAGGCTGGCCTCAAACTCACAGAGATCCATCCATCTGCCTCTGCCTGTCCAGGGCTAAACGAAGACTTCAGTGGTCATTGCTCCAATAAAGTTTTCCATTGACTTCCAAACATAATTATCAGTGAGGTGGGTTTTTTTAATGTTCACTCATCTCATTGAAAATAGGAAGCCCACCTTTTTTCCTGATGGATATTTTATATTAATTATTTATTCTTTGACAGTTTCATACAGGTGTATAGTAAGTTCTAGAAGGTCTAGTCACTGCTTTCCCTATTACCCTGAGGGAGTCTCTCATTCTTTCTCCCTCTGCTGAAATGTTTTCCCAAGAAGTTCTCTCTAGTTTTCATAGCACGTGTGTGTGTGTGTGTGTGTGTGTGTGTGTGTGTGTGTGTGTCTGAATTTAAGATTGCTTTGTAAGAGCATAGGCTACTTTCCTGTAGGCACACCACTGAAGAAAATGACACCCCTCCCCAAGCAACCACTAGCTGCAACTAGTCCCTGAACTTTTATCTATTTCACAATGAGGAATTACTCACCTTTAACAGAGAAACTTGTCTACTGTCATTCTGAAACATCTCTCTCTGTCTCTCTCTGTCTCTCTGTCTCTCTCTGTCTCTGTCTCTCTCTCTCTCAGGACAGAACACAATTGTTACCCAACCTAATTTTCTATTTGTTCAATTCTTCAGGTTTGAACATCATTGATGCTCTTTTTTTCACCTACATCTTAGATACTGGTGTTTCCCAGAATTCCATTCTCTGCACTCTTCAATCTATTCTCTCAGTAATGGTATTCACAGCAACAATCTCAATTACCACTACCCTACTTGTATTACCCATAAAACCCCATGTTGACAAATACCAATGGACATCGCAGGTGAACAGACGTGTTACACCACAAACACTACTTGAGTTTGCACATTTACGAGATAAACACAAGAATATAGTATCAGTGGAGAGATGAAAGTACAAGCTTCTAAACCGTCCAAATATTCAGGCCTTCTGCAATACATGAGGTCAGACACTCTGGAATCTTCTTCAGCAATTACCGGGCTTATATACACAGAACTGTACTGGTCCTGTACATAACTTCCAGACATCACTTTAACGAGGCAGGCTAGCTCATCCCACCACAGTTACGCAGCACAGAATGTGGTGGTTAAGGATATTTAGACATGAATGAATCATTTGTCCTCAACTACCCTGTGGTAACACAGCCTCACTCAAATATGTTCTTAAACTTAGCACCAGGAAATAAAACAATAACAACAGATACGTAGCTATCTCTGAGAGTTGTCATGTCATGCTGTTGCTAAAAGTCCTTCCCAGGTGGAGACATAAGCAATGTCTACCCTACTTTAAGGTCCCAACCACAAACTAAGGCACAATTCCACCAAAGTAGATCCCACTCTGGGGAACTAACAAGTTTATTGGGCTTGCTTATAGAGCATCGATTTGCGGGGGGGGGGGGGGGGGGGGGGGGTGTCTTTTAACAAGCACGTGGTCCTATATTTGAGAGGGCTTCCTTTCTTCCAGAGGTCAAAGTCCATTAATCTACACCAGTGGGTCTCAATCTGTGGGTCATGACCCCTGGGGTGTCAGATGACCCTATTACAAGGGTCACATATCAGATGTCCTACATATTGATTATTTATAATTCATAATAGCAAAATTACAGTTATGAAGTAGCAACGAAATAATTTTATGGTTGGGGGTCAGCACAGGGTTGAAGCATTAGGAAAGCTGAGAACCACTGATCTAGACCTTAGAGCCTGCTAACTAGAATTAGTGTACGTCCTAAATATTTTACCTTTTGTGAGATATTTGAGTTTTCTGTGAAGATGCATATTGTCCTGAAACTTTCAGAAACAAAACTTGAATAGTTCTTTTATCAAATTCTAATTTTATGAGACTGTGAATAAGGTCAGCTATATACCAAAGTAAACTCCCATTCTTTAGAGTTAGGGACCTAATTCTTTGGCTAATATGTTTCCAAACACATGAGGAATTTCATTGAATTTTCTGGCTATACTACCCAAACATATTGTCTTTTTTTTTTTTTTTATAGTGTCGCATTCAGTACATTCAAAGGCAAACAGGTGTTGTGAATTAGGACACAGAATAGCAAAGAAAGCTTCTTTTAAGTCAAGGATAGTAAATAAAGAAATTTCCTCTAAAACCCATCTTACAAATGTGTAGAGACTGAGGAAGAGAGATGGCTCAGTGGTTCAGAGTACTGACTGATGTTCCAGAGGAACCGGTTCAATTCCCAATTGTCTGGAGTCTGATCATGCCAGGATGAAAAATAAATTAAAAAAAAAGAAAGAAAAAAAACAAATGTGTAGAGATTTGGGGCTACAGACTCCTGGGAATAGCAAGTCTTGAAAACTCCTTGCAATGTGGGTTTTCCATGTAATGACGTGAACATCTGAACATAAAAATCCTGATCATCTGCCTTCTCTTTTGCCAAAGACAAATATAACCTCAGAATTGTACTCTAATAATTTGAAATCCATTCAAGGCAAGTTTTGCTCATCTTCTAGTCTCTGTTGGTGCCAAGCTACATTTCAGGAAAAATTAGCTTTTTCTATATATTTTTTTAATATTTAAAGGTTTACTTACTGTATTTTATCTATATGAGTGTTTTCCCTGCATGTACATATGTGCATCATGTCAGAAGAGAGCATCAGATCCCCTGGAACTGGAGTTGTGGATGGCTGTGTGCCACCATGTGGGTGCTGGAAAGTGAATGCAGGTTCTTTGCAAGAGCAGCAAGTGCTCTTCACTACTGAGCCATCTCTCCAGCCAGCTTTCTCTTCCTAATACTGCCTGTCTGAAAGTGGCCCCAGCTAGGTAAGATGTCACCTAAAAGTGAGTTCTCGGGAATAAGTGTCTGATTGCCCATACTTAGGCATTGTCCTGTTGTCAGTTTTAGATCTAAAAGAGCAATTAAAAGAAAGGAAGATTATTTAACTGGGCAGGCTGGCACACACCTTTCACATTGCAGCAGCCACGCAGCAGAGAGAGGTAGATGTCTATGAGTTTGAGGCCAGCCTGTCTACGTAGTGAACTTCAGGACAGCCAAGGCTACATAATGAGACGTGTCTCAAAAAACAACACAAAAAGGAGAAAGAAGAAAAAAAAAGAAAGAAAGCAAAACCCTAGGGTGCTAAATATGTTTTGACAAAAAATATAACGTGTTTGTGTGTGGGAGTTGTGTGCATGGTGCGTGCGTGTGTGTACACGTGTGTGGGTAAATATGTGGCCCCATGAGCATGTGGGTGGATGTTTGGTGACCTGCTCTGTCTCTCTCTCCACCTAATTCCCTGAGTCAGGACCTCTCACTGAACCTGAAACTTGTCGTTTTGGCTAGGCTGTCTGGCCAACCGGCTCCTGGAATCTTCTTGTCTCCCTCTCCCTGTAACCTGGGGTTACAGGCACAGCAGCCGTGCCTGGCTTTTTAAAAGTAGATGCTTGGATTCAAACTCAGGTCCTCAGTCTTGCTCAGGAAGCATTTTTGCCCATTGAGGCATCTTTCCACATCCCTCTCTCTATGTAATTTTGAGTTTCCAATTCTGAACTAGACTTTAGTGTCTTGCGTGCGTGCATGCATGTGTGTGTGTGTATCCGTGTGTGTGTGTGTGTGTGTGTGTGTGTGTGTGTGTATCCGTGTGTTTGTGTGTGTGTGTGTATCCATGTGTGTGTGTGTGTATCCGTGTGTGTGTGTGTGTGTGTGTGTGTGTATTCGTGTGTGTGTGTATCCGTGTGTGTGTGTGTGTGTGTGTGTGTGTGTCTGTGTCTGTGTCTGTGTATCACCAGACTCCACATTGCCGACTTCCTTCTTCCTGGGCACTCCCTGCCTATATGACCTCATCCTGGTTTTGGGTGGTTCCCTTTGTTCAGGTGGACAGCTCCCTCCAGGTCCCAGAGCTCTGAGCACACAGACCGTGCTGCACTTCTTAACAATGACAGTTCCTAATGGCACAGTGGCATATTCACAACAATTAGCCTCTCATGAAATGGGAATCCATGGCACAGTGGCATATTCACAACAATTAGCCTCTCATGAAATGGGAATCCATGGAATCGGAACTCACCTCCTTCAGCGTTAGGTGTTACTGGGCTCAAAGTGGAAACCAAGAGCACCACCTCTGAAGGAAATTGCTCCGTGGACGCTGTGGATTCTTGTTACTGTCATAGCAGGAATAATTGCAGAGAACAAATATTATTCTCAGGAATTATTTGGCCCCATGACCAAAGAGAGGGAACTCTTATTATTTTCAATTCAGGAACATGCATACACAAAAACATAGGCCTTAAAGGGCATACTGCTGCTGGGTGGCGGCGGTGGTGGCAGGGGCGGCGGCGCAGGCCTTTAATCCCAGCACTTGGGAGGCAGAGCCAGGTGGATCTCTGTGAGTTCAAGGCCAGCCTGGTCTACAGAGCAAGTTCCAGGACAAGCTCCAAAGCTACACAGAGAAATCCTGTCTCAAAAAACCAGAAAAAAAAAAAAAAAGGACATACTATTGATCCAAGAGAGAGCGAATAGTTTTGTCTCTGAAATGGAGGTCTGTCTCCCATTAGAGTGCATCTGTAAGAAATATCAAGGCAACAAAGGAAAATTTCAGAGGCCCCCTTCCTCCAGACACTGTTTAATTACAAAATCCAAAAGTAGTGACAAAAGTCAGAATTTAAGCAAGGGTCAAGTTTGAGGCAGTCACTTTGCAAAAACAGTTTCTAGAAAAGGCGTGGCTGGCTTCTTTGTACATGCGACTGGGTGATTCACAAAAGGCAATCATTGGAAGGGATAAGGAGATGCAATAGGAAAGGTTTCGTATCCAGAGAAAGAAGACAGGAGTATTTATTTGCCTGGCAAAGAGTTGATCTTATCAATATATTGCTCTAGAGTCTATTCACCTCTGCAGACTCTCGGGCAGTTAACTTGGAAGTAAGGGAGGACATGATTTGATTGGGGCATATGATGATGTCTTCTTAGACAAGCCATGTTTATTTAACCTGACCCAGAAACAGGGTAGGGCAATGTCCTACTCAGGTTTCTATTGCAGTGATAAAACACCATGACTGAAAGTAACTTGGGGAGGAAAGGATACATGTCAGCTTACAGTCCTAGTCTGTAATGAAGGGAAGTCAGGGCAGGATCTCAAGGCAGGAACCTGGAAGCAGGAACTGATACAGAGGCCATGGAGGAGTGCTGCTTACTGGCTTGCTCACCACGGCTTGCTCAGCCTGCTTTCTTATTGGACTCAGGATCTTGTGCGTAGGGGTGGCCCACTCACAGTAAGCTCAGCACCCGCCCCCCCATCAAGTACTAATGAAGAAAACGTCCCACAGACTTGTCTCCAGGTCATCTGATGGGGGCATTTTCTCAGTTGGTGTTCCTCCGCCCAGATAACTAAAACCGATGAGCCCAAGACACTTGAGGGATGAATTCCCATCTTCTTCCCCGACCACTGTGCATGTAATCACTTGGTGCTTCTCGTGGACAGCAAACAAAGGACCAATAAACCAGAACAAAAAGGCAAAGATATGAAGGCAGCATGCAAGTGGTATGTTTAGAGGTGTGGCAGTCCAGGAAATTGACCAGCAGCCCCTCAGTATCCCCATAGAGGTCACTTCTCTGTACAGGCCACCAAAGAGGAGTCACACTTACAGCAGACACAGCAGTTCACAGTCACCAGCTGTGCAGCCTGGGAGTTCCTTTCAGAGGTTTCTCTCTACACAGGTGAAGATGGTGTTCTTTTTGTTTGTTGGTTTGGTTTTTGAGCTGAAGACCAAACCCAAGGCTCCGCACTTGCAAGGTAAGCATCCCACCACTGAGCTAGGCTAAAAATAAAATTACCATAAGTTTGACCTATCAGTCTTACTCCAGGTATATTTCCTGATGAGTTACGTGCAAGGCCCTGAGGAGAGGTGTGCATATTATCAAGGCAGCATTATCAGCAAAAGCAGCCGACTGAAGCAGCAGTATGTCCATTCACAAATAGATTTTCAGGAAAATGCAACATAAATAGATACAAAAGGAATATTATTATAGTCTTATAGAGAAGAATTGTATCATGTGCTATATGTAACATGGATGAATCTCAAAGACATGACGCGAATGCAGTGAGCCAGTATAAACGAGGCAAATATTACATGAGTGTACTTATGCGAGGTATATCTGAAGTATTCACATTTATATAGACAGAAGTGTAATGGTAACTGCCATAGGACAGAATGGGGGTGGGGGGGATTGGGAGTCACTGTCCAATGGGTATAGGGTTACAGTTTTATGAGATAAAAACACTCTAGACAACTGTTGTATAACAATGTGAACATACTCATAACCCAAATTGTATACATCAGTTAGAACAGTGAATTTTGTTATTCATTAAAAAGCATTATTTATGTGTGAATGCCATATTCCCTAGAGTTAGAGTTAGAGGTGGTTGTAAAGTACCCAACATGGATCCTAGGAACCAACCTCCGGTCAGTCCTCTGCAAGAGCAATACACTTAACTGCTGAGTCATTTCTCTAGACCCCTTATGATTTTATTTTTGGAGCCAGGGTCTCATTTTGTAGCCCTAGCTGGCCTAGAGTTCTCTATGTAGACCAGTCAGGCCTCAAACTCAGAGGTCTGCTGCCGCCACACCCAGCTTTTGTTACGTATTTTCAAACCACAATTAAAAATTAGAATCAGCATCAAACCTTCAATCAGGAATATCTTTTAACTCACCAATCATAGAAATTTATAGTAAACTAAAGACATGCTAACAAGAGTCCAAAGGCATATTTGTACGTTTATATAAATTTACACTTATAATAAATATAAATAAATGTGCATTTGTGTGTGTGTGTGTGTGTGTGTGTGTGTGTGTGTGTGTGTGTGTGTGTAGGACGACAGACACACTGAACTATGACACTATAATTGAAGATGAATTTACCACTGAAGTGGGGATTGTGAATTGCTATGTGGGTGCTTAGAATTGAATCGGTTACCTGAAGAGCAACCAGTGCTCTTTTTTTTTCTTTTTTTAAAGCCTTTTATTTATTATTATTATTTTTATGAATGTATTTGTATGTGTGTACAAGCCACAGCTCACTTGTGCAGGTCAGAGGACAACTTGTAGGTCCTGGGGATTGAACTCAAGTCATCAGACTTGGCAGCAAGTGCCTTACCACACTAAGCCATCTCCCTAGCCTGAAACCAGTGCTCTTAGGCACTGAACCATCTCTCCAGCTCATGATGCTGACATTTAAGGGTGAACAGACAACACACCAGGGAGTAAATTAAGGACACAATTCGGTCTGTCAGCCGTCCATAAACCTAAGAGAGAACCAGCAGGAGAGGAGCTAGGAAACCCCCTCAGAAAGCCCTTCCCTGGCTAAGCATCTAACAAAATAAAAGCCGGTCCCTGGTCATGCATGTAACAAAATAAAAGTAACCTATGGGGGAAAATAGAAGACGGGGTAAGCTATAGTATAGTAGAATATTATATCCCCCACTAAAGGTTATGTTCTCAAATATATGTGGGCACATACAGTAATGTTAAGTGAAAAATCTATGCACTATGATATTTCCTATTTCATACATATATAAGAAAAAACAACCCAAAACAGGCTGTTTGAACCCTAACCTTAACCCTTACCCCAGACAGCCCAAATAGAGTAAGGTTTCCTCCAGCCATGTTCAGGTTCTCAGAAACACAAAGTCCTTGGGTGTTACTGCTGCGTCCTCACGTTTCCCGGTCTACGGAGCAGTAACGGGAAGATGGGAAGGAAGGAAATGCCCCCTCTTAAAAGAAGTTAGCAGTACTGGCGGACCAGAGCTTGAGTCACATGACCAGAGAAGGCTGTACCTTCAGATCCGGAGCCAAAGACTTGGGAAGCAGAGGACAGCAATGTTCAGGGATGTTCGGGAAGGTGGTTCTCTCCACCGTACACTGCCATCCTCCAAGCCCGACAGAAAGGTAAGTAGGAAAACGTTGGCGCTGCTGTTGAGTGAAAAATACAATGAAATAAAAGGGGATGTGATTGTTCCTGGGTACGGTGGAGGAGAAGGTTTTTGCAGCTATGAAGTGGCAGAGGCATCTAGGAGAATCCAGATGAACCGGGCCCTAAGAGGAGGAGTAGAGGGAGAGCAGAGCAGAGGGGAAGCGGAGAGAAGGACCAGGAGACCAAGAGACAGGGAGAGCCGGAACGGCTGGATTTTACAGGGAAGAGCAGCTTGGGGAAGAGTCCCAGCACAGTCCCTGGGCTGGAGCATTTAGAGTAGAGGGTTGGGTATGCCAGCCAGGAAGTCTCCGTACAGACAGTGACTGCTTTGATATGTTAAATAGGCGCCTCAGTTAGCCATTTGTCCTACCTAGTTTGGGGGTCGAGACCTAACAGCTATCACTAGTCAGTGAGATATTGAACAGGTTTTGCTTTAACCACGTGACTCGAGTTTTAAAATTTTTTAAAGATTTATTTATTTATTATGTTCACAGAAGAGGGCGCCAGATCTCATTACAGATGGTTGTGAGCCACCACGTGGTTGCTGGGAATTGAACTCAGGACCTCTGGAAGAGCAGTCGGTGGCTCTTAACCCCTGAGCCATCTCTCCAGCCCCACATTAGACATTTTTTAACAATAAAAATGATACTCAAGATTAAGAAGAAACAAAAAAGGAAAAACAGGAAATCGAATGTTCTGTCTATACCAGATTTTTTCTTTTTTTTTTTTTTCCCCGAGACAGGGTTTCTCTGTGTAGCTTTGCGCCTTTCCTGGAACTCACTTTGTAGCCCAGGCTGGCCTCGAACTCACAGGGATCCACCTGGCTCTGCCTCCCTAGTGCTGGGATCAAAGGCTTGCATCACCACCGCCCAGCCTATACCAGATCTTTTTATTTTAAATAAAGCTTTTAAAATTTTTTAAAAGAAAGCTTAAAATACACAAATGAAAGCTGTATGTAACACGTTACAAGTACTAGCTAAAATATATACTCTGTGTAGAAAGTCAAAGTGAACTTTACCTAAAACAAATATCACAAGAAAGGAGAAATATTCGTTCCCTGAAAAATACAGCATACAAGTTGTTTTGTCTGTCTGTCTGTCTGTCTGTCTGTCTTTCTCTCTCTTTTCTTTTAGGACAGAGTGGTCTGGAACTTGCTATGCAGACCAGGCTAGCCTTGGTGGACACTGCTGTCCCCAGAGTACCAGCACACCAGATAGGACAACTTCTATACAAAGATCTGAGCTGGGCTTTGCTTGGGCAATGCACAGCCTTGCTGGACAGTGGTGGAATGCAGAAGGGCAGCATCTCAGAGAACAGGGTGACCTTCTTGGATTAGCCCTTCGCTGTCACACTGGACATTTCCTTCCGTTGTCCACTGCCCCCAAAAGGTGGACTTTCCTGACTAGCCCAGCCCACCTTCAGCCTACTTTCTGCAAAGTTCTTAAGTAGAAGCCAGGATGTCCAGCTGGTGTTCACTGCCTTCCTCGAGAGAATGTTTTACTCTTTCCCTGTCCCCAGTTGAGAATATTTGATGAATATAAAACAACAACAAATGAACAAATAAAAGCTATTTTTTTTTTAGCTTATGATTTAGTTTCCTACAGATCTGAGGCAAGGTAGAGGACCTTCATGGGTAACACCAGCATCGATAGAAATATATTGCAGTTTCCAAATTCTAACAGGCCAATACCAATAGTCTTTTTTTTTTTTTTTTTAATTTCTATGCACCAATAGCACAATTTAAGAATGTGAAGATCCTACAGTAATCAAGTTAGGAATCATTTCCTCTCTGCACTCTTTTTTTTTTTTTAAACATAACTCTTTATTGACTGGCAATTTCACATCATACATCCCAATACTGCTCACCCCCCCAGTTCCCCCATACCACGCCCCTCAAAGTAATTAAAAACAAAACAAGAACAAATAAACAAAAAACCCACCTCACATCCTCACCCCTCCATTCCTTTGTGCCCTCTTGAAAGCAGCAGTGTTAACTGTGAAGGTTTCTATAGCTGGGCATTACTGCCCCCTACTGGTTAGAGCTGAAGACAGCCAAATAATCATACAAAACAACATTTAAACTTTCTCAATTTAAAAAACAAAACAATCCAGGAAAAAAAAAAAAAAAGCGCAAAGCTACACAGAGAAACCCTGTCCCGAAACAAAACAAAACAAACAAACAAAAAAGCAAAAAAAAAAAAAAACCCAAAAAACCCAAACAAACAAAAACCCCTATATCCTCCGGTAGCCCCACTGGTCAATTTCCATTGCATTTTTTTCAGGAGGCAGAAGGGAGAGAGAACAAACAGGATACCTTGATTTTTCTGCCCTCCCCTCTCTTCAGCTGCCCCCTTGCAGTAGACTGCTTAAGTGTTCATTCATTTCATTATATGGAAGAACAGAAGAACAGGACTTTTACATGTGAAGTAGAATCAGCCTAAAAATAGTGTCCTGTACACAGGAGGCATCCAGGAAATGTTTGTTAAGCCACGGGAAGGCAGGCAGAGACAGCTGTGAGGGGTCAGGAGGAAGCAGAAAAGAGAAGCTAAATTTCCCACTTCTACTTGGGAGATGAGGTGCCAGGCAGAGTCAATAGGCATCCAAGTCCATACAAGCAGACATCGTCTGAAAGGACTTTATAGATTGTACTGGGTGGTTTTGTGTGCCAACTTGACACAAGTTAGAGCCATCAGAGGAAGGAGCCTCAGCTGAGGAAATGCCTCCTTGAGATCCAGCTGTAAGGCTTTTTCTCATTTAGTGATCAGTGGGAGAGGGCCCAGCCCATGGTGGGTGGTGCCACCCCTGGGCTGGTGGTCCTGGGTTCTATAAGAAAGCAGGCCGAGCAAGCCATAGGAAATAAGCCGGTAAACAGCACCCCTCCATGGCCTCTGCATCAGCTCCCACCTCCAGGTTCCTACCCTGCTTGAGTTCCTGTCTCTGACTTCCTTCAACATTGCTATGTTGAAGTGTAGGCCAAATAAACCCTTTCCTCCCCAACTTGATCAGCTTTTTGATCATGGTGTTTTGCTGCAGCAATAGAAACCCCAAGATACATTTAAAAAATATATTTTTTACTTTAATTTTGATTTTATGTGTATGGGTGTTTTGCCAGCACGTCTGTGCACCACTTGCGTGCTATTCCCATAGAAGCCAGAAGAGGGCATCAGATCCCCTGGGACTGGAGTCACAGATGATTGTGAGCTGCTATGTGTGTGCTGGGACTTAGTACCAAGGTCGTCTAGAAGAGCATCCAGTGCTCTTAAGGGCTGAGTCATGTCTCCAGTCCCTCACTACAGATATCCCTCCATGGTCCTATGCTAATACTACAAAGTGACATGCCTTTCTACACGAGGAGATTCGAGCTAGAAGAGATTCAATTAAACTCCCCCAATGTTAAAACCTAAGTGGTGGGGGCTGGTAGCTGCATCCAGAGTGTTCGGCTCCACAGTTGGAGCTTGATATCTCTCCACAACTTGTAAAGGCAGAGAGAAGGGGAGCAGAGACGGGATAAACGGTAGCAGAAGCATTGTACAGGTCCTTCCACGGAAGTGGCCTGCTCGTGGGAACATTAATAGGTCAGAGATGATGTCTCTACTCAAGAGACCCAACTTCACCCACTTGCTTCCCACACTCAGTCAAAGGAACCCTGGAGGAGGTAAAGCATACAGGCGTGTTTCACAGAGACAAAGGCTTTTACAGCTCAACAACCCATCCTCTTTCTATCCAACTGGTTGTTGTGCTACAAAACATTCAAAAATACCACTGAGTGAAACCGATATTCGGGGATCCTAGGGGCATACGTCTCGTGACTCTGCCATGGCGCTCATTCCAGTGTGAAAGCACGAATACAATCTTTTCTTTGTTTCCCCTTTAATATAAACATTTTCCAAACCTCCAGCTATACTGAAGAAAAGATGTTGCTAAAAAGCGGTGGTCTTGGTTTAAACTCAAAAGTCACAGATCATCTTAGAGGATTCTAAGGATCAGACTCAGCCAGCATTAGCGATGTCTTCAAATACTTTTTTTTTCTTTTATTGAAAATAGATTTTTTTTCCCTCACATAATATATCCTGATTTTGATTCCTCCTTACTCTGCTTCTCCCAGTCCCTTCTCCCCTCCCCACACATTCAGATCCACCCCTTTCCTGTCTCTCATTAGAAAACAAACAGGTTTCTAGGGGAAAATGATCCACTATAATACAATGTAATATAATAAAGCTAAAGCAAAAACTAACACATCAGAACTGAGCAAAACAAACTGAAGGAAAAGAGCCCAAGGGAAGGCACAAGAAACAGACCCACTCATTCCTACACACGGGAATATTGGTGAAATTATTAAGGCCACTCCACGTAGTTAAAAGGGAGGTTTATTTTGTGGGGTGACTTACAAATGAAGGGATAGGTTGCAGGGTCTGGGAAAGGTATGGCGCAGTCCGGCGGTGTTCTCTGGAGAACTCTGCTCCGTCTACCACCAGCGTCCAGAGTCCACCCAAGAGAGAGCCCTCCTCTAGATCCTGGGGGGCGTGACCATTACCGAAGCTTCAATGGGGTTGGAACTTCCAGGCCAAGGCTGGGATGGCTACCCACTACACAGGAATCTCATGAAAACACTGTAGCGGATGCCATAACACAGACACAAAAGACCCTGAAGAACAATGTGTTTCCCGGTGAGACTCCCTTAGGGGAGACCTGCTCTTCGTTGCCAGTGGTTACGTTTCTCTGACCATGGCCGAGCAAGGCACTGCTCTATGAGTGTAAGAGAATGTCGTTGGAGTCATTTTACTGCTACGCTTTTGTTTGTTTAGAATAGTAGTGTTTGGGGGATCACGGAGAAAGAGTACCAGTAACTATGACAGGCATTCACATGGGGCCGGGGCCGGGGCTTGTTCACATCGGCTACGGGCAGATCTCAAGCGTGTGACACTGGGAAGAATGTTTTGGGGGAGACTGCTTCATGGAGGGTGATAACTAGCCTGGAGGTGCGAGGCTGGAAACTGTTCTGAACCTGCCAAGCAAATCATGAAAAAATCTGAAACAATCAGTTTCCAAGTAATTGAACCTCATCCCCAGAACGAAGCTCCAAGACACTTACAGAAATATAGAAAAATATCCATCACTCATCAGGCTAAAATTCACAAGTCTGGCATCCAGTAAGGACTGAATATATATCACATTTATACACAGTTGCAGAAAACAAGAGCCAAGGTGGGAGAATGACCACACTATCAAAACTGATTTTGAACTGATATAGGCGTCACGATTAGCAGAAAAAAAAAAAAATTAGAATAATAAAACCATATCCTAAATATCCCAATATGGGAAATGCTGAGGATATGAGAGACACCTGAGGGCAAGAAAACTGTAAAACACAAGATTTAAAAATGCAGTCTATGAGACTAGCAGTAGATTAGAAGGCAGAAGGGGAATTTGTGAGCTTTAGCATAGTATTATAGAAATTACCCAAAAAGAACCTTTGGGAACATGAAAATGTCCCCAGTGACCTCGGAGCCTCGGGGGTTGTGCGTAAGTCCATTCTTGCACTTAGAAAAGAAGGACATGGATAAAATGAAAGAAATAAAAGCTGGAAGTTTTCTAAACTCAATGAAGTTGATGATAAACCCACAGGTGAAGAACCACCACAGAAAACACAAAATGTAACTAAGGCCACACCAGAGTCGGACGTGCTTAATTGTTCGAAGCCAACATGATACAACCTTACTCTCTCCAGGCATTGCAAGTCAAACACCTTCTTGTTTTTCCAACTTTTAGTACAATGTGTAACAGGGGTAATGAAAGAATACATGTTTGCATTATACCTAGTGTTTGGTGGACAACAATTTTGAGTGAGAAACAGTTGAGTACTTCACCATGAAGTACAGTGCTTCCCGTAGTTTTTCCACAGACACCCTTTGTTTGGGTGGGAGCTCCTGGCACCCTGACATCCTATATACCCAAAGAGTCTGGAATGTTCTGGTAGAAGATCCACCTCAATTCCCTTCCCCCATCTCTTTCCCCAAACCCACCCCTTGGGGATTTAGCTCAGTGGGAGAGCGCTTGCCTAGCAAACACAAGGCCCTGGGTTCAATCCTCAGTTTAAAAAAAAAAAAAAAAGCCCGCAAACACGGCTCCTCCCCCAAAGAGGCTCAAGACCACTCCCACAGGGTATAAAAGCTGCATCCCAGAAAGCAGATAGGTGGTTTTCTGGTCTCTTGTCCCTGTCTCCTCTCTGGGGGACTGGAGAACTGCCCGGAACACTTTACCCATTAAACCAAGGCTTTTCTAATTCGGTCTGATTTGGTTTGATTTGGATTGCTACATCGGCAGAGAGGCTTATTGGGGTGCAAAGAAACCTTATTACCCTTTATCCGATGGAGGAAAACAGTACTGTTCTTGGTTCATTGAGTGCTTTATCACTAAAGGACTGATGTTGAGCGTATTCTTCCTACTGTGTGTAATGTCTTTTGTAAATGTAAAAAACCGGTTAGAAAAAGGAATTATCCTAAAATTTTGAACCATGACCTTATTTTTCAGGAATAAAACTTGGCTTACCTTTTGCCCAGATATGTATTCACAGTTCCTGTACTTTTCACTTTTCTGTGGCTATGAGTTTCCCAAATGGAGATTGTTGGGGGCATTTCCCTTAGCATTCCTGGACCATAGATGGATAATGGACAAATTCTGATTTTTTTAGATTTGAAAATATTTTGAATTCTTTCAATTCTGAAGTTATCTTGTTGCATATAGAATCTCGTTTTTTTTCTTTCTGTCTAACCACCTAGGTTTTAGAACCCCAAAGGTTGTACCATTCATTTTCTGGTGACCTTCCTCATTTCTAATGAGATGTCAGCAGTCACCTGGCTTCCTTGTAATGAAACACCACCACCCCCCATCTGTTTTTCAGCCTTCTTTTTCATGCTACAGATTTTGTTTTAATTATTATGTCTGTGTTTTTCTTTCTGTTTATTTTACTTAGGGCCGGTTGGCTTTCTCTATCAGTTGATTGGATTTTTGTTTGTTTTTTGTTTTGAAAGAAATCAAAATAGGGCCTACTGGGTAGTGGTGGCACACGCCTTTAATCCTAGCACTTGGGAGGCAGAGGCAGGTGGATCTCTGTGAGTTCAAGGCCAGCCTGGTCTACAAAGTGAGTTTCAGGACAGCCAGGGCTACATAGAGAAATCCTGTCTAGAAAAACAAAACAAAACAAAACAAAAAAATTAGGAAAAACTTCACCTATATTTCCTTAAATATATTTTTGGTGTTATTTTCTCTGTGTGTGGTCCTGTTTCACAGGTCTTCAAGGTCATATCCATTCAGAAAAAAATATATAGTTGGTATGGTCACGCCTCCCTGCATTTCAGGCACCCAGACTTGAGAGATGTGTACTGAGTTTGAATCCATCCTGGGCTGCACAGAAAGTCCAGGAGCCATGACAACTAATGAGGATCCCTTATTGCTAAAAGCAAAACAAAGGATGATGATGTAGTTCAGTAGTTTCATCTCCCAAACTATGGAAACAAAACCACTGTTGTAGATTATTATTTTAAGGTTCATTACTTTTGTTTATGTTGCATTTATTTAACTCTGTGAAGCTGTGTTACTGTTCCTGTGTAAATCACCTGATGGTCTAATAAAGAACTGCACAGCCAATAACAAGGCAGGAGAAAGGACAGGCAGGGCTGACAGGCAGAGAGAATATATAGAAGGAGAAATATCAGAAAAAAGAAGGAGGATGCCACCCAGCTACACAACCAGCAATGGAGTAAGGAAGAAAGGTATACAAAAATAGAGAAAGGTAAAAGCCCAGAGGCAAAAGACAGATGGGTTAATTTAAAGTTAAGGAAAGATAGCAAGAAATAAGCCAAGCTAAGGCCTGTCATTTATAATTAAGAATAAGTCTTTGAGTGTGATTTATACAGTGTTCTGTCTGCAAGTATGCCTGCAGGCCAGAAGAGGGCACCAGATCTCATTACAGATGGTTGTGAGCCACCATGTGGGTGCTGGAAATTGAACTCAGGACCTTCGGAAGAGCAGTCAGTGCTCTTAACCACTGAGTCATGTCTCCGGTGAGTGTGATTTATTCAGGAGCTGGGTGGCAGGCCCCACAAAAGAACAAAAACAAACAACATTTTGGCACCCAACATGGGGCTAGAATTTTCATAGTGCTTGAGAAAGCTTAAAAAAGCAAAACAAAAAACCCGGCTCCTTTAAGACTTTTTGCTGGACAGTTCCTGGCAGACAGTGAGCTCTTGAGCAGCTAGTACATTAAGTGGGAACAAAAAACTAGGTAAGAACACCTGCCACCAGTGCAAGCACTGGCATTCTAGAACTCTAGGAAGGGTGAATACAGTTCTCAGTTAGGAACCTCTGACCAGGCTGTGAGTTTTAGGCCTGACTTTCACGACCCAAAAAGCACACAGAGTTAGCAGAGAGCTAAGCACATGTGTAGCTTAGCAGATTAAGGTTTGCTAGTGTGGTCAAAATAGACTAGAGATATGCAATAAAAGAGATCCGGATGGAAAAACCTCTAAATAGGTCCCAGTGTGTTTAACAATGTGTGTAGGCTTAGAAAAAGAAAAAGGGTATAGTCATAGAAAAAAAATGAATAGTTTAAAGTCTTTAAAGAGAGAAGTAAAGTAATATAAAAAGAATAAGCCATGTAGAGATGGGAAATACACAGGAAGTCTGGATCATATATGTTATTGTGTTGAATTTGAATTTTTTGATTGTTGAGAAAGCATGAGGTTGTGAACTAGACTGCTAAATTGAACCAATCTAGATACTTTAGAAATGCCTTACTTTAAAAAAGAAGTCAACAAATACATTTGTCAGATGGAAATAAAAAATACTTTTGAATTTTGTTCCCACAGGAGATGAGAGGTTGTAGATTCCTTCAGGGTTAATATGGATCAGGTTTGATCAGGGGAGAGCTCCTGATTCTTGACAGGTGATATCTATCAACAAAGATTATATCTGTTTTTTCCCAGGAGTTGGCCATTATCTCAAAAATTTCTCAGGGATCCCTAAAGATGCCTTTGCCCACAGCCAGCAGGAAGCAGCTTAGAGAAAACTATGCCCACATTCCCAAGAGTTGGGGGGTGTAAGTGGTCTTTGGTTATTTGATGGGTTATGGATGTTTATTATCATTTAGGGAAATATAGTATACTGGTAAAATTTAAAGTTATTTTTGTTATACTGTATATATGTTTCTACTCTTGTTTAAGGTATTGTACCTATGCAGTTCATTAAAAATGTAAAGTTCTAGTTTTTGAAAGCTATAATTATAAAATATATATATCGACAATCAAGAAACATAGGTCAGTAGTTAGTCATTTATAACAATCAAATTTATGGATATATTATGTATGTTTTCTAGGATAAATAGATATATTTTAGATAGATGGTCTTCAAATACTTCAAAGACCTATAGAATATGGCATTTAGAATGTTTTGTTAACTTAAGGTTTTTCATGACAATGAGATACATCTGCTCCTGGCAATACCAATTTACTTCAGAGATGATGGACATCAAAGAAACTTCTTAGAAGTTCACTTTCAATGTGGCAAGGCTAGCCATTGGACAAAGAAACTGTTCTTGCCTGGACTGCTTGATAGTATGTTGTATAAACTGGACATACAGGACTCGCAGGAAAGTGACTGCTGAACTTTGCCAGAACAAGGTGGGATGGTCCTTCAGAGTTCCTGCTTCACAGAAGAAACTGTCATACATTCTGCAGGACACAGAGGAATGTGACTGACAAGCTTTGCCAATATAGGTGGGACAGTCTTTCAAAATTCCTGCTTCACTGAAAAGTCTGCCAGATACTATGGGCCTATAGGCTGGAGATGGATGCCCCTATGTTACAGAAGGAACTTTGGGTGACTGTCCAGTCAGTCAGATGTCTATCATTGCTAGAGTTTTGGAAGTTGTTTGCAATGCATGTTTTATTTACTCAAATATTATCCTTCTGGGGCCTTTGATAGAGTTGATGACTAGATACTTATAGTTGCAATTTTCCTTAGATATGATAGAAAGTAATTTATGTATAAAATTTTGGATTTACTAAGATAGGATAGTTTATGGAGTATTTTCTTTAAATGTACCAGACACAAATGAATTTGAATTCAGTAGAGTGTGAATGTAATCTTTATTTGATAATTGTTCTTATTGTATACAGTCTTACTATGTTAAAGTTAAAACTTTTCATTTTTTGTTTAGGAAAAAAGGGGAGAAATGTTGGGAAATATTGTTTTAAGGTGTGTTACTTTTGTTTACATTGCATTTGTTTAACTCTGTGAGGCTGTGTTACTTTGCCTGTCTAAAACATCTGATGGTCTAATAAAGAACTGAATGGCCATTAGCAAGGCAAGAGAAAAGATAGGCAGTGCTGGCAGGCAGAAAGAATTAATAGGAGGATAAATCTAGGAGATAGAGATCTAGGAGCAAGAGAAGGAAGAAGACATCAGGGCCATCCACCCAACTACACAGCAAGCCATGGAGTAAGAAACAAAGAAGGGTATACAGGAAGAAAAGGAAAAGCCCAGAGGCAAAATGTAGACATGACAAGTTAAGAAAAGCTGGTTAGAACAAGCCAAGCTAAGGCCGAACATTTATAATTAAGAATAAGCCTCTTTGTGTGGTTTATTTGGTAGCTGGCTGGTGGGCCCCCCAAAGGAGTAAAAATAACCAATAACCACTGTTATGTTTGGTTTTGAATATATTATTTTTTGTGTGTATGCATGTGTGTGTGTGAGTGTGTGTGAGTGTGTGTGTGTGTGTGTGTGTGTGTGTGTGTGTGTACAGGCAGAGCCCACAGGTTGATGTTTGGTGTCTTCCTTACTTGCTCTCCACTTCACTTTTGAGACAAGGCCTCCGACCTGGAGAATACTGGGTTGACCAGATGGCCAGCAAGTCCCAGGGCTCCTTTCTGCTTTCCCATTGTATTCAGGTCCTCATGCTTGCGTGGCAAACATCTTAACATATGAGCCATATCCCCACTCCTCTGGATATTTGATTTTTAAAATACTTTTTCTTGCTATTGACCCCACCAATACATTTCTTTTGACTCCAGCTATTATATTCTTTAGCTTTGCTATTTTAATTCATATCCTTCTGTTTTACTCATCTTTCCCTTTAGATTATTTTAATGTTTTTTTTTTAATTTGAAAGTCTTTGTTAGATGTTAGCACTTGTTTTTTGTTTCCTACTGACCATACACTATGATTTCTAGTCTATATTTCTACTAGCTGTAATTCTTTTTATGTTTTTAGTTAAAAGAGAATTATCTCCCTTTACCTCCTCCCTTTCCCCTCTTTAGTCCCTCAACTACCTTCCCCTGAACCCTTCTCATGCTCCCTCAAGTTGAGAGCTTTGATCATTGTTACAAAATTATATTTGTGTATGTATATATATTTATATTGTTGCTGAGTCTTTTTGTTGGCTAATGAAGGACAGATCACTGCTCTGTACTGGACAACCAATAAGGGGAGGCTAATTTTCCTACTCCCAGCAGTCATTTGTTGCCTGGAGTCCTTTGTCCAGAGTGAGATGCCAAAATTTTTCCGCTTCCCCATTAACATGTCCATTGATACTGACATTGTTCTAGTCAGTTTATGTAGTCATTTCTAGATGAGACTGTTTCACAGCAGAATTCCTGGTACTATGGCTTTTATACACTCTGTTTCCTTGTCAATGATCTTCTCTGAGCAACAGATGCAGATGTATCCATTGGTGCTGGGCTTCCCATGATCTATGCCCTCCCTCTGAGTGTGTCCACTTGTGACGGTCCTTTCTGTGATGGTCTTCATTTGTTGTGGAGAGACTTCTTTGATGAGGGTTGGTAGCTATACTTATCCAGGAAAGGTGGCTCATAAACACACTTTTTTTGTGTGTGGATGTTTTGCTTGCATGTATGACTGTCTGTGCACCACTTGTGAGTTTGTAGTAGGGCATTGGATCCTAGCTGGAGTTCTAGACCACTGTGAGCAACCATGAGGGTACTGGGAATCATTCCTGAGTCCTCTGGAATAGCAAATCCTTTTTTTTTTTTTTTTTTTGTAAGATTATAATTTAATTGAATTACATTTCTCTTTCCCATTTCCTCCCCCCCAAACCTTAAGAAATTCATGACTTCTTTTTCACTGTTATTGAATGTGTGTATGTATATATTCTTAAGTATAATGCGTTTAGTCCATGTGATATTTGAATGTTTTCAGGACTGACCATTGGCACTGGACAACCAATTAGTATGTTTTTCCCTGGAGAAGACCAACTCTCCTTCTCCCAGCTTCCCTCAGTTGCCTATACTTATTTGTGTAGGGCTGAGTCCTCATGAGCTTTTCCATCCACTTTGGCATGTCCATTGGTGTCAGCTCATGTTTAGGCATCAGGATGTTTGTTGTGAGATCATCTCCTAGTAATAACAGAGGTGAGTGCTTAACACTCAACCATCTCTTCATTCTTTCAACAAATATCACTAATTCTTTCAATAGGTAGGTTAGTTACTACCTAGTTCCTCCATCTTTATTAAGGCTGCTTTTCTTTTTAAGGGATTGGCATAGGCCCAGTTCATGGTTTCTATTCACTCCTAATGCCCAGTCATTTAGAAGTTTCAATAAAAAAGCCTGAATAGTTTGTGAAGTCTCTGTTTGGTAAGACTTGAACTCCAAACTGTTTCCTTTGTACCAAACTGCTTCTGAAAATATTGAAGCTTAGCAATTATTATTTTCCCTGTAGTTTCTGCTCTGTGTAGAGTTTAGGAGTAAGCTAAGAACTTAGAGTTTGAAGGTAGACTTTGTGGCTCTGTACAATGGCACTATTACTTTAAAATTTTCTCCCTTGGTAATTGGCTCCTTGGGATCCCTAGACTATGAGACTCCTTGTCAAGAACCAGCACCTTCCACATAAACCCTCTGAACATGGAGTTTATTATGATTGTCACTAAACATCTCAGTATCTTCAGTCATTTCTATTTTATATCTAGATACTTTGTCACCTGAAAGCAGGTTTTCAAGTGAGTTTTTCTTTTACTTTTTTTGAGACAGGGTTTCATGCAGCTGAGGTTGGTCTGGAACTCATTCTACAGTCAAGGATCATGAACTCCTGATCCTCTTGCCTCCACCCCAAAGTGCTGGGAATTATAGGCATGTATCACCTTGCTTGAAAAATTTACTTAAAAACTAAATAATTTTTTAAAGACAAGGTTTCACTTGAGTCATTCCAGCTGAAACTTTACTCTGTAGACCAGGCTGACATGAAACAGAGATGTGCTTGCATCCACCTTCCAAGTGCCCAGATTAAAGGCAAAGGCAAGCATCATTGTACACCATACCTTTGTTCTTTTAAATTAGTGACTAAAAAACAATGGATTACCACATCATTACTCTGTTACACGTGTGGTACATGTCTTCCCTCGAAAGACAAGCTGGGGATGAGAACTGGAAAAAGTATAAGAAATTATACATCGCTTGGAAAAGTGGCAAGAAAATTCACTGTAGAGATATAGATTAAATTGACCAAAACATGTTTATTACATTTATTGATATTACAAATGGATCATACATTGTAATGCAGTATCTGTTTATACACTATACATTCATCTATATTGTGAACCGTGTCACTGAAATGATAGTGTCAGAGACTAAGAATACGGCTGAGAGAGTGAGTGCTTGCCTAATGTGTGAGGCCCTGGGTAAGAGCCATAGCACCTGAAAAGGTCCCGAACCCGTGAATTTCATCAAGAGCTATGTGCTAGAGTTAAAAATTCCATTTTTTTTTTTTTCAAGCTCAAACTTCACGAGACAAAGCTTGTGGTCTTAGGGATGAAAGGGCATAATCTTGGCTCCGGGGACTGTTAATCCTTGACATTAGTCACAAAGAAGTAGAGTATGGTCAAGGTTAATGTGACATACCTCTCCATTCTCATCCCAGTTTCAAGATGCCACTTTGTAATTTTGGGCAGGGAAGAGTGAACAGGACTTTTGTTAAGGGAGGATTCTCCATTTTCTAAAAAACAAAGCTATGCCAGCTCTTCTGGACACTGGCTCCAGGAACAGGTCATGAGTCTAACGCGATGTGAAACACTCACATGACTAGAATAACTTTTGAAAAATCCAGAATTTGCAAAGAGAAGTATTAGAATATCTGAACTGCAAATTATAAAGGACTTTCAATACAACTTGACAGATTTTTCTCTCCGTCCACCACGTGGGTACTAGGGATGGAATTTGGGTCATCAGGTTTACAGGCCAGGGCCTTTACTCATTAGCCATCTCACCAGTCCTAGATGACAATCTCCTTCTGTCATCTAAAAGTTTTTTAAGATCCTGTCTAGATGATTGACACAAACAAGCCACAACAGAGCCCCCAAAACTAAAACCAGAAAACCGAACCAAGTAAGCCTCTTGCTCCTCTTTAGGCAACTATACCAGGCAGAGAAATGTCTGGGGTATCCCTTCCTCAGATTAAAAGGCTATTCTTGTCTCTTCACAACCTGGTGTGTCTATTAGTCCTAGGGAAAGAGAGCCTCTACACAAATGGAAGTTCGGGTTGCTCTCTGTTAGGAGCAAACGATTAGCAGCAATGTCTTCTTTATTGGAACAAAGAATTCCTTACAGTAAAAGTTCCCAGACGACCCATGAAACAAGAACCATTTAATACGAGCCACTTACGACATGCTCTACTTTGAGTCCAGCACACCCCTTCCTGAAAAATACACAAGTTCACACAGATAGTATTTGAGTAACAAAGCTGCAAATCCATCAAAATGTCAACAAAATCCTAAACGTTATGAGGTGAAAAGATTACAGGTAGACACAGGGCTTCTTAGAAAAGCTAATTCAAGTGAAAATCAGCATACATTTTTTCATAAATGTACTGAATTTAAAATGTTACTGCATCTAGCATTTAAGCCCCCGCCCCCATACTGGGGACACAAGGTATTCCTAATAATATACTATTTTTAGTGTACACTCAAGGGTATCTAGTTTAATCTTTAAATATATGCTTAGTAGTATAAGAAATATAAAAAGCACAAGGACAATGATGCTTGAGAAACTTTATGTGCTGGAGACTTAAGCATATGATCTACTGAGCTACATCCCTAGCCTGTATTTTCTATTTCCAAGGCAGGTTCTTACCAAAGTGCTCAGTCTGGCCTTGAACTCAGTCTGTAGTTCAGAAGACCCTTAAGTGTATGATCCTCCTGCCTCTGCCTCAGCCTCCTGAGATGGGAGTACAGGTCTGCCTTAAGAAAATGTCTCCTTTTTACAGAAGCACTATACCCTACACCACTCTATTCTATCAGGTGTAGGGGGGAAGACAGACTCATGATTCATAGCCAGAGTGGCAACTGATTCAACAGATGAAACAAAGTTTGGGGTAGATGTGTCATGTGGAGGAAGTGTGAAAGTTCACTTGGTAGTAGATAAAACAAACCATGTCAACAGAACGCATGGGAAAGCCTAGATGGTGAGACTGTAGAATGCATTACAGGGAAGGTAAGAAATTGGATGAGGACAATTTTTACCTTTTTCCTTAAGCACCATTATAGCAGATGACATGGCTCAAGCAATAATTATCCTGTGTCTTCACTATTTCCTTAATAACACTCTTTGCACTCTTCATAAAGTTGATGACTATCTAAATCTTGTGACCATTCTTAAGGAACTTCATTCATGCTGGGTGCCATGACTTAAGTGCATGGAAAATGTAGATTCCACACTAGTCCTCAACTGTATATCCTAAGAAAAAAATCATTGGTTAGCTAAGCAAACATTTTTCAGATAGAACTGTCTCCTAATAACTTCTCAGTCTAAGTATTCTTTGATGGAGATTCTGACCTTGACCTACTTTATAAATCAAGAAAGTGAGAGGTGAGAGGTGCACAGAAGTGATAGGCCCACAACTCCGGCGGTCTGCCGTGTCTAAACCACACTTACATGCCAAGGGGTTAAATGACTAAGTTTATATAAACTAGACTGCTTTACAGAGCACCTCAAAATTCTGGTAAGGATTATTTTGGTTGCTTCTGGGTATGTCCTTGGAAGAGATAAACACTAAAATTTGTTCCCAGAGTAATTGTCTTCCCCTTGTTGAGTCTCACCCCAACTGAGGGCCAGTATGGAACAAAGATGTTAATACTTCCCATCTGAAGAACTTGACTTCCCTGGCCTCTGGATTCAAATGGAAACAACTCTTTCCTGATCTCGTTTGCTGGCTTTTAGGCTACAATGAATGTCACGGGCTTTTCTGGTTGTCAGGCCTTCAGATGATGACTGAACTGCCACCCTTTTTGGATCTAGCTTGACAATTGTGGATTTTAGAAATTCCCAGCTTCCTTCACACTAGCCACTTCCTTATTACTTTCTACATGCACATCCCATCGGTTTTGCTTCTCTGGAGACTCCTAACACCAGGGTTAAAAAGAGATGAACAGAGATTGCACTGAAGTAGGGATTGGGCTGAGCCACACAATCCTAGTGAGCAGACTTCTCCAAAAATGCAGCTTCTCCTATTGAGAGCTACCATTGAGTAATGGTTATGCAACAATGGTTAGGATTATGATGAAGTCTTAGTAACAACGTGAAGACCTTATAAAAAGGGACACCAGTCTATTCCCTCGTCTCTTGGCCACATGAATCAGATGAGGAACTTGCCATCACCAAGAAAATGCTGGAAGAGATGCATTTAAGTTTCTTGTACTGTTCCCTGACTTACTGTTTAATGTACATGGACCTAACTGTAGCTAGCAACAGATCTCAACCAAGGTCATAGCAGATGAAACTCCCGTTTTCCACCAAAGTATATAGATGGAGTTATACATTCCTGATGGGGGGGAGAATTCAGCAAAACAAACACTAAACATAGGTATGCTCCCCCCCCCCCCCAGAACAGTCAGCTGCCCAAACAATGTAAACATTTAGAATATCTGATTTTGTGCATATTAAAAAAAATGCAGTTTTGGGGCTGGAGAGATGGCTCAGCAGGTAATAGAGCACTTCACTTACTGCTCTTCCCAAAGACCAGCTCATCAGTTCCCAGCACTCACGTTAGGCAGATCACAAGCACTTTTAACTCCAGTTCCAGGGCACCAAACGCCCTCTTCTGGCCTCCATGGGCATCCTCACATGTGGCATACACTAACACACACACACACACACACACACACACACACACACACACACACACCCATGCAGATAAAAAATTATTTAAAAATGCAGTCTTATTTTTACAGTGTTATACTATTTATAATATTTCCAAAGAGACAGTTGTATATTTTTAGCACCTTTGCAGAACTACATTAACAATAATTTGGGCAAGAACCTCAACAATAAACCAATAAGACCCATCTGACTGACTTTTTCTCTCTACCAAAATATTATAACTCAATTTTGTAAGTAGTTCATCTACTTTTAAATTCCCACAATACAGGGTCTTTCCCTTCAGCTCCTCTGGCTAGCTGCAGGTGCCCTAAAGCAGAGATGGGGTTTACCACGGTATAAGTGTTTTTCAATGCTTATAATTATCAAAAATTAATCTTTGGACTGTGTTTATTAGCCATTTCTTTAAAGACAAAAAGCTGAATATATCCAGTTTTATATGAACATGTCATCTAAACTATTTAGCAATTTCTTCTGTAACTTATAGTAAATATGAATTAAACACACAAAGCATACACATACTGAATTAAAATGTCCCAAATCTAGAATGATTAAGAAAAATATTTTTCTCAATAAAAAAATTAGGGTATGAAACAATATATAACACCCACCTGCAACTGTAACACCACGGGTGTAAATACACTCATTTATTCTCTATCAAGTAGCACTTAAAACAATTATTTGAAAGCATCATCATATTTTCAAGAGAAGCTACTTCAATCTTCACAGGTCAAATTATTCAGTAATAAAAAAATCAATTTTGTTATAAAGTAAAAAAATATGAAGACTGCCTTGTTCTTTGGCTTCAGAACTAAGTTTTCATTTGACCACTTTTTTGACCATTTGGAGGACCTGACTCCTTTACGGGACACATTATCTCCTCACCTAAGCTAAGCTGGCAAGAGCATGTCCACTTCATCTGCAACTGTGTGCCAGAACAAACAGGCAGGCAGCCATGAAACAGTAGCCTGCAGGGTCCTGAAAAGTAGTAAAACTGACTCAAAGCTAACTGTGCACAGTACTGAACACCATAAGTGACAATGGAAACTCCCATCTTTGTCCTTCGGTAGGTACACCCTGGAGAGCATCCCCTATCTCTTACAGTCCCCTGGCTTCCTTCTCAGACAGCTTCACCTCACTTCAGCTCATAATGAAGAGCATTGCCCTTGTGCAACACCTATTTGGTATGAACTGTTTTTCTTTATTCTGAAATCAACGTTTTGTATGGTTTTTAATACCTGGTTGTCTGGAAAGCAAGGATAAACACAGACAGAACTACCAAAATCAGACCCTAAGCACAAGCAAGAATGACTTCAAGCACTAGGCTGCAGCTTTTTCATAGAGATTGTTTAATATGAATACAGGGGCCAGTGAGATGGCTCAGTGGGCAAAGGTACTTTCTGTGAAACCCTGATGCCAAGAGACAGGCCTCTGAAAGGAGAATCGACTCCATTATTCTCTGGCCACTCTGTGCTCACCATGGTACATGGCACCCTCCCCCAACTAAGAAACCAAAGGAAGGTGAGGTGGTTCAGCAGGTAAAGGCACTTCCATTGATTCCAGGACCACACGGTAGAAGAGAACACTGTCCTGCTCAAGCTGCCCTTTGATATCCTCCCTTGTGCCAGGACATGCACACAAGCACTCTCCTTCCCAAACAGAATGAGATGTAATAAAAAGAATGACAGGGGAAGTTTAAAAAAAAGAGATTTGACATTCAGAGTTGAATTTGGGGCAATGGTTTAAGTTATATACCACATAATATTTAACATTTAATTAAAATAGTGAATAATGTAAGTAAGTTGGTAACGTTCATTTTGGAATGAAAAGTTAAGTATACCACCTTCTAACTAGAGGAGAAGGCGGAATTTTTGGAAGCAAAATTAGCTAACACCACTTTCTATGCAGACAAAGGATCAGTAACTAGTACCACCTTGTTCACAAAACTCTTCCTGGTGGAAGACAAGATGACCTCATCTGAGTCCCCGGGTGAGAAAGGCACTGTGACACAGTGAGGCGGTAAGCATCTGAGGGCTGAGAGCTGACTTTACCACAAAGTAACTGTGGGGACTTTGCCACACACATATGGGAGGTGAGGATGGTGACTGTTCCTACCATACAGCTTTTGTGGGATGAAATGTGATAATGCACATAAACACTTTAATACTGGTTTAGAATAAGCCCCTCAATAAACATTGGCTATTATTGTCACCATTATTTTATAGGTGAAGAAACAGACTAAAAAGATTAAGTTCAAAGATTACTAACAGGCAAAGTTATAAGTAGAATTCTAAATATATTCCTACTACCCTGTATTACCTATATGGATATGTCCTTTTAATTCTTTTTATGCTATGAAGTTTTGGTGGATGAAGCTATCAATAGACAGATTCAATGGCATAGACGGCACTCTTGATTTAAAATGTTTCTTTTCAGGATGTGGTCTTAGTCAGGGCTTGGTGGTGCTCCTCTGTAATCCTAGCACTGGAGAGGCCCAGACAGGAAGATCAAAGACTTGGAGCCTGGCCTGGGCTACAGGGTGAGATGAAGGCCAGCCTGAGACCCACTTGAAAAATAAACAAATGCATTACCAAGTCAAGGAAGCAGACAAACAAAAGGAACTAGACTCTTCGGAGAATCAGGGTGGAGACTAATCTAGGTTTCCAGGAAGTAAACATTGACCTTAAAAACTTATGGAAGAAAGAAAGAAAAAGAAGGAAGGGAGGAAGGGAGAGAGGGAGAAAGGGAGGGAGGGAGGAAGGAAGAAAGGGAAGGAAGGAAAGAAGGAAGGAAGGGAAGGAAGGAAGGAAGGAAGGAAGGATAGATCAAGGGCAGAAAAGAAGCAGCTCGGAAGGCAGGCAGAAGGCTGCACAGTTGGCTTCAGGACTATGTACATAACAACACAGACCAAAGCTACCCAAGTCTAAAGCATCCTCCACAGGACTTGACTCACTCTGTACCTTGTACTAACCATAACGTACTGTAAAGTCATTATGCAGAAAACAGGGAGTTGACTTCAACGGTTCCAGAGTTAAGAAATAAAAGACTAAATAAGGCCTTCAATAGCTTTATTGAAATCTGTATAAATAAACATGCACATTTCAAATGTAAACTCAAGTGAACCCAATGCTGACAAAATATTAACCTCTGTCATGCAGGAGGTAAGTTTACATTAAAAAAAAAAAAAGAAAGAAAGAAAAAGGAAAAAAGGAAAAAAGGAAAAAAAAAAAAGGAAGAAATGAAACAAAATAAAACAGCCAAAGCAGCTTTTAAAAGACCAGGATGAAAAACCAGCTTTAATATCACGATATAAAGCAAAGCCATGATCAACATACCTTACTTATCCTGGTCAAATGCATTTTTTTTCCTTTTTTCTTTTAAAATGCTAACATAAATAAATAATTTACCAAAATGTGCACTCACAGAGTGAACTTTTATTTACAATACACAATTTATATCTATTGTATTTGATTAGTTCAAGTGAAGAACATTATACTTTTTGCTTTAGTAACAGTGGGACACAAAGCGATTTCTCAGGTAGTCATATGTGAAATGTGCCCCAGCATTTCGTTTCCTATTAAAGGCAGTATTGTATGCCAATCAATGATACATTCCTTCAACTGGATCATAGGGAAAGAAAGCAGCCAATGAAAATGTCTCAAATGTTCACACGTCTATTTGGCATCCTGGATCCTTGAATGTGAGAAACTAAAATGAAACCCAAAGTTCGTATGCTTCCTATGCTGCACAGGTCTGACTCTGGGAACATGCAAATACCACCTCTCTTAGACAAGTTACCTTCTGAGAAAAGCTGTAAGGCTATGGTGAATTCCGTCAGGAACACACAGAGAAAGTTAACAGACCTACCTCTATAGCCAAGTTATCAATGAGTTAAAGGCTAGTACATGAACAAAAATCCTGTCACCTAAGTTTGATGCAATTATTACTACAGATACAGAATATTATTCAGCCTGTCCTTACATTACAGTAATTGGGAGAGCTAAAAAGTTGCTAAATTACCAAAAATGGGGTAAAGAAAAAATAGACAGCAAAAAATTAAAATTTGGACCAACAGTGGATTAAAGATAAGCATTTTAAACCAAAACGAATTTGAAAATGTAAAGAACAGATTCCAATCGTAGTGAAAAATACTTACATGTAGCTGAAAAATGACTTTCGATGGAGCATGGAACCTGTTCCCATTGGTGAGTGAGGTAAATGTCATGTTTTGCATTTTAATGATACAACAAAAGGAAAATTTTCCAAAGTTATCTCTCATGGTATGATGGAATTTTTTTCTTTTAACAGACCCACATTGATTCCCAGGGACAGATTTGAAGACTGAGTATTCCAAGGACACACTGTAGTATTTGTACCACACTGATACTGCAGTGAGAACCGGAGCGGTGCAGACAGCAGCCTAACACACATGAACTAGATTACCCAAGAACTAAGTTCAGCCATAGCTTTCTTGCAGTATTATTAGAGCAAAATTAATGACCGACATCCACAAGTTTAACATTTGTCATCAATTAAGTCACATCCAAAAAATTAAAGAAAACATAATTCGTCAAAACAGCAGCAAACTTAAAAGGGATTTATTTGTGATTTCCTATATATATTTAGCTTGTAAATACAAGACTGTAAATGTATTAAGAGACAATTTCTGTTAAAGTTTTCATTGTGTTTCACTTCAAGTACTGCACAAGTTAAAATCTGATAAAGGATTTACATTCGGTTATCTGAAACGCCTCATCTCAGACTTGTGTTTTAAGGTGGTGGAGGACTCCACTGCCGTCGCCACCACCAGCAGGAGGGTCTCTCTATGGCTTCTCGGGCTCTCGTTAGTTAGTGTGCATACAGTTCTCGTTTTCTAGGTCATTGTCATTGCTGTCTTCATCACTTTCTAGGGGGATGCCTGTGGCAGCTGAAGCACCTTTCGTTTCTCGGTCCAGGGGGAAGAAGCCAGTCCCACTGAAAGTGTCCTGTCTCTGGTAGAAGAGGACGTACGCTGCTTTGGACTGCCAAACAAGCACAGGATGTCAGCACACAGAGACAAAGAGTTACATACAGCCCAAACACAAATTCACTTCCTATAAAGATAAAATACAATTCTGTTCTTCTTTCTTGTAACTTTAAGGTGAATGTTTTTGTATCCAACACTCAGGATTGGCCTCCAGTGTAATGTCCTCTACTATACCAACATTTCCCTGATAATCAAAAATGGTTTCCCAGGATCTACTGGGAGAACATTGAATTTTTTTTTAAAAAAAAAAAAGACATGAAAGTACAAGAGGAAGATTGAGGAATAGAACGGGGAAAAGTGGATGGAAGAGGGACAAGAAAAGAGGGGTGAGCCCTACCGAAGCATACCCTTCTCACGACAATGCCATGAAGAAACCCAGTCTTGGTATAATTAACATGTGCTGGTGAAAATACTCCCCCTCCCCCCGTTTTGAGACACAATTTACTTGTTTAGCCCTGGCTGGCCTGGAACTAGCTCCGTAGACCAGGCTAGCCTTGAACTCAGAGATCCACCTGCCTCTGCTTCCCAAGTACTAGGACTAAAGGTGTGCAGCCACTACTCCCAGCTTGAAAAAAAATTTTTAAAAAGAATATTTTCCATCAATTATAACAGTAGATTTTAAAATTTATTTTTTAAATATTTTAGTTTGTATTTGGTCTAGTCTGCATGTAAAGCATCACTTAGAAGCCTGGAGAGCCAGAAGAGGGCACTGGGTCCCCTGGAACTCGAGTTACAGACTTGTGAGCTACCATGTGTGTGCTCTGGGAATTAAACCCAGGATCCACTGGAAGAGTAGCCAGTGCTCTTAACCACTGAGCCGTACTTGTGGCTCTTGTATCATTTAAAAGATAGCCCAGGCTGCCAAGAATGAGCATATGAGTCTGTAGGAAATGAAACCATTTTTGCAAAGCAAAGGAAACTATCATCCAAGTAAACCGACAGCCTACAGAATGAGAGAAAAAAATCTCTGCTAGCTGTGTCTCAGACAGGGTTGAAATCCAGATAAATATACAAAGAACTACAAAAATTAAACACTCCAAAATCAAAAATGCCAATCAATAAATGGGCCAATGAAATAAACAGCTCTTAAAAGAAGAAACTCAAATAGCCAATAAACAGTTTTAAAAATATGAACTATGTTTAGCCACAAGAAAAGGCAAATTCAGAGTATCCATCCATCTCACCAGTCAGCATCAAGAAACTGCTGATGTGCTGCTGAGGATATAGGGAAAGTGAACCTTTATTAACTGCTGGGGCAGCGTAAACCAGCACAGCCCGTTATGGAAATCAGTATGGGTTCTCATAACATTAAAACGAGAACTACCATATGGCCCGTCCACACCACTGCTGGGGATGTCTCAAGGGACTGCACAGCCTATCAGAGGTACCTGCACATCCGGATTTACTGCTGCTATATTCACAGCAACAGGGAGCCAGAAACAGCCTTCGTGTTCGTTAACAGACGACTGGGTCGAGAAAATGAGGTATATACACACAAGGGGTTTTATTCAGCAGTCAAGAAAAATAAATGATTTAGAAAATATTATAATAAGTGTGATGACTTAGACTCAAAAAGATAAAAATCATGTTTTCTCATAAGCAGATCCAAACTTTTCATGTTTTTTGTATGTACGCATGTATTTAATATCTTAGGCATGCATATATTTGTTTGTATGTATGTAAGTGGGTGTGAGAGTGGGTCCAGACAATGAAACCATCTAACAAACCATGTGAAAGGAACAAGAAGCTTTGAGGAAAAGGGATGGGCACATACGACGCGGAAGTGGGAAGGAGGCTATGGGGGTTGAGGGGTACATGGGAAATGGGGAGGAAAAGAAAGCAACAAAAATTTGCTTGAAAATGTCATAATGAAACCTAATATTCTGTAAGCTAACAACACAACAAAAGATAGTTCAGGTTGACCTGGAACGTGTATCATAGCACAAGATGGTCTGGAACTTGAGATCTACCTGCCTGAGTCTCTGAAATGCTAAGATCATAGACATGTGCCACCATACCAGACATCTCTCCCTGGCTTAAAAAATATTTAAGTTTTTTCTGCATCAAAAACTGCTACCCAGAGAACTTCCACTCTCCACTGCACACACTCTCTCTTCCTCTCCACTGGGCTCCCAGAGTGTGGCCACCATCTCCTCAACGGCCCTCAGCTCTGTCACCCCGTCTGTCCAAGGCATTCTAATGGAACGGCTTTCCATGGGGTCACAGCATCTCAGTCAGCGGTGGCCTTTTATGGTAATCCTGGTCTGTCTCTCAGGAGCACTAACACCTCAGAGTCCTGGCCCCAGTGACTTTGGTCTTTGGTGACACTGCCTCTCTCTCCTTAGGTTCCCTCTCTTCAGGTTCCCTTCCTAAACCGTTGAAAACACTTGTTCTGCCCGAGCAATCTTCTAGATACTGAAGTCGGACCGCGCGCTCTTAGCTACAGCAATTGCTGGAGTGTAGACTAGTGTTCCAGAGGCTCCTTTTTCTTTTCTATTTTGGAGACTGGGTTTCTCTGTGTAGCTCTGGCTGTCCCAGAACTCCCTCTGTAGACCAGGCTGGTCTCAAAAGGCGTGCACCACCATGCCTGACCCTCCAAAGGCCCTGCAACATCAGCTCAAGTTTTCTCTTCAGTTAACTTTTTATTACTCCATAAGAAGCTGAGCCACGACCTCAAACACCGAAGACATACTTACCACAATTTGTTCTTCAGATGCAGTGGAGACACTACTGTCATCAAAATAGTACCATTTTCCGTCATCTTTATTTTTTGCAAAAGCAGTATCTAGTGAAAAAATATAATTACTTCTATCACTGGAATATCTATGGCTTTGGGTGGATTCCTCAAAACTCTATGATCACCTACATAAAAAATAATCTGCTAAATGACATGAGTATCATCTATACCAGGCCTAGTATACATTTACTCGATTTGACAAAGGCTTTTAGAATAATTTCTAGCAATTTAAATGACTAAGAAATATTTTTTCTAAGGTGAAACTTGTGACTTTTTCAGATAGGAAAATGACTTTGTTTTTAATTCACAGAAAAAAAACTAATGCCAATTAATGGTAATTACCATTTATGTAGTGATTATGTGACAATACACAGTGCTATGCATTGTATCCACATTAAGATATCTTCTTCTTCTCATTGTAAAGCTAGAAAACTAAGGCTCCTAAAAGAATCATTTGTTAAGGGGGTGCTGCTGTTATGTAGCAGAGCTAGGACTTAAATTCAGGACTGCTTCTGACGCCCACATCCGAACTTCTATCATTTATTTAAATTCCCTGTGACATTCATTGTCTTTTCTCATAACTCTACTCAATCTGTAGTTTCTTCACACTAGAGTTCTTTTCTGTCTTTAACAAAGTATAGAATAAGAAGAGAAAGATAAAGAAAAAAAATGCTACTTCTTTCTTCCTTCCATGCTCTGTATAAACTACTCACTTAAAACTCCCGTGAGCTAACAGAACACTTCCCAACAATGGTTATTCCCATACGCTGGCTAATCGTCTGCGTGAACTCAATAGCTTCCTTTGCACATCTCCTCAGACACCTTTTCCCTCCCTCCAACCACCAGGACTGACTACTAAACAGCTGTGATGTCTCTTGCTCTGTACTGTATCTAGGATCCACCACCAACAGTACCATGCTGATGGCTCTGTATTCCTTCATGAATCTGCATGAACTCAGCTCAGGGAAGTCCACTGCATGCAGCGAGTCTGCTAGCCTGAACTTAAGAGAACTACTGAGTAGACAATGCACTTATAGAAGGAACGTTGTCAGTCCTAAAGAAAATATGTAACCTATGAGACTGAATACATAATAAACAATAAACTAATACAAGCCTTTCAAGATATTAGCAAGATACACCTTTGGGGAGGGTTATTAAAAAGTAATAGTGAGGAACGAATAATAACCACAATAAAAATATAGCCTCAAAGTAACTATGAACAGCTTTAAATAAATTGGACTTTGGGTGAAATGGATATACATTTACAGAAGCAGAAAAATGTTCCAAATCTATATGTAACACAAAGAAAACTGGTAGTCCAATAATGGAATAAGTAAAAATGTTATGAGGTAAAGCCCATAGTTTCACTGAGAATTCTTGTGTACCTGTCAGACAGTTACTCCCCATATTATTCTGATGATTTCGGGAAATAAAAAAAAATTAATCTAGTTTATTTTATGACCATAAATTTGATTACAAAGTGAAATAATAACAAAAGACTAATTTATGAAAGACAGTGTTAGCAATCCTGATGAGTTAATGAAATCAACTCTGCATTACACGTGACAAAAAGACATGTCACAGGAATGGAAATCTATTAGGTGAGAGTGTCAACTGTTACAGTCAACCTGAACTACAACCTGGCACACAGTTTTGTCAAGAATGTCACTTCAAAGGAATCCTGAGTTAACAGACCACAATCAATGACATTTTTCAATCTTAGAGTAGTAGAAAGTTAAGTGTTAATTTAAATGAAAAGCTACAGTGCAATAGATCTAATCACCAGTGGTAAAAGCAACAAACAGATTAAATAGACATGAACCATCATGATTAAGTCTAAAGTCTCAAGAGAAAGAGTTACTGAGATCAATAGTTAGTACCTATTGCCCAAGTTAACACATTTGCACAGTTTAAAAGAACACAGCACCAGACACAGAAGGAAAGAGTGAAGAATGGGGGCTGGGGAGAAGCACCCTGAACAGACAAGATGCTTCTTCTGGGTCTTCAGCTGAGGAGGGGGATTAACTAATTCCTTTAGAACTGGGTTTTAAAACAAAAGTTATACAGCTGATTCATTGATTCACTCATTTATAAATATTGAACAATGATTACATGCAAGATACATCTGACATTTTATTTACTTTAAAAAGTATTAACTATCTTACAGGATAAAGTCTACAGATTGGAAAAAGGTTAAAAGGTAAACTATCAACTTACAATGACCACCTCCCATCCCGCCATAGTGGTTGGAAACAGCAATCAAATTATAGCGGCAAGGGCCTGCGTTTGGATTAATTAAGAATTCTGACATATCCAAGTCACTGTTAAAAAGGAAACCAGAAAAGTTATGCTTTCTTTAAAAGTGATGAAACATTTTTCTTTTAAAGCAATAAATTCTAGTGCCTTCTGTTAGTACTGACTCATATATATATACACACATAATCATTAATAACACACACACACACACACACACACACACACCCACCCACCCCTCATACTAGAAATTACCCAGAGATAACCTACCAAACAAATTATACACATATCCCCGAGATTTGAATGTTTGGGAAATCCTTGTTTAGGGGTTGATAATTGGACACTGAATGCTAGTGTGATTAATGCTTTCATGCTATCACATTTAACTTACAGTGTGCCAGTGAAAAAATTAAAACAAAAAGTGAAAAGCAACTTCCTTTTGAACACTCAAGAATTAAAATCTTCAAGAATCTACTCTGCTACTTTCCTAAACAAGCATAATCTCTAACTGTGCTCTAAATGCGGCTCCCACCCTCACTAAAAAAGCATCTGTTGCTGTAGAGGGAGATCATTTCCAGCCATAACTGGTCAAAACTCAGAGGCCAATGGACTGTGGAGGTGCTTGTTTCCAGTGAATATAGTTACAACAAAATTGTGAAATAGCAATCCTAACAAATTATTACAACTCCTCAAAACTTCAAGGTTTAAGCTGATCCAATTATACCTGACGTTTACTAAGGAAAAATAAGAATATCACCACATCATTTGAAAAAAGAAGGCCCTATGCTTACTGAACACAGTCTGAACTTACTTGATGGGGAAATCTACTAAAGTGTCTAACTTGTCTCTCATGTACCGACTGTAGGAAAACCGCTTGAGATGCACCACAAGCACCGGAGGCAGCGACCACAGATCCAGCTTCTTTGTGGCTTGCTGATGTTCTTTACAGTTTGGACAGTACCTGTAAAGAAGAAGGAAATAAAGCTTGACAGAGGCTCAAACAAATGGTTTGTATTAATGGAAACTACAGAATAAGAAATCAATGTCTAGTAAGTTCTAAATTTTATCAGTGAGCAATTACTGTCCACTTAATATATATGACATGAAAGCAATTCCTCACTCTCATCTCACACACCTTTCAGATAAGCTTGACCACTACAAATGTACAAACACTCAAAGCAATGATGAATGGTTATTGGAGAGAAGACAGTCGTGAGAGGCAATGTCACCACTGTAGTACTTTCAAAAAGGGGTTAGCATCCTCTTTGGACTAGAACTTACTCCATAAAGACCTTACTAAACTAGCACGGAAACCCAGTTAATACTTGCCAGCATGACCAGAGTAAACTCTTCAAACATTCAACGTCCTTTCTTACCAGGGGTCTTCAGCACCGAGTTTTTCTTTTGTTGTAAAAAGCTCAATGCAGTCTTTCAATTTCACAAAGGGTTTTTTGGGAGGTTTATATTCCACACTTTCATGTTTTTCAAAATCCTAAAGAGAAGTATTTCTTGAGTTAAGAAAACAAGTTAAACAAAACTCATCTTAGTGACACACCTTGAGCATCCCGAAAACTCAGACTACAGAAGCCCCAGCAGAAATGTGTCTAGAACCTCTGTGGTTGAGTCAGCACACAGAGAGCATGTTCAAAGCCAACTCTTCCCCTTGAAAAGTAAAAAGGTTTTTTGGTTAACTGCTAAAATAACCTGTTTGTAGCATCAGGGGAGAGGACAGAATCAACTCCGTCACATAAAGAATGTAAAACAAAAGCCAAGAAGCAGTTAGGGGCTCACCTCAGCGGCGTTCTCATCGAAGTACCTCTTTTTCAGATCAGGATCCCAGTCCAAAGCGAGAAAGGATCTTTCTAAGGTAGGAAAAAATATTTTTGTTAACAATGTTGTAAGTTTTAGTGTTATAAATATATCTTAATGCCAACATATACACCAGAAAACCCAGCAATCTCTTTAAAACAGAGGTTTCTACTTGCACTAGGTGGTCAGGGCAACACTGACAGCTGTTTCCAAGTCACTGAAATAATCCAAGAGTTAAAAACAACACAGCTGGGTGGTGGCGGCGCACGCCTGTAATCCCAGCACTTGGCAGGAAGAGCCAGGAGGATCTCTGTGAGTTCCAGGCCATCCTGGTCTACAGAGCAAGATCCAGGACAGGCTCCAAAGCTACACGGAGAAAACCCTGTCTCAAAAAACCAAAACCAAACCAAACCAAACCAAACCAAACCAAACCAAACCAAAAAAAAGAAACAAACAAACAAACAAAAACCAAAAAACAAAACAAAAAACAATAAAAGGTGTGAGCACACATAAACCAACCTCATTGTAGTAAAGATTATCACTTACTATAGGAAGACATTAAGGCTTTTGTTCCTTAGAGATAAGTAATTGTATTTTTTTGATGACAGGCTACATTTCATGGTCTTCACCTAAAAAAACACTTTGTTCTGCTCAAGTTCAGTGTTCAAGCTATTTCTCACAGATACTTACCATCTAGCCGAAGCTGCCTATCGTCAAATCTTATATGCCTGGTGTCATCTTTGATGTAGTTGATATCAGTATTGCCTAAATTGATGAACTGGAATGTAAACAATCGCTTTTTGTGTCCCGTGAGTTGACCTTTGCAAGTTTCGTCAGTACACAATCCGTTTTCAGAGTCATTATCTCCTCCAACCGAATCTTCAGACTGACTGTTCTCATTCTCTGAAGGAAGCTCTTGGTCCTGACTGGACTCGTCGTCTGGTTCATCTGTCTCCATCTCACCTGGGTATTTAATAGAGATCTTGAAGTTAACCTGTACGCCATTTCAAAAGTCTTAAATGTTGCTTTTTCATATCTTCTCATGTGTTCTATTTTATTAATCCACATCTTAACGGAGAACATGATAAAAAAGTCTTACTTGGTGAGCCTTCTTCATGTATGCCATTTGGGCCATTCCCATTAATATTCTGGTCCTCACAGCAACGCAGGGGCCCATCAGTTTCTTCGGTTTCAGTAGACATCTTGACATACCGGCTGCAGTAAAATCAGGTAACCAACAACCAAAGGTAACTTTTCATTTTACTTAATAAAACTAACAATTTTAATTCAAACTCTAGATCTAACACTCATATAGTAAAGCTGGCTAATAGTTTTTTATATTTAAAAACAACCCAAATATAAATTAAGTATTTACTTCTAGGGTCCCCCCCCCCCCCGCCTATACTTCTAGGGTTTTGCTTTTTTTTTGGGGGGGGGGGGTCTTTTCGAGACAGGGTTTCTCTGTGTAGTTTTGGTGGCTGTCCTGGATCTTGCTCTGTAGACCAGGCTGGCCTCAAACTCACAGAGATCCACCTGACTCAGTCTCCTGAGTGCTGGGATTAAAGGTGTGTGCCACTGCCGCCTGGCTAAGGTTTTGCTTTTTATTGTTGCTGTTTCTGAGACAGGATCTCACTGTACATTTGCAGTTGACTTGGAACTCTCTATGTAGACTGGGCTGGCATTGTACTAGCTCCCCTGTCTCTGCCTCAATTCTGGAATTAAAGGTATGTGCCACCACACCCAGCTATATGCTCTTTTTAATTACATGTTTGTGTGTGTGTGTGTGTGTGTGTGTGTGTGTGTGTGTGTGTGTGTGTGGACACAGAGGCCAGAGGACAAACTTGTAGCAACTAGTTCTCTCCTTCCACCTTGTGGGTTTTTGGGACTGAATGCAGGTTGCTGGTTGTGGTGGCAAGCATTCTTACCTATGGAACCATCTCATCAGCTCTGGATTTTCCAAGTTTTATATGTTACAAGTAGAGCACAGTAGATCATTTCTCAACTTAAAAGCAAGAATTTTGTAAACCGTTCTCATTTACATGATGATATTATTGTTAGGAACATTTATAATTGTGTAATGTGATCTTTATACATGGACCATGAAATTATAATGATTTGGAATATAGAAAATATAAAGTATGTCAGCTGTAAAGGGTAAAAGAAAGGCCTACAATGGTATCCACCATTACCTTATTTACTTCAAGCCTTATACAAAAAGCAAAGATTGTGTGGGGCACTACCTCAGGAAAGCTGTCACGAATCAATCTATCTATGTATCTATCTATGTATCTATGTATCTATCTATGTATCTATGTATGTATCTATCTATTTATGGTTTTTTGAGACAGGGTTTCTCTGTGTAGCTTTGCACCTTTCCTGGAACTCATTCTGTAGACCAGGCTGGCCTTTAACTCACAGAGATCCGCCTGCCTCTGCCTCCCGAGTGCTGGGATTAAAGGCGTGCACCACCACCACCTGGCCCATTTAACATTATTAAGATTTCTAGTTTGTACTTATATTACAGTTACTTGTCAACTAAAACTTCTAACTGTAAACTTTTGGTGTAAAACAGCTAAGAATTCATGTTTCTGTATTTGAAATCATCTCAGCTGTATATTTTATGTGACCAAGTCAGTGGATTAAATTGTAATTTTATTTCTACTTAATTATTTACTTTGGGGGTTTTGAGGCACTCATTTATGTAGGCCAGAATGGCCTCAAATACGCTATGTAAAAGAGGCAGGATTAGAATTCGTGACTGTCTGGCCTGCAGTCACAGGCGTGTGTCACTGCCACGCTGGCTCTCATCAGTTTTCTATCTGTCTGGTTTGCTGTCTGTGAGTAACAGAGACGTGTCGAACACTCCAGTTGTACCTTGAACAGGGACATTCATTAGCTATTTCCTATTTTATTCTCATGTTTATTTTGCATAATCAGGCTTATTTGGCACTTACCACATTCTCAAGAGTAGGAGATTATAGAGTTTATCTTCAGTATTGTTTCGTGGTACAGCCATAAGAAAAGGCTGACCAAACAGTGAAGAGCCAGTATGGTGGGTGTAACTTGAGTGTCTGAATTTTTCTCTTAGGCAAACAGGAATAACCACATGTTCTGTGTCTTCTGTCCTGTTGATGTTAATTTCGAACCTACGAGGGTGGAATGACCATAATAACTTCTAAGTTTTATGTTACTTCTTTAAGTTTTTTACCCCCTCAACCATAGGTTGCAAATGGATATTATACTTACACGTAAATGTCATCGCGCTCCATAATACTACTGAGGTTTTCATCCATGGCAAATATCCTGTGAAATCTATGATTGTATATGTCAGTGACTGTCATCTAGAAGGAAATAAATGTCTATTAAGCTGGTTTTACAATACTGAGAAACTGAACACCAATTCACGCACTTCAATCTCAGAAACATCTCACCTTCTCTGCAGGTACTCCTGACAACGCAGACAATGCTGTACAAAGATCTAGTATATTTCCAATTTTGGGCACAATAACTTTGTACTAAAAACAAACAAACAAAAATTCATAATGAATTCATGACATTGGAAAACACCGACTGAGGTTAGTTGAGCGTGGGCTTGTGACTGCCCCACACTCGGGTGTCTCAGCACTTCTGTAATCTCGAAAGCTCCCGAGATACTGTCCACCATGATGACTTCCTAGCTATACTGAGTCAAAGACCTGCTGTAGCCCACTGCCCAAAGAACCAACCTGTCATCACTTCTGGGGTCTTGCACTCCAACACATTACTTCATACCTCTTTTTGGTTTGTGTGCAGATTTCTAATTCTTGGGTGGGTTTCTCTCTACTGTCATGATATCCACTCACCTAGACCCCACCTTATTACTTCAACCATCCTGCCACAAACTTTGTGTCTTTACCTCTTTGTTCTACTTTTGTTGAACTGTGGTGCTGTGAATTAAGAAATGACCCCCACAGACTCATATGTTTGAATGCTTAGTCATCAGAGAACAGCATTATTTGAAAAGATTTTAGGAGTTGTGGCCTTATTGGAGAGGCTCCTTCTCCCGCACCATGTCTGCCTGCATGGTGCCACGCTTCCTGCCTTGATGACAATGGACTGAACCTCTGAGCTGTAAGCCAGCCTCAATGGAATGTTCTCCTTCAAGGAGTTGCCATGGTCATGGGGACTCTTCCCAGAAAGGCATGAATTCCTCACAGATGCTTGTATAAGCCGAGATTCTTGGCTTCCGAGTTGGCGTGGCACAAATGGGAGTTCAAGTCAACGCGCTTCCTCATGACCCCTAGACAGTTGTGTGTCACCTCCCTGCTGAGTTCACAGTAGCTCCTGGAAACCGTCACCACCCCTTCACATTCTATTCATCTCTCCTCTCACCACCCAAGAGCTCTTTGTAGGCAGGGAGCTTATAGTTCCAGAACAGTGACTTGTAGGTCCCAATGCAGAAGGGTATCCAGATCTTTAGTAAGAACAGTGTCTACCACGTAGAGTCCTAGGGATTAAACTTGGCTCTGTCAGTCTTGGCAGCAACTGCCTGAACCTGGCTGAGGCATCCCCGCTGGCCCTGAACCAAGTATTCTTACACTAATGTTTTATTTCTCATCAAAGTTGTTGAAATGCCTTAAGATTATTGATATTTAAATGCATGACCACATCACAAATTACAAAATACGTTATTAGCTTTATTTCTGGAAGTGACCAGGATAAAACCTAGAACATAAAAAATTTCAACAGATGGGAGTCAGAGACAGCTCAGAGGTTAAAAGCACTGGCTGTTCCTATACAGGAGCCAGGGTTCCTTGCCAGCACCGACATGGTGGCTCATAACCATCTATAACTCCAGGTCCAGGGGAGCCAATGTCTTCTTCTGGCCTCCAAGGTACCAAGAACACATGTGGTACACAGACATATATGCAGGCAAAATACCTACATCTATAAATAAATACATTTTGATAGAAAAAATACAGACAATAGTACTGTTATTAATCTTTTAAGCAAATATCCCAAATAACAAAACATCTTGGTTGTCTTTGATGTGAGAAAGAAATTTCAGAAGTTTATTTTTCTATGACATCCTTCAACTTTCCATAATTCTAAAAAGGTGGAACTTCCAGAGTATTCAGCTTATAAAATCTATTACAAATACTCTTTATGATTGAATTGTGCTGGAGAAACTACCAAGGTTTATACTAGCCCCATCACTAAGTAAGTAAAAATAACGACTACAAAGGAAAAGGTCACTACTTACTTGCACAGGTTTCACAAGTGGGTCCATCCTGACTAAGTAAACTTCCAAGCTCCGCTCTTTTTTCATGGGCAACGGAAGCGTCAAGTAACAAAAAGGGTCAAAGGTCACTGAGATCTTAGCACACTCAGGACACACTAGAGTAGATTTGAAAAGGCCATGGAATATATCTACTATGATAGAATCATTTCTTTTCAAGTGGTTTTCCCAGGCTTCCTCAGCAACCACCTACAAGGAAAGTGAACGCCACAGGTCACTGACGGTGTGAGGAAGCTGTGCCGGTGAGGAGGACTGTGGCGTCAAGTCCACTCACCTTATCTGGCCTGCCATCAGCATCTTTTAACTGAATATATGGTTTTTTCCTAATTCTATTCAAATCCTCGTGGAGTCCATCTAATAGGAAAGCTAATAGTTCTTGGCAGTCTTGCTGCTGATATCCAGAGAACTGAGGTGCAAATCGTCCCACCTGTGTCTGGAAGACCAACAAGATGACAGAGTCAGACAGGAGTCCTTCAGAAGCACACAGTCGTTCTGCTCATTCATGAGTCCACACATGGGAATTACCACTTACTAAAAATCACTCCTATTCCCCAAGTCAAATCGGTGACACATTTTAAATTATTTCAAGATATGTTCCAGTAAAAAAAATCGTTCCATCTCTGGGGGGAAGAAAGCTTTACTGCCTTTTAGTTTCAGCATTATTTTCTAATTTTTTTTAAATATGTTTTTTTCTTTACACTTTTGTGCTTTCCAGGTAGGCTATTTAGTGTATAGAACATTCCCCAAGGAGACTGCTAAGGGGTTGGCTAGAGGTCATAAGCAGGGAGTGGTAGTGTGTTTTATGGGGAAACCACAATTGGATAAATTTTGGTAAAAATAAGTTATAGTGTTGGTTATGAAATCAGTGTTAATGTGTCAACCATACAAAATCGGGACTTTTCAAACAGACACACATCTAAGACAAAGAATGCTTGGTGGGTTAACAGAAATGTGACCAAAGACTTGGTGGGATCAAACCCTGCACTTCCCCTAGGAGTGTGTTTCTGCACTTGTTAACTCAGTTTGTGCTAACATTATGGAGGGTAACTTCTGTGAAAAATTAAAGCTGATTGTATTTACACAGAATAGGGGTAAACACAAATATGCTATATATATGTATATATATACACACATACATATAATATATATATATATATGCAGATGTGTTTATGTAGTTTATTTGTTTTGCATTTCCAGTGAAGATGTGATAAGTCTTTATCTTTATTCAACATGTGGATGCTCTAAAAATAGAGCTGGGCACAGTGATAAGCAGGCGGTCCCAGAACTTAGGAGGCTAATATAGGGAATGCTGGAGTCTAGGAATTTGAGACCAGTCTGGGCAATACAGAAAGAATCCATTGCAAATAAAATAAAACGAAGAAAAAATACACATACAAACCTACGTAAAGCACTCTCTCTAAATGCACTAATCATTGTGTGGCCTTGAACTGGCTTGTTACGAACCAGCATTTCTCTGTTTATCTAAGGGCTTTGGGCATTATTTAGCTACAGGTCTTCCTAGAATGACTGGCAGGCAGGCAGACAAGGGACAGGTTCTAATCCCAGCTATATTAATATGTAAACATTATACACACAGAAATATATCTCTAAAAGCATTCTGAAATAACTTTCTAAGTTTCAGGAAACACTGACTTGAGAACCAAATAAAAAGAAAATATGGAAAACCTTTGTACACGACACTGTGAAACACAGGAGACGTAAAAGCTACTAACATTTTACTGAGTCACTAAAGAGAAACTACAAATCTCTCATTTATCCATTGTAAAAAAGAGGACAAGTCTGATGGCCAAAAGGCACATTACAGTTCTTCTACGATTTTCCTTAATCTTCATAGTACTAGGACTTTAAATACATACGATTTAGAAGAAATACAATCTGAATCAGAGTGAGAAAGGTCTGGCAATTGATAGGTGTGTATCTACAGGAAATCTCAAGAGAAAACAATGTAGCCACATCAAACTGCTGAGGGCTGGTTTGTCTGGACAAATCTCCAAGGTCAGAATGTGAGAGAATAACTGCAGGAGCAGGCTGACTTGGTGACTGCTTCACATTGTATGTGGATTTCTTAACTACATTTATTCATTGTCTGTGCGCACACTCATGGACGTCAAAGGACTCAATTTCTAACTCTTACTATTTTATGTATGGGTGCTTTGCCTGCATTGTCTTCACATCATTTGCATGCAGTGCCTGTGGAGACCTGAAGAGGGTGTCAGACACCACCCCCACCGTCCGCCCCCCAAATGCTGTTACAGATGGTGCTAGGAGCTAAATCTTGGTCACCCGGAAGAGTGGCCAGTGCTCTTAACTGCACGGACCATGTTCTGACTCATTTTTAAGAACTGGTAGATAATTAACAAAACATTTTATAGCAGATGTTCTAGGGATGCCACTTACCTATAAAGACTATGACTTACAATAACTTAGTGCAAGATCTAAGAAGGAACTAGCTCACACACACACAAACACCCAAGTGTGGGAACTACTGAAAATACAATCTGCATGACCATAGGATAAACTAGATCACTTAGACTTAGTGGCACAGTGGCATGCCTGAAGGAGGAAGTTCTCTACATCACATAAAATAGTCATGGTCTCCAGAAACATTCTAAACCATTTTAAACTATATGAAGTCCTTTTTTGTCCCCCTTGTTACTCCTTCCCTGATAATCCAAACTAAACCTTTGTGAATAAGACTATGTGTGCACGCCTGAGTGTGCACATGAGTGCAAAGGCCAGTGGAGGTCACAAGAGGGCATCAGATCCTCTCCAGAGTTTCAGGGGCATTTCTGAGCCACCTGAGGTTGGTGCTGGCAAGCTGGATGCTGGCAACTCAGGTCCTCTGGAAAGGTAGAAAGTGCTCTTAACGTCTCAGCCATCCCTCTCCAGCCCATTTCTAGGGATCACGGAAACAAAAACCAAACAAAAAAGCCCTAACCACCCGTCCTGTTCTACGGCCTGAAGTTCTATGTCCCACGGATGGGATGCACTGTCTTTAGGAGATCGGGAGACACTGCCATGGGACTTCATCCCTTCCATCTGAGGATCCCTCCCCGGGACAAGAGTGCGCTCGATGAGAATGAGTTACCATACTAACCTTAAATGCTCTGGGAGTGACGTAGCTAAACTTCCCAGACCACATCTGCTTGATCAGTTCAGCATATGATTTAGCTATTTCACCTCTCATTCCCAAGGGATTGTCAAAATTCAGTTCTTCTTGGTACTTATCATTGAGGAAATATTCAGTAAGTGGAGGTGTGTTGCTCAAACACTGCAAGGAACAAAAGAGATTTTAAAGTCAAAGTAACGACATAAATATGTTACAAATGTTAAAAGGAAGAGTGAAACAAACTGATTTACTATAACATATACAGAAAAATATAAACGGTTTCTTGTTCTAAGTAAATGTCAAACACTCAAATGAGGCACTCATATTATTTATCTCCCAAACTTTCAATCAGTTACTTCATAAATAAAAAACTGTCAGTTGCTGCAAAATCTACATTAATTTTAACCACAGCAAACTACCTGTTAACTGGGAGAGAAGCTCAGAGTTTCCTTTCCTTCTTTTACTTGTTGGCAGAAATTATGGATTGTCTAATCCTCCCAGGCACCTGCAGATTAGCCTGAGTAGGTAAAAACTGAGATTGTGTGCAAGCAAAAAAGAAAAAAAAATAACTTAAAGGAGGTAGACCGTTTGTGGTGTCCATGGACTCAAATCATTGCAGATAGGAAAATACTTTGGGAAAAATTACATTCACGCTGAACAAAAGTTTTTAGTCACTATTCTTTAGCTGGTACAATCTAAATGCATTATAAGCAAGCTAGAGAGGATTTACAATGTACAGGAGGAGATACACAGGTTATGTGGTAATCGTAAGCCATCCTGTGGATTTTCGTACCAAGACCTCATGGGTACCACGACTACAACTGTACTTACTGCTTCTGCAGCCAATGCCTTATCATAAAGGAACCGTTTTTAAACCTGTCATCTGGCTGGCAGCAGTGTTCAGAACGGGTAGTACTGACCAGGAAGGCCTACGAGGACAAACTTTAGGCAAACCCTGGGTGTGTTCTTTTGACAGCTCTTAATACAGTAACAATCCACTTTTCTTTTTTGAAAAAATAAAAAACTACACCAAAGCACTCCAATTCTTTATTATTTGAATTAATTCCTGATTAAAAAAATTTAAAAAGATGGCAGAAACATTTTTCCAAATATTTTATCGTATGATGGAATAACTTTAAATAGATGATGTATATAATCTGATCTCAGTAGGAGCCATGTTACTTTATTAATGTTTTGAATATGCAATGCATTATTCACTTATAATCATGTAAGTTATACAAATATAAATACATATCTGTTTATGCAGGAATGTATTTGTCTTAGAGTCACGTGATAAAGTGCTATATGAGAAACCAGTTGCTTGTATATAACTTTAAAAAAACCATTTTGTTCAGAGTCTCAATTAATATTCATGGAAATGAAAGTTTTGGAGAGCTGGTGTGCAATTAAGTTGCATTAAGTTAAATAGGCTTTGTAGCTATTAAAGTTTAGCTTGCTGGGTTCATATAGATAATTTAAATTACGACCATAGTCTATAGTCTGGTCAAAACACCAAAATAAGCATATTCTTTTACTTGGTTCTTGGAAGTACATTATGATACTCATTTATTTTTCAGTCTCAACTCTATCAACTTATGTTTACTAAGTAATCATAATTATCTATAAAATCTGCGTGCAATCTAGCCTTAGCCCTCAAGACGAACTTGGAAATGTGTTAGTATCCTGGCATTGATGGTTTTGATTCTCCCCTCCTTCCGGAGGTCATCTGAGGTGCGCGAGAGTAAGTGCAGATGCTACAGCTGAGCTCCACCCTGATCTCTTACTGTACTTCTGATTCTGAGACAAGATCTGTTGCCCAGGCTGGCCTTGAACTCATTCTGTATCACAAAGAGGCCTTAAACTTATCATCTCTTGCCTTGGTCTCTAGACCAACTAGATTCCAGGACCATTACTAGGTCCAGAAGTTACTGTATGACTTAGACTGGGCTCTGTAGGTCTTTACAGTCCTTTACATTTACTTCCAGTATAGAAATCTTCGAAGCAGAGAAAAAATCCATAGGTCGTTTATAATGTGGAAAGTCACTAAGGGACAGGGCACTTCCTATTTATTCCTAAGTCCTTTTATGTTAAGTTCCATTTTCTTCTTTTGCATGACATTTCACTTTTAACTACACCCCCAGCACTGGAGGAAGGGTCAGGCAGTACAGAAACCATCCGAGTCCAGATGCCATCCCCTACCAGGACCAACACTAAACAGACAATGAGGCAAAGGGGCTGGCACAGCAATATATAATAACTAGCACTTAGTTTCCAAATCTTCATATTTGATTTGGTTATTAATTTTGGTTATATTAATTAATTAATAAAGTCTATTATTATACAAATAACCAAATTGCTAAAAATAAGTGTGCAAAACATGAATAATTTCTGAACTTTATTTTCACTAAATATTCATATGAACTGTTAACTTCCAAGACCTTCCAAACACAACTGAAAAAAAAAAAACATTAACTCTCTACCAGTGATCTTTTAAATGTGTTTGTTCATGTTACTGTCTTGCTATAAACCCTTCAATAACTCCTTCTACTCATACCAGAACCCCAATTCTTAGAGGAGACTTACTCATCCATGTCCCTCTGACAATGCCTGCACTTACTTTGTTCACTGACAGGCTCTTGACGCCTATGCTTCCTCTCGCTGCCTAAAGCACACAACTTCACCTATCTGAAAACCCGTCCTCTTGCCTTAGTAGCTCCATCCTCTGAATCAGATTCGGGTATCCTGCCTGGGATGTGCTCTCAGATCTTTAGCAATGTTTCCTGCTGTGCTGGCATACTGCTCAGTGTTCACTTTCATTACAGCACTGGTTTTGTGATACAATGTAATATTTTGCTAGTCTATGTCACATGGGCTCCATGACAGCCTTCATATTTCCAATCTTTAGCACTGAATGTATCACTTGGCACTAGTCAATACACAATAAATACATATGCTTAATAAAAATGTTCTGCCTGTATTTACTAATGTATTCTCTCGGTTTTTATTCTTCTCTCTCATTACTTACCATAGAATGCTTAATTAACTTTTGTCTAATGAAATCTTAGCACATGTAGTAAATACGTATTTGCTTATAATGAACGACTTCAGAAGTAACCTCCACACCCAAGGATGAAGGCAACAGGACTATATTGAATGCATTCTACCTTTATGTCTGATTTTCTCTTGGCTTTGCAGTGAACCTGTTCTGATTTTCTAGACTAGCTCTTATTTTCACAGGGAAACATGCCAGTTTGAACTGATTATACCTCAGTATTGCCACAGTATAATGAAATACAAATACTTTAAACAAATGGGGGCATGGACTACTTATGGGGACGTCATAAGCAATATTTAAATGTAAACATTCAATCTAATGTATTGAATTATATAATGTATTACGGAACTTTCAAGTTATATTTCTCTAACACTTTGTAAAAGCACATGAATATAGAGATCCGGTAGCTAGTCAACTGTTTTACTACTATACATTTCCCAATGGCTTAAATTCTAATGATGTCAGAATTGTCTCCTAAGCTTGAAAATATTGGGACATGAGAAGTTTGTTCTTGAAATAATGTATGGACCAGTTCCTGTGGCTTTTGGTACAGATTTCAAGATAGAATAGAACACTAAAGTCAGGCATCCAAGTGTCTGCATGTCGCAGCTGCCACTCTATCCATGCTCAACACCATCATTCAGGAGAAAAGAGGCCCGTTTCTTACATCTGGTGTGTTGCTGTTTGATGGGCATTATTGCATTGTTTAGTGTTTTCATAGAAGCCTATCTTGAAATGAAGAAGTCCTTGATGACTGAGACTGGACGCTCAGACTGGCTGCCATTAAATGTAATGTTCTCAAAACAACTCCTTTAAAATATACCTAGATGCATGTCTCTCCATATTTAAAGTAGGACATTGCCCATTTAGACTCAGACACTTTGAATGATACAATATGGACTGAAAGTCTAATGTACTGTATGTAGACTAAATGGTTCCTTGACTGTAAAATTAAACAAAACAACTCTAACTTCTTAACATATACGGTTGTTGTCAGCAAAACCGAAACATGTATGAGCACCTTATAAGAAAAACCAAATGCATAAACAGTATTAGACAATGTATTACTTTTGGCCATTTCTGATAAGCTACCGTTCTCTGTTAATTTACTGAAGTTAACCACCTGACACTGTGAAATATCAAAATCAAGAAAATTAGATCTTCTAATTATCTATGGTAAAATGGGGCCCAAGTATGAGACAATGTATTGACATTAAGACACACATGTATATAAATTTTTTGAGATATGGTTCTATTATAGAGCCAAAATTGAATATAAAATCCTGATCCTTCTCCCTTCGCTTTCCCAGTACCGGAAAACAACATACAGCTCTTACGCCATGTCTTGTTTTTTTTGTTGTTGTTGTTGTTTTTTTTTTTTTTTGAGCTGGGGATCGAACCTAGGGCCTTGCGCTTGCTAGGCGAGCACTCTACCACTGAGCTAAATCCCCAACCCTTAAGCCATGTCTTTTATCTATAATTAGGCTTAGAGTTGTTCCTCAAATGGAGAAAATTTTTGAAGATCATATTAAAGATAAAGTAATACTATGGTTGATAAGGTCATTATGAAACTACTATCATGTACAAATCTAATTAAAAATATATAATTATATATAATTAAAAATAAATACTAATTAAAAATAAAGCAATAACTAGACAAAAGAGGTTCTTAATAGCATCTTCAACTCTTAATGCAAAAGAGAAAAAAGTAAGCAACTTATGTTAATGAACAGGCAAGGTACTTGATAAAAAGGCTAAATATTTCTCTATTTAAATATTTAAAAACCAATCCTATGCAAGCTAACAGTGTACGAAATTGGCAAGGACAACAGAAATTGAAGGATGAGTAATCACGTTTCGTATCTGGTGTGTATGGTAATCTTCTTGCATTGACTAATTTGGCTTTCATGACAGGATGATTAGAGACAAGGCTGAGTAAACAAGCTACTACACAAAGTTACTGATTGCGGAGAAACGGTAAAAAAGGTGATGGACCACGGTTAGGACAGCATGCACAAGACTTAGGCAAGCAAAAGCCATACCAAATCTCGGCATAAGGAAGGAGGTGGCCGTACGTCCCAGCCCTAGCCGAGGAACTAGTGACAACTGAACTACCGGGAAGGTAGAGGAGCTTTTGGTAAGTTGGTTATACTCCACTGCAGGCTACACATCCAGCAATGTAAGGGCCACACAGACTGGACTGAAAGGAGTTAAAAACACAGGACACAAAGGTGGGTGGATCTGGAAAGAGTTGGAAGATTAGAGTGAACATGATCAAAACACTCCGTACAAATTTCCCAACGAACTAATTAAAAATAAGTATGTGTGTAAGCAAACAAATGACTTAGTGAGAAGTGACTGCTCAGGATCTGTTTCTCAAAGGGGCTGTGTGATACTTGCATATTTCATATTGGAAACTGCAAATATTGCTATTACTGAATTTAAATTAGAAGTCTGTATCTATCTATCTATCTATCTATATAGATCCCTTAGATTAATGTACTGAATGAACCTTTATACGTACTCCTTGGAGTGTTCTTTCTCTGGCATGCATTGTTCCACCTTAGTCTATCAAGGGGGAGTTAGTAATTACTCCTTCCTCTGGGCTAACTCTGTACTTTCAGTTCAATCATAGAGTCAATGTGTTAGTCACCAATGTACCTCAGCATCTAGCACAAGGACAGTCTATCAGGCAGACACCAGAAAATGTCCTGAAAGAGACTCAGAACTTCGGGAGACGAAGGGACTCCAAAGGACACTTAACTTGTACCTGGTTATAATATTTATTCCCAAAACTATATAAGATCAAAAAGTTCTTGTTTTGGGGTGCAGGGAAGTTGGTTTCGATTCAGGGTTTCTCTGAATAGACCTGGCTGTCCTGGAACTTGCTTTGTAGACCAGGCTGGCCTTAAACTCAGAGGTCTGCCTGCCTCTGTCTCCCCAGTGCTGGGAATAAAGGTGTGCACTACCACCACCTAACTCAAGAAGTCCTCTTTAAGGAGGCATTATGTAATCTTCCTAAGGAAGGAAAATGAAGACTGTCAAAGCCTCAATACCCACCAAACTTCATCTATATAAGCTAAAACTGTTTCTCTAAATCTTTATCCAGGAACCAAGCAAGAATTCTACCGGAATTCTAAATACTCAAATGTCTCGCCCACTGGACATTCTGCTATTTGGTTCAATGTAAATAGACCTTTACCCATTGTAACCCTCAAGAACAGTATAATAAAGAAATACAGAAAACTTCAAGTACTTTATAAAGAATTATCTAAAAACAAAACAACAACAAAAAACCCCAAAACAAAAATCAACAACCTACTTTTAAGTGTCCATAGCCCAGTATGCTAAAAACTAGAATACTATGTGAAATGTTTTGTTACTTAAATGGTGGAATACATTGCACCTAATTTTTGTTTTTATACACATATGCTTTCACAGTTTACAGTAGTATTTGAAAGTAAAAGATTTAATTTTTCACTAAGTATGTTCTGGTCAGTGAGACTGATATTGCCTGAATTCTCTGACAAAACTTTTAGTAATGTATGTTGAGTCTTAACTTCTATTTAGTTTATTTATTTATTTTTGGTTAAACTGAAGAACTCAAAGTCTTACTATACAACCAAAACCAAGTCTGAAATCAACATATGAATAATTAATAGCCATCCCATAACTTGTAATGAATCTGGAATTTCCCCAGTACCTGGAAAATAGTCAAAGTAATCCCCTTCAAAAAGAGAGAGTTGTCTTTTGTAAGCTGAGTGTGAACCACTCCCTCTCTGCTCGGGTGCTCCAGTGGCCCAATGCTCAAGTGATCATGTGTGCTCACTACTTTAGTAAACCGGTAACTAGAACAGGAGAGAAAACACACTTAAGTTTTCATTACCTAAAGCTTTTGAGTTTTGTAACTCATTCTGTAACTGATCAAAATGAATGTTACTCAACACTTTTTAAAGAACAGCTACTCCTTCAAACTGAAACTAAAAACCCAATCCACTAAGGAACTTGTTATTTTCTTAGGATTTTTTTAATTTTTTTTGAGACAGGGTTTCTCTGTGTAGCTTTGTGCCTTTTCCTGGATCTCGCTCAGTAGCCCAGGCTGGCCTCGAACTCACAGAGATTCACCTGGCTCTGCCTCCCAAGTGCTGGGATTAAAGGCGTGCGCCACCACCGCCCGGCATTTTCTTAGAATTTTAAAAATAAAACTTCAAGTTATCTATGTTTACAATCATTTTCGAATATTCTCAAGTAACTTTTTCTGAATTTTAAATTAGGTGAATGAAGACTTTTTCAATTTTTTTGTCAATTGTTGTCCTATCTGTTATGAAAACATTAGGAGCTTTTGAATAGTACTGTGTGATCAGAAGCATTCTGTTCTTAGCAAGATAACCAGCTCCGGCTCTTCACGCGTTTAACTGAGAAGCATAAGGCAAGCAGTCATGGGATGAACTACACACATAGGGCTTTGTCAAGGTGATTAGAAAACCGAGTCTTTTAATCATTTGACACTACCCTAACTGACAACGCTAGGATCTCACATAAAGCAGAGCCCCTCCTTGGCTCCCTGCACTTCTTTCTCTTTCATCTATTAAGATGGGGTCTGGCTATGACTCAGGTTGGCCTTGACTCCAGTCTTTCTGTCTCAGCCTGCCAATGACTGCAAGAGTCTGCCACCACATCTATAAGTAATGCACAGTCAAAGGCAGGGATATGGGGTTGGGCAAGGATGTTGTTTGCATGCTATCATAGTCAGTGTAACTACTAGGTTATGACATGGATAAAATGAAACCACTCAATGTCTCACTGTTAGTCCTTCATGGCATTTCTTTCTGTTGTATCAAATCCAATAAAGAATGATTATCAACGTTCTAGAAGTATGACAACTGATGACATACACTTTGTTGGGTAGCAAAGAAATATTAATCCCTTTTTTCCTTTTTCATCTATAAGACTGAGAAAGGATAATCCTAAATTTATCAAAAATATTACCTATAGTAATATAAAGTATGTAATTACCTTATAGATTACTTATAGTAAGTACATCCTTTAACTATGGATGTCACTATTTTAAAAACATATCATTATGATTCTCATAATGAACAGCACAAGAAACGGAATAGAGGATTCCTTTTGATATGGATATATACAAGTCTGTGATAAATTACACTACCAACAAGGCCATAAAGCTATTACAGACTTTAGGTATGGAGTATTTTTTGTTTTTGTTTTTTTGTTTTTTGAGACAGGGTTTCTCTGTGTAGCTTTGCGCCTTTCCTGGAACTAGCTTTGTAGACCAGGCTGGCCTTGAACTCACAGAGATCCGCCTGACTCTGCCTCCCGAGTGCTGGGATTAAAGGTGTGTGCAACCAACGCCAGGCGGTATGGAGTATTTTAATGAGGTTTCAACGCTACTAGACTTTCACAGCAATTAGCTAATTAAAAACATTTTCAGCAACAAGCTATTCATGAGTGATTTATGCTTACACATTTCATGAAAAACAAGTAAAAACCACATGGTTCAAATAATTTTAAGAAAGTGTAAGTCCTGCTTATTTCCATAGCTGACTGATTCAATTTTAATGTCAAACGACCTCTTAACCCATTAATTAAAACTGAGACACAATAAAATAAATGTCCATTTTTTTTGGTATGCAAGATAAAGGATTTAAGAAAATGGTTTATCTTATTTTTTTTAGTAGTTATTCCTTCTCCATAATGTTCAGTATAGAAACATTTTCAGATAAATGAACATGAAGAATTGTATGATTTGCTGTTTTAGCGTTCTTTCAAAGGCATGGGATGGGAAAATGTAAGTTTAATTTATTACAGTCTTTAAGAGAAACAATGAAGTCCTATACAACCCTGTATCATAACTATCCTTACAATAGTTACTGTAGTAACTATCATTACAAGAGGCCCGTACTGACAGCGAACAGAAACTGGAGAATCACGTGATACAGATTACTTTTGTGAGAAAAAAGTGTGAGCAGTCCTTCCACAAACATTCGTTATGGAAACCACTATTTCCAGAGAGCTGTCACGGCGGGACTGATCACGATGGGGGTTACATGCATACGATTCACTGGACAACCAGGAGCAACCAGGACGGGGTTCCCTGCACTACAGTGCTACTCCGGCCTGCCATGATGTGGCACTTGCAGTCACACTGGTTACGTTTGTGGGGCACAAACTGTAATGTTTATGTACTATTTCTTGTCCAAAGCTTTCATTTTTCAACGGCAAGAAGTTAACTATTGTATGCTGCAGTTCTGTTTAAATTACTGTGCTCCTTTGTAGTTCTTTTGTAGCTCTGGAAGTACTGCTAATCAGGTACACATCAAGTACATATATGGTAAATGATTCTTTTCTAATGCAGTATTTCTCAAGTCAATTCTGTGGAGGGGTCAATTGGAAAAAAAAAAAAAAAAGCAGCCTTCCAAATCACTTTTGCCAGACTAAATGAAAAAAATAAAAATCCCATACAAAAACCAAACCTGATTATCCCAGAACTATAAAATTACTCTATCAAATTGACACAGAAGACTTTGATCACTTGCAGTTTCAAAACCCTTTCCATCACTGACCAGCCCATGACATCTGTGAGAAACACTGTGCTAGCGTTATTACTATTATCTGGTCCCATAGTAAATACTGAAGATATACAAGATATCAAGGACAGCCTCTGCTTTCACAATGGTCACCGTAGATTAGCTCGGAGAAAGGGAAAGAAGGAAGGGGAAATGTTAACAGTATAAACAAAGAAATCGGACACACCATAAATTCTAAGAACTGAAAGTCCTTTAGACTGATCTGGTCAAAGAGATAAGCTGGTTACAATTTAAATTTTATCCTTAGGTGTCCAAAAAAAAAAGAAGCATATAACACTCCTATTTGCTTATTCAAACGATGAATTTGGAAGCAGTATACTGAATGGCCTGGAAGATGATCAAAGATGCAAGAGAGATGACTTACAGATATATTTTGGTGGTTCACAACATAAAAGCAACTGAATATTGAAATAATGTGTATGTAGAGGAAATGAATAATGTAAGTGCTTTGTAAGATGTAGTCAACAGGACTTGGGATGTAAGTCTCAGATTTTGACTTGGGTCAGTGGGTGAATTGTTCTATCTGCCACAAAGTACAAGAAAGTACAACGTGATGGTGTTGTAGCAACAATCCCAGCATTCAGAAGACAGGAAGAAGGCCTGCTGTGAGCTCAGGGTCATCTTGGTCAGCCACAACCACAACCAACCAACCAACCAACCAATCAATCAAGATCAGGATCAGACTTAATAGACATGTTGGGCTGGAGTCATTTGTAAGCTACCTTGGCACCAATATTCACTGAACAACAGTATGTTAAAGTCGAAACTCAGGAGGGAGAATTATACTTGGGACAGACTTGGGATTTGTTAGTATATAATTACATATCAAAATCTGAAACATAAAGGGGTTAAGAACCTAGCAAATACGAAGAGTGATCTTATAAAAGGCAATTTCTGTGAAGTAGTATACTGAATAGCATTAGCTGACAGACAGTTTATGTGTCAAGCATGGTTTAAGCTCTTTATTTCAGGTTATAGATGAAGAAACCACGAAGTTTCTTTATTCAAGGCGATACAATTAAAAAGTGGCAGAGCTACCGTTTGAATGCAGGCAGTATGGTCGAAAAACCACGTGTTTACCCATCATACTTAGCAGACAGCCCACAGTGCAGCGAGGACTGTAGAAACAGTAGTGACAGTGGGCAGCTGCAGTCTATTCTTCTCAGGGCCGTGGGTCTTCCTATCCCTATTCCCCATTTAGGACATTTAAAAGACCTGTATATAAGCTGAAAAGAACAGTGAAGTCGGGAAGTTAAAGTACAGGACAATGGAAACAAAGTCTGGGAAAGGATGCAGACTCCAGGAGAACGGTGGTATAATCCTGACAACATGTGTACTACTGTTTTTAGTATGGCATTCAGTGATAATACCGTAAGTATAAAAGGAATCTGGAATTAATTTTATTTCTCTCAGAAGGCTTTTCCTATGAAATAATAATGTTTTCTTTGAAAAACAAACACTAAAATAATTCTCCTGACAAAATATATAGTATTTAGGAAAGTTCTTAGTAATTATTCCCTTCTATTATATCAATGTCAGTATAACAGAGGCAATCAAATCAAGTATACATAAAACCGGGTATATAACTGAGGCACTTTAATAACCATTGTATATTACACTAAATATTTTATGTGATTCTTTTGTTAAAGAGCATTTCAACATGTGGAAAAGTATCAGTAGCATGAAGGGGCTCTAACACGTACTCACTGAGTGTATGAATGGTGTGCTTTTGCTGTGGTGTAGATTTCTGATACAGAGACTTCTATGTGAAAAAAAGGGGGTAAGACATGAGGTATAATGTTTGTAACTGGTAATTCCCTGATATGGTATCACAGGATGAATAGTCATGTTCTCTACAAATACAAGTAAGAGCTAATTCAAAAGGTGACATTTGCTGGAGTGTGGTAGAGCACTGCCCTACCATGTGCATGGCACTGACTTCGACCTCCAGCACCCAAGGCAGCAAAAAAATAGTAATAAAACAGCCACTTTGGGGCTGGAGAGATGGCTCAGAGGTTAAGAGCACTGACTGCTCTTCCAGAGGTCCTGAGTTCAATTCCCAGCAACCACATGGTGGATCACAACCATCTGTAATGAGATATGGTGCCCTCTTCTGGCCTGCAGTCATACATGCTGTATACATAATAAATAAATAAATCTTAAAAAAAAAACAAAAACAAGCCGGGTGGTGGTGGCACACACCTGTAATCCAAGCACTCGGGAGGCAGAGGCAGGTAGATCTTTGTGAGTTCGAGGCCAGCCTGGTCTACAGAGTGAGTTCCAGGAAAGGCGCAAAGCTACACAGAGAAACCCTGTCTCGAAAAAAAAACAAAAACAAAAACAAACAAAAAACCCCAGCCACTTCTTAGTAAATCCCCACTTATTTTCTGATGGCTTTCTTTTCTTTGTATTCACAACATTATATAGATCATGTATTCTGATAATTCTTAGGTATTCATAAGTCTATTATAGTCAATAGACCATGAGTTTCCAGAGACAGGCGTTGTCTTTTTAAACTCTGTATCATCATGTCTGGAATAAATACTTAATGGATATTTGTTCAAGCAGATAAAGTAACTAGTAAAACAGTTTATTTTTCTCAGTTGAACTTTGCTCATTTTTCTCTAGATGAATTTAGTAAATTTGTTTCATGTACCATATAAGTAAACATTGCTTGGAAAAACTCAAGCGAACAAGTTAATGTTATTCTAAGTTAGTGCTGCCTGGCCCCGAGTAAGCCCCCAATCACACCCTTTCTAACCCTCTGAGAAGGATACAGTGCTGCATTTTGGAGATAAAAGAATTCCTTACAAAGCCTAGAAAATATTTGCATCCGCAGTTCTTTTTTCTCCTACCAAACCTCAGTGTCCTTCCTCTACAAACCCTGGAGCACTTTTGAAGTACCCCTTCCATGCAACAGCTTCCAGGATTTGAAATACCATCTGCGCTGCATTCCCTCCTTCCATTTAGGCTTCTGATCTCTAATCTCAAACAAGAACATTTGGCTAGTTATGGTCATTTACCTGAAATTAATTCATAATCTTCTCCTCATGCAAATGTCATTCTACATTTATTTCTTTTCCACGTCTATGATTCTGTCAATGTTAATATTCGCTACTATAATGTACAAGACAGAAGCTAGAGGCACTTAGGACTCCTTTTATCCTTTCTTAATTTTCGTCTTTTCTATATGTGAGATGCTATTCCAGGTATAGGGACAGAGAGAAAGCCAACAGAGACTGCTTCATAAAACTGGTATTTGTTCACGTGTATGGGTGTGAGATTGGAATAGGCAGAGAGAGCTGAACAAAATCCCCCAAATACAAATAGCATATCAGCTGCTCATGAGCTGTATGCAGAAGGTGAGGAGAGCAGTTACTGTTTTCTACAGGGTCTCGGGAAAGGCCTTCTTTCTGGCTGTTAGAGACCTGGCAAAGTCAGAGGGCAAAGAGGCAGCCAAGATTATCAGAGACACAGAAGCAGAAAAAATTTTTGGTACAGCGATCCATTACAGACAAAATAAACTTGATGTGAAATGGTGGGGTAATGCTGACACCAGGCCTAGATTACATAGGACTTTGTATGATTTTAAGGAGGAACTATGTAGTGTGAGTGTATGTGTATGTGTGGAGGCCCGAGGTCAACACTGGGTGTCTTTCCCAGTTGCTTTCTACCTTATCATTTGAGACAGAGATGCTCATTGAACTTGGAGTTCACTGATTTGGCCAAGCCACCCCTGGGATGTTCTTCTCCCTGCTTCCCAGCACTGGATTACATGGCTGGCATTTTACTTGGGTGTTGGGAAATTCAAACTCAAGTCCTCAAGCTTGCATGGCAGGCACTTTACTCAGGGGACCACCTTCCCTGTGCCTACTACATATGTGACCACATAATTCACTTATTATTCCACAGCACTCCTTTGGTTCCTAAACATGGTGCATTTTAGGGACTTTATACATCGTTTTATTCCATCTAACTATGATTTTTTGGTTATAGCTCAAGCATGAATGCCTGAGTAGCATGATACTTAGGATGAATTAAGAGCTATCCATTTTCCTCCTCATGATGCTTATTATAATTTATGGTGACTTTAATACTGATCTCCTCTATTAGACTATAAACTTGACAGAACAAAACTGTTTGGTTTGTCATAGTATAATTAGTACCTATCAGAGTAAAACATACTCAACAGGACTTTTGTAGAGTAAATTAAAAAAGTCACATCACAGATGTAGCTTATCTGAAATAATTATTGAGTTTGGTAACATATAATATTTGGAAGATAATGGTCAGAATAACTTTGGTTTTTAAAAAATTATACCAAAAGTTGATTTTAATTATGTATTTGACAAACATATACAGTCATATTAGACTATTTAAGAACCTAATGAGTACTATGATTTCATACATGCAATTATGTAAATCTGAAATGTTAATTTTGTCATCAATGATATAAAAATACCAACGATATGAGAAGAATAAAATTTCAAGGGAGCGTGTGAAGTATTTTGACCATGCTCATGATCAAATGATTATGTGTAGATATAACTTTCAAGGAAATTGCTCTAATGACTTAATAAGAGTGCTATATTATGGAATTATTGTGCATTTTACAGAGCTTTCATGCGTCACAGATATGTTTGTAACGGTTATACAATCACGTGAATACCTTTAATGCCACTGAACTTTATACTTCATTGTTATGTATTAATCTGACCTAACAGAATGAAAGGTGCTAACAAAATTTCCTGTTAACTCATTAGTGTAATTTAAAAGTTATTTTTTTTTTTATGTGCAAGAGTATTTTGCTTGCAAGTGCACATGTGCACTGTGTGGGCCTTGTGCCCATGGAGGAGAGAAGTGGGTGCCAGGTTCCCTAAACTAAGGATGCCTAAGGTGAGTCTCCATTTGGGTCCTGGGAACCAAACCCAGCTCTTTGGAAGGAGTAGTAAGTGCACTTAACTGCTTGGGCATTTCTCCAGTCTCTGATTTATTTATGTACCGCAGTCATGTAAACTTCCCTGTCTCTATTTCCTCAGTAGTCAGACAGATTCTTAGGCCTGCCTGCCTGACTCGTATGGAGAGGAGGTGAAGAGAATGAAACAGTGTGAGGAGTAACTCGGAGCACCCCAAAAATACTTGGTTCATTATTTGAAGACACAACTCAATCTCTGACTGTTAATATCTCACTATGAGTTTATTTAAGAGCTAGTAATTTATTTGTAGATATTACTCACTGAACAATGGGTCTAGTAGTCAATTCATTAACCTTTTTCCTACTGAAAACTTAGTTTATACAGTGACTTCACTGTAAAAAAGTGATTGATATTATTTAGTGAATGGTTTCTACGTACATAAAGAATACTGCACTCAGCTGATTATGTGTAAAAAGCACAATCACAAACTATTTCTTGAAATAAACAAAAAAGAAAGATGGTTTCAAGAACAAAGAGAGGGAGGGAGAGGGAGAGAGGCAGAAGATTAAAAGAAAAAACTGTCAAAAAGCTGGCAAAAGACAAAGTATGTGGACTTAGTGTGGTTTTCATCCTTCAAGAATTTACCAATCCAAATCTACTATATTTTATAGTGATTATTTGAGAATACCAAAATGCAATGAGAACATAGGGCTGTGTGGAACAGTGGGCAGGAAGATTTTGAGAGCAGAAAACCTTGGAATCTGCTGAGATCATGTCTCCCAGAAATGACAGGGAAGCTTTATCCATGACACCTCAACAACACAGCTACTTAAATATGATTTGAACAATGACCAATAGACACGCTAGCATGGCAGGGGGAAATTGCATGGGACCCCACTCCTAGATAAATGGTTACAAGCAACTAAGGAATGAGGAAAGTGGGAAATAGCCTTCTTATTAAAGGATGAGCTCCCAATTGGTTGGCCCTGGAATCTACACAAACAAGTAAGACTGGATGGACTGATCAGGTTGTATGTACATACCTGCTTACACACACACATAATTCACTAACAGTAACAGAGACACAGGCTATAATTTCAGAGGGAATGGGGGTTGCAACATGGGAGGAACTGGGAGGAAGAAAGGGGAGAAATGATGTAACTATAATTTACTTTTAGAAGAAAGGAGAGCTGGGCAGTGGTGGTGCACGCCTTTAATCCCAGCACTTGGGAGGCAGAGCCAGGCATATCACTGAGTTTGAGGCCATCCTAGTCTACAGAGCGAGATCCAGGAAAGAGAATCTAAGCCTGAAACTTAAATCTTCCTGAAAATCGTGATGTTGGAATGCGTTTGGTAAGAGTAGCTAGCTTAAACAGCATTTCTATAATTAAGCAAATGAGTTCTATTAACAGAGGAAAGGCTGGAACCAGTTTTTGTTCATTTGATTTTTATAGGTATAAATTCTCTAGTTCCCAATGTAGATAACAGAATGGGGGCTGGTGAGATGGCCGAGCAAGGGAAAGTACCTGCCGCCAAGCCTGACGACTTCAATTTGATCCCTGGAATCCATATAGTTGAAGGAGAGAACTGACTCTGACATTCTCTCATCTTCACACATGGGCTGACACACACACACACACACACACACACACACACACACACACACACACAATTAATGTGAAAAAATTTAGAGGCAAAGTTTTCCTACATTAAAGTAATTTTAAAAATTAAGATACTTCAGCCTAATTATACTGATAAGCTGCTGTTAATAGAGATGTAACCATTATGGTATCACCCAATAAGTACATACCAGTTCTTAAATATCCATGGATACCAAAACCCGTGGATGCTCAAATCTTTTATATAAAATGGTATTTTTCATGTAACGATGCAGTCTCTTGTGTACTTTGTAATTTTCCATTCTTATATTACTTATAACCAGTAATATAATGCAAATGCTGGTTAGCTGTTACATTCCCACGGGTACAGAGAACTGACTAGACTTGGAAATCAGTGTTGATTATGTTAGCTGGTATAATGTACAAAGTCTGTATTTTAAAATCTGATGCACTAATTTATGATTCCTTAAAATAATGTCTCTAAGATCTATAACCATGTATCATTGTCATATTATGACATGAGTTAAGAACAGACAAAACATTTAAGTCTGTATCAGTTAATAAAACCACTGATTCTAGAGAAGTTTTCCATTAACAGAAAGAGTGAAGAACAGTTACACTCTTTTTCCTCAGCTGAGGTGAAGCCATGTCTTCACGACAAGAAACACCTGTTAATAAAGCCACATGCTGTAGGACACCCCTGTAGAGAACCATTTTTTCTCGAGTTGTAAATAGTAAATTCTCACAACTATACTGCAGCTCCAGTGCTTCCTAAAATCACCTGTCTGGGATCCCAGGTTCTCCTTCCTTACCATCCTGTCTCTAAAAGAGTAGACTTCTCCTTTGCTCCAATGCAAAGAGAGGACAAAGTGAAAACACCGCCATTCAGTGTCTAGAGGGGAATGCCGCCTCTGATGCAAAGGGCCGTCCATCCCTGGGGGCTCCCTGCCATCACGTGTGTCTCTGCTAACAGCTGCTTTCCAGGTCTGTAAGAAGGGCCAGTCACTGAACTTAGTAATTTGGAGCAGACTGTTGTTTGGCATTGGTGATCAAGTGTGTCCCTGCTAAAGATAACCCATTCTCATAATGAAGTGTAATTTTCACACACTTCTGTAGGATATTGTTATACCATTTTATATAATGAAATGATCACTCACTTTTTTTTTTTTTTTAAGATTACTGAATTACTAGAAGACATTACATTAAAATTCATTGTAGGAATGTTTAAAATGTTTGGAAGCTCATGAGTGGGCTTCAATTTACAATGAAAAAAAAAAAAAAAACAAACAAAAAACTGAGGAACTCTGAAAAGGACAAACCGAAGGCCTACCTTCGAGATTCTGCCTTCATATTAAAAAATAAAATACAGTAATTGGGGCTGGAGACATGGTTCAGTGAAAAGCACTGGCTGCTCTTCCAGTCCTAGGGGATCTGATGCCTTTTTCTAGTGGGCACCAGGCAGGCACTTGATACACAGACATACAAGCAGGCAAAACACCAATACTCATGAGAATAAAGAAAATAACATGATTCCCCCTGACCCCCTTTTCTAGCTTATTTTAGAGAGCTTTGTTTTGGAGAAAGTATAGTTTTCAATTAAAATATGGTACAAGTATGAAATAATATCCACTATTTCACACAGTTGTTGCTGAAATTATCATTGAAGATCTTTATGATCACTATTGAAAGATTTCAAACTATCATCTTCACGGTCAGACTGAACTATGTTAAAAGAAAGAATCAGGGTTTACCAATTAATTGCTATCAGATGAACAGAAGAAAAACTGGATCAACCCCAGTTCTAGCTGACCAAGGCAGTCGTCCTCAGATTTAGTTTGCAGGTGCAATGGTTTGCCTACCAGCTCAGTGCTCACTCACGCACAGGACTCAGAAGGAGTGTCCTAAGCCAGTCAGCCTCTGCTTGACAGACAGGCAATTTCTCCAATGGCCCCACTAAGTCAGCCATTGACTATGTTCCCTGATCCCTGGTCTAGAGAGTTCAGCTGAACTTAACTGGCCAAGAAGCCACAAAAAGAAAGGTTAAGTTATGATTCAGTTGGATCAACAAGGTATTTTATAGACAAAATACTAGATGGCCAAGTGCCATCATTTCCTCTCAAAGACTTGTATTGTCACCAGTCCATACTTTGGACTTATCTTTGGAGGTTACCTCCTGTGTAGAGGAGATTGAATTTTAAAATAGGAACAAAAAATAATAGATTCAAAATTAATAATTCACAGAAAATACAAAATGTCATTAAGTTAAAAAATCAAGATAGTCTTCCCATTCTTTGGACTTTTAAAACACACAAATTTTATTTATAAAAAGAGAATTAAGTGCCAGCAGGTGATGGTGCATGCCTTTAACTCCAGCACTAGGGAGGCAAAGGCAAGTAGTCCTCTATGGGTTTGGGGACAGCTTAGTCTACAGAGTGAGTTCCAGGACACCCATGGCTACACAGTGAAGCCCTGCCTCAAAAAGACCAACCAACCAACCAACCAACCAACCACCAACCAATCAACCACCAAACAACCAACCAACCAACCAACCAATCAACCAACCAACCACCAACCAACCAATCAACCAACCAACCAACCACCAACCAATCAACCACCAAACAACCAACCAACCAACCAATCAACCAACCAACCACCAACCAACCAAACAACCAAACAAACAAAGGAATGAAGTAACCTGCTCTAATTTATATATATGATAATTACTTCACTATATACTTTATTACTTCAGATTAAAAACATATTTAACAAATAATGAAGAATGAACAGAAGGTAAGAGAAAGAAAAGTAAACTTCATGGAAGGAAATGGACAAGGAGGCAGTAATCATCTCTTTCTTGTACACCCAAGCCTAAAGCTCTGGACGAGAAAGGATTTAAAACGTGTATGGGAAAGGAAGAATGAGTTTCTCTATTTTTAAATGTCAAGCCTTCATTAAAGTTTTAAGAATTTATCCTTTAAAGCAACAGACCTCTATTGAACAAAGGAGAGATGCCACTATCTGCTTCTACTTTGGGAATTTAAATTTCCTGCTTGGAATTATGTCTTTCTTACATGAAGTAACATTTAGTCTGACTATAGCAATAAGCCATGCTACCTAACTGGGAAGCACGATACCATCCTACCACCAGCAACATGAGCCACATGCGCATGTTTAAATATCCCATGAACTACAAACTGTCAAACATGTAATATTCTTACATATGAAAAAAATAAAGACAGAACAACTCTACTCTTTTTGTAGTAATGGATCCCATGAAACACGAGTTTCATCCTGTTAGGAAAGACCTACCTGAATAGCTGAGTTCATAAAACATGTATTTCCCAAGTTACTTAAGCCACAGAGGCCTGGCTGTTCATTGTTTCTTCCAGGTTCTGAATAATCATAGTTCTTATAAGCAGTATATGATGGGAGACAGTAATTTGAGTTTTTCACACTGGAAGAAAAAAAGTATAAAAATGTAGCCAACTGCATCACAATGAAGAGTACTTTAAGCACATGCACGAAATATGTGGTTATCATTAAGTATATTTTACTGAACACTCAACCGGTACATTTTGAGATACCACTTTCAAAGTAACCTCTTTAGTAATTAAGGCATTCTTTATCCAAGCAACAAAGCACCATATCAGGAGCCACATCACTCAATAAAACCCACTGTCCTGTAGTTCTACCCTGGATTAATGGGAGCAGCATCATGTCTCGTTCCACTCTGCATTGCTCCATCGAAATTAAAACATTCAGATTTTAAACACCACCCACAGCAATAAATCATCTCATTAATGTCTCTTTAAGTTAGCCTTCTACAGTAAGGGTGAGAACTGCAGAACCCAGAAGAGTTGGGCTTTAGTTACAGATTAACACTGCGAGGCCCAAGGCCACTGTGACATCACGGTTGAGATGCGCTCAAGATTCTATTTATAGCTTCTAAGCTAGACTAGCAAAATCTAGTACTGAAATGCAGAGAATGGCCTCTCATCAGGAATCAGAAAGGATTGTGTGCCAGGAGCTGCTATAGCTGCTGCAATATTGCACTGTAACTTTATGAACTCAAAAAAAATTGACCAGTATAGTAAATGTTAAAAAACTGCTATAATCTATAATTTAGGAAATCAGAATAATTTTAGAATTAAGAAGTCAATAAGTTAAATCTGTTATTTTTACATAAGTTTATGAGAAAGATGAATTCTTAATTTTTATAGGGTAGCTATTTTATAAGATTATTTATAAGAGTACTTTGGAAACAGTTCAAAAAATCTTATTTTCAGTTCTTTTTATTCATTAGGATGAACCGGGATGCAAATCAAGGTCAAGGGATAAAAGTAAATGATGGTATAAAATAAAATGCAGTTTTACAAATAAACACAATAAATCAGTAACTCCAATAATAAATACTGACTGGCTAGAACTGATTCCTGATATTTAATTTCCTCATAATTTCAAATATTCTGTTTTGTTATTCTGCACATTACACTCCCACTAGATTGGAATGGTTTAAAAGAACTACAGCGCTGCTTATTCTACAAAGGTTTTTAGTAAACATATGCACACCATACCCAACAGACAACAGGAAACGTCAACAGCCCAAGAGTAGACACAAGTGCTGGGAGCTTGTCGGCAGACGGGGTCGTCAAGAGGCCCGGGAGTCGTCAAGGACAGCTCCTGTTACTCATGTCAGCCTTTGCAGCACTTTCATGGAATATACTAATTTTTAAGAATGGAAAATATCCCAGTTCTTGTCTTTAGGTTTAGAAACACCACTTAGAGCTTGGCTGAGGCACATTATAGGAAAGTTTCTTCTTTCTTATAAAGTACAGCTATAGTTTACTTAAAATCTTTTTCTTTACTTATTTTGAAATCGACTTTGTTAGTGAATTTGGTCAACAGAATGTGATCTGAGTTTTATCTCTGGCCCTGAGTGGAGACAACATTCTAAATAGTGGTTCTTAACCTGTGGGTCATGATCCCTTTGACAAACCTCTAGTTCCAAAAAATATTTACATTACGATTCAGTAGCAAAATTATAGGTATGCAATAGCAATGAAAATAATTTTAGGGTTGGGGTCAGCACAACACAAGGAGCTGTGTTACAGGCTAGCCTGTAATGGAAGAGGGAAAGCCACTGCCTAGTAAAGGTCACAGGATTACAAAAGTCACTGCCCCTTTCCTGCCACTTGACGGGGAAGGCCATGCCTTAGGAAAGCTACGGTGTCTGAAGACATGTTGAAATGATTCTCTTCTCTAATCAGACAGTCATACAGACACCAGAGGACCTGCTCTGATGCGGTTGCTTATAGATCTTCATTGCCAAGCCTGTCTGCTCTCCTGACCTGTCATATTCTCTCTCTCTTCTGATACTATCCTAACTCCTAAGCACATCTGCGCCAGCAGTCAGGGAACCTCATTTTTCCTGGAAGGACTCCATACCTCTAACAGCTCATTTGCAGACTTACCTCTAACTCAGACAAGCACACTTTCTCCTTTTACCCAGTTCTATCCCCACAGCTGAAGCTGAGACTTTCAGCTTGGTTACCCTCTTGTTTTCTCTTCCATTCTAATACAATCCCATAAAACTCGCCTTTAGATTTCTCGTAAGTGTGTTTGTTCAGACTATGACTATTTTTAGTGCTTAAAAAATATACACCTCCCTCTTAGCAACAACAAAAATATCAACTCCCTGGCTTTCCAAAAAGAATCCACTGTAAGATTAAATGAAAATATCAAGGCCCAGAGAAAAAGAACCTTGATGAACTAAGACTCACAAACACTGGACTTAAGGCTTTAGCTTTGAATTTAATTACAAATAGATAAACAGAATTCAAGTTTCTTTTTTTAATTACTAGCCATCTAACTTATGTTTTCTTTTGTTCTATAGTCCTAGTAAGTAAAGACTCACCAAGTACCTGTTAGGAATTGAATGTATCATCACTCAGAATGTAATTAAAATCAAGACCTCCTACAGTTTTTAAAGAGGCCTGTATTTCTTAGACATTTCTACACATGATAGAGTAGAAAAAACAGATACACTCTGGCTGTGAAATTTAAGTAGCCAGAGCAAAAGATCAAAGTACCCTCACTACATACTCATGAGTGCGAATGTGCGTGCATGTACACACACACACACACACACACACCCACACACACACACACACACACCCACCAATTAAAGCACATCCCTGAAGTATATATTCAGCTATCTTTCCTTAGATGTTGGAAATTTTTTTTTTTTTTTTTTTAAGCTGAGGACTGAACCCAGGGCCTTGTGCTTGCTAGGCAGGCGCTCTACCACTGAGCTAAATTCCCAACCCTGGAATGTTTTTAATTCATTAGGACAAACATGAATGAAAACCAAGATCTTATACCTTATAGCAGCTTTCTGGTTGTTTTAAAAAATCTGAATCTCTTCAGAGGTGTCTGTACTTTGGTTTAAATGCAGGATCAGTATAATGCTCACCCAAAGATTAAGACCGTCTACATGCACAATGCTGATCCGTGTTATGCATTTTAACTGCACAGAGGACCTGTCCTGGTCAGTACAGTAGCAGCCGTGTGCACACCTAACAGAATACTTGCACACTGGAAAAGCTTTCCTAGGCCTCATGGAAGCTTCTGCTTCTCTGTTTTGCTAACAATTGAAAGGTAGCCATCATCTTTAAACACTATTTTGAAAGATTAAGCTTACAGAAGCATTAGTAAGAATTTTAATACTGTACTGTGATAATACTGTATTGTAAATCCTCTTTAATGGCGATATGTGGAAATAGAAAGTTTTGTACATCTGACTTTTTTAACTTTCTGATTGACTTTTCAATTAGTATTGGTGTCTGACATCATAAACATATATTTAATCATGCTCACTTCACAGTTAACAAAAACATGTTCACCTTGGTCATTCAGCAAAAACAGATGGCAAGTTCTAGAAGATCACCAAGTCTACAGTTATTGCAATGACTTAATCTCATACAAGGTATCATTTTAATTTCAAAAGAAAGACAAATTAACAAAACACCTACTTTGATATGGAATGTTAAAACCTAGATCATTAAAATAGCTTTAATAGCAGCAATGTTAGTAATATTATCAAATACAATAAGGCAGAAAAATAAAGGTAATGAAACCATTAATAGTAAAAAATTAGCATATTTAAAAAATGTTCATTAATTGTAAGAGGCAAAAATATTTTATGACCTAAAAAGTAACATTACTGTACAGGGTAAATGAACTGTATTCTAAAAACAGACTTGACAGTTTTTTAAATAAAAACACTTTATTAAACTTAAATTGTGAGTGTACTTTATCACAGTTATAATAAAACTGTTATCTATGGAAATGAAACTTTACCTCTTAGTGAAGTTATCAGTTTATAATAATTTTAGTCTTGGACTTGTAAATATGTTTCATATAATCCTGTGTATCTTCTATTCTTAATATATAATTAAGTCTACAGTATAATCACAAACTTTAATATACGATTTAATTCTGTAGACCAAGTCCACATACATGAAGTTTGATACTCCATTACCTAGACAGGTCTCTATCTTGTTGACCAACTTGTAGTGAAACTACACTATTTCCATCTAGTCTTTGCCTACTATTGATCCACAAGTCCAGTGAAACTGAAGAAACAAACCTTATGTCAAATAATTACTTAAATGTATTAATTCAAGTTTAAAAAATTAAAACAAAACAAAGCTCCCTAAATTACTTCTGTTCATTACTCAGAAAGGGAAGTCAGACATATACAGGACTTACTTTCAAGCTCACAAATGCTCACAGCAGTTCCTCAGGAGGGAGTTCCTACCACAAGTCCCTAAAATAATCTCCAGATTTCCTAAGGAGTTTCTCTTTTCAGTGGTTGAGATTAGAGTACACTATGATTTTTTTTTTTTTTTTTTATGAAGGGAGAAAATCAGACAAAAACAGAGAAACAAGAAACCACATATACCATCACAATGACTCCAGTCAAAACACAGTCTATTGTCAATACTAGACATGTTAAAATTGCTTTAAAAATGAATATAAGGGCATAAGTTTTATAGTAGATGTGGGAGCCATCTGAATGCAACTGGTACAAATATAAAATTTTATCCCCTAAAAAAGTAATTTTGATGAATCAAAATACATGTAAAATACAAACTGGGTGATAAAATATTTCTTTCTTGAGAAGCTATTCCTACTGGTATGTATTTTTACGTGGAAGAGAAAGAAATAAAACATCTGGATAGTCACACCTTCATGCTTTACTATTATACTATAGTGTAATACTAACATATAGTATACATAATTCTTATGAATTATGAAATAAAGATATGTTTTAAACTTGCTTGATCTGAATTGGGAAACTTATTACTAAAGAAATGTATCACTATTACAACTACTCAGAAGAAAGCCTTACACGAATAGAAATCATAGTTTAATTTTTTATGGTTGTAACTTACCAACGAAGTAGAGGGGAGCTTGACATGTAAAATATTTATACTCAATTCCTTTTATTGCCCAGTTATATTATTTAGTTTTCTGTTCCAGGAAATCTCTAACCTTTATGAATTTGATATCTATCCTTTTTTAAAAAGTGTTTATTTTTCTTAATTTCTTTACCTTCTTTTAAATGCTTGATAATAATCTTGGATTGAAGGTTCTGAAGAAAAACCATCCAGAAAGCTAGGCAATTTTGGATGGCATTTCTTGAATAACTGAAACATTTTTCATTGCTTAGAATGCTTTGTGGTGATATCAAATCTTTTACATATAAAGATGTTCTGGGTTGTCGGACTGTATGTGTATTCTTGGATGAAATTGTGCTGTTTACATTTTCTATTTTTGTAGTGTGTTACAGAACTAACCTTTCTCATTATTTTTCCCCTTTAAAATGATCTTAGCTATTATTATCACTTAAAATCTAGATGTGTCAGGGTCACTTTACCAAGTTCCTTCAAAACATGAGGATTTTAACAAGGAAGTTTAACTCATAAATGTAATTATGATTTATGATTACTTAAAAAACTGCTTTAGTGTTTTCAAATTTATAAGTTAGATGCCATTGTGAAGTACACTAATGTGTAAGCCATCTGAACTGTGAAAGTAACACATAACCACAAGGTACATAACATACCCATTAATAAAGATGGATAATATATTTGGATAAAAGTTCTCATTCACTGGTTGAGCAAATTACAATGAAAATGGTTTTCTTTTTACTTTTTCACTAAGATAAAATTGGTTTTGCTAGTGAGATCGTTCGGCAGGGAAAATGCTTGGCATATAAGCCTGGTGACCTGATTTCACCCTGAAACCCACTGAAGGTGGAAGGGTGAGCGGACTCCACAGCAGTGTGATTATCCAGGCAGCACACCCAGAGTGAGATGTTATAGGAAGGGCCGAGTTGACTTTCAGTTTCTTAAAAGAAGCAGTGAAGCACATATTTTCACAAGCTATATAATTTTAAATATCATGTATTATGGAGAAAAGAAATCACTAAGGAAAATTGCTTTTTCTGTAGGATCTGCTCTCCAGCTAAGAATCACTGACACGTGGGTGGGGTGATTTATTACGGGTGACTATCAGACCTAGAAGACACATGAGATTTATATTCGTCCTATAAACTTGAGTTGTAACAAAGTCCTATGAAAATTTCAATAACTAGAATCTAAATTTTAGAATATAAAAATTTTCAGCCATTATATACTATCCTGTATTAAATCAAGTAGTTTTTTTAATGTGTTTTATTTCTAGTGAAGTGACTCTTGGAAGAACTGACCAGTGATTTAAAAGAAAGCACATTTTGATTCATGAAGACTTTTACCCTAAATTTGCAACCTTAACAGGGCCAACCAGTCAGAGAAAGAGTTTAAGATGCAGTGCTTACTTTCTGCTGTTGATGTTGTTATAATTATTTGATAGAGATGAAGGAGAGATCTTTGGTAAAGCTGAAAAATTGGATGCACCTGGGGACCTTTAAAAATATGAAAATGTCAAATTAGATAAAAAATGAAGAATTACAAAATTATGAAATAAAGAAAAGAAACAGATGACAATGTTTGTAATAAATGAATGCTGGAAAACATGTTTTATGGTCAAAATAATTATATATATTTGGTTTTTAATTTTCAATATATTTTTCCTTTGAAGTACAATAGTACACAAGGGAACTTTTTCAAACAAAATTTATGAAATTATAAAACTTGATATTATTCTTATAAATCCACTAACTCAATATATTCATTTCTCAGGGTAACAATTACTAATATTTTACGACCATTTTCTGTGCTTTTAACAGAATGAGGCAGGCTCCTTTACTTCCTTAGCAGGTACCGGGACACTGTAAGTACACACAGTACTGACACAGGGCTCAGAGAAAGTTAACCATTCATCAATCCTGAAGTCAGGGGAGAAAGAAGAAGAAAAGTCCAAACATAATCCCAAAAAGCAGAATTTGGCCAAAAGTGTCTCTGGAAAAACTGAAGACCATATATATGACTATATGATACACACTTCATTAATTCACAATCTTTCAGGGTGGGGGAATTTCTACCATGACTGGCTTTTAGACAGTAAATGTATGTTAAAGGCAGACAGGAAGATCAATAAATAAGAAAGGAAGTACATAAAGGCGTTTCAAAGATTCAATTTCTTGAGTTCTGTAATCATTACATTTCCTATGAAATATCTAGCTGGGAGCTGGGAAAGCTGTGCTGTGCCAAATCAGTCACAGTAAACTCTAAACAAGGCCCAAAGTGATGTACTTTTGTACTATTGTACTTTTAAAAATTAACCTCCACCACCTGGGTGCTAACAAACAGTGACTTGGTCAACAGGCAGGACAATAATCTACAAAATTTACCTCAAGTAATTTAATCTTTATATACACACATGAAATAAGTGCTGCACAATAAAATTTCTTAAATATAAGAAAAATACTTCTGAAGTTCAAACGATAAAAGAAATCCTAGTAGGAACTGCATTTCTTTGTGTAAAGGTTCTTTTTGCTACTGAAAACTGCATATTGATGGGTTCCTGAAGTCAGATACCTTCCCAACAGGAGCCTCTTCATAGGAAAGTATTTCAGAGGACTGTACTGTACTGAGCTAAAATAGAAATATAATCAGCTAAGTTTTAAGAGCACATATAGTCAAGGACACACTTTTAAGCTTGAATGCTGCTAATATTTTACCTAGTACTTTTCAAACATTAATAAAAATAATTCTTTGCCTTTTGATAATAAAAGTTTGTTGGTTTTTGAGATAGGGTCTCAATACAGAGCATCCACTAGGCTGCCCTCAAGCTCAGAGACCCACCTGTCTCTGCCTCCCAAGTTCTGAGTTGAAGGTACAGTACATACCACTATACTGGCCACTATAAGAATTTTTAAGCAGGGGAAAAATCTAATAGGGTTAGAATTTGAGTTGCAGCAATGAATTAAATATGTTAAATTTTCAAAACTTGATTCAGCACAATTTTCCAGAAATCCCTTCTATTTTACTTTCAGTTAAAGTATGAAAATAAAAATATACTTCATTTAATCAAGCAGAGACATATGTTTACACATATATTTCCTAACTGTCTAGAGCTTTTACTATTGAGTAACTGAACTTATAGGTTATATTAAAAAAGGAAAAAAATATCGGAGTTAATTTGCATTTTCATAGTAATTTCTATGAAGTTCGCTCAACCACTCATCATGAATTAAACAATTCTTATATGCTTCATTTTCAGGGAGTCTGAGAATATACAAAGATACAGTTCCTCATCTCAAGCAGGTCTGCAGTCTAGTGGGGAAGAATGACATCAGCATTAAGTGCTTTAACAACTTCTAATACAGAATTCTCTAAGTGGGACAGGAAGTAGCTTAAAAAATGATATGCAGTAAGAGGTATATGTAGTAGTTACGATTATTTAAGGTACAAAGAACAGTATATGCAAATGTGTGGGACTGTAGAAATAACTGTGTTTGGAGAATTAACAGTCAATTGACCCTGGCTGAAATAGGAGGTATACAGTGGTAAGAAGAGGCCGCAGTAAGATATGTACGTTAATAAACAGCTTTTGTGTCCTATGAAGGAATCAGAATTTCACCCAACTGATGGGACATATTACAGATTTTAATAAGGACCATCGACTCAATCAGATGTATATTCTAGTGAGATTACTTACTGGGGGAGAGAAATACAGTAATGAACAGAACATAGATTAGGAAACTATCAAGCTGACAAAGGGGGAATTCAATAAAGGCTGAAACTAAGAAGTGGAGTGAACAAGGGCAACACGTGTGTATTTAAGAAGCAAGTCAAAAAAATACTGTCCATGGACTCAGGGAACCAAGGACAGAGACCCTTTCATGGCATCTGTGAGGTTAAAATTATTTTCTTAATACTGAGACAGTATTAAAACGTCATTTGGTAGCTTTTGCTGGCTATTCAAAGTCAACGTCAGGTCAAACTACTGGCACGTGTACATGGAGCAAAGTGCACTACCACAACCTAAGAGTGAAAAACAATTTCACCTAAGAACATCCATCACCGTGTGACTAAGCAAATCAAGACTGTATTACACCCTGACTCTTAAAAACACGTCCAAGTTCATTTTTAATGACGTCTAGGTATGTGGATGTGTGTATAGGTATGTGCACGAGACTGCAGGTGCCGAGGAAGCAGAAGCCAAACGTGTCAGATCCTTGACACTGGAGTTACAAGACGCTTAGGGAGCACTGGAGAGGGAGGGCTGGGAACCCAGCTCTCTCCGCAGCTCACTCTGCTTCTTATAAATACTGTATGTGTCTGCCCAAACGTTGGAAGGCTGCACACAGCAGATGTGCTCCACTCGGAAGGGAACACAAATCTGAACTGCAAGTGTAACTTGTCACTCAGCATCACTCTCTCTAGTTTGTGTGTGAAGAACTGAATGACTTGCAGCCCCTGAGCTGTGAAGACCTAGGAGACATTTTCTTAAAAACAGGTAGAGGAAGTCTGACAAGTGAAAATATTACCAATGGTGACAAAATCTGAATTTCCAAGTAAAATCTCTGTGAATGCTGACTTTCCAACCACAATGTTAAGTTCAGACTTTTCTCAAAAAATTGATTTTTAAAATGTGAGTTTACAAGAAATTTACATCATGAAACATATCGGTGTTCTGAAGGTCTGTATAACTCAGTGACTATTTTTTAATTGACCATTCATTATGCATAGTTAAATATAGATTTTAGTGTAAGGCTACAAGCCATTGATATACTTTAGATCTCCATTTTGCAATCAGTCTTTTGAAACATATACCCCGCTGTCAAGTTTTGGTTCATCTGAAAGTTCTTTCCAACTAACTACCTGTCTATTCAGAGCTAAATTCTTCCAGGCACTTCATCCAGTCCATCACAGTGAACTAACTACATGAGAAGTCTGAGAGTAGCTGCCACTTCTTAACCAGATAGTCTGAGTGTACTAAGCACACTTCAGGGTAGGTGCAATGCCCAGCAGTAGATGGCCAACAGAAAATGAACATAATGGTATTTTTGTAGACTTTTTTTTTTCTTTTTGCCTCATTTGGCTTTGTTTTGGCTTTTTATTTTTGTCTTATTGATCTTTTGTTTGTATATTATTGTTTCTATTTTAAGTGTTTTTGTGGTTTTATGTGTTTTTCTTTTGTTTGCCTAGCAAAAGTATTTTAATGCTATTTCTGAAGGCCTTCATTTTTAAAATAGTTAACATTATAAACATGTTACTGATATTAAAATAATTGTTAAATATTGTTACTCATAAATATTTTACATTTCAATGTATTAAAATCAACTGATAAAACCCACTTAAAAAGAAGTTCTTTGAGCCAGGCGGTGGTGGTGCAGGCCTTTAATCCCAGTACCTGAGAGGCGGAGGCAGATGGATCTTTGTGAGTTTGAGGCTATCCTGGGCTACAGAGCAAGTTCCAGGACAGCCAGGGCTACACAGAGAAACTCTGCCTCAAAGGGGGAGGCTAGAAACTTTGAAGACTAACAGGATACTAATAGCACTGGGTAGGAAACACCATTTCACAGGTGAGATGTGATGTGAGAAGTGAGATGTGCTAGTTAGATGAGAAAAGTGACTGAGGAATTGGGAGCCTGGAATGGCGCCTGGTAAAACCAATATAAGAAATGTATATATTTAAGTATGCAAAATAGAGAACAAATATCTGGTTCAAACTGATGTGGTGTCATGTGTGACATTCAAGAAGAACAGGAATTTAGATAAAATTAGAAGTTTATTAACATTGGCTTGCATTAGGAGAAAGCTGATATTAATATAGCATCTGTGACTGTTTACTGACTTTGGGTGCCTATTACGGATGAAAGAAGATCTTTACATTCAGAAGATTATTAATATATTTAAAACATAAGCATAGCTGCTGCATAGACTCAGTGAAGTCAGGGAGAAGCTCATACATCACAAGTGAATGATTCTCCCCAGAGAAATAAGGACTTTATTAAATTGTGAATGGGACTAAGGACAGTTTTGGAAAAAGCTACCTGTCTAGAATGCAGGCAGGGGGTGATGGTAGTACACCAAAAACAAGAAAAAAAACTCAAAGAGGCATTGGAGGAAATCAATGGTTATTCTCTAATGTGGTGAATTGTCTTATGTTCATGAAGAAATGACATTAGAAAGGAAACAAATAAATTAGTATCTACCATATGCATAGGAAAAAGGAAGTAATAAAGAAACCGGAATGAAAGGTCTAGGATGCAGTGACACAAAAACATAGGCGAATGCTAACTACCAAGGAAAACTAGAGCAAGAGTGGTGCATGCAGACAGCAGATGAAGAATTATGATAAATGAAGACAGTTCGTGCCTTCTAACTGAACTGCTGAACCACATTTCACATAGCTCATTCTACCTAAGATGTAGTTAGTGCCACATTGTTTATAAGTCAACTAGTTTACTGAAGGTGACCAGTGACACTTAGCTCCCGCTTTTGATCTAATTTGAAAATTACACTCTTCGTTTTCTAATGGCTTTCTACAGAAGAGAAAGGAAATGTATGGAACACTACATATCGACTGACTAGAGATCAATCATTTACCTAGCAGTAAACTAATTTTGGTCAGTGTAGACTAGGTATAATATAAGGCAGTGCATTCTTCTCTTTGAAAAATCAGATAGGTAAGATGTCAATTTAGCTTAAGTGGTTTGAATAAACCTTATTTAACACTCCAATGTTTGTTGAGTCTGAATTTTATGTCCAATGTGATATTTCAATTAAATGTGTATAGTTCAGTACAAAGTTGACCTTCTTCATGAGGAAAATATAACTTATCAACTTGTTCTTGTTGAATTAACTAAATATTTAACATACATTAAAATCTAACACCACAATGTTCAACAGCTAAAATGTAGCTAACTTTGCCAAAGCAAAACAGTCATCCTAACTTTATGAAATCTAATGACAAAGTTAGCCAAACAAAAAATAACACCAATCATAAACTCTCCATATTTCTACCAATTATTCCAAAACAAGTTCTTAAAGAAAAACTTGAATCTCTTCAAATATTAAATGTTTTTACTTTGTGATTACTTCTATTCAGAAACATTTTTGCTGTGTGCCTCCTACTAGCCAAGAAGGGGTCGTAGGTACTCAAAAGAGTTTAAGATAATTTATTATTCAAATCCACAGTTCTTATCATGCTCAAACTCTGGCTTCTTTTCTGTTATTTCCAACACATTTTTGGTTTGGTTGTTCCCTCATCCTACATATTAGAAATCTGAGCAAAAGCCATTCCATAGCTGCTTCTTTATAAGAACTATGTGAATAAGGAAAATGTAACAAATGTAGAGATCCCAGTACAATTTAATTGTTAAAATAAAATGGGTACATTATTGTGTGTTAAGTTTCCTAATAGGTCCTTAGTTTTAACCCAGTTAAGTCTATGCCCTATTTACTCTTTTGGCTCTATAATGGTGTTTATTCTCTAAAAATGTTCAAAGAAGTGCTTGATACAGCTGGTGTAGAAAAACAGAAACAATTACCAGTCACCTACATGCTTAATATATATCCTCCCAAAAAAGTGGTAGGTGATTGCACTACTCAGAATATTTCTTCTTTCCTTGCAGAATTCTGCAAAAATACTACAACACTGGTTGTAGTAAGTTTATTATGTGATTAAGTTTATGCTTTATAGTTTTAGTTATCAATTTAGAATTCTGTTAATAAGAACATCACACAGTGCAGGAAACAATGCAAGAGTAAGAATTATTGGCATGGAATGATGGCTCAGCTGTTAAAAACACTTGATAGTCTTGCAGGACCTGGGCTCAGTTCCTCACATCTACACAAGTGTTCACAACCATGCATAACTTTCATGCCAAGGGGAATCTAATACTTTCTTTTGTTCTCTGCAGGTACCTGGCACACTTGTGATGCATACATGAACATGTAGGCATGTCAGTCACAACATAAAAGAGTTACTGGCATTGTTTATCTTTCAGTCACACATGCTTTAACCAGTTGATGGTAAATTCCTCTGGTGTTTACTTTTTACTTGTCCATGGAAACACAGAAGTATCAACGGCTCTCCACCTCTTCACCAAGTATCTTCTCACATGTCCTTTTATCAGCATTATTTAGTAATAATGAATTAAATTCTAATGTTATCTTCACAAAAGGCAATTTTTTAAACTATTTTTTACTATTCCTGAAAACCAATTTAGTTTTCTTATTATGTAACTACAATTATTTCAAAATGCTTTAAATTATTACACCTAAATGAAACAACAGAGAAAAAAATACAATAGTGCAATACAGTCAGAAACTAGTGAGCTCCACAACCTAGAGCCACAGCTCAGGAATAAAGAATTAACTTCCATTGTAGTGTTGTTGTTGTTGTTGTTGTTAAGTAAGAGTTAACTTATTGATGTAGTTTTCTTCTTAGGAACCCCAAGGCTTCCACAATTATTTTACTTTAACATTTCTTATTTTAAGGTAACATAGACTTGGCTATCAATGAATTTCCAATCATTTAGGATCACTAATGCTCTTGTCTTTGCAAAGCAGAGAAAAGTTACAATACAAAATTTAGAGACGAAAACCAGTTTAAAGGTAAAACTGGAAAAGACTGTTTTGTGAAGTGTAAAAAATTGGATACTCAAAGCTGGATTATACATGCAAGTTCTAAAGCAACTCATAAGCACAGAACATTTTAAATATATATATATATATATATTGTGTGTGTATAAGTTAAAACACCAAATTATATGTTGGTATTTAGCAGGAAAATTTAATTGAATAGTTTGAGTGCTTCTTAGATTTTCAGATTTCTAACAGATTTTAGGTTGCTTTCCATACTAATTAAAATATATTTAAATGTTTTAAGTAAAATTATATTTATTCCTTAGTATTTATAATAGTTAACATTTCCTTTAAGTGGCCCCTAAAATTTATGGTTTAATATAAATGTTAATGGTTTCCATATGATCAAAATGGGCCTGGGAAAACTGGCCTACAGGCAAACCTGTATTGCATTCATGACTGATGTGGGCAGGCCCTGTTTACTGGGGACAAAGCCACCCCTAAGCAGGTGGTCACAGACAGCATAAGAGAAGGCTAAACAAGCCTTGTCCAGCATGTCAGTGAACAGCATCTCTCCATGCCTCCTGGTTCCTTTTTTGAATTCCTCAAGTTGCTTTTGGTCATGGTGTTTTACCAGACCAATAGAAACCCTAAGCCACCCCTAAAAGAACCCCAGACTGTAAAACCAAACCAAACCCGACTGCTCATCTGTATTATAAACTAAACTTGCACACAGTTATACGAGTTTGTTGGAAGCAGTCTTTGGAAGTAAGGAGCTCCCTGTCTTAGACAGGCATGTTTATTCAAGCATCCTCTAAAACACCCTGTCATGGATCAGGCTGGCCTTCTGCTCTGTCACAGCGAAAAAGGAGAAAGGCTAACAGCTAAGGGTAGTGAAAACACTGCACTTCAGAAGATAACTGAGAGAAAGACATTTCCAGCAGGGTTACAACTGCAGCCTCTGGCATAAAGATGCCTGTGGCAGGAATGAGAACTGGGAAGCTCATCCAGGGAGATGCTCGGCCCTGTCCGAAAACCTCTCTAGTAGACTGTTTCAGAACAACTGGTGGCCCTACTCATTTCTGTTGGATGTGATTATGTCCAGTTTGATGATGTCACTTACCTGCTATTCTTCTACTCTTGCCCCTACAGGTCTAATAAATGCAATCATCTAAATCCATTATATTATATTATTATATTGCAGATTATTCTCCAGAAAGAATATCCAGATGTTCAGACAGCCTAACTGCCAGGTGGTAATACACTACCGTACCACACATCTTGAGTTAGACATCTCTTTTTCACCTCACTTGTTTGTCACAGGCCATTGCCTTCTGTTTTGTTCTGGCTAGTGTGACATCAGGTCTTTTACTTAGCATTGTACTAATTCTCAGTTACCTTCTAAACAAATTTAGGCATCCTTATTTACAGTTATGCTGCTTTATTTTCTACAGTTTAGTATTAGTATATACCAGAGCTCACAGATGTATAGCTTATTAAGTAAATATAAGCCTTTAGCTTTCTATAAAAAAAACTTTACTGCAATGTAATTATACCTCTGTGCTAACAATGCTCAGGCTGCTGCTTGCATGCTACATCAGCACAGCTGCAAATCACATGATCCAAAAATGGAAGGTCTCTATCAGTTACCCTACTAAGAAAAGGTCACTGACCCCCTAGGCATGGAAAAGGTCCATTGCCAATCTGCTCAGTTTCCACAGCTTTCAGCAGTTTGTTGATCTAGATTTTTTTTTTTTTTGAGTTTATCATGTATCATGTAACTACAACATTTTCCCCCTTCTAGCCTTCTCATATACTGCTCCATTTTCCTTTAAACTCATGGCCTCATCTTTCACTATTTCATATGCATATATATATATATGTGTGTGTGTATGTATGTATGTATGAATGTGTATACATATACATACACAATATATGTATGTGTATGTATATACATGTATTCTACATGTCTACATGTCATTTTTTAATGTATGTTTTCAGGGGAGATCATTTAGCACTGAACAACCATTTGGTGGGTTCTTCCCATCTAGATTTTTATGTAGATTATCTGATCATTAGTGTTACAAGGCCCTTCCATATTATGTGTCAATAGTGAATTTATCTTCTGTCTTAATTGAAGTATGTTTAAATTTTACAATGAAATACGTTGTTTACTGCTGATTTTGGCCACATAGGCTTTCTTAAACTAGGAAAATTTTCTTTTATCATTACCTTTCTAGGATTCTTTACATACACAAGGGAAAACATCAAATGTTTTATATTTGGTAAGTTGTCATTTGACCATACAAGACACATCTGGTGTACATTTTGCATTGACCAATATGTAAACTTTTGTTGGCAACCTTACTAAACTGGTGGGTACTCTAGCTGTACTTCCACGTACCACACCTTCACTCACCAATAGTTGGTATGTCAGTATGGTGTATTAGGTACTTCACCTACCTGAACAAATTAAAATGATTAAGAGGAAAATTGATCTGGACTGAATGACTGTGGTCTACAACATGTAGTCCCAACTAATTGGGAAGCTGAGACAAGAGCATTACCTAAGCTCCAGTTTTCAAGGTCAGCTTAGGCAATACCTTGTTTTCAAAAAAAGAAGGTAAAGAAGAGGAGACAGTTAGGGGAGTTCAGCCATTTTATACAGAAAAGGCTTCTCATAGAGCTCATGACATTTGAATATGGAATTCAATTTCACTTCAAAAATTGTTCCACAATTTAGTAAGTGTAAAGCAATCTAAACACAAGTGAGAAAACAAACGCAGTGGTTTTGATCAAACACTAAAGTGAATATTCACCAGAAGTCTATAATTTCCATGTCTGTACCTGTTGAGAGATTCATCATTCAACTCACATGCTTTTACATCTTCCTACAAAAACTTTGGCTTTACTCTAAATTCTATCCTATGTCCAACTAAGCAGGGCACTGAACAATACACACCACTAGGTAATTACTATATTTAGGCACCAACTCACAAGAAAGTAGACAGAAACAACAATAAAAAAACTTCACGTAAGATCAAAAATATACTTTCCTCCTTGGGAAGAAGATTTCTAAGCAAGTAGCAAGGTTGTTTGCTTTTACAAATTTGCCATGTCCACTCACCAAATATATTAGTCATTTAATTACAAATCATTATTCCATCAGAAAACCATAAATCCATCAGAAAACCAGAAATTCAGAGTTACAGAAAATTAAATTTCCCTCCAACTTATTTGGCATCAACCAAATGCGAGTAGGTATGAAGTTATCTATAATTCTCATTTATCTCACTTATTTAGCACAAGTATTTGCAGAAGGAAATGGTCTTGGTATGATATAAACGGTCTCTTTAGGCTATAGAAATATTACAACTATAGACACGTGTATTACTTCTCAGAGATTTAAAGTTTATGTCTTGTGATATAAATGGGTTTAAGTGTTTTCGATAATGCAGTGTAGATCTTGTGATATAAATGGGTGTAAGTGTTTTCAATAATGCAGTGTAGATCTTGTGATACAAATGGGTTTAAGTGTTTTCAATAATGCAGTGTAGATCTTGTGATATAAATGGGTGTAAGTGTTTTCAATAATGCAGTGTAGATCTTGTGATATAAATGGGTGTAAGTGTTTTCAATAATGCAGTGTAGATCTTGTGATATAAATGGGTGTAAGTGTTTTCAATAATGCAGTGTAGATCTTGTGATATAAATGGGTTTAAGTGTTTTCAATAATGCAGTGTAGATCTTGTGATATAAATGGGTGTAAGTGTTTTCAATAATGCAGTGTAGATCTTGTGATATAAATGGGTTTAAGTGTTTTCAATAATGCAGTGTAGATCTTGTGATTTTGAAAAGACTCTCACTTTTTCTTCCTTCATCATCAAAAGCAACTCAATACTCCAGATGCTGTGTCTACTTAGTCACTTAAATTCTGAGACATTTGTATAATGGAAATACTACTCTCACACCAGACTATCTTTCATAAAAGAAGCATTTCATTAATAGGTGTACTTCAAAAACATCACAAAAATACTTCAACAAAACAAAATACTTAAGGATCTGACTATATTAAACACTGCAACATTTATTTACACTATCACTTATTCTAAAAGCAATTTGACTTTGGAGGTTTTAAATTTGTACCATATGAATCTAAGTGTAAACTCAGAAAACTTCTCCAAGAATAGAGTAGAAAAGATAAAGGATATATGTATTCTTGCAACACACAGTTCCATTTTGCTCTAGTTTTGGACTTCAGTATCCAAAGTGTCCAAGTGTCAAAATCATGCAACAAAGCACAAGAGAAGCACTTACTTAGGAGCAGAAGGACCCCTTGGCCACGTCCCGTCTTCATTTTTTTGTTCTATCACTAACACCTGCAAACACGACACAATACAGGGTGTTTGTCCACAGCTATGAAGTCAGACAGCTTTAGGAGATAAGCTGATAAGGAACTAAAGTAACTGATTATTTAAGGACAAAACAGACAATATCGGTCTGAAATAAGCCAGTACTGACAGTGAAGAAAAGGAAATAAAAAATCAGTTTCTATAACTTTAATAACGTGTAAGTAAGCCGAATAGACTATAAGTTGTTTCAGTTAAAAGTGTATGTTTTTAAATTGTATTTACACTTGTAACATAGGACTGTGCAATTAACAGATGTTCTATCAGTGGCTCGATCATGATTTAACTATTAATATGCAAATATTATTGAGAAACAGTAGCAAAAAAATTCCAAACTATAGAGTACTTGTAATTTGTTTAGGGCTTTGAAATCTCTTTTAGAACTAGTTTTTATTACATTTATGGATTTATCTGTAGTGTGTATGGGAGCCTGTTTGTGTAGGCACCCATGATATATGGGCAGGCCTGTGCTTGATGCCCTCCTGGAAATGACAGAGCAATTGGCGGGGTCACTTCTCTCCCTCTACAGTGTGCATGGACCTAAGTCAGACTTGGCAGCAAGTGCCTTTACCCACTGAGCCATCTTGCCAGCCTTAAATTATAAAATCTTTTAGTATATAACCGACAGTCTCATTTATAAGAATCCAATAATCAAATTATAGTAGCTCAAGTCCCCTGCTGCAGCATGTTTCAGACAGACAAAAATCATCTACGTTAATAAAAAGTCCATGCCAAGACAAAGCTATACTTTAAAAACATCCCCAACTCCTTCCCCTTTTATGTTCCAGATTAATAAAAAGGCCTTTCTTCTAGTTTCTGTTAAGGATGAGTCATGTAAGAAAGAAAATGTAATTTTAAAACTTATTAAAGGAATTTGTGATATTACTAATAAGAAATTAAAAATCTAAATTTTCACTTTAAAACTACAAAGTCAGACAACATGAACTGAAATACAGTGCACCACAAATGAATACATTCTATGTATTAAGTTTATATACTTTTTCTTCTAGTTGCAATTCTGCACGCTACTCTACATCCTTACAGCAATACTCCTTGAAGGATTATGTGCTTCCTTCCAGACCACTTATAAATTGGCCTTTTGACTCTAGTCACACAGAATGCAACAGATAAAATGTAATGGATAAAATATAAAATGTGAAATGTAATTGATATTGAAATACTTATGTAAAAATCTCACATAATTTGCTGGAAGAGCATTCATGTTAACTAACTACTAAAGTTGCCTTTGGCGAGTATACCTCACACACTCAGGAAAGCTGGCTGATGTGTGTCACTCAAAGAGTGAAGGGTACCAAGCACCTCCCATCCAGACCCATTGTATGTTCTCCTTACCTACCAGTGTATCCATTATCTCAATTTTCCAATTATCATCTCAATATGGAAATATATATTTTCAAAGATTTACTAAGCAGAACTCATAAACTATATCTGCATATACATAAATATTATGATCATTTGGAGAAGTTAAATCAGGTTTAAAACAAGTTATTTCAGCTATTAAAAACTCTCAAAGTTATGCATTATCTTTAGCAATAGGTAATTGCTAACTATCTAGTAGCATTTTACTTAAAATTCCATATTTTACAGCCACAGGAAGTTATAAAATACACTCATTTTATTTAAATCATTTTCTGAGCAATGTTTTGCTTATTGTTAAAATTTAGGAAAAATTCAAAATTTAAATTATATACACATCAAAGGGAAAGGGAAAATTCACCAGTATGGGGAGGTAAACACTTTGGTACTATATACACTTTCTTCTCTTACTTTTTAAAAATTCTGTTTATTTTTAGGAATGTACAGTTTTGTGTCTAGGTACTGGTATGTGCACGTGAGTCTAGGAAGGCCAGAAGAGGCACTGAATCCTCTGGAACTGGAGTTACAGGTGATTCTGAGCCACTAGTGGGTGCTGAGAACCAAATTCAGGTCCTCTGCAAGAGCAGCAAGCGCTCTGAAGCACTGGGCCATCTCTCCAGTTCTGTTCTCACTTTCTAATTAGGGCACTTTAAGTTACAGGAGAGGTGGGGTGGGTAGAAGAGTGTGTTCTGGGTTAGGGAGAAGGCTCAGTGATTAAGCTCGCTTGTTGTGCTGAGTTCAAATGCTCACGATGCACATAAAAAGGCCGGTCGGCCATGGCTACATATGTCCATAATCCCAGCACAGGGGTCGGTCGGGTGTTAGATGAGAAACAGGGAACTGCAAACAGTGGGCTTCAGGTTCAGTGAGAAGCCCTATCAAGGGGATGCAATGAAAGCTGACACTGATATTCTCCTCTGGTCTCTATACATAGACAACATACACAATTTTTTTATTTGAAAATTTTAATGTATATTCTTTGAAACCCACCTCCTCCCAAATGAACAAGTCCTCACAAATATTTAATCTTATTAAACTAGTTTAATTTTCTCATCCAAGTCTTATCTTCAGTTTGATAAGTGTGTGTCATCAAGAACAACAAATTCTTTAACTTTCTAAGACGACATTTCCTGTATGTCTGGGGAAAATAACATCTATTTCATGAGGCCACTAGAATATTAAAGGAATTAACTCCGAACAACTTCAAATTACACCCCTACTGTTGTACCAACAGACAGCAACCAGGGCACAGGTTTGTCTCCAGTGGACGACGAAGGGGCTCATTAGCTGTGCAGGAGATTAATGAGGTCTCACTGGATCTTCAATCAGGCAACTTTCCTATTGTGCATTCTCAATTTTGGAGTTTCACTTAAGAATGGCTAAAGTAAGTTTGAAAATCACTGCTTTGAAGTTTTTGAGATTCTAGGGGGAATTATTATATCGCTAATGCCACCATTTTCTCCTTTCTTTAAAAGATTTTAATTGTATGTGCACATGCATGTGCAGCCAGAGGTCAACCTCAGGAATCATTCTTGCTCTCTGAGGTGGGCAGTGGGGTGGTGGGGTGGGTGTTCCTCATGGGAACCTGGACTGGCCCACCTAGGAACCTCAGGATTTGCCTGTCTCCATCGCTGCAGTACTGGTCACAGTACTGTGGGGATCAAACTTGGGTTCTTAGGCTTGCAGAGCAAGTACCTGGCACATGGGACTAGTTCCCCAGCTCACCAAATTGCCTTTGACAGCCTAGTATAATACTTGATACATAGCAGATGTTTACTAACAATTTATCTCAGTTTCTCTGAGTTTTTAAAATAACTATCATATTATTGATGTTAATAGTAATTTTCAAATAAACTGGCATAACAAAGTCATCTACATATTGAATCACCAGTCACTGTGTTAGGTAACAGTAATTAAAAAAAACAAACTCTACTCAAAACAAGAACCTCAGTATAGTATAGTCTCAGTATATTTTTAAAAGATACTAATAAATCAATACAGAAATTAGGGGAGAAATTCTTCTTAAATTAAGATCAATAGATACTGAGAAAAATAAGGGAAGGAGAAGAGGTGTTATGGCATTTGGGCTGAAATTTGAAGGATAAATTAATGTGATTTGATGCATCTATATAACTGGATAAGATGGCCAATACGAACATTTGAATGGTTAAAATATCAATGCAGGAAAATGAGAAGAAAGGTCCACTGGGTAAATGAACAATGCATTCAAAAGCATACTGTAGGAAGACTATGGCAACCAAGACAAGGATCGTCTAAAGATAGACACCTGTATGCTGGCTAAGGGTTCTGGACTTCATAATCCCTAAGCAGTCGGGAAAGGTTTATGAGAGGCAAAGAACAGATTCACATTTTAGAATAATTACTCTAGGAAAGTTAAGACTATGCGAATAGGTAAGAAGCTGGAGGCAGCAGGACACGTTGATTATGAAAGACAAGGGCTGGGAAAGGAACAGAAATTAACTGAAAGACTCGGTTGCTAACTGTAATTATAAATTCTTATTTCTCACTGTATTTAATGATTTTAGACTACACCAAAGGGAAGATCAAAGTGGGAGCCGAGAGCCCATCAGGGATGGACAAACTAAGGTCCCCTTAACCTACAGCTCTGCCAGACCCACTTTTCCTGGATGCACTACCTCCACTTCTTTATGTGTCATCTGTGGCTGCTTTTACACTGTGACAGCCCAAGAGTCACAGATGAACAGAGATGTCCGTAGAGACAAAACCATTATTTGACCCTTTATAGGAAGTCTGTTTTTGAAGTAGCGTTTCCAAGCTCAATAAGAAAACTAAAAATTACAGTTACTGACCAGTGAGGATAGAGAAGAGTTAGCAAGAGGTAGCCAGAGATAGACCCATCATGTACTCATAGCATTCAGAAAGTTTTCTAATACAAAAAGCTGCATTGAACAGAAACATTGCTGTTGGGCTGGAGAGATGGCTCAGTACTTAGAACAGCTGTTGCTCTTGCAGAGGACCCAGGTTCAGTTCCCAGCACCCACATTAGGTGGCTCACAACCACCTGTGACTCCAGTTCCTGTCTAAGGGATCCAACGCCCTCTTCTGGTCTCCATGAGCACCAGGCATGTACACGGTACAGACATCCTCACAGGCACTCACACATACACATAAAATAAAGATAAACAAATCTTAAAAGGAATTAATGCTAAAAATACCTGTCCTTGATATAAGCCAGCATCCTGAATGGTGCTATCTGGTTTATTCAGCGGCTCAAATGTATTACTCATATACTTGTTCCACAATCTAGTCTCCTTTTCATCTGGAATATTGAAGATTTTTCTTATTTCCTTTTCAATTGTATCTAAGATTTAAAAAGGGAAGATATGTAAATACAATATATTTAAAAAATAGGTATATTAGTTACAAAGTGCTAAATGCTTACCAGACTACATTATAAATTTATAAAGTACAAAATAAATTATAAAATATAAAATAGCAAAAACAGAAAAACAAATACAAAAGAAATAATAATTAAAAAGCTTTGTCATGAGGCCAGCTATGTGTTTTTAAAGGGGAAATGGTAATTTTAACACTGAGAGATGATTATTTGAGAAATTTAAGACTGCAAAAGGCATTAGAAACTAAAATATAAGACACCAACAATAAAAGATATTCATATTCACAATGCACTCAGTTTAAGAATATCATACACTGAAGAATGAGAACATATTCCCAAGAGATACTACGAGATTATGGGAAGGATGGCAAAAACAAACCCAAACTTCCCATCGTTTCCTTACAGATTTCCTTTTACATAAAGGCGACCATTACTGTATTTATGTAGTGTGTGTTTGGGGAGGCACGTGCGTGCGTGGGTGTCATCGTCAGAGGACTGAGCTCCAGGGACGGAACTGAGATTGTCAGGCATGGCCGCAGGTACAACTTTACCTGCTGAGCCATACTGCTGGCTTAATCCATCCACAGTTCTCACCTGAGCAACTGTGAGAGGAGGCAGTTAATCCCTGAGATGGGGAGAAGGTGAAGTAGGCTTTCTGGGCAAGGGAAGAGAGTTTAACTTTACATATAATTAAGATTCTTATGAGACGTAAGTGAAGATATAAGGTGGCTGAAACTGGAATTAAGAGTGTTGGGTTGAACATTAATAAAATATTTTAAGCCAGGAAATCAGATGAGATTAATTTAAAAAAGAGGGGGCCCGAGGGAGAGGAGGCCAAGCATGGAGACACCAGTATTTTCAGATCAAGGCTATGGTGGTGTTTCTAGACAGGGAGTATATTCTGCTAAGCTTTGCTGGTGGGTTAAGAGCTAGCCAATGAGGAATTCCCCAGAGACCCCGAGAGAAAGAGTAAAGAGAGCTGGCACTGGTGCAATGTGCCCCAGAGAAAGAAGGCAGTCAGGCCAGAAGACACGCGCTACCAAGACGGAAGTACAGCCAACAGTAATCCCCCCCCCCCACTCCTTAGCCTGCTGTCCTGCCTGTCTGCACTAATCTAGTCTAAAAAAGCCAACAAGAAACCAGCAAGATAATGGAGGTGAGAGACGGCCATGGGACCAGTGACTGGAACCCTGTACTGTCGAGATCACTGGAGACAAATTTCAGGGACTAAGCATTTCTTTTCCATGTATCACTCAGACCTTATTACTTCAGGAAGGAAACAAACATTTTAAATATACATAAAAAATTATGAAAAACATTTCTGGTAGGAATATCATCCAATTTTATGAATTTTTATTAAGAAACTTTTTTAGAAGTCTTAGAACGAATTATGTTCTTAGTGGTCAGCCTTAAAACATATGAAGTTGAATTTTATCTCTTACTGGAACACATTCAGTGCCCATTTACAGCAATTTAGATACAGTTAAATACTAAGTATTTCAGCTCTAATATTCTAAACTATCTCAAATTGTCCCCCATTATCATTTTACTATCATGTGGGTAGTATGAGCTGAAAAAAAGAATTATTTTATTAATTTAGCAACAACACAAAAATGTGTCAATTTCCTAATTCTGGGTAGACAATTTAATAGAGCTTTTAAAAAGTCAGTTTCAATCAAGTTTCTTTAGAGACCAAAAGGATAACACACACCACACAAGCTCACACACACACACACACACACACACACACACACACACCCATCTTGCGCTTATTATCCTAATTCCAAGCAGTTTGAAAAACATCCAGTTAACAATAAGAAATTTCAAGTTACCAAACATCCAGTTCATTTACTATATTAAGATATATATTTAGTGCCTGCGCCCTTAAAAAGTAGTAGGATATCTAAAGTATATGGGTTAAAATCTCTGTCAGATCAAACTTTCTGAAACAGATAATTCTGTTTAAATTACATTTATCCCCTATACATTTTTATTTAGTACTTAATGTAAAAACTTCCTAGTGGTTGTTTTCAATGCAGAAATTAAAATCAGTTGCTGATTTCCTGAGTTTTGTAAGTAAAATAATTATCTAAAAAAGGTTCTGATGGACTCAGATTTTCTATAACATGAAAATGAAAATTTATAACTTGCTAGAGATTTTATGATTATTAATTATACTAACATGTAGTCATTTATATTCCAAGTGGCTATGGATCTTTTATAGAGCCAAAAGGTGGTATGCAGGTTGCTCGGAGAGAAGTTTCCAATAGCCTTACCCAGCCATGATGGGTCTCTCAGTGCAATAATGTAAGGACACCTAGCAGTTTCAGGGAGCCAATAACCATCCGATTTGATTTAAGGCCCGCTTGTTAGACGAAACTCAGGCTTGGTACTGTAAACCTGGCTAAGATCCTGTGGCAGGAGAGGTCACAGACCCCACAGGATGATTGACTGTTACCATTTCACTAACCTGGTCCAGTTGCCCTCTAAATACTCAGCTTATCACCATGGTTACAATGTAGCTCGCACCCCTCACTTACTTTCAATCAGTGTTCTTAGTGACTAGCTCAAATTAGGAACACTCACACAGTGCAGAACTTCACAATTTGCTAATCTCTCTGGCATGCTGAGTTATGCATGTTACGTTTCTCTATTATTTGTATTTTCCAACAAGATCACTATTATTACTATCTTTTAAATAAACACTGTGCAGATAAATGTGTTCATAATTGTTAACATGGTGTATTATAAAGGTTCCAGAAGATAGGCTAATGGGGGTGAATATGTCATTAAATCTCACACATGTACGAACATTTCATAATTAAACCTATTGGCATGTATAATTAATATGTGCTAATTAAAATTTTAATGTGTTCAAGTCATTGTCACTATCTATACAAAGCTATAGAGAATTGTGTCCACTGGTAGCTGAGACTGTTTTTCAAGCTGACCCATGAATAAACACCTCAATATGCTATAGCAACACCAAGCCTGTTGCCTTAGCTACTTACCTGGAATGAAGGAAATACCAGTTGACTTTTTCTCTCCATACTTGACCAATTTTTATTTAACATGGTTCACTTAAAGTTCTACTTAAATTTATATTTTGTTGTTCCAAACATGGCATGCAATTTTTCAAATGCTAATTTTAAAATTGGATTTTTTACATTAAAATGGGACAAACATTGAACTCATTTAATAAAGTAAGAAAAGAGGCCAGTCAGCTCTAAGCTGAGATTCTATAATGTTGATGAATATACCCTAAGCAGGTTGGCAGCACAGCACACCACAGCCAACAGGCACAGCACTCTGGGCAGGCTTGCATTACCTATTGTGTCCGCTTTGCTAAATCTCCGAGTTACCACGTTGTTCATGTTTCCATTTTCACAGAGCTTCAATTCTGTGAGATAGACTTCTACTTTGCAGTGCTTCACAAACATACCCTGCTCTACCACCTTAAAGACAAAAAACAAACCAATTAGTAGGAATTCTATCAATGGAGTTCTTTCTCATAGTAATACATATCTTTAACAAAGCTTCAGAAAAACTACAGCTATCCAGTGAAATATAATTAGCTATTATAAACAACTTAAACCATTAATAGTTTAGAAAGGCATTCTACTAATTTATGAATATTTTGGTATGCAATAAACAACAATTTACCGGTTTAATTTTCTCATTCAGCTCTGAATAAAGATATAGATAGATGCCTACCTTTTTAACAGTGCTCTGACACCAAAACCTTACAAAGCTTTGTGTAACTATCTACAAGGTCTGTTATTACTATTTATGTTAAAATATGTCTCTTAAAATGACCGCTCCGTCCTGCAATAGACACATTCGTTTCATTCTAAAATGACTTTGTCTGACCTTTAAATGGGCTCTTAGTAAGTCTATGCAGCACACAAGCAGAATAAAGAAAAGCAGTCAAGCATGCAAGTAATAAAGCACCGGACGGTAAAATATTTACACATTAGGTTCACCTTTTAAATAAGTATATTCCTTTTGCTCCTCTAAAGGTTAGCTGTAGGATTTCAGTCATGAACACTGTTTCTGAAAATAGCAATTGGCCTGAAATGTGAGACATCGGTCAGATATGGCAAAAGGGAGGGCGGCTCATCTCAAAGTCAACACAAGCATCACAAGCTCCTCTTTCATTCCCAGGAAGGACTGTTCCAACCAGGGTTTTCAAACAGTTTATCCCGAGTTTCCTGTATAATCCAGCATGATTTTACCTTTTCAGCTATGTTCTCTTAATCATGTCTGTTATAAATCTTTATAACAGTTTTATAGACTCGATGTCTCACATTTTGTTTGTTTGTTTTTGTTTTTGCCAGAGCTGAGGACCGAACCCAGGGCCTTGTGCTTGTTAGGCAAGCGCTCTACCACTGAGCTAGATCCCCAACCCCTCAATGTCTCACATTTTAATAACTTAACTCACAGCACAAAACTTCTAAGTTCTAAATAAGATGCTTTAATCTTCTTAACACAGTTATGCTGTTTAAGAATGAAACAATATACTGAGTTCCTATAAGATTTTCTTGTAGCTATTTGATAATAAAAAACTAGGAATCAAAAACTCTTAGCAACAGAAACTTTGGGACTGGGACTCATATCTGAGTAAAATCCTAAGATACCATACACTGTAATCTTATTTAGCTTCACTAATGTCCACATTACAGTATTTCTTCATTAAAATTACACTTCCTTCTCTTAATCCGAGAAAACTGATTTGCATTTAGTTCTAAAGGTCCTCCTAAGAATGACTTGACCCATTCCCTGTTCTTTAGTTTTGTAGAAATGGAAACAATCTCACTATGTAACCGAAGCTAGCCCATCTCCACCTCCCAAATATTGAATATTGAGATCCAGGGCATATGTCAGCAGGAACCATGTCTGACTTAACTATTTTTTAAGTTGTATTTTTATTATCATTTAGTTTAAATTCTGATCTTTATCTCTTCTCTGGTTTTCACTATTTAAAATTATACTATTGTAAACAGGTAGGGGATCAAGTGTCTCTGCTATGAATTTCTAGCTTAATCCCACTAGGGACAGGAAACACAAAGGATAACTTCTATCAGTTGACCTTTGGGGAGTTTGTCTGATAACCTAGGATTTGATCAGTTTATCAGTGAATATTATTAAGATAATGACATCCTTAATTCCTAATAGGTCTTGTAATCTATTTCTGAGAGAAACATCCCTGACCGTGCCATGGTGATGTAACAGTCCAAGCTTGGCTCTAACATTATCAAGACCATGTTTTAAGCTGGTACAGTACCGCCTCATTGTATTAAGTACTCCATCTTTAGCTCATTATCTTTATATACAGACTATAGGCAGTGCAAGTAGGTGCTAGGCACCATTTTGTCAAATCACTAATTTCATGATACTTTTTTTTATCTTTCAGTTTATAGTAGAGACATTAGCAACAAAGACCATATTCCTACAGTTGCCAAGGTTTTCCTCCTTTTCCTTTAAGTTTTCACCAGTACCCTCCTCAAACCCCAAATTCTCCTCAGTCTGCTCATGGTCTTTTAGGCTTTTATTGATACTCATGTTTCATACCTTCTGATCACTGTACAGCCAAAGCCACCATAGTTCCTGTTAGTTAATGCTATGGCATCCAGGTACCAAAACTAGTATGAACAACCTACTGATACATGATGAATTATCTTAAGACTTCACGAACTACAAACATCTCACATCATCTCTGAGGGTCAAAACTCTGTGAGCAACTGATCTGGGTTGAGATTTCTCATGAAGCTTCTGTCAAGCTTTGGGCTATGGCTTCAGTTACCCGAAGATGCTCTTAGGACAGACAGTCCACTTTACTGGCTGCGTGGGCCTCTACTTAGAGTGCGCACAATGTCCTTGACATGTGCAGTTCAGTTTCCCATGATAGACACCTGAGATATACACTCCAAGATCTGCCCTAACCTAATCTTACAGTATGTCCCACCAGGTGTAGGAGAACACACCAGTATTCCCAAACTAAGGGATTAGCATCAGAAAATACACCGGAGGGTAAGGAGCGTAGCTCCTCCTGTTTTCTGCTCCTTCCTGAAGGCCCCATCCTTTGGTCATAGGATTCTGGACCGGCAGTTATTTTCTTGTAGTGTACTGAGAATAGCAGGCTTCTTCCTGTCCTCCAGGGTTTCTGCTGGGAAACCACCTCCTTGACTTACTTTTTTGAGGGCAATGTATCTTCTTGTCTAACAATGCTGAGGAATTCTTTTCTCTCCTGAACTCTTGCTTATGTGTTTATGTGACTGCAGTCTGAGAATCGGTGTTTCCTGACTCTGTCTTGGGCACTTTCTCAGTTTCCCCACTTCAGGCATTAGTTCTCCTGCTCCACTCCTGTCTCTCCCAAGACTCCAATGACAGGTTCTTACGCTGCATTCAGTCACTAGCCAAGCACAACTCCACTTTTCAAAGACGTTCTGTTCCTTAGTATAAATTCTACACTTGCATATTTCTACAAACATCAACCGGCCTAAAATTCACTTTTCTGCTCTCTTGACCATTACACTCAAACGTAAAGTCTATCATTTATATTTCAGAAGCATCGGGGTCTTGTTAGATAGTTTTGCACTGCTTTCCAGTCATTTATTCTGGAGCTTACTAAGTCAGCTGTCACCATGAGCTGTCTTTATGAGTCCACCTCTGTTTGTTCCCATATTAGAGGGTCTTTACTATAAAGCCCAGAGCCAGATATGGGTGAAAGCTGAAAGATCAGAGAAGCAGAGCAAGCCACAGCTACCACGCATTACCTCACCAACGCCACGAATCCTCAGAGTCCTCACCCGAAAGGGTCTCAGCTGAACTGCTTTAGTTCCTGTCTCCTCATGCCTTATATAGCTTCCTGGGATTAAATGCATGTGTGCTTCCCAGTCCTGGGATTAAAGGTGTGTGCCACCACGCCTGAGTCGTTCCCAATGCGGCTTTGACCTCAGAGATCCAGATGAATCTCTACCTCCAGAGTGATAGGATTAAGGGTGTGTGCCACCACTGTCTGGCCTCTATGTCTAATCTAGTGGCTCCGATTCCCAAGCAAGTTTATTATTATCACCACATAAATCTACAGTCACTTTTCCAGTTTGGCTCACTGCATATCTTGCTTATTTCTCTGTTTTCTGGTTAGCTTGTTTTTATGGCTGAGTGTATAACACTAAAGTTAGTTGAAAAGTTTAAAACTGGTTACTTTTGTTTATGTATCACAGATCCTTTAATGTAACCAGAGATTGATACAATTCAGAGCTGAACATCAGACTCTGTAAGAACAGTTACTGTGTTTACTTCTTGAAGCACCGTTTCTCTCTATTGGTAATTTAGGGCAGAGTGAAATGTAGTTTCTTAGACCTACTGGTTTCATTTGGAGGGAAGATGCACCTCTAATAAGGATTCCAGGCAATTTTATGTATATTAAAGTTTGAAAATTACTTTACAGGTTGAAAGATTTACATTCACATTATTAAGAACAAATGTATGACCTTCTAACAGACTTCTCAAATTTTTCTTTATAAGTATGTGAACTTTCCATGATTCTTTTTCTTTTCACTTCAATTTTCTTAGTTTTTGAAAACCAAACGTTGGTAAGTCCTTTTAAAGACTTAAGAATTTTTAAAAGGCAACTAATTTGTTGGCAGATCTAGTACCATACTGAAACTTGTAGCGTGCAATGTGCTCCAGGTTTAAGGAAGAAAACGTAATACACATTCAAATTTTCCTTTAAGAAGTGAGTTTTGGGGGTAAGAGAGGGTAACAGGGTGAATACATTCAAAATACAATGCATATCCATTCCTATGAAATTATCAAAACAATTTAAAGGTAGAAGTGTTTTTCAAACACTGAAGCTGTTCTTACAGTTCCATTTTACAGGTAAAGGCTATCTTTAACAACTCAGAGCACTCAATTTCCAAGAATGATAAAACGAAAAGACCTACATTCCCATTATACAAATCAAAATAAATTATTCAATAGACATGTAAGTTCAGCTTATTCACCTTGAAATTTGGTATTCTACTAGAGTACTGCCCATTTTAGTTTAAAAAAAATGTTCATTTTTAGCAGGGCGGTGGTGGTGCATGCCTTTAATCCCAGCACTTGGGAGACAAAGGCAGGTGGATCTCTGTGAGTTTGAGGCCAGCCTGGTCTACAGAGGGAGTTCCAGGACAGGTTCCAAAGCTACACAGAGAAATCCTGCCTCAAAACACACACACACACACACACACACACACACACACACACACACAAAGCTTATTTTTAGTATTTCTATTTTTAGTATTTCTAGACTATAATTATAAAACTGAAAAAAATTGAAAAATTTACATTTTCATTTTTAAAGTATTTTATGTTGCAAAAACCATTTCATCACCGTTTAGTTTGTCTCTAAAACTGCCGTAGAAGAAAAGCAGTATGCATATAGACACGTGGCCCCTTCTTTTGGCCCTGTCTTCAACTGTAAAATAAAGGCTTCCACTCTGTGTTGACCAGTAATCCCGGGTCCTGTCCTAGGAATGGGGAGAACGCAGCTAAGTATTCCTATCTATGTTATCAGCTACTGGGATCCAGTGCATAGGAATTTTTCCTGGCTCTCCTAAGATCTGTTAAGAAGGCTTCAAAATACATCGAATTACCAATGTGAGCTACTTATAAAATATATTTGTGCTCAGTTACTCTCAAATATACCTTTCTTGCTATTGGCTCTTGGCCTTCCATCAGCGTGTACCAGCTGACGAGTTTATTCCAGCCCTCTGTTGGCAACAGTATATAATCCAACTCATCAATGAGGTGCTCCTTAAGTGACTGGGCATCACCATCTGCAAAGGGAAAAATAAACTTAGTGATCGGAAGTATTTATAATAGTAAATTCTGAAAAAGAAAAAACAAAACAAAACTCCAAAAACGGTCGAATCAAAATGAGCTGTTGCCTGAAAACGTTTCCAGGTACCACTAGTCAACCAGTAGTGTTAAATGTGTCATTTTCCTTTGGTTCCTAAAGTACCAACACATCGACAGTAGCTAAGACACCAACACAAGAGGTTCTTCAAATATTTTGAGTATCAGTGACTCCCTCACACAACAGTGTGTGTGTGTAGTGGGGGGGGGGGTACCAACAGGAAGTGTAGGTAGAAAATTCCTAAGTCAGCAGCTCTTTTCTTTGTGACAGGGTCTCCTGAAGAGGCCCAGGCTGGCCTAGGGTTTGCAGTTCTCCTGCCGTAGTCTCCTAGGGTTAGCACAGGAATGGTATTAGCCAGCATCAAATAGCAACCCGTTAAGGCACTAAATCAATAACATATCAAATGACTCCAATATACATAAGCTTGGAAACCATGATAAAATTTTTAAGTTGTACTGTAAAGCATCTACATTATTCCAGAAGACCCACAATTGAGATTCATTCCCAATTGAATGAAACCGTGGTTGTGTAATAGTAATTTTAATTCTGAAATGCTTTAAAATATCTAAGCTAACCTCAGAACTCTTGTATACTTCAGGGCAGAAACCTAGGAATAATTTCCTTTGCTAAAGCAATGTCACTGTCCTATTGTGGGACTCATTTATTAATTAGTCATTTGAGATTCCAAAGTACGGAAAGAGAACTAGCTCAATGAGTTATAACTAACCTAAGGGGGATTTTCTTAACCTGAGTAGATTTTAATCATCAAAGAAAGGAACACTGTTTCTGTGGCATTTCTATGATGAGAATGTTCTATTCTTGCAGGAAAAAAAGCTCAAGAGGGTAATAGAATTATTATTCTTTTAGAATTCACCTGTGGATTTCTGAACTTCAAGAAAGCTCTGTTGTATATAATATAGAAACAAAAATGAGAAAGTCAGAATTTTATATGATCTTTGATAGAAGTAAAGCGAGTACTAGCTAAACATGATGACATGCATCGTGCATGCATGGTCTGTTCACACCCGTATCATGGCACACCCATAGAGAAGCACAACTGTAGGAGTCGGTTCTCTCCTTCCACCGCACGGGTCATCAGTCCTGGAGACGAGTGCCTTTGCCAGCTGAGCCATCTTCCTAGCCCTGAGGACTAACCTTAAACACAGGCTTCAAACTGTGGTTATAAAGTGTAAATTGTCAGCAAATACAATTTGGAATATGTTTTCAGAAACTGTGAAAGTGCAGAAAATTACATATACTAAGTAAGCAAAATGTACCTTGAGACATCACACAGCAGATAACTGTGGCAGATACACTACTGAGAATTCTCTAACCAACCTTGCAAGATGGATGTCTTTGTATGAGAATATATCCAGAGGAACTGGAGAGATGGCTAGTGGTTAAGAGCACTAGCTGCTCGCTCGTTCAGAGATCCTGAGTTCAATTCCCAGCAACCACATGGTGGCTCACAACCATCTATAGTGGGATTTGATGCCCTCTGCTGGATTAAAGGTGTGTACATGCAGATAGAGTGCTCACATACATAAAATAAATCTTTAAAATTAAAAAAAAAAAAAAAAAAAGAATATATCCAGAGCCAGTGAGTAACCTGCCCTGGGTAATCATATAAAATTAAAGGCAATATGAAGCATTTTATTCTAGAAAACCATGCTATTAGCTGGATATGGTGGTGTTGTACACCTTTAATCCTAGCACTTGGAGGGTGGAATTAGAGGTCATCAGCTATATAGCATGTTCTTTCTGTTAAAATGCCATCCTGAGCTAGGAGGGAAGAAAGGGGGGAGGGATAAAACCCTTGCTATTTTATTCTAAATTTATTTTTTCAGAGTAACCTTAAGAAGTAGGTAGCTCCATTTTCATTAGTAAATAGACCAAGGGAAGTTGCCCAAGGTTCTATATACAGAAATCTGCAGAGACTGTATTCAAACACCAATGTTGTTTATTCTAACTCCATATATTTTGCCATATAACACAATCTAGCCTGAAGAAATCTTGGGAAAATTCTAAAATCAAGACATACATGGTATTTTTTTTTTTTTTTTTTTACAATAGCTGAGTTTAGGTATATAGTCTGATTATGTGACAGAATTCACATAATACTATACTTGGTAGACAGAATAAAATGACCACTTTATCTTTTTGTATGTGGAGAATACCTTCAAATTACAGAGAAGAGATTTGTTTTTTTTTTTGATTTATCACTTCTGTATCTAACAATATTTAATTGCTGAACAATAAACTGTACATAAATTATAAATTATACAAACTGGCAATTTTTTAAACAGAAGAGGAAATTTATTAGGCCAGTACACTTGCAGAGATTCCAACAGCTGTCAGTCATGGGCTAACAGCAAAAACCACATGCTTTTTTTGGGGGGGGGGGTTCAAGATAGGGTTTCTCTGTGTAGCCCTGGCTGGCCTTGAACTCACAGAGCTCCACCTGCCTCTGCCTCTCGAGTGCTGGGATTAAAGGTGTGTGAGCACCACCACCCAGTTCAACTAAAACCACTTCCTTTTATAGGACAGAACACGCCGTAATCATAAATTTTAAGTCTGGGTTGTGCATATTTATGAAAACATCCCTGCTTGTCCCCTGCATGATTCGCTAGAATGTAGGGTTATTTCTACTTGCCTTTTGATCTTTATAGTCTTATCTCATGTTTGTCAAGGACGGACTAATGACATGAGCTCACTCAGGCCTTTCAAAAATGGCTGAAGAGCAAAACCAGCTGACCAGTCCAAAGAGCATCTCTGGTCTGAATGTACAGTAATTCTGTTCTCAAGGATGGGCAGTAGTAGAATTCACTACTGGATTCTTCATCATTGTGTACGAGGTCATTTCCTAGGGTACAATCTTCTCGTGCAATACAAAATGTGACGACCACAGTATCTATCTGTCCCAGCCGCTAGGACTGTTTTCAAGACTATCTTGTTCCTCCATCCAGGTCTCTCCACCCTTGGCCTTTCCTCTCCAGCTCCTGCTGCTCTCCTGCTGCAGGGGCTTCCACAGTCCTCAGGTAGTGCTGGTGCAAAGGAGACTGTGTCCCATGTCACGAAATATGTGGGCAAAGAGGGGTAAGTTCTGTCCTATCTACCAACTGTGAAATTACCACTCCTAGCAAAATAATAATCCATCTATCACCCTCAAGTTCCCTCGTGGCTCTCTGTAATTCCTTCTCTCTGCTTGTCTGGATTCTACCGTTGTGGTAATCATTAACTATGCTTTATAACCAATTTGTATTTCCTAGGATTGCACTTTCTATAAATGCACATAAAATAATATGCCTTCCTTTTGTTTGGCTTTATTTATACTATTTTGAGATCTATACATACTTCTATCTATCAGCAATTTATTCATTTTTTAATGCTAAGTAGGCTTCATTATATGACTATACTATCATTTGCTTATTCATTCAGAGATGTTGACAGGCATTTGAGTTGCTGGCAAGTTTTTCTATTAAAAGCACTATATGAATATTACCATGGAACTTTTCTTATGGGTAAATGCTTTCATTTCTCTTAGGTAAATACTCAGCATAGTATGACTGTGTACTACGGCTAATAGATGTCTATTTGCTCTTTATCCTTGACAGTGAGTGTAAACAGTGAATCTTTTATATCTTTTTTTTTTTTTTTTGGTTTTTGAGACCGGGTCTCTGTGTAGCTTTGTGCCTTTTCTGGATCTCGCTCTGTAGGCCAGGCTGGCCTTGAACTCACAGAGATCCGCCTGCCTCTGCCTCCTGAGTGCTGGGATTAAAGGCATGCGCCACCACTGCCTGGCTAATTTTCATTTTTTAAAAAGACTTCTAATTATGTGTATATGTGTGTCTGTGCCACGAGGCATCCAATGCCCATGAGGATGAAGTCGCAGGCAGTTGTGAGCTGACACTGTTGGTGCTAGGAACTGAACCTGGGTCCTTTACAAGAGAAGCACACCCTTTCAACTGCTGAGCCACCTCTCCAGCCTCTAATCTCTTCATTTCTTTCATACTAATAAAGCTGAACATTCATACCTATTCTTTTGGAAAACTATGAGTATGCACAAATTGTATGGGCATATTCACGTGTGTGTAGTTACATGGTTACATGTGCATGTATGTAGAAGGGGGTTTTGATTGGGCACTTTTACTCGGGAGCTGACCACCTGATTTAAGACAGGGTGTCTCACTGGCCCAGAGACTTACCATGTAGACTAGGCTGTTATATGAGGATGAAACTCAAGTCTTCATCCCTGTGCAGTAAGAACTTCATTGCACTTCCCCAACCCCTCTTTTGGTAAAGTAAAGATTTATTCAGTTTTTTTTTTTTTTTTTTTTGCCTACTTTTTCATTGGGCTTAATGTTTTCTTAAAAGTAGGTTTTATTCTTCTGTGGTAAAAGGATATACTTTTTATGATTTGAGACATGTTTTATGATTCAGAATATGGTCCATTTAGGTAAATGCCATTCATACACACCCATCAGACTGGCTACAGATTCTGAGTCTTTCTAATGTTTTTTAATGGGTGTGTCTTTTCTGTCTTTCACATGTAAATTATCAATGGCAAGGACTCTTTTTTTTTTTTTAAAAAAAACCTTTTAACCGTATGCAGGATCCATCAATCTCTTCCTCTAATTCCCAACTTACACACCACAGGTCAGAATACTGGAGGCATACTCTACTCCTCTTGTTCCTGTTGCAGAAAACACCATTGTCTGAGCCTTCCTTTGTGTCTAGCCACTGCCTCTTTTATTGTTAAATTCCCTATCTAACTAAGCTGGCCTCGGTGGCATCCCAAGTGAGACACAACAGACAGCAGCCCTTCACATAGGCACATGGAAACGGGCTCACTCTGTTTCTCTACTGTGGGAACAACCATCCCGTCCTGCAATACTCCTAGTACTAAGAGCTGCGGCAACTAGAGCAAGCTCCTTACTCACTTCCCTGGTTCCTCACTTCCAGGATCCAACAGACCAGTTCAGACATACAACCCAGTCGCTTGGATGTTACCAACAAGCCAGGATGCTGGGAGGTGCCTCAATCCTCACTAGCCCTCCTACCAGGGAAGCCTGAGGTTTTTACTTCTCTATATCTCACAAAGTATTTTGAGTACAGCAGTCAACCACATATGTTCCTGTTGACAGCTCTCAGACATCAGAACTAGCGTGGTCCACCCTTGCTCCAGAAAGTTAGCTATGTGTGGCACTTAGAGGCTAACTGCTATGGATGACTGATTGATAAATAAAGTGCTGATTGGTCAGTAGCCAGGCAGGAAGTATAGGCGGGCCAAGGAGAGAGGAGAATTCTGGGAAGTGGAAGGCTGAGGCACAGAGATGCTGCCAGCCATCGGGATGGGAAGCATGATGTTAAGATACCGGTAAGCCATGAGCCACGTGGCAAGGTACAGATTTATAGAAATGGGTTAATTTAAGATCTAAGAACTAGATAGCAAGAAGCCTGCCATAATCATACAGTTTATAAATAATATAAGTCTCTCTGTGCTTACTTGGGTCTGAGCAGCTGCGGAACTGGAGGGTGAGAGAGATTTGTCCTGAATGTGGGCCTGGAAGTACCAGGAAAACTTCAGCTACAAATGGTGCCCAATGGGTCGAGTTTCCATCTGACCTGAAAATACTTAATAACCAATTTTAAAAGGAAACATGTCTCATGCGGGCGGCCAGTGCCACAACATGCAGGCTTGACCTATTCCTGCCAAGTTACACAGAGGTTTCTGTAAGCAACGCAACATGGTGCGTGGTGGACTTAGCCTTTGTTGGTACAAAAAAAAAAAAAATGTTTTTGGACTACACTGTGCTGCTTTGAAAGAAGCATAGACCCACTACTTCTGAGAGTTGATGGTTTCCAGAGCTGGTGGTAAACGTATCACCACCATGTTGGGAAGCGGAGGTGGGCACAGAAAGCTGCAGTTTAAAGCAACAGATTCACAATAAGACAGATTCAGATGGAATGGTTTACAATGTATGTAAAAATGTACATAGGCTTGGAAGAAAAAAAAAAGAAATATATACAATTATATAAAGAAATAGTTTTTAAAAATAAGGACTTTAAAGAGACAGTAAAGGTAATATTAAAAAAAGCTATGTAAAGATGGATATTACACAGAGAATCTGGTTTGTGTTGTCTTTGGTATTTTTAACTGCAGAAAGACATTTGATTGTAAAAGCTGTTGAGTTAAGCCAATATATATATATATATTTAAAGATACCTTGACTTCAAAATTTGGATCTAAAGATATGTTGCTTTGGAAAGGAGGCTCTGCTTTTGATTCCACAAAAAGCAAGAGGCTATGGATTTGTTCCAGATTAAGATACATCAGGTTGGACCAGCAAAGACCCCTGAAAGGTCTCCGATGACACCATGGCACAGATGATCTAACATCCAGAATGGTTTCAAGGCGATTGGCTCAGACAATACAGCCTCACAGACTACCCCATAAGCCTAAAATTTTCTTTGTGTCCCCATAAGATACAGCACCCTCATCCAGCAGGAAGTAGTATGAGACGCTACACCCAAATTCCCAAATATACCAAGCTGGCTTTAGAGACGGAATTGGCTCACTTCTTCTCTAAACCCAAGCATATTGCACCCCCCCCCCCAAAAAAAAGGTTGAGAGTTTTTTTTCTGTCTCATATCAGAAGAGCCCTCTGGTGTGGGGCAGAAGAAAACCAATATTTTAATTTAAAGTAGGTTGATTATAAATGTGACTGCTTTCTAAAGAAGCAAAGGGACTACAGATATGATAAGATAAATAGGACAAATAGTAACAGCTTGTTTATAAATGTTTTACACTGCTATGGATTTTAGTTTATTGATACAAGTTTAAACTTAATTTTGTTATACTGTAAATATATATATATATATATTTTTCTACTCTCGTTTGAGGTATATGTTTATGTAACTCAATTAGATTGTAATGGATAATTAAGAAATACAGATTAATAATTAGTCTTCTATGATAGTCAAACTTATAGTCATGTTGTTTTCTAGGTATACATAGATACAATTCAATTAGGTAGGTAATCTTCAAACACTTCAAAGACCTACAGAATATGGCATTTAAAATGTTATAAAAAGTTTAGACTTTCTGGACAGTGAGATATGTCTGCTCCTGGCAGCCCCGATTTACTTCAGAGAGGAGGATGGGCATTGAAGAAACTCTATATGGAATTTATCTTCTTGGCAAAAACAGTCATTTGGGCAAGACACTGTTCTTGCCTGGCCTGGACTGCTTGATTGACTGGACATGCAGAACCCATAGGAAGGTGACCACTGAACTTTGCTTGGCAAAATGGTCCTTCAGGTTCCTGCTTTGCAGAGGAAACTGCCAGACATTCTACAGGACACACAGAGAAGTGACTGAGAATCTCTGTGCCTATGAGCTGAAGACAGATGCCCCAACTTTACAGAGGAACTTTGGATGACTGTCCAGGCAGGCAGCTGTCTCTGTTGTTTCCAGAGTTTTGGAAGTTGCTTACAATGCTCTCCCTATTTTCTTAGGTAATATTACATCCTTTTGAGGTCTTTGATGTAGATGAAGACTAGATAGTTATAATTTCCTTAGTTATGATAAAAGATTAAGTTAGATATAAAACCTTAGATTCACAAATATAGGATAGATGGAATATTTTCTTTAATTTTGCCAAATACAAATAGAACTAGATATTGTAACTGTAATTCTTGCTTGATAATTATTTTGTTAGATGTAATTTTACTATGTTAAAGTTGAAACCTTCCTTTTTGAAAAAAAGAAAAGGGGAAGTGCTGTGGATGATTGATTGGTAAATAAAGTGCTGACTGGCCAGTAGCCAGGCAGGAAGTTTAGGTGGGATAAGGAGAGAAAATTCTGAGAAGTGGAAGGCTGAGGCACAGAGACGCTGCCAGCCACCGTGATGAGAAGCATGATGTAAGATACCGGTAAGCCATGAACCATGTGGCAAGGTATAGATTTATAGAAATGGATTAACTGAAGATATAAAAACTAGATAGCAAGAAGCCTGCCACAGCCATACAGTTTATAAATAATAAGCGTCTGTGTGTTTGAGTCTGAGTAGCTGCTGCCCGGGCGGGGATGGAGATAACTTCAGCTACAGCTAACCACACTGAAATGTGGGAAGTTAAATATGCATTCCTTATTGTCTTTCACTTAAATGGAGACATTTTATGGTTATATAATTGTTCCAAAGAATAAATTGAAATATATTATTGTGGTGGTTGTTGTGTGCACACACAGTGGGTGCATGCCCAGTGTGGATCATGTATGGAGGTTAGAGACTGACAGTACAGTCAGTCACCTCTTTCTACTTTGATGTAGGTTCCTGGAATCAAATCACAAATGATGTACTGCGTCCTTTTCATACTTGTCAGGGTTTTAGTTATTTCAGGTCTATGGATCTAGTACCTCTGACTCCAATTCGATCGTAAGTGGGAGTGCTGGTACTTAAGAATTATTTTCTGTAAATATAGTAAGAGGTAGAGAGAAGCACAGGCAAGCAGTGAGGGTTGCAGGACAGCACAAAGTCAAGGATGTGAGCATACATTGGTGAGAACTAACTTTGAAAAGAAGTCACGTGTCCATGAGGAAAACAATGTGTGCTATGGCATTTCCCCAAAACAGTGCTTTATAATTTACTTTCTTGATTTTAACCTTTAAATCCTAAATCACTTCACAGCATAAATACAAAGAGAAATGTGTCATATATGTAGCAAATAATTTCAGAATGATCTGCAAACAAGTATCTTTTTCTTTTCCTTTTCTGAAAGTCTCTTTAGGTATCTAAGGCTGACTTAAAATAGTGATTCTCCTGACTTGGCCTCTTGTCCAGGGATACAGATGTGCACTACTTATGACACCACGCTTGCAGTGAATTTCTAACTATCAGTTTATTTACATTAACATTCCCCATGTTACACCCACAGACAGTCATTAAATTTAACACATTTACAACTTGACTGAAGAAAATAATACCTTTGAGAAGTCCAGAGTTATCGATGGGTCCAGGATAGACATTTTGATCTCCCATCTGGTATTTATCCCAACTGTCAAAGCCAACATATTTTTTCCACTGTTTGAACCAGCGACTATCTACTAGATACCTAGAAAGGAAAAGAAACTGGTTAATTAAAACACCTGGAAATACAAGAATCGCAACAGATCAATCTCCTTTTGTTATTTCATTTTGTATTAGAGAACATGTTCCCTTCAAAAAACCACTGAGAACAAGAATAGTTTGAAATTACAGCCATACTGTCACTAGTACTTGGAAGGAAAGACTTCATTCGTACAAAAGATTTTCATTGTTAAATAAGTAGTACTGACATAAAAACAGAAAAACAATCCCCGTAGCACTTTACAAAAGCATTCAAATGATAAAAATTCAAGAAAACCCTTGTCAACTGAACAAAACTTAAAAAAAACCAACCAAACAAACAAAAAAACCAACAACAATATAAAACTCAATAAAAAATTTAAGGTACAATGTGATAAGACAAAAGTATAAAAATGGCTCTTTTAGAAATCTACAAACACAATATACACTTTAGTGGTTTCTGAAAGGGAGGAAAACTTATCATTAAGGATTCTAAACGTTGATTGTACTAGTTACAATCAAACCTAAAAACAGTAGTTTATCAGCTCCGTTTCAACACTACACTCGGGACTGACTTCACAGCAGTCTTACAGTCTCTGGACATCATTCTAGCATGTAACCAGCTTCACTTGCAAGAACACCCAACAGCAGAGGCTGAGGAGACGCTTACGGCTCTGTGTGTAAGGCACATTTTCAGGGATCACCATCCTAACATTTTTGGCTTACCACATACAGCACTAGAGAAATAAAAAACCCACAGTTATGTCTGAAAATAGCTAAAGCAAAGGCACCAACTAACAAAACCTTCTAATTCTTAAAGAATATTCATGAGCAATTTCCTTCCCTAAAAGTGGATATAAAGAAGTCTGCAATGCCTCAATCCCACTGCCAGTTATGCAACTCAAAGCTCTCACACTGAGAACTTTCTGAGGTAGTAATTCTTAAATAAACCCACTTTGCAAAATTTTACTTAATTTAACATCATATAGTACAATATATCTTGATCATATTTTTCCATTCAAAATATGATCTTTCCATATCCTCCCCAGCTAAATTTGTTTTTAAAAGCCATAAATATATACAAATGAAAAAAAAATCACTCAGTAAATTTTGGACTTTTCCTTCATTGCAATTTAAGATACTAAAACATGTGACTTGCTTTCTCTGCAGATAAATGTCACACCAAGAGACATTTTCCCTATTTCATTCATCTACGTATTTATCATTGTCCCAATTCTATAGTGTTTTAATTACCTTAATCGTGATACTGTTTAGAACATTTCCTTCAGCTTATTGCTCTAATTGCCTCAGTTACATGTGGCCATTTGTGTTTTCAAAAGAATTTTAAATAAACTTATCAGGTTACACACACACACACACACACACAAAGAATATGATTGGAATCGCACTGAACTTAACAGAAAAATTTGGGAGAACTGTGGATTTAGTCTTTTGATCTACAGGGATGGAATTTTTCTCAATTACTCAGGTACTATTTAATGTGTTTTAATAAATGTTAACAAAATATTTTCACTATTAAATAAGTAGTTACTATTTGAGGTCAAGTACTGACATAAAAAAACAGGAAAATAATCCTGTAGCACTTTATAAAAAACATTCAAATGATAACAATTCAAGAAAATCCTTGTTAATCAAGCAAAAACTGAAAAAACCATAGAGAATCTCAGTTTCTCTAGAGCTTCTTTTCCCAGGCATGGTGGCTCCTGTTTGTACTCCCAGCATCCATGAGACTCAGGCAGGAAGACTAAGTCTGAGCTCAGCTTGGATTTGAGACATACCACACTACCTCCAAACCAAACCAAACAAGATCAGTTTCCAAGCAATTACAGTTTATAGTTCTTGGTAGTTAGTGCACAGAAATGCACAGTTTTATTATTTTTAATTGATACATAGAATCCCTGTCTATGTTTATGGGGGTACCATGTGATGTGCCATACATGTACATAGTGCAATGTTTAAATCAGCAAAAACATGCTTCCCTCAGCATTTATCATCTCTTTACAGTAAAAAGATTCAAAGTGTTCTTGTAGCTTTTTGAAATATACACTACATAATCATTATCTACAGCACCATAGTACAACACCAGAACTTAGTCCAAACAACTTAGTGTCCACTGATCAAACTCTCCCTAGCCTCTCCACTTCTCCCAACTGCTCTAACCCTTAGACTCCGCATTTGAGTAATTCCTGTTTTTGAACCTGCCGTATTTTACTAATATCATGTCTACTGCTGCAGATTACAGGATTTTTATCCTTTTGTAAAAGGGAAAACAGCATCCCACTCTGTACTTGCATTACATTTTCTTTATCCAGTCATTGGTTGACGATGGGACACTGAGGCTGTTTACAAGAAATGATTAAAAAAAAAAAAAAGCAAAAAAATCTCATATCTACTGGCTGTCTAAGTCCTTAATAGTTTTATTTTGTTGGAAATGCCCTTGAACTTTTCCTTTTCTCTCAAATCTACAGCCCAGTCTGACCTGGATCTCCTGCATCAGACTCAGGAGTGATGGGGCTCCTCTTGATTTTTTCAGTGTAAAAAAGTTACAATGTTGCTGTAGATCATGTTCTAATTCAGTTTTCACTTCTCTTACCCAAATCACTGACCAGGACTGTCTAGGGTAGAAGATGAAAGAGCCTTTTTTCTTTTTTGAGATAAGATCTCATTGTACAATCCTGGTGTACTTGCAACTAGGTATCGAGACAAGGCTACCTTAGAACTTCCTGTCTCTGCCTCCCTGTGCCACCACATCCGGCCAGAAAGAAACACTCTTGTTTTTAATAGAACTATCTAAATTTCTACCATTTGATAAAATAATTTGCTATAGTTTTTGATAAATGTTAGAGAAACTACCTTCTATTTAACATGTTTTTATCATTTCATTTATCATGATTAAATATTGAATGTGCGAAGTTTTTTTTTAATTAAAAACAAATAGGGTAACTTTTCCATTACTTTTCAAAGGTTAGTTTTGTGAGGATGGAGATGGTCTGTTCCTAGACATTTGGTAGTACTGACATCCAAGTTTGTTTGAGAGTCAACATTTGTTTTGATCCCCAGTTAATTTTCTTAAACAATTTTGGCTTTTACATTTATCATGGGGACACAGATACCCTAACTGTCTTAAATATCTAATAGAATTAAAAGCAGAAATGTGAGCTTGAAATGCCATTAATACTATAATTTAAAATGTAGAATTCACGAAACAGTATCCTGTTACAGGCTCCTATATTTTATTTACAGAATTGTATAGAAATGTCTTGGAAACTTGAACGTGCTAGGATGCAATTGTAATGTGAGGTGAATCCTAACGACAACAAGAACACCATCTCCTGCCTATCAGGATGGTGTTCTTCAAAGAGCTGGAGAGGATGTGGAGAAAAAGCCACTCAGGCTTTGGGAGGAATGCAAATGGTGCATGACTGTGGGAAACAGTACAGGAGTTCCTCAAACTCATACAAAATAAGTAACTATATGTGATCCAGCAACCCACTTCACGAAACACATATCAAGACGCTGAAGACACATATGCACTGCCATGTTCACTGCAGCATCACTTTAAGACACAAAAACAACCTAAATGCCCACAGACAGAGGAGCCGATACAGAAGACATGAAGGAAATCCTGCTATACGTACTAACACAGAAGCACCAGGAGGGCTTGTGCCAAATGGAATAAACCAGTTTCTACTTACATGAGGTATGCAAAATATCCACAGTAAAAGAGAGTAGACAGTAATGGCAGGGGACACGAGGGGAGAAATAACTTGCTGCTCGGTGCCTATACAGTCTCAATTACATATGAGGACTGTTCAGATGAGCTGTACGTTGTGCTTCCAGTTAACAATACTGTACTGCAGGGCAGATTTCTTGTCAAGAGTTCTTATCACATAGCCATGAGATAGTGACGTGGGTAGACATACACTGCCACACCTGACAACCTGAGCTCCATCCCCGATACACACACAGCACAAGAGGAGAACTCATCCTCCAATTTGTTCTCTGACTTCCACGTGAGTGCTGGGGGATGTCCACATACCACTCCAAGTCAATGAATGTAGTCAATGCTTCTTAAAAAGTTCTTATCACCATATAAAGTAATAGATGAGGGTCCAGTTTGAACACATGCAGTGTTTTATATAGAAACAGGCAGAACTAGGGTGAAGCCAGAGACATGCCTTTGGACCTGAAACACGAATGCCTCTTAAATCTGGTGTCCTAGAAGAGATGTGCAAACAAAGAAAACTACTTGCCTGTACTTAGCCTACAGAAATGTACAAGTACACATACCTTAATTTACTATGTGTTATAAACCATACACTTCTCACCTGCTATTAAAATCTCCTGGCACATGCTGGAAAATCCACCCAGCACCAATTTATAGTAACCCACAAGCTGTAATACTTCTCATTTCCACCTATAAGCAATTCTCATCTTTCACAATAAAATTTCGTACTTATTTTGGCATTCATATATTTCTTAACCACTTACACTAAAACTGTGCGATCACTTCTACAAGGCGTTTTCCCCCCTCTCAAGACAGGGTTTCTCTGGGTAGTTCTGGCTGTCCTGGGTCTCGCTCTGTAGATCAGGCTGGCCTCGAACTCACAGAGATCCACCTGCCTCTGCCTCCCGAGTGCTGGAATTAAAGGTGTGTGCCACCAACGCCTGGCTAAGGCTTTTTTTAAGTATCACTGACAGAGTTCTGAGTCTTGTACCCTACTTTCAATTCTGTATGTCTCATAATTTAAAAATTGTTATTATTGATTATGTATGGGTATTTTGCCTTCATGTTTGTCTATGTAGCACATGCATTCAGTACCTAAGGAAAACGCCAGATCCACTGGAACTGGAGTCACAGACGTGTGTGAGCTGCTACACGGTTCCTGGGACTCCAACCTGAGTCCTCTGGAACAGCAGCAAGTGCTCTTAGCTGCAGCACCACGTCTCCAGCCCCCTCCCTGGTCATTTTTAACTGTGGTCATCTGCATAGCAAGGTGGTTCATAGAAACACAAGCTGTGTTACAGCAGAGCTGCTCCAAAAATTATACATGGATGGGAGAATAGAAGTGAGGGGCTGGCAATACAGCTAAGAGTTAGAGCCCCTGCCTGATAACACCCCTGGGTTCACGTGTGTGTGTGTGTGTGTGTGTGTGTGTGTGTGTGTGTGTGTGTGTGAAACAGAGAACAATTTTCAGGGGTTGATTCTCCCCCTTTCCTGTGGGATCCCGGAATGGAACTCAGGACATCAAGCTTAAGTAGCAAGTGCTTTTATACGATAAGCCATCTTGCAGGCCCCAGAACCTTCTGTTTAACAAAAGACTTCCCCAAATAAAGGAATCAGATACAGACTGGGGAAGATATTGTTTTGCATTTAAGTGAAAAAAGGAAAAGAAAAATAGGTAATATCTAGAACAGGAAATTGGAATGGTTTCTACACTCAATAAGATAGATACTCAACAAGGTAAAGGGAGTGTAGTAGAATATTATTGTAAGGTTTGTTACTTCCGTTTATGCTGCATTTGTTTAACTCTGTGAAGCTGTGTTACCATACCTGTCTAAAACGCCTGATGGTCTAATAAAGATCGGAACAGCCAATAATAGGCAGAAGAAAGGAAAGGTGGGGCTGGCAGGCAGAGAGAATATAGAGGGAGAAATCTAAGGAGCGAGGAGTCAGAGAAGGAGGAGAACATCAGGGACAAGCCACCTAGCTACACAACCAGCAAGCCACGGACTAAGAGTAAGATTTACAGAAGTTAGAGAACGGGAAACACCCAGAGGCAAAGGGTAGATGGGATAATTTAAGTTAAGTAAAGCTGGCTAGAAATAAGTCAAACAAAGGCCAGGCATTTATAATTAAGTATAAGCCTTGGTGTGTGATTTATTTGGGAGCTGGGTGGTGAGCCCCCCAAAAGAGTAAAGGGGGGGGGGATGCAAATTAACACCACGAAGAAACATTTTTATTTCAATGAAACTGAACAAACAAGCAAATATATACAGATGTCAATATTAAATATGAAGACCATGTATAGTAAATTAAGAATGTTTATGCTGCTAGAAGGGAGCTTGCAGGAATAAGTAAGAACCCTAACTTCAGAAAATACTGACAATATCTATTAAAGATGAAGATGTACCACATAAATATCTACAGGGAGAGTTAATTTCTATTCTACAAAGACTCTTGCTCATATTTACAAGAATAAACTGGAAAAATATTAATGGCAATAACATGATGAAAGTTGGAGAAAATGAAAATAGGCCCCATTCATATGGAAATATCACATAAAATGTAAACAAAAACAAATAAGTGTACATGTAATATTAATAAATCTCAAAATTACAATGATGTATGAAAAAGGCCACAAAAAGATACTTTCCATATAACGCATGTTAAGGAAATGTATACATGCACACACAGTACAATCATAGAAAAATTTAAGATATGCTACAGATACTGTTACATAAACCCATGGATACATAGTAAAAGTATGAAGGTGATTACAAAGCTTAACTTTGGAACTGTGGCTGATTCAGCAAGGGGAGGGAGCAGGATTATGGAGACAGGTTGACTGACCTGTATCTGTAGGAGGTACACACAGGCACGCTTTTACATTTTCTCCAGACAATTCTCTCTCAATTAGTAGACAGCTTCACTAGATACTTTATAAAAAGCTGGAAGCTCTGACGCCTGTCTCAGCTTCCTTCTTCCTTACACATGTGGACAATGTAACTCTTCAAACTCCAGGCCAATTGTTTGACTCCTGTCTTTGGACCTAAAGCTCCTGTTGGAGACTTTCCCAACCGACAGCTTCTTCTCTTATTTCTCTTTCTGGCTTCTCACCCAGCATATAAACAGGTTTCTCTCCCTCTTCTGTCACTCCCAACTTAAATGCTGGTTTTTAGCCTGCCCCCATCCAAGTACCAGTGTCACCAAGCCCTACTCTCTGCATCTCTCACTGTGTGCCCTCCGGATTCTGTAACTCACTCTAGCCACCAACACCTGCAAAGCAGGGCTAGCTCTCAGTTCTTGTTATTTCCAATTAACAAGCCATGTCAACTAGAATTTTCCAGACACCTCAACCCCAAGTTTCCAATCTTCACATCTACATTTACTAATTTTTATTATCATTTAAACAAATCATTCCACCAGTAGTTTAATTTAAGCTAGAAGCCCAGCTCCCTCTATGTAACCAGTAACCAAGCACTTTCCGGACATTCCTGGCCATTTGGTGCTCTCCCCTTTATTATCATCAAGAACCACATTTGTGTGCCTCACCACTTCCACCATTTTTAGTGGCACAAATGACTGAAATAGTTGTTTGATTTCTCTCTCTGCCTCATATTTTTCTCACATTTGTTCTCCCTTCTACAACTGGACTTTTCAAGGTTTTTGTATTAAGGGTGGGGTATGGTAAAACCACTGAGCAGATGTGGAAGCCAGAAAACACTCGAGAACTGGTTCTCATTTCATCATGTGGGTCCCAGGGATACAACTCAGGCTGTCAAGTGTGGTGTAAAGCACCCTTACTTGCTGAGCTGTCTTACTGGCCCTGCTGCAAGTCTATTAAAAATCAAAATCATGGCCGGGCAGTGGTGGCACACGCCTTTAATCCCAGCACTCAGGAGGCAGAGGCAGGAGGATCTCTGTGAGTCTGACGCCAGCCTGGGCTACCAGAGTGAGTTACAGTAAAGGCACCAAAGCTACACAGAGAAACCTTGTCTCGAAAAAAACAAACAAAAAAAAATCAAAATTATGAGTTCACTCCTTTTTACTTACTTCTTACTTTTTTTGGAAGACAAGTTCTCATGAACCCCAGCTTGACTTAAACGTTCTATGTATCCAGGATGCCTCTAATTCTCATGCCTTCCCAAGTGATAGAATTAAAGAGTATATCACCATACCTGGCTTACACAGTGCTGAAGAATCAGAATCAGGACCTTGTGCATGTTGGGGACGGGCTCTACCAACTGGATTACAGCCTTAGCCCATTCTTTTAAAATGAGATTATACTTGTAAGTAATAAAGCAAGAATCTTTATTTGAAAGTTGTCAGCATCAATCTATACAAATCAAAAAGTATTAAACACATATCCACAACTGCTCTAGTTTCCTAAACCCTCCTCCGGTGTTTCCCCATATTTCTGCAGACCTCTGTTACACCTGGACTACTGCTAAATCACTTACTGGTCCCTATAAAGCTTCTTAAATTTGCTTCTGAATATGAATGAAATTCCAAAAAAAAAAAAAAAAAAAAAAAAAAGACAACTAAAATTCTTCAATCTCACCTCCTCATACTCCCACAAAAACAAATCTGAGGATTTTATTGTTGTTGTTACTGTAGCATTATTGTATTTGAAGACTATCTTAAAATTGACTACACTCCAGAGCCACTGAAAATTACTGTTCAGACCACAACACTACACTGTCTTTCTTGGGGCATGCAAAATATTCAGCATCACAGAACCTGTGTATGGTGGTCAGGAACTGGCTCTCCCTTTCCACTATGGGGTCCTGAGAGTTAAACTCAGGTTACTTTTAATACTCTTAATAACAGAACTTTTTTTTTTAACCTGATGGAGCATTTCAGGTACATCCAATCCTCCCAACAAGCTCTGTGGGCGTGTGAACAGTGTGCCTGCAGAGTAACTAGTACTTTATTATAAATCAAGTATTTTGTTTCTTTGAACTCAGACTTCCAGTGTTTTAGTAAAACCAAAGACAACTATGAGGTAGTTTTCCAGTAAATCAGTGGCCTGGTTTATTGCTCTTCATATCTTTCAGATTTCAGGCATTTCTAAACCTACTTTCTGCTATGAATCTTAACTCCATCAGTGAGAAAGAACTAATTTTTATGACCCATTTTTAAACCTAAGATAAGACAAATAAGGAACTCAAGAAGGAGGCCAAGTATGGTTGTTCTTCTGTTCGTCCAGAAAGTCAGTACACACTCACTGATCCCTCAAATACGAGGCCACATTAAAAGGACGCCACAACTCTAGCTGCCATGAGAGTTTGGATGAGCATGAGAACAAGGAACAGCAATTAGTAATGTTTGTCCTTTCCTGCACAAATTCCCTGATCTAACGTTGTATAATAACTTTTTTTTCTACTGGACAAGAGCTAAGGACAGAGGGAAGGATGGAGGGAGGGAAGGAATAAACAAAAGAGCATAAGAAATAGAAGGACAGCCCTAAAAATAATCCTTACAACCAACCTCTCTTAAAAAATTACATCATGTGCAGGCACCCAATAGTCTTGAGGATAACTCTCTGAATACTCTTGCCCTGAATTTAGCATTTATTATTCCACAAATGTTTGTTTTTTTAACATAACGGTATTTCCAAACCAAATATACATTCTATTGAATGTTTGCAAACTTTAAGTATGGATAACTGCTTTTCACTAGAGGAAGTAGTGTGGGCTAAGCATCCTTTCAGGACGTCACTCACTTTCCAGTTGCTGAAGGGGTTCTAGTATTTGTTAGAGCTTATTAGATAGAAACAATTAAAATGTCTTTTTGATAGTCAGCATATCTATCTATCTATCTATCTATCTATCATCTGACTGTCTGTCTATCCATCACTGCTCCACACAGTGCACGAATGTATGTATGTATATATGTATGTATGTATGTATGTATGTATGTATGTATCTATCTATCTATCTATCTATCTACCATCTGTCTGTCTATCCATCACTGCTCCACGAATGTATGTATGTATGCATGTATCTATCTATCTATCTACCATCTATCTGTCTGTCTATCCATCACTGCTCCACGAATGTATGTATGTATGTATGTATGTATGTATGTATCTATCTATCTATCTACCATCTATCTGTCTGTCTATCCGTCACTGCTCCACACAGTGCACGAATGTATGTATGTATGTATGTATGTATGTATGTATGTATGTATCTATCTATCTATCTACCATCTATCTGTCTGTCTATCTATCACTGCTCCACACAGTGCACGAATGTATGTATGTATGTATGTATGTATGTATCTATCTATCTATCTATCTACCATCTATCTGTCTGTCTATCCGTCACTGCTCCACATCTGTCTGTCTAATTCCATCACTGCCTCCACGAATGCTATGTTATGTATGGGCATGTATCTATCTATCTATCTACCATCTATCTGTCTGTCTATCTATCACTGCTCCACACAGTGCACGAATGTATCTATCTATCTATCTATCTATCTATCTATCTACCATCTATCTGTCTGTCTATCCATCACTGCTCCACACAGTGCACGAATGTATGTATGTATGTATGTATGTATGTATGTATGTATGTATCTATCTATCTATCTATCTATCTACCATCTGTCTGTCTATCCGTCACTGCTCCACACAGTGCACGAATGTATGTATATATGTATGTATGTATGTATGTATGTATGTATGTATCTATCTATCTATCTATCTACCATCTGTCTGTCTATCCATCACTGCTCCACACAGTGCACGAATGTATGTATATATGTATGTATGTATGTATCTATCTATCTATCTATCTATCTATCTATCTACCATCTGTCTGTCTGTCTATCCATCACTGCTCCACACAGTGCACGAATGTATGTATATATGTATGTATGTATGTATCTATCTATCTATCTACCATCTGTCTGTCTGTCTATCCACCACTGCTCCACACAGTGCACGGATGTCACAATGTGCACATGGTAGCAGAAAGGCAACCTCCAGGAACTGGCTCTCTTTCCACCATGTGGGTCCTGAGACTCAAACATGTGGGTCACTAGGGTCAGCCCCTTTATTTGTTCAGCCAGCTTCCTGGCCCTTATATAGGTTACATACACAGTAAATCCTGTTTGTACCTGTAGGTCATACAAGGTTAAAATTCAGGAGAGAGATCTCTGAGTAAAAAGACATACAACATTCACTGTCTCTAGAAATGCATGGGAAAGTGGGAGGGAGTCTGTGGACAAGATTATTAATGAGAATAAAGAAACACTGAAGTAGGAAGGGCAAACAGCTAGAACAAAGTTGCTGAAGCAGTTTGGGCAGAAGTGGGAGGTAACTGCTAACTATATGGGGTTTCTTTTGGGATGATGAAACTATTCTAAAGTTAATTTTGATGTATATACTCAGAGGAATGCCCACTCTTAGTGGGAATACTGTGTAGTACATAAATTATATCAAAATAAAGCTCAACGTGTAGAGAGATTATACAGCTATATTAAGAAATGTCTTTATAGGGATCAAATTTGAGTTCTTTGAAATAAGTATCAATCATCAAGGAAAGGGCAGGATGGCCCAACCGTTACAGGTGTTTGCCACCAAACCTGAAGACCTGAGTTTGATCCCCGGACCCACAAGAGCAGACTCCAGCAAGTTGCCCTCCACTCTCTACATCTGCACCCGGACACACACGCCCACACACACTTACACAATAAATACATATGATGAAATTTTTAGAAAAGAATCAGGAAGATGATTGAAATAAACAAAGTGTAACCTAAAGTCCAATGATACAGGAAATGGTAAATAATTTACAGGAAATGGCAACCCCACCTGCATCAAGTCAGAAGGTGTAAGGCACAGACTGGAAGGACAGAAACTTCTACAGGTTCCCCATACGGACAACAGTTGTAAATGGTGTTAACTAACGTGATGACAACGTTGGCTCCTCTTGACTTTAATACCGTTAAGTGTTTACTTTTAAAGAGTCAATGAGTATGGCTCAGTCACTCACAGGAAAGTATACAGTTAGAGTCTTCTGGGGGCTAAACTGCTTAGGTTAGAACACCCCCCAAACTTATTCAGAATATGACTGTGTACACTTTACTCCAGTTTCTCTACAAAAATGATGCTACTTATTTCATACACATAAGAAAGCTCTTAATACACAAGCAATATTTTTGTAAACCACAGCCACAGATTTATATATCCTCTCAGAATCTCAACGTTCAACATTAAATTTATTCAATATGAATAAAATTTTTCTATATCAAGTAAACCTCTTGACTAATCTGTTACTTTGTCAAGCTGCAAAAACAGATCTTGACAGTAATAGAAAAAACCCAAATCATCAAATAAATTATCTTTTACCACATTAAAGGACGCTGTTGCTCTTTTTTCATGCAGTTAATAAATTTTGTCTTGAATATTCCCAGGCTTTGATTGAACCACCTCTATAACTTAGAATACTCTGGCTTCAAAGACACTCTTGGGGTAACTGTGAGAGCCTTTTTGTGGGTACTTCTGCTAAACAATTTTCTATAGCAGTGAAGAATTACCCACCCACCCCCTACCCCTGTGCCCCAAAGCTTGGTCTGTCAAGCTCACAGAGGGTGGAAGAGGCAGTTGGTATTTTCAGCTCTCCTGCTGGAGAAGAGAAATAGGTCCAGCTCCCTTTCTGTTTGCAAAGTGATAAGGGACCAGGTAGGAGGCTGCAGGATAATTCACATGGTGTAAAAACTCCTCATGTGGGCATGGGGAGCTGTGCTCAAGTCCCCCAACTCTCCTGAAGATAGCAGACAGAGACAGGGGAATGAATCCCTGGACGCTCACAGGCTAGCCATCCTGGTATGCAGAGACAAACACCACAGAAATCCCATTTTAAGTGGAAGGTGAGGACCAACACCAAGGTTGTTCTCTGAACTCACATGCACTCACGGCACGCACATGCCTACAATTCACTCTCCTGAGTAAAAAATAAACAAATCTATGTAGAATCTTAGCGATGGAAGGCATTACAGACAGTAATCAATTACAAATTACTCCTAAAAGGGTTTCCTACTTTACTTCACAGTCTGAATTTATTGAAGAGCAATTCTTGCTGCTGCCTTCCTTATATACTGTACTGTGCATTAGAAACTGAGGCCAGTTCCTAGTTTACTAGAAAACCTATTTGAGGGTCTTTAGTAGCAATTTTTTTTTTTTTTTTTTTTGGTTTGAACTAGATGATAGAATTGAAAGAAATTCAAATTTAAAGATGTTGTCATCTCCTCATCTTCAGACTAGATAAGAAAGTCTAAAGAAGTCACTTCAGGGGAATAAATGAGAGACAGATTGTGAATTAAACGGTAACCCCGAGAATGAAAATGGGGACAAGCTGGAACAACACAAGTCAAGGGAAAACAAAGCCAGGAACCGAAATGCCGAGCAACTTGAAAATGTTTATCTAAGAACTAAGAAGAAAGGACAACAGCCACTGTATGAATTACATCCAAGTAGTAACAGCATCCAATTATTAATACTTCCTACGATTTTAGAATTATACCCAGGTATTTAAACAAGCTCAGAAAGCCAATGGAGTTCAGGGCGTGTACTTTGAGGGCACACACTCGTAAGGAGTTTAGAACAGTGGCTGGCACAGACTAAGCAAGTCAATAAATGTTCATTTACAGTGGCATTATCATGCAAACCACTGGCAAGCCAATGAATTCCTCTCCAATTCCTCACCTACAGGAAAGAAATAACAATCCGTTTGCTAGCACTTATTTTAAGGGGCGTCCTGTATTAGTTGTTTTAGGAAGCTCCTCTTCCTACTCTGCCCACACACCCAACAGTTTACACTACCTTCCAACAATATGACTGATATGCCTCGTAACAGTGATTCTCCAGAGGAGAAAAGAACCGTGTTAAACTCATGATGGAACAGGCATAAGCAATGACAAGACAGCACAACCGACTGTTCAGTAGCAGTGGAGCCATGAGGCTTTTTACGACACTCATGAAGTGTCAACTTGGCTACACACCCTCCTTTCTCTTAAAAATGTTTTTTGACTTTACAAATTTTTTTCTGCTGGTAAACATGAGTCATAAACTATTTGTTTTTAAAATGCTAGACTGTTCATAAGAACTTCATGTGTCTGTGGCAATACACAAATGCTTTTAAAATATTGATAGAATCCTAAAATATTCTACACTACAAGACCTTATTACCATGTTTGTTGTGATATTTCTGTAAAACAGTGAGAATGGGCCTTACTACTCTGAATTTATGATTACTGATCATTAAAATTCAAAAGCCTAAATAGTAATGATCATAGGTAATCTTGTCTCCAGAGTGTTCATTCAAGATGACAATTGCTCTATCTATCTGGTTATTTGCCCGTTGGTCTGTAGTCATCATTTAACTTCCAGAAGCAAGATGCTAAGATTTCCTACACACTCCATCACATAGGAACGGAGCAGCCACAAGAGACAAGTGTGGGATAAAATGCTAGAATTCTGTTGCTAAATATAAAATGGGATCTCTAAAGAGGAAAAGAAGTCTCTTTTTCTCCTTAAATTAGAACTATTTTAAATGAATCTTTAAAAGTAAGAGGCAGTTTAGTACAGCGATTTAAGGGCATGAACTTCAGCTCCAAACTACTTATGGTCAAATTCCAGCTGTCATGTGAAGGTCTCTGAGTTTAGGGTTCCTATTTTGTCAAATGTGCACAGCAGCAGCAGTTCCTTGAATTTTAGCAATGAATAGTTAAGTCAACATACACTTGGAACGTCACCTGGGCAGTTTGTGTTTTGAAATGTAAAACCATAGGCTATGGCTCCACAAGCTGACTTTTCTTATACAAGCAAGAAAAATAACCATCACAAACCACTTTGTAAAAAATCATATTTTAAATGTACCAATGGGGAAATTGTATGATTTGGAAACAACAAGCCTAGATGTCATGAAATAAATTAAATCAGTGTATACCTCTAGATTTTGGCCAAAAAGGACTCATTAACCCTTGACTCACTAGCAAGCTTGTAATGAAGAGTTAAACTAAGTAAACTTGCTTCTCTACTATTTTAAGCATCTAAATAAGAATATGCTTTGATGTGATTACTTTCTATTTAATTTTTACTAAGATGCCAATATCTCTTAAGTTTTGCTTTCTATTTTCATTTCCTGTAAGTGACACAACATATGCCTCACTTCACTTGGTGGCAAACACCAAACTTCTTTTGTGAGTATACACTTGGGAATTTATGTCAATGGTGTCTTTTTTGCTAACTGAGCACATTCCTTTGAATGATTGTCAGATCATCTTGTAAGTGTCAAAGTTCCATAAACAATCAAAGAAAGCCTCAAAGGTTCCTGGGTAAGACAACAGGGAGGCAGGGAAGCTCTACAATGGGAACCAACGTCTCCTGTCCAAACCTCACTGTTGAGATTCTCTGAAAATGTATTGAAACAAAACTACGACATGCTAAATGACGACACACCAAGTTAAGGCTACTCTCCAGTTACTTAAACCTACTAGGCTTACACAAACAAGCAACACGGCTAATCTGGTTAACTACACATTACTAATAAACACAACTCGGCTACTCTGGTTAACCACACATTACTAATAAACACAACACAGCTAATCTGGTTAACTACACATTGCTAATAAACACAACACAGCTCATTTGGTTAACTTTACATTACTAATAAACACGACACAGCTCATCTGGTGAACTACACATTACTAATAAACATGACACAGAAATTACTGAAAATGATTGGCAGATACAGTTTAGTGAAACTTTACACATCTATTCATAAAAGGTTCATTTTGAAAAAAATCTCAAAAAGGAACATTTTACAACTCATAACTTCCCTTGTACCTCATTCAACTACCACTCCTTAGGTTCCTAAAGAGCTTATAAGTAATTAAGCATGAAAATTAAACACTTTTTTTTAATCTTACCAGGAATCCTGCCCCCACGTGTATCTTAAAGGTGTCTTTAATTTATCCTAAGTTAAACTTTCTAATTTATCCTAAGTTAATTCTTTTTCTGTCATTGCTAAATTCTAGTTTGACTTTGCTTGTGGCTTTCTGAATGTCCTGTCAGAACTGAAACAGAGATGAACACATAGGAGACTGTTCACCCCTTATGTAGATGACTGTCAGTTTGCTGTCTCACTTTCTACAGGTGTAACCCTAGTATCAATGTGAATGGACTTCTTATTACAAATCTAGTACCAATTATAAAAAATGTTTCTTTTCCTCTCAGACTTGTGTATTCCATTTGCTGTAAAAAATCACTCACATTACAAATAAACAAGCCGATATCAAGCAGAATCAAATCTTTTTATTTGCCTTGGTATTTGAGTCAGTCACCATTATAAGTAACTCCTATTCGAAAAGTGCTCAAGAGCTAATTGCTGAAATTTAACACATCTGACTATAATTTCAAAAATATGTACTAAGTTCAAGATTATGATAAACCTATCCTTTTTTTTCTTAGTAGCCCAATCAGCAATCAGTTTTTCACAGATGATCATATGCAAGTGCCCAAACAACGTTCCATCTGCCTATAGCCAGCTATAAAATGGAAGGGTTTGCCTAAATAACCCAGAAAAGGAAATCACCAATCTGAACTTGTTTTTTTTTTTTTAAGTATTAAAAGACAACTATTAAGTTTCAAAACAAACTCAACAACTAAATTATCATTAAACATCCCTATCAATTTAGAACTTGTAAGTTCATTATCAAATTGTACTTTCCAAATTACTGTTTCTTGGGGGGGGGGGCACAACACGGGACCACATGGGACCTCCCAATTTACACACGAACTGATTCATGCACCAAAATGGTTTCTGCAAATTCCTAATACCATGTTGTGCATGCATTTTCCTGCCACTCACACCAATGGTTCTCAACCTGTGGGTCAGGACCCCTAGAGCAGCCTAACCTAGGTTGGTCACCTGAGACTATGGTAACAGTAGTAAAATTACAGTTACGAAGTAGCGGCAAAAATAATTTTATGGCTGGGGGTCACCACAACATGGGGAACTGTATTAAAGGGTGGAAATGTTAGGAAAGTTAAGAACCACTGATTTACACAAAAGAGAAAATTAACAGGAAGGTGAAACTTCCACATTTAGCTCCTGCCCAAAAAGTGGCCTTCAGTTTCCTTTTCGAAATGAAAGCACTGTAATAACTCAAAATGAACTTAACTTCTTTGTTTTAACATAGCTTACAGTAACTGTCAAGAAGTAAAAATACACTCGCTTAAAAAGTAGCCAACTTTATAAAATGTTTAATGTCCACAAAACACTTATTTCTTAAAACATACTGCAGCGTCAACACCAATTATACAGGATATTGCTCAGCTCACAGAAACATTAAAGAGAAAAATAACTACACTTTAAATATGTAGATTTCTATTTTATAGATTGCCACATTTGTATTTGTATGAAGCAATGAATGGGTAAATTTGTTTTTTGTTTTTTTAAAGTTCTTCAATATACAAGAGAACATGCTTGAATTTATCTTTAAGGCTTCACAGGCCAAGTGAAACACAGATGTTCTAGGGAATACCCGAATTCTACACAGTAATAAACGTGGTAGAAACACCAGCATATAAGCAATAATGACTTAAGCCACTGAAAGCTCATACCGCTTGCTGTAATGCAACAAGTGTTTCAAACCATTAAGGGTCTTAATTACAGAAACTCTATGCAGCCTTGCAAACTAAGATCAAAGTACTCAAATTCGGGTCTCCACACTGTCACCTATTAGCGTACTTGAAAACGCTTTCAATCCCACAGCATTTGTTAGGGATTAATGGGAGAAAATAAAAAGATTACCAAAACGTAGTATTTCGTGAGTACCAGATTATTTCAGAAAATTTAACTGAATCAATATAGAACACACACAATAAAATTGTTACTGTCCACTTAACAGGTGGGTACGGAGGTGCACAATGGCTTAAATGAATGTGCTTCAAAGTCACACTGCAAGGTAAAAAAAAAAAAAAAAAAAAAAAGGGTGGAACTGTGAAATAAATCATATCTAAGTCTCTTTCCCCTAAGCCACACAGGAGTACCTGAACAAACACTCGGAGAAGCTATAAACCACTGGTATGGCGACAGAGAGAAGGGAAAGTAACTTAAAAAAAAAAAAACAAAAACAAAAAAACAAACAGGCACACTACCCTTCCCTTAAAACAGTACTTTCCCTTCATCGGACATAGCCACCTTTTTATTTAAGTTATTCAACTGCTTTGGCTAACAAGTATTAACATTTCTACATGCTCCCTCAAGTTCCAAGCTTCTTAGGACTTATCTACTTGGGTTTTTTTTGTTTTTTGTTTTTTTGTTTTTTGCAGGCCTACGCTCTCCCCCAAACCGGGGCGAAGGGCTGCACTTCTCCACCGAAACGCTGCCGGCTTCTATCAAGCCCAGGACCACGTGGTGTCTCTCCTAAACCCAAGGTCCCTACAACGCTCCCTCCCTTGGACAAGGAAGTGGAAATGAGGGGGATGGGGTGTGGGGGTGGAGGTGGGGGGTCCTCCTGTGTGAAGTGGATCATCCCTGACACGGACCACCTGTGTGGGTACCCGCCGCCGACATCCTGAAGCCCCGAGTACCCGGGAAAGACTCCTCCAAGAACCCCAAGCATGGGGCAACTTGGGGGGACCGACCATGCCGGCGGAAAGGCATAAAAACCGGAGAAGAGCGGCCAGAGAGGTGGTGGAGCGGCGGGACCGGGATCTGTCAAAAACAAAACCGAAAAAACAAAACCAAAAAAAACCAAACAAACAGCCCAGTGGCGGACTCACGCCGAACCACTGCACCCGATCTCTGGGAAGGCCCGAGGTGGGAGCGGCTCAGCCAGAGGGAGGAGGACCGGGAAGCCGCACAGAGCCCCAGCCGCCGCCGCCGCTTCCGCACAGCTCCGGGCGCGCACCGCCCCACCGCGAACCCCGGTCCTCCGCGCCGGTCTCAACCTTTGCCCTCCCCCCCAAAAAAAATCTGCTGCCCGGGCGGCCGCCGCCGGACCTGTCCGCACCTGTCACCCACCAGCCGGAGACACCACCAGCCACGCCGCTCCCGCCCCAAGCTCTCCGGCCCGCCTCGGGCCACCGCGGCCTCCGAGACCCGGTTCCTTACCAGGTGTCCCCTTTCCGGAGCGAGGTTTTGAGCAGCGTCGCGATGTCAGAACGCTGGGTGTCCAGGTCCGCCGCTCCGCCTTCCGCCATCTTCTTCCACTAGCGGCAGCGGAGGCGGCAGCGACGGCGGCGGCGGCACGCCCCGGAGCATTGTGGGAATGGCGTCCGCGGCCCCGCCCCGCCGGCAGGCCCGTACCAAATGGGACGCGAGGGCGGGGGAGCGAGGGGGCGTGGCTCGGGCGCCCAGAGCGCGGGCTGGCGGCGCCTGCGCTCTGCGGGCCGCTTCGGTGCCCTCCGGCTCGCCCCTGCATCCCTCCCGGCGTGGTCGCTGCCGCCGCGGCCCGGCGCTTGCACCGACGCCCCGGACCTCTGTGTTTGCACGGTTCTCGCCGCCGCCGCCGCCGGGCGCGGCATGGCGCTTGCTCTCCCTGGCCTGGCTCGCCTTTGCCCGGCTGGCCCCTCTCTTGCCCTGGCCGCCTCCCAAACCCATTTTTTTGCCAGTTCACTGCCCGCTGGAGGGCGGGGCCGGCTGAGATACGGCAGAGAGCGCGCAGTTCCGTGACTTGGGGCTTTTCCTTTCCAGCCGCAGCAGAGCCCAAGCCCACTGACGGTTGGCACAAAGAGCGCTCTGAAACCAAAGGTTTGGACGCAGTGCCTGCCCTTCCCAGGTGCCTCCGTAGGGACCTTCCCTACCTTTCCGTACCTTTCTTAGGCTCTTTGTGACGCCTCCTGTGTGTGGCGCGCGCAAACACACACACACACACACACACACACACACACACACACACCCCATACCGTAGCTGCAGTGCAAAACATGTCCCGGTGAAAGATGTATTGAATAAGTGAATAAGGCCAGGTATGGAAAAAAAAAAAAAAAAAACCTCATCAGTATCAGATTAGCATTTCCTTCGTTTAATTTCCATGGGTGTATATTCCCGAAGTTAGACTAGATAATATAAACTGCCTTTGAAGCCAACAATTACAAAGGGGGAAAGTCAGCCTCTTAAAAAAAAAAAAAAATCAAACACCAAGGTCACAGGGCAACTGGGAACGCAAGGTTATCACCCAGGTTCCAAATTCGAAGTACTCATTACCTCCATGGGAAGACTGAATTAAGATATAAAGTCCGTAAGAGCTTAAACATCTCTTTTTATAATTTGCTTTTCTGTGTATGCATGTTCACTGCTGCACTGGTGTCTACTATCATTCTATATCAAATACCAAGAGACACGTTTCCAAATTAATTGTGGCAAAACTGCTGTTTCCCAGAAGGGAGACACCCAGCCACCCCCAGTATAGCGAGCGGTATGTGATAAGTTAAAAGATGGGCAATCGTCTCTCCATTTTTAATGCCTCCTAGTTGGTGGGAGTGCTGTGGAGATGGGCGTGGCTGCGTTAGCAGGAAGTTCTGAACGCTTCCACGTGAAAGTGGGATTGAGCCGTTTAGTTTTCGTCAGTTTGACCGAATCTAAAGTCACTTGGGAGGAGGGGAACCTTAATTAAGGAATTGCCTCCACCTGAGCAGCATGTGGGCGAGTTAATGAGGCATTTCCTTCTTTAATGATTGATGTGGCAAGCCCCCTGTGGGCAGGTGATCCTGAGTTGTGTAAGAAAACAAGCTGAGCCCTTTGGTGGTGGCACACTAAACAGGAGGCTGAGCCAGGCGGATCTCTGTGAGTTCGAGGCCAGCCTGGTCTACAGAGTGAGATCCAGGACAGGCACTAAAACTACACAGAGAAACCCTGTCTCGAAAATCCAAAACCAACCAACCAACCAACCAAACAAACAAACAAAAAACCCAACAAGCTGAACAAAGCCATAAAAGCAAGCCAGTAAGAAGCCATGGTCCATGCTCTCTGCCTCATGTTTTTAAAGTCTCTAGGTTACTGTCTTGAGTACCCAGTTTGACTAACCCGAGTGTGAGCAACCCAAACCTTTTCCTCCCCCAAATTGCTTTTGTTCGGAATGTTTCGCAGAAAGCAAACTGGGCCAAGTGTCTTATCGGTGTCATGTTTTGGATGAGTCAGGGTTATGACTGCTTGTTCCTCCTGCATGGTACTTTTTTGTGTTACTTCATACTCCATGAGAGTCTAAAAGTAATTTCCATTTACTGCCGTTTCTTGTGTTATTTGACCACTCCTGATTAAAAAACTGAGTTTTTGGGGTTGGGGATTTAGCTCAGTGGTAGAGTGCTTGCCTAGCAAGCGCAAGGCCCTGGGTTCGCATCCTCAGCTTCAAAAAAAAAAAAAAAAAAAAACTGAGTTTTTCTGACTATGGACATTCTCAAGGACTCTTCCTCCCCCTCCCCCGCCTTTCCATCACTCTAAAGTGGAACAAAGTTTCCAAAGAGAGGCAACATGGTATGCAAAGAATATGCTGTATCCACAAACACATGGCTTCAGACTTCTAGGTGCCAATACTCAATCTGTCGTTTATTTATTTTATTTAAAATTTGTATTGCATTTATTTTCTGTTTATGAGTTGAGCGTGTGCATGCAGCAGCCTGTCATGGAGAGCACAGGTCAGCTTGCCGGAGTCAGTTCTTTCCACTCGGTGGGTTGCAAGGGATCAAACTCAGGTAGCTGTGACTATACCTGCTAAGCCCAATTGCCAGCCTCGATTTTTTTTTTTTTTAAACAGAGGGGAATCTCATGTATTCCAAGTTGGGCCTGTAACAGGATAACTCAGAACTTCTCAGATCCTTCTGCTCCCCAGTGCTGAGATCAAGTTCAGGACTTCCTGCTTGCTACCTATGACCTCTACCAGCTGGGTTCCATCTCTGGTCCCCCATTAAGGATTTTTTTTAAAAATGAAGGTTAAAAGAAACAATGTGTGTAGCCAATCAATAAATGTTGGTAGGAAGAGTAGGGCTGATGGCAAGATAAATTGTGTAGCCAGTGTATGTATCATATCTCAATAAAGCTATCCTTAACAAAGCATTCAGGACTTTAAAGGTAAAACTCTGTGGTCTGCTATTTTATAAGCATAACAGAACCAAGAAGTAATGCATTATTCACACCCTCTCTTCTAGTTTCCCTTCAGACAGAATGGTGGAGACCTATAGCCATGAGAGAGAAGAAAAAAAGACCCCCCCAAATCAAACAAACAAAATACCCTAACAATCTTCACCTACACTGTGCACAAAGGAGTGGGCCCTTGATAAAGATGTATCCATTCACATTATACATCAGGGTTACGAGATCATCTTGGAAATCTAACTAGTTGGCATCATAGTCAATATGTGGTTACAATGTCTTATTTAATAGGCCTGTAAAATAGCATCATTGTTCTGCCTCACTCCTCTGAGATGGGGTGTCCCTCTGAATCTAGAATTTGCCTTATTTCAGCTAGATTAGTGCCAGAGATCTGTTTCTGAAGCTTAAAATCATTTCTTTTTACATCCCTCTTGAATAAAGAGGAGAAAACAACTTCATGACCTGAAGTCACAGAGATTTTTGACTGGAAGTGAGGGATTGGTACTGTTTATGGAGAATTACTGTCTTCACTGCTGCTCTCTTGAGTTGACTTCTTCTCATGGTAAATCTTCGAGGCTGGTGATTGTTATTTTTTATTTTCTTATTTGAGTGTGTGCCTGCATGTCTGTTGGAGTGTGTGTGTGTGTGTGTGTGTGTGTGTGTGTGTGTGTGCAAACAGAGGCCAGAAGAGGGTGCCAGTGTCTTCTGTCACTCCACACATTCATTTGAGGCAGGGTCTCTCCCTGAATCTGAGACTCGAGTTTTCTTGGGTAGACTGGAGTCCCAGTAATCCTCTTGTCCTTGCCCGTCTTGGAGCAAGCAGGCTGGCATGATAGGCATGTGCCCGTTGGTTGCATTTGGGTCCTCATCACTGAGCAGCAAGCACGCTCTCTTGTTACTTCCTTAGACTCGCTGCACTGTTCCTGATAGTTAAAAAACCCAGGGATGGGCCGGGCGGTGGTGGCACATGCCTGTAATCCCAGCACTTGGGTGGCAGAGGCATGCGGATCTCTGTGAGTTCGAGGCCAGCCTGGGCTACCAAGTGAGTTCCAGGAAAGGCACAAAGCTACACAGAGAAACCCTGTCTCGAAAAACCAAAAAAAAAAAAAAAGTACCGGTTTTGAAATCTGAGCTATTACTAGGAGGGATATTTTTGATCTCCTAAGTGCTCTCTTCTCCCACTGATGTTAGAACACTCCCTTGTTCAACTTTGAGAGATTCCTGTACTGAACAAGTAAGAGATAGGGCTTCACGTATAAATATTCCACAAGAGACTAAGGCTTACAAACAAAGTGTCAGTTTAGCAAAAACAACGGTGGTAGGTTCCCCTCCAGGGCTCTATGATCTTCTCTGCTGGTTCTTGGCCAGGTTTGGCTCAGTAAGAATGAGTTTTGTGCTGTGGAGCAGGCATCCCATCTAATCAGAAAGTGCTTGGTTACTCCCAGAACTGGCACACCCATATCCCACCCGTGGGTATGTCTTGCCAGCCAGGCAATTGTTGTGGCTCCTGGGGTCTACAGCTGGGTAGGAACATTGATGACTGCCCATCCCGCAGCTCCTTGTATCACATTCCCAGCACCATGATAACTCGCCTGCAGGCACTGAGAAACTTCCAGCACCCATCTAGTGTGATTTCCTCGGTGTCCTGCAACCCAAGGGCCCTGGCATTAGCCCGTAATGTTACGGTGGCCTCTGGGGCTACCCGACCAAAACTTCTAGGGAGGGATCCTATACCTGGGGCTGGAATTCCCATTTCATAAACTTTGGCTTCTGGTAGGAGTGTTACCCATGTATTGGGGGGAGGGCGGGGTTGTACCTCTATGAAACTGTCAAAGTTTAAAAAAGAAAACCCCAAGCCTGCAGTGTCGGGTGAGCTGTGTTCAGTCTGGGGTGAACAGGGAAAGACTATAAAGTGCTGTGTTCATGAATAGTATGGAATGGAAGTAGGAGCCGGTTCTAAGGTTAGCTTTGCCAGCTTTACAGTTTTGTAGCGTTGGCGCGATGAGCCCCCTGATGGCTCAGTTTCCCTTCTCCTCGCTCTTCTGTGGGTTGTACCCTTCTGTAACCCCCACCCACTCGTTCTTATTCGTCTTTCAGGGTTTTTTTTTTTTTCTCTTTCTGTTATATAATTGTGTTCTTTCCCCTCTCCCCACCACCGGCTCCCTAAACAGCTAGAAGGCAGCGCAAAGGTGGGGGAGTAGCGCAAACACCAGACTAGCGTGTAGTAAAATGCCTGATCTGTTAATGATATTTTGAAACTTGGAGTGCCACGATGCAGCTTTTGAAGCTTAAGAAACAGGTTAGGTTCTGATAAAAAGGAGGGAAAAGTAGTGAGATGCATGTAGGACGTCTTACAGAAAGCCAGAGTGCTTGGATTTTGAGTCTGGCTTGGTGCCACCGACTAACCAGTACTTTTGCCAATTTATTTAATCTCCGTGAGCATCTGCCCCCTCGAGGCAGCCTAAGGTGATTAAACAGTATTGTCTAAAACGCAAGTGCTTGCCCAGTTCAGATATGCCTAATGTAAATGGGCGAAGAAGCCATTGAGCTCTGCACCCCACCTAAAGGCATTAAAATGAACGGAACCGGAACACACAAAATTTTACCTCTGGCTCTGGAAGATCAGGAGTGTTTAATTTGGACGGGAGCATGAGGGCTACAGATTAATGTTGGCTGCTGTTTGTATCCTCCTCCTTTTCAGACGCACACACAGAGTGCTTTGAAAGGTCATACCATACCTAAAGGTAGGCAGCATGCTTCCCTGTATATTTCACTATATGATGAGAAAACTGGGCTGATTTCAGTCAATGACTCAGATCTAGTCCAATAGGTCTAGAATCAGTCACAATAAAACTTTGATAGAAAGTATCGTCTCTTGGTGCTTGATTTTTTTTTTAAAGTGAAATATTTGTGTACAGCTGGAAACTTTTCAAAAAAAAAGAAATAACTTACACTGTCCAATCAAGAGTGATGTAAGCCAAGCCAAAGCTAGTTTTAGGGAAAAACAATCTTTGGTTTTTTTTTTTTTAATGTATTTGTTTTATTTATGTGTGAGTGTTTTGTCTGTCTGTCTGTATGTATGTATGTATGTACACCATATGCATGCCTGGTGCCTGTGATTGTCAGAAGAGGGTGTTGTGTCCTTTGGAACTGGAGTCACAGATGGGCATGAGTGCTGGGAACTGAGCTTGGGTCCTCTCTAAGTGCAGCAGGGGTTCTTAACCACTGAACCTTCTCTCCAACCACTATTTTATATATATATATATATATATAATTTGTTATTTACCTCTATGGATGGACTTTGAGGCTGTTAAAGAGCCATTTAATAAAAATTAAAAACAATCTAGAAATGTTTAAGTAGCAGCCTCTGGGGCCTTCTCCTTTCCCAAGCCTCCTCCCGGTGGACAGGGCAGAGAGAGCTAAGTGATTTTGGAGATGCTGGTCTTGAACACAATAATCATTTTAACATTATATACTCATTGTTTGTTCTTCTCATTGCATTCAAAAGTCTGAGAACATTTTATGCTGGTAAAACTGACACCTATACTACCAAAGTGGAGAAACTAATGATGCGCGGAGTCTGCCAGTGTTCAGGTTCCAGAGAGATTAACATTGGTTTCTCCCAAGAGAGGACTGAATTATTCAGCTTTTCTCTTTGCACAGTGCTTCTCTTCATTTGGCTGGAGGAGCCCAAAGATCTAAACTGCTTACAAAGAGTTTTAGAAGAATATAATAGTAATTATTAAACAATATCTGCGCTCCCATCCTGATGGAACTTTGACAAGGCACTCTTTATAACACTCGTCTCCCCATCCTGTCTCAGCAGCAAGACACTACTGACCATAGAGTAGGTTTGGTAAAGTGAGAAAACACCAATAATGAAGAAGAGCAAGCTCAATGATGTTATAAAAATATTCCTCATTACTTTGTTTTGCTAGCCGGTATGCTTCTGTTTAGGACCGATTGAATGGTGGTAATCATGTTTCATAATTTTGTAATGGTCCAAGACTGCTACACAAATAAATACTGGACACAATTTCTACAACAGAAGGGATTCATTGGAAGAGTAAGAAATAATTGTATACGTCTATAGATAATCCAACTTTCTTAATCATACAAGAGGGCAAGCAACTCTTTGTGCATACTACTTCTGTAATACTGGAAGATTTAGTTTGTTTTCAAAGTGAAGATAATTGCACACTTGTTTAAAAAGTGAATTCAATAATGAATGTGAAGCTATTTGAAGACCTCAGTATACACTGTTCTGGGCTGACACTAAATGTGAGTATTGAAACAAATTCATTTTCATTAAGATCACACAATTGTTATGTAATAGCAAACAGTTTCGTTAAAATTAAGTTAAAGATAGCCAACTACTAGAAGGGTTAAAAAGGACCGTAAGGCTAACTTTATGCCTAGTGTTTTCTGTGAAGAATTCTTTTGTTTTGCTTTGTTTTTGTTTTTAGGAGATGGGGCCCCGCTATAAGGCCAGGGTGGCTGGAATGCACCCTGTAGCCTAGACTAACCCAGCCCAGTGATGCATCTGTCTCCAATTCTTGAGTGTTGGAATTACAAACCTGTGTTACAACACCAGATCTGTATGAGGAATTCTTAGGGATAAAACAGTGTACTTAGAAGCTGATGGTAGAATAAATGATAAAGCATATTTTGTGTGTTTATGAATAGTTTTTTATTAAGCCATAAGCATGACAGATAAAAGACATGATTTACAGTCATTTTGCCTATGGATTTATAATGGGGAAGGCAGACATTCCAATGTCAGAACCAGTGAATGAGTTTTCTTCATGGCTAAAGGGACTTTGTGGGTGTGGTTAAGGTTGAAGACCTTGAAATGAAGAAGTTATCCTGCATTTTCCAATGGAGTCCAGGCTAACCACAAGGATACTTAAAAAATAAAAGAAGTGTTTTCGCTTATGTTTAGAAGGTGGGAGGGACACAGAGAAGCAGCTTAGAATAGGAGAGAAAGATCCATGAGCTAGTTATGTGGATGCCTTTTAGAAGCTAGAAAAGGCAACTGAATATTAATTCCCGCCTAAAGCCACCAGCAAGGAATACAGCTTCACCATCACTTTTAGCTTCGTAGGATTTGTGTCAAAGGCCTAACCCATGTGACAGTGCACTTTTCTGTCTCCAGACACAAGGTGTCTGGTAATTTATTGCAGCAGCAGTAGAATACTAATAAATAGTAGGGCAGACTATCTCAAGCAGCCAAAACAAAGCAAAATCTAGTCAGGTCTGAGATCAGTCATTGTATCCACTTACCATGGTACACTGAACAACAACAATAACAAAAATAATAATAATAAATTTGACTGTTGTTCTCTGGGTTACAAGTTGGAAACATATGGAAGGCTTATCTTTTTAGCAGTGAGCTCTGGAAATGACCATGAGGAAAGTTACAGATACGTAGAAGTCTTTGGTGATTATGAGACAATTTTAACTTTCAGAGGCAATAACATCCGATTCCCAACATCAGCTTTTACTAAATGCCCATCCATACACAGTGAACATCTAGAACTTATAAACTATGTTGACTGTATTTAAGCTGTGCCACATCAGCCAAGGATAAGCGACAGTTGATAACTAGAGAGTTTCTAGACAGGTTTCTGCAGAACAGTCATTGACCCACCGTGCAGAAAAAAGTCTATAGAGACTCCGAGTAGAATCTCCGAAGCAAGTTAGGACAGTCACCCAATGAATCTCATTATATTATGGTTCACCAGGTAAAAGGATCAATGGGTTATAGACATGGCCTACATGGATATAGAAAAAGATGTTTATTACGAAGGACCAGGGACGAAGATGCCCATATTCGTGTGTTTCTAAACTGGAAAATGTGGTATAGTTCTATTTAAACTTGCAGCCCTGAGAAACGAATAATAATGGTACTAAGTCCCAGTTTAAATCTGAAGGCTTAAATACTTGGAGAGCTAATCTTCGAGGACACCAGGAATTAGACAGCCCATCTTACAGAGAGACTTAGCACCTCCTTGTTCTTCTTGTCTGCCCATCAACGTTTTGGATGGTGCCCACCTTCATTTCTGAGTGTAATTTTGACCCAGTCTGTAGATTCCACTGCTAAACGATTCTGGTAGCATCATCACAGACGCCCTCCGAAACAATATCCTACTAACCACATGGGCATCCATAGCTCAGTCAATTGGCGAGTTAGTTGACTATCACAGTCATGTATTACAGCCAGAGAAAACTGAGTCAGATGACTTATGAGAGGCAGATCCATAAATACATTCAGTCCAAGATATCACACCACTCTTAGAAAAAGGTCAGAAATCAAAGCCCATTTTCCAGCCTCATGTTCTCCCTTCTTCCTCCCTCCCCTGTTCCTCTCTGTCTCCTTTAGTCCTTTCTATCTCCAAAGGCATTTGGTATGATTTTATATGGACAGTGGTTCCCCGGTAAGTACTTACTGAGTGCATGATTTCTCAGGGAAGTTAAAAACAAACGTAAACTCTAAGTCAACTAATGTTAGCAGGAGGTAAAAGTGGGCCAAAGTGGTGTGTGACACTACCGTAGAGACAGGAACAAATGTCGTCTCTGGGTAGGACACTGACAGCCATCCAGAGCCACAGTCCCACCAAAGACCAACTCTGTGCACAAATGACTTGGTGTTACTTACAGGAGTGGAGGTGAGGGGTTACCTCCAGGATGACTCAAAGGCAGCAGCAGCAGCCCAGTGTGGATGAAGATCCATGAAAGCCAAGACCCGAGAGCTCTCTATACATCTTGGAGTTGGGGAGTGCCCTCTCCTCAACAGCCCTTACTGTTCATAAAAACTGCACATCTGGTAAATTCAGTCTTCAGACTTCTTGAGACTTTTAAGTTGTTTACTTCCCGAATCTTAAAGAACTTCCCGAGTTTTAATGAGCTTCTTCCAGGAGGCAGTGTTTCAGTTGGGAGGAAGTTGCTACATCCCAGAAGAAAAAAGACCCAGCACCCAAATCCCTGTGCTTTTATCAGAGCAAAGGTTGAGTAATACCCTTTAGACCAGTGGTTCTTGACCCGTGGGTGGGGCTCAGACCCTTGGAGGTTAGAATAACGCTTTCAACAGGGGTTGCCTAAGACTGTCGGAAAACACAGATATTTACATGACAGTTCATAACAGTACCGAAAGCACAGTTAGGAAGTAGCAAAGAAAATGATTTCCTGGTTGGGGGTCAGCACAGCATGAGGAACTGTATTAAAGAGTCGCAGCGTTAGGAAGGTTGGGAACCACCGCTTTTGACGAGTGTTCTCACTGCTTTTGATGGTCTCATCTAAATGATGCTGTCCAATGAATTTCTCTAAATCGCTGCAGAGAAAAGTAAATGCCAGACTTCTTCATGAGAAGACAGTGTAGCGGCAAAAGTAAGACAGTTAAGAACTGCCAGGTTCTCAAATAAGTAGATACTGAGAGGGCTAGGGAGCCAGACCAGAGCCATCACAGGTTTCTAACGGTCCTACCAGGGACCAGGCCTTAGTTTCTTCCATTTACTGGAACTGGCTGGAGCTGAGCAAGCAGTTCTCAGAAAGACCACACTTGGGGCAACCAATCAGCAGGCACCCCACAGCCTTCTGCTGGCTCAGCAGGCACCCCAAAGCCCCTTCCAGTGGCTCAGCAGATGCCCTCCAGCCTTCTGCTAGCTGAAGATAGCGTTTCCTACCCTGTAGCTGGAAGGTCCCTAACCACTAGAGCCTCCCACCCATCAGCCCTCAGACTGATCTTTCTTCCACCAATCAGCATCAGATTAACCCCTCCTCCCTGGAATTCCTTAACTCCGCCTAAAAGGACCTTTGGACCTCCCTTTGGGGTCGCTATTTGCCACCCTAACCTGTTGGAAACAATAAACGCTTTTGCTAAATTGCATACGCGGCTGTTGGTCTTTCTTGGGGGCTTCTCTTGGATCCTGACAATACTTCCCCAAAGTTTCAACTGTTAACATGCTTTGCATGTGAAAACACTAATTTCACATTGCTTAAACCAACTCTGAGAAGAAACAGGAATTGGACTCGGGAGGCTTGGAATCCCAGCGCTGTGGAGGCAGAGCTGGAGGGCCACCACAAGTGTGAAGCCAGCTTAGTCTTCAGAGTGAATTCCAGGTCAGCCTGCAAGGGGATACAGTGAGAGTCTGTTTCCAAATGTCCATGCTCCCAACTAGGGGGGGTTCTGTCGCTCTCCCTTCAGAAACAGAAACACAGCGGGCTTCAAGAGAGTAAAAGTTCGAATGCAAAAGCATGCCAACCAAGAGAAGTTGTGAGCAGTATAGCTCTGTGCTCTGGGCAGGCTTTGGAGTGCCACAGGGAGAGAGGTCACTAGCAGGTGTTACAGCTTGAAGGCTCTCCAGGGCTTTGGGTGCCAACTGAGAGCTGTCCCTTGCAGAGGAAGTTGGCAGAAGGCAAGCTTCTGAAACAGATTATACAGGAGCGGCAGTTTCCTTCTCTGGAGGTCTCTGGAACAGCAAGTCTTGGGGACTGGATGCAGCTGCAGAACAGTCCTGTTTGCACTGAAGTGCGGGGACTTGGAGGCTGCGGTGAGAAGGAGTGGCCTCTGCCTGCAGCCTTGGGTGAGTCTTTGGAGACCTGGGCAGTGGAAGTGAGCTTCTGAAAGGTCTATCTGTGGTGTCTTCATTTTCAGAAAAGTGTGGAGTGGGGTTCCCTCCTATGGACAGGGTGCAGACACAGACACAGTAAGTTAAATAGGAATACAGTTTCTTTCAGGTTTGAAAGAGCTTTAATACTGTTTTCTTTTTATTGAAAATAGATTTTTTCCTCCTCACATAATATATCCTGATTATGGTTTACCTTTATTCCCCACCTAACCTCCTGTCTGGATCCCCTCCCCTTCTGTCTTCCATTAGAAAACAGATAGGCTTCGAAGGGATTATTACTCATCATTATAATTATACTATATTATGCTACAATAAAAACTAACACACTGGAATTGAGCAAGACCAACAGAAGGCAAAGAGCCCAAGAGAAGGCACAAGGAACAGACCCAACTCATTTGCACACTCAGGAATGCCACAAAAACACTAAAACTGGAAGTCGTCATACTCTATTTTACACAAAAAAGACCTGGTGCAGACCTGTGCAGGCCCTGAGCACGCTGCCTCAGTCTCTGTGACCAGTTCTGATCATCTTGATTTAGAAGGCCCTTGTTTTCTTGGTGTTCTCCATGCCCTCAGGCTTTTATACTCTTTCCACATCCTTCCCTGCACCCTAAGGGGAGAGATTTGATAAGACATTGGTTTCTGGCTGACTGTTCCAGGTCTCCCACCCTCTGCATTTTTTTCTGGCCGTGAGTCACTATATTGGCTCCCAGCTGCTGCAGGAGGAAGCATCTCTGGGTAACTAGATACTGATCTATAAGTCTGCAGAATGTCATTGGAGTCATTTTATTGCTTCTTTTTTGGTTTTTAAGAACAGTAGTATTTGGTTTTAGCCTGGTCTATCTTGGTCCCTGGGCTATCTTGTTTCTGGTTCTTGGTCGCCCAAGCAGTGCTGGGTATGATGGGTTCCATCTCATAGAGTGGGCCTTAAGTCAAACCAGATACTGACTGGTTACTCCCACAAGCTTTGTGCCACCATTGCCCTAGCATATCTTTCGTGCAGAACATTGTTGATCCAAGAGTTTGTGGCTAGCTTGATGTATGTTTTTCTCTTTTGGTAGGGTGCCTAATACCTTCCTGTGCCAAAGACACTAGCACATAGGGGTGAAGGTTCTATGTGGGCACCAGCTTGGCTTCTCCATGTCCAGTGAGTTGTGTGGATATTGTTTTCAGTAATGGGAAAGCCTTGCTTTCAGTTTGTGGAGGGCAACCTCTAGTCTTGGCAACATCCTGGGTTGTTTGGGTATTCCCATGGGGCCCATTTGGCCAACAACTTAATTAGATATAATCGAATATCAGGACTGGACACTTGACAAGAGATGGCCAGTTGAGGCTCTGTTTCCCCCATTATTTGGCAATTTAAGTCAGATTACCTTTGTATATGTATATATATTTTTAGGAAGTTTCTTTTGTATTAGAGTTCCACACTGCCCCTCAAATGGCCCTTAATTTTAGCTCCTTCTCCCCATATTCTCTCCCTTGTCCCCTTTCCCCTCCACCTCTGAGTCTGACCCTTCTGTCCCACTCCCCATCCATAAATAATTATCTTTTCTAGTTTGCTCTCCTAATGAGATCTATCTCCTCCACCCAGCTCCTTTTTCTGTACCTAACCTCTGTTGGTTCTATGCATTGTAGCTTGGTTCTCATTGACTTACCAGCTAATATCTGTATATAAGCTAATGCATACCATATTTATCTTTCCAGGCTACCCCATTCAGGATGATTTTTTTTTCTTGTTCCATCCATTTACCTGTGAATTTCACGATGTCGTGTTTTTTAATGTCTAAGTCATACTCCATTGTGCAAATGTACCACATTTTCTTTATCCCTTCTCTTGTTGAGGGACATCTAGGTTGTTTCCAGTTTCTGGCTCTTATGAAGAGAGCAGCAACACTCTGTGTGTGTGTGTGTGTGTGTGTGTGTGTGTGTGTGTGTGTGCATGCATGTGTTAGGTGTGTGTGTGCACACCTGTATGTTTATGTGATGAGTCCAGATGTTGATATTGAGTGTCTTTCTTTATTGCTCACCAATCTTATTTTTTGAGACTGGGTCTCTCACTGAACTGGAGCTCTGATTGGCTGGACTGCTTTGTCATGAAGCTCTGGATACTAGCCTCTGTTTGCCTCCCAGTGCTGGCATTGGAGGTATACATTGTGACACTTAGCTTTTATTTGAATTCTAGGCATCCAAACCCAGGCCTTTGTGTTTTCATAGTAGGCACTTTACCGACTAAATATAAATATCACAAAATACACAATAAATTTTGTTCACCACACAAGTATAGGGAACAAGTGAAATCCTGAGTGAATGTGCATTGTCATATGGGCACAGCAGTACCTAGGATCCAATAGCACAGCCCCATGGAAGCAGCAAAACTTTCCTCAGGTAAGTCTCAGGGGGATGGCAAAGCCTTCCTCTGGTCTGAATGTGAATATTGACAGTGTGTACAGAAAATGTCCACCATCATTTTCTCACTCCGGATGTTTATGGCCTAAAGACTGGTCCTCTACAGAGATTGCTCCTGCTGAGATTAGCTAAACTCGCCTCCTTGTTCAGCAGTGTGCAGCAACCCAGCCTCCCTGTTCAAATGTAAGCAATAAGCACACTGAACTTCCTGGATGTGCGGCTTGCTCTGTAGAGAGCCCAATCTACCAAAACCCAGGATTTCTGGGTCAGTGTGTCTGTCTTTTCTTCATTTCCTAATGGCCCCAGTTAGGTCAATCCCTGTAACCATGCAAGATGAAATGCACAGGCATTTATAATAATGGACAACCTTTAAATGGAAAGAATAAAATATTTGAGAGCTGGAGAGATGGCTCAGCAGTTAAGTGCACTGACTGCTCTTCCAGAGGACCTAGATTCAATTCCCAGCACCCATGTGGCAGCTCACAACTGTAACTCCAGGATCCAATACCTTCACACAGATGTACATACAGGCAAAACATCAATAAAAATAAATAAATTTAAAAAGTATTTTAATGAAAAAATTAAAAAACTTATATAGTAGCATCTACATTCATTTCTTTATAATGTGAACAAGTCACAGATAGGGCTTTCTACAGCAAAATCTTATTAGTACTAAAGTTGTTAGGATCATCATCTTTTTTTACTGTGTTTCCTTCTGTTGCTATGATAAAACATTGTGACCTAAAGCAAGATGGTGAAGAAAGGATTTATTTTACCTTATACTTTCTGTTCACAATTCGTCACAGAAGGATGTCAAGGCAGGAACTCAGGGCAGGTACTTCAAGCAGAGCCTGTGGAGGAATACTGTTTGCTGGATCTTCCTCTAGTTCATTTAACTAGTTTCTTCATACACTCCATGCTCAATTGTCTAGGGATGGTGCCATCCACAGTGGACTGGACCCTCCTGCATCAATCATAAATCAAGACTATCCCTCACAGACATGACCACAGGGCAATTTTACACTCTATGTTGTGTCAAGTTTTCAATAAAATATAACCAGGACAGTTGCTATACATAGTTACTTTACATTTAGGTAGGGAAAAATACTACATAGAAGTAGCTGAAAGAAGGAAGTGAGGCTTTATTTTGCTTCATAGTTCAAGGGTACAGACCATCATGGCTGGGCAGTCATGGTGGCAGGAACATAAGGCAGCTGGTCACATGATTTCCATAGTCAGGAAGAAGAGAGAATAAGGAATAATGATGCTCAGTTAGTTTTCTTCCTTTTTATGGATGGTATTGTCCACATTTAAGGTGAGTCTTGTCACCTTTATTAGCCTTAATCTAGACAACCTCTCACAGCCATATCTAGCAGCTTGTCTCAGAGGTGATTCAAGATTGTGTCAAATTGATGATCAGCATCAAGGATCACATCTTAGCATAGCCGAAAGTTGTCATTTTCTACTGATAGGGTAATCATTTTATTTTGTAAGACGATTAGTGTTGAGTCTTAAGAGACATGCACATGGTACATTTTGAGTGCAATGATGTGCTTATAGATACATCACTTGGTTTCTCATAGGTTTTATGTATTCTTTCATAAATCTAATTATATATTGATTTTATAATGTTAGGTTGGAGTCATATCCTACATAAGGGTTATGTTATAAATGTCTTTAAAATTATTGTATAGTCAGAGATACTATTGAAAATCCTGTTTATTTTATCCCTAAAGTAAAAAAAAAATGTAGTTTTATATTTTGGACATGATACATTGCAAAATAATGTAGGAGAACCCAATGAGATTTTCTATAAGACATAACAGAGGCAAATATTGATGTCTGTATTCTAGAATATTCTCCTATAATCATAGTTCTTGTGTGGAATTGAAGGAGAAGTTTGGTTATGCACAATTCTGCCACTTGACTGCAGTGCTTACTCAATTTGTTTTGGATATTATATCTTTATAGCATTATACAAAAATGCTTTTGTTGTAAGAGAAAAAGGGATGGGAAACTAATTCTAAATTGTATAAAGGTGCATCTGTGAACTTTACAGCTTCCTAAAAAACTGTGATTAAAAAAATCAAGGACCAAACCTTTGAAGAAGAGCCAACATAAATTCTCATCAAAATGTTCATAAAATAGAAAGGGAGAGGCTGGGAAGATGGCTCAGTTGGTCAAGTCCCTGCTCTACAAGCATGGGGACCCGATTTTGATCCCTCTTACTTGTTTTAGAAAGCCAGGTGTGTGTCATGGAGCTATGATCCTAGCATTGGAGAGCAGGTGTCTCTGAGACCACCACTGCGAGCAGAGTCAAGAGATAAGAAGGTAGTTCTGCAAGAGATAAGAAGGTAGTTCCATAAGAGAGATGAAGGCAGTTGAGTTCAACATGACTCAGTAGCTGGTGTTGGTTCAAATTTTGAGAATCTGACCTTGAGTAGTTTATTTTAGGCCTATTCAAGCACAGCACAATTTGGAAAAAAGTTTCCAGGTGACCATTAACTTAATGTTCTATGAACAACAAACATGACTACATCAAAACTCTTTGTAACATACAAGTGACATCTTCCATAAAGATGGCTCCTATAGACTAACTGAGAAAACAGGCTTAAGATAAACAAGTTCATGATGAGTGTCTGGGGGAAGCACCAGTGTAGCCTGAACACACAGATATTACAAAGGTCACCAGGCTATCAACTGCATCCCCTCTCAGCCTTCCGGACAGAAAACAGGTTATGCATTTTTCTCAAGAGACAACCATATGTGCTTAACATTCTTGGGTCCCCAAATGCTTATCTGTGAGAACAAGCACCTCCATGTCTCCTACTGGAGAAGTGGAAACAGGATGATTCCTAGGGCTCATTGTCCAGGTGGTTTACCTGGCAGATGAAGTCTAGGTTTAGTGAAAGATTCTCTCTCAAAGAGAGAGAGTGTGTATAGTGGAGCAAGAAATGTCAACCCATTGCTTCCCTTTACACATGCATATATGTGTATACATCCCCACATGCACACACAAACACATGCACTTACACAAACAGGAAGGAACACTACCACAATCATCTGTGAAGTCCGTACTACCCCAATACCAAAACTGGATAAGGATACAACAACAAAAATTATAGACTCCGTTCCTTAGTGAATATAGATGCAAAAATTCTTTTAAAAACTCTGTCAAACTGAACTGAAGAACATATTAAGATCATGCACCACATTTAAATTGGCTTCATTTCAAGTATGCAAAGTTTGTTCAACATGCATAAGTAAGTGTAACTCATCGCATAAATAGATTCAAGGGCAGAAATCATATGACCATCTCAGTCAGTGACGACAAGCCTTCAACAAAGTTTAGCATCCATTTGTGAGAAAAGCCCTGGAGAAATTAGGAATGAAAGGAACATGCCTCCATATAGTCAGGGTATATACAACAAACCTAATTAAGATCATTTCCTCAAATATGTAACAAAACAGGGTGTCTGCTCTTTTTAATTCATTCAATACAGTGTTCAAAGTCTTAGCCAGAGCAGTAAGACAAGAGCAAGTAGTAAAGGGATACAAATAAGAAGTCAAATTTTCCATATTTGTAGACAATTTGATCCTGTACATAAAAGACAATATAGACTCCACCCCCAAACTCTCAGCACAGATAAATGTACTCAGAAAAGTAGAAGGAAATAAACCAACATACAAAAATCAGTAGCTTTCTGATACGCCGATAAGGGACTTGCTGAGGAAGAAATCAGGTGAGAAGAAATCCCATTGTTAATAGCTTAAAAGAAGAAGAAGAAGAAGAAGAAGAAGAAGAAGAAGAAGAAGAAGAAGAAGAAGAAGAAGAAGAAGAAAACACCAAGAAATAAGCCTAACAAAGGAGTTGGAAGGCCTATACAATCAAATATTTAAGACATTGAAGAAAGACACCGAAGGACACAAGACAATAGAGAGACTCCGTGCTCACAGACTGACAAAATCAATATGGTAAAAATGACTCTTATTACTAAAAGCAATCTACCTGTGCAATGCAATCCCCATCAAAATCCAGTGACAGTCTTTTCAGAAATAGAAAGAAAATGACCCCACATTTCATATGGAAGCAGAAAAAAAAAAAAACCCCAGATAGCCAATAAACAAAAAGAAAAGCCCTGGAGGTATGAAAATACCCGTTCTTAGAACAGTGCTTTAGCAACAGCAGAAATCATGTTACTGGTACAAGAACAGAAACATAGACCAACGAACTATAATAAAGACCCAGAAATACATCTGCACAGTTACTATAAATTAAGTTTTTGGCAAAGTTGTGAAAGTCATACATAAATTTGAGAAACAACCTCTTTAACAAATGGTACTGGAAAAATTGAATTTTTACTTTTAGAGAGATGAAACTAGATCCATATATCTGACTCTGCTCAAAAAATAATTCAAAACGTATCAAAATGCCTTAATGTAAAACCCAAAACTTTGAAACAGTGAAAGAAAACATAAAAGGCTTTAAGATATACATACAGGCAAAGATTTTTGCATGTTTTCCGACAGTACAGAAAATAATTCTTTTATTATTTTATTTTATAATTAAATTTTACCTATCAGCCAGGGATTCCCTGTCCTCCTTCCTCCTATCCCCAGTCTTCCCCCACAATCCACTCCCCATTCCCACCTCCTCTGAGGCAAGGTCTCCCCTGGAGATTCAGCTCAACCTGGTAGATTCAGTCGAGGCAGGGCCAGTCCCCTCCTCCCTACACCAAGACTGAGCAAAATGTCACAGCATAGGCTCTAGGTTCCAAAAGGCCAGCTCATGCACTAATGACAGGTCCCAGTCTCATTGCCTGGGGGCCTCCTAAATAGTTCAAGCTAATCAACTGTCTCACTTATCCAGAGGGCCTGATCCAGTTCCATGGGGGCTCTTCAGCTACTGGTTCATAGTTCATGTGATCGGCTAAGGAGATTATGGGAAGTTAAGCTTTAGCAAAGCAAAAGGAACCATCATTTGAGTGGACAGATAGCCTACACTATTGGAAAACCATCTTTGGCAACTACTCATCTGAGAGAAGATTAACACTTCAGATACACATATATTCATGTTTTATTTATTTATTTTATCTTATGTGCATATTTATCTGTGTGAGGGTGTCAGATCCCCTGGAATTGGAGTTACAGACAGGTGTGAGCTGACATGTGGGCACTGGGAAAAGAGCAGCCAGTACTCTTAACTCCTGAGCCATCTCTCAAACCCCAACGCTTCTGATATATTAAGCACCAGCTCCTCCAAAGCATCCAGTCAATAAAAGGGTCAATGACATGTCTCAAAAGATGAAATACAAATGGCTAGTAAGTACTTTAGAAAGCAGTCAACATCTTTAGTCATCAAGGGAATGCAAATTATAACTGCTTTGAGGTTTCATCTCACCCCAGTCAGCATGGTTGTCAGTAAAATAAAAACAGAGAGACACAAGACATCTGCCAACAAATTCTAGTGAGGGGAAGAAGAACACTTATTTCACTGCTGGTCAGAAGGTAAACTTGTGCAGTCACTGTGGAAATCAGTATGAGAGTCCTCAAAAACTGGAAACAGACATAGCTCCATCCCTTTAGGGTCTGCACCTAAGGGACTCTGAGTCAGTTGCACATCCATGGTTGTTGCTGTGCTGTTCACAGTTGCCAGGAAACAGAAGCAGCCCATTGCTGGATGAGTGAATAAAGAAAATGTGGTACATATACACAGTGAAATTTTGTGCAGACATAAAGAAAAACGAAGTGATGACATTTGCAGGGAAATGGATAGAATTGGGAAGTCATTATGTTGATCAAACAAACAAACAAACCAAAAAGCCAGACTCGGAAAGGTAAATACTGGTTTTGCTCGTGTATGAAACCTAGACTTAAAATTACATGTTGACATTGAAGGGTGCACTAGAAGATAGAAAGACTCCATATTCACAGAATGATAGAATCAATATGGTAAAAATGACCCTATTACCATAAGCAATCAGCCTATGTAATGTAATGCAATGTAATGTAATGTAGTGTAATGTAATGTAATGTAATGTAGTGTAATGTAATGTAATGTAATGTAGTGTAATGTAATGTAATGCCCTTTAAGCTCCTTTTCTGCCTTCACTAACACAGACATTTGGGACAGATGGCCTGACATAGTCCGTAGGTATCTCCAGGGCTAGACCTTTGGCTTTGTTCCCGTAACAAACAATTTAAACAGAAAATACTTAGAATGAATGCACACACACGCTATATCTATATAAACTATGATTACACATCTATCTGTATCTTCATCTCCATCCCCAATATAATTACCTGTAGGGGTCAGGGGAATCTCCAAAGAGTTGACTTTGAGTGATGTGCTACTCTTGATAATTTTTTTTCCCTGCTTTGTAGTTTCCATAGCTTTTGTTGGTTATTCTTAGTAGGAGGGAACAACAACCACAAAGAATAATGTTGGGCAATTTGAGAGGGTAATAAAAAGCAGATATTCTAATGGTTCAGTGATGTTAATATCTTTCTTTTGATGCTAACTGTGTAAATCCACTGGGAAGGGATTAGAATGCCGCCAGTGTGTAATGATTGCTAAATAATAGCTGTAATAATTAGAGAAGGTTTCTTTTGGGCTGTCATCTTAGCATTCTGTATTTACACAAGGTGGCTAGTTTTTGCTGGTTCACGTTCCTAGCATTTAAGCACACAATAAAACAAAAATTAGTCTGTAAGTTGGTACTTTTTACAATAAGCATGAGTATATATTGCTGCTTGGTTTAATTAACTACATAATGTTGTTGTTGTTTTTTTTTTAATTGCTTCATTTGTCTAATAAACTGAAATGGCTATAGGGCTTTATTCCAGCCTACAAGATACATGGTATGTATATATAAATATGTACTTAGGAAGCTTTTAAAGCCAGGAAATGCTACATTTTGAATCCAGCATCACACACACTAAAGCATTTTCCTGCCATATTTCTTTAGCAGTGAGGTCACGAAGGGGGTTCATCTTGACATTCAAACATGGACTCTATATGAAAACACATGGTAGTAAACTGACATCCTGATACTTTTCATGGACTTTGAAAATCTTTTTTATTTTATTATATTTTATTTTATAAATGATCGGCCGGTAGCTCAGGCTTATTACTAATCAGCTCTTACACTTAAATTAACCCATAATTCTTATCTGTGTTTAGCCCCATGGCTTGGTACCTTTTCTCAGTACAGCATTCTCATCTTGCTTCCTCTGCATCTGGCTGGCGACTCCTGACTCTGCTCTTCCTCTTCCCAGCGTTCTTACTTTGGTCCCCTGCCTACACTTCCTGCCTGGCTACTGGCCAATCAGCATTTTATTAAACAAATTCATGTGACAAATCTTTACAGTGTACAAGAGAGTTAGTCCACAGAATTTCCCCTTTTTTTTTGTCTAATTAAAAAGAAAGGTTTTAACTTTAACATAGTAAGATTATATACAACAAAAACAGTGATTAAGTAAGAATTACAGTAATACTATCTGACCCATTTGCATTTGGCATAATTAGATAAAATACTTAATTATCTATCTTATCTTAGTGAGTCTAAAGTTTTGTATCTAATTTATCTTCCATTATAGCTAAAGAAAACTATAGCTATCTAGCCTTCAACTCTATCAAAGACTCTAGAAGGATATCATGTTCCCTAATGACAGGGACATCAGGCTGCCTGGACAGTCACCCAAAGTACCTCTGCAACATTGGAGCATCCATCTTTGGCCTAAAGGCCTAGCATATCTGACAAACCTTTTTCAGAAGCAGGAAATTTTGAAGGACTATCCTATTTTGTCTTGGCAAAGTTCATGTTCACTTTCTTTTGTGTCCTGCTTGTCTAATTTGTACTGCGTGCTGTCAGCAGTTGAGGCAAGGACACTTTCTTTGGCCACATGGCTAGCTTTTGCCATAAAGAAAACAAACTTCATATAGAGTTTCTTCAATGCCCATCATCCTCTTTGAAGTAACTGGTGCTGTCAGGGACACATATGTCTCACTGTCAAGAAAGGTCTAAGTTAAAACATTTTAAATACCACATTCTGTAGGTCTTTGAAGTGTTTGAAGATTGCTTATCTATCTGAAAGATATCTCTGTATGACCTTGAACACAAACCTAACAATAACTATAAGTTTGGTATTATAGATGATTATTAATCCATATTTTTAAATAATTTGATTTAATTTTACATATCAACCACAGATCCCCTTGTCCTCCCCCCTCCCCCCAATTCACCTCTCATTCCCATCTCCTCCAGGGCAAGGACTCTCCTGGGGATTCAGCTCAGACTGGTAGAATCAGTCGAGGTAGGTGTCCAGTCCTTTCATCCCTTCACCCAGGCTGAGCAAAGTGTCCCTGCATAGGCCCCAGGCTCCAAAAAGTCAGTGCATGCACTAAGAACAGGTTCTGGTCCTACTGCCTGGGTGCCTCCCAAACAGTTCAAGCTAATTGACTGTCTCACTTATCCAGAGGACCTGATCCAGTTAGGGGATCCTCAGCTATCGGTTCATAGTTCATGTGTTTCTACTAGTTTGGCTATTTGTCTCTGTGCTTTTTCCAATCATGGTCTCAACATCTCTCACTCATACAATCCCTCCTCTTTCTCGCTGATTGGGTTAATGTTAGGGTCTTCAATTCAATTACATTGGTCCACATGTCGGTTTTTATGCCAGTACCAAGCTGTTTTTATTACTGTAGCTCTATAGTAGAGCTTGAAGTCAGGGATGGTCATACCTCCAGAGGTTGTTTTATTGTACAGGATTCTTTTGGCTATCGTGGGTTTTTTGTTTTTCTACATGAAGTTGAGTATTGTTCTTTCCAGGTCTGTAAAGAATTGTGTTGGTATTTTGATGGTACATTGAATCTGTAGATTGCTTTTGGTAAGATTGCCATTTTTACTATGTTAATTCTGCCTATCCATGAGCATGGGAGATATTTCCATTTTCTGACATTTTCTTCAATTTCTTTTTTCAGGGACTTAAAGTTCTTGTCATACCAGTCCTTCGCTTGCTTAGTTAGAGTTACCTGAAGGTATTTTATATCATTTGTGGCTATTGTAAAGGGTGATGTATTTCTGATTTCCTTCTCAGCCTGTTTGTCAATTGTATATAGGAGGGCTACTGATTTTTTTGAGTTGATCTTGTATCCTGCTAGGTTGCTGGTGTTTTATACGCTGTATGAGTTCCTTGGTTGAATTTTTGGGGTCACTCATGTATCCTATCATGTCATCTGCAAATAGCGAAAGCTTGACTTTTTCCTTTCCAATTTGTATCCCCTTGATCTCCTTATGTCATCTTATTGCTCTGGCTAGAACTTCAAGTACTATATTGAATAAGTATGGGGAGAGGGGACAGCCTTGCCTTGTTCCTGCTTTTAGTGGAATTGCTTTGATTTTCTCTCCATTTAATTTGATGTTGGCTGTTGGGTTGCTGTAAATTGCCTTTATTATGTTTGGTTATGTTCCCTGTATTCCTGCTCTCTCCAAGACCTTTATCATGAAGGGGTGTTGGATTTTGTCAAATGCCTTTCCAGCATCTAGTGAGATGATCATGTGGTTTTTTTCTTTGAGTTTGTTTATATGGTGTATTACATTGACGGACTTTCGTCTGTTGAACCACCCTTGCATCCCTGGGATGAAGCCTACTTGATCATGGTGGATAATTGTTTTGATGTGTTCTTGGAGTCTGTGTACCAGTATTTTATTGAGTATTTTTGTATCAATGTTCATGAGGGAGATTGGTCTGTAGTTCTCTTTCTTTGTGGCATCTTTGTTTGGCTTAGGAATCAGGGTAATTGTAGTCTCATAGGAGTTTGGTAATATTCCTTCTGTTTCTGTTGTGTGGAACAATTTTCTGATGCGTTTGCCTTTATGTCACTTGGCCTTTTTCCTTTGTTGTTCTTAATATTCTTTCTTTATTCTGTACGTTTAGTTGTTTAATTATTATGTGGCAAGGGGACTTTTTTGGGGGAGGTCTAGTCTGTTTGGTGTTCAATAGGCTTCTTGTATCTTCATAGGCATTTCCTTCTTTAAGTTGGGAAAGTTTTCTTCTATGATCTTGCTGAATATATTTTCTGTGCCTTTGAGTTGGTATTCTTCTCCTTCCTCTATCCCTATTATTTGTAGGTTTGGTCTTTTCATGGTGTCCCAGATTTCTTGGACAATTTGTGTTATAATTCGTTTTGGCATTGGTATTTTCTTTGACTGATGAATCCATTTCCTCTATTGTATCCTCTACACCAGAAATCCTTTCTTCCATCTCTTGTATTCTGTTGGTTATGCTTGCATCTGTGTTTCCTGTTTGTTTACTCAGATTTTCTATTTCCAGCATTCCCTCTGTTTGTGTCTTCTTCATTGTTTCTATTTCCCTGTTTCATTGCCTTTTCATGGTTTTCTTTAAGGGATTTATTGTTTTTTTTTTTTTGTCTTATTTGTCTTTTCCTCTAGTTTTTTAAAATAGAGTTTTTCCCATTTTTTGTTTGACTTTTCATTTTCTTTCTTTATTTCCTCCACTTTTTTGTTTATCTTTTCCTCAATTTCATTTTTGAGTTTTTTTAAAGGCCTCTAGCATCTTCATGATGCTATTCTTTTTTTCCTTTTTTATTTATTATATTTGTGTTTCAATTTTACACATCAGCCATGGGTTTCCCTGTCCTCCCCCCTCCCGCCCTCTCCATTCCCATCTCCTCCAGGACCAGGACTCCCCTGGGGATTCATTTAAACCTGGTGGATTCAGTACAGGCAGGTCCAGTCCCCTCCTTCCAGGCTGAGCAAAGTGTCCCTGTGTAAGCCCAAGGTTCCAAAAAGCCAGCTCATGCACTAAGGACAGGTCTGGGTCCCACTGCCTGGGTGCCTCCCAAACAGTTCAAGCTATTCAATTGTCTCACTTATCCAGAGGGCCTGATCCAGCTGGGGGCTCCACAGCTTAACTGATGTCATGATGCTATTCTTTTTTTTTTTTTTTTTAATTTAGAGAATACTTTATTAGTTTTTGTAATCAAACCCACATAGATAAAACCTTACATATTTAATACAGTGCGTTACCCCTGTACAAATGGGAAAAAAAATTAAGTTCAACATTTCTAGACCAATATGGCTGTTAAATTTCTGTACAATGCCAACTCAACATGGTAAACTGGAATACTTTTTTTCCAAAAAAAAGTTGACAGCACAGCTAGTTTCCAAAAATCCAAATTTTACATATATATTTATATAAAAAGACCAATAATAGCAGTTTATTATATATCAATTGCAGCAGCAGCTTTTCCAGGTTCTGCAGTCACTTGAACAAAACTGTAGAGACATCCAGCACACTCCATTAAAAAAGAAAGAAAGAAAGAAAGAAAGAAAGAAAGAAAGAAAGAAAAAGAAAAAGAAAGTAAAAAACAAAACCCCAGAAAACAGCACAGTCCTGTTACTTTTGTGGTGTCTGGCACCATTTTTTTTTTTTAAATTAGTTTCTCAATCATCATCATGATGCTATTCTTAAGGTTGCTTTCTTCTGCTTCTTCCAGTTTGTGATGTTCAGGTATTGCTGTTGGAGGAGGGCTAAGTTCTGGTGATGCTGTATTGCTCTTTATGTTGTATGTACTTCGGCCTTGACGTCTGCCCATCCCCTCATGGATTCGTTCATGGTCTTATCAGGGCTCTTGGTCCAGTCAGAGCTGACAGATTCGGCGTTTCAGGAAGCCTCTCTTGGTCCAATGAGAGGTGGCGCATTCTACTTCTCAGGAAGCCGCTCTTGGTCTAATCAGGGCTGGCAGATTCCCTGTCTCCTGTGTTTACTCTTGGTCCAATGATGGCTCTTTGTCCAATGAGAGCTCTCTCTTCCTCTGCGCTAGATGGGAGGAGCTCTCTGGGCCAGATGGGAGCTGGGGGCTAGTTTCTAAGTCTCAGGAAGTGCCAGGGGTCCCTGGTGGATGGGTGTGGGGGCAGGGCGTGTAGATTGCAGGGTCTGCTGGGGGGGTCTTGAAGAAGGGGAACCTTCCCTCAGGAGCTGTGCCCACTGGCCGGCAACTGGGGCTGAGTTGGGTGGGTCTTTCCCAGGAACGGCTGGGGCTCAGGGATGGGACCTAGGGGCAGGCCTCTCTGGGTATGACCCCAGTCTTTCACCTCTGACTTTGAAAATCTTATCCAGAATTAAAGGAAGTTTCATGACTATCTCCCATTTGCTAATACTGAAAAATCCTCATGCAGAGCTTAAATCTGGACAATGTATCCTACAATTTCAACATGACTATATGGTGCACTGTCTTTTACTTCTCAGGCCGATGGGTCATTTACAGGACCCACACGAATCTGGATTTTGAGAACAAAGGCGATGTTTTGTTAAGGTTCTTTTTCTTCTTTTCATGTGTGTGTATGTGGTGTGCATGTATGTTCATAGGTGTGTAGGTGCACTTGTGTTCACAGGGGTGTAGGTGCATGTGTGTTCACAAGTGTGTAGGTGCATGTATGTGTGCAGGACCACCGGGGATGTTGGCAGACTTCCTCAGTTTCTCTTTTGAGGCAAAGTCTCTCAGTCAAACCAAGTCTCACCAGCCATCTTGTTCTAAGGATCCTCTTCCTCTACTTTCTGAGGCTGGAATGACAGGTGGTCCACATAGCACAGATGGGCCACATAGCATTTACGGAGGTCATGGGGATCCAAACCCAATACTTCTGTTTTGTAACAGGGGTTCACTGCTGAGCCATCTGCCCAGACCCTTAAAAGAGTTTCTGGTGACAGTCTTATGAATCGACTAGTTCCTGTTACTTACAGATGATATTTGCATCAGTATATACAATTTAATCTATAGTAATTTTCCTGCGAAATTCAGAATATTCTTGGTCTAGGAAGCTTCACTTCCCTGTACCCACCATGGATCTAGTCAAAGGCTAGATGTGCAAAAGTGGGCGCAATTAAAACAAAGTCTGAAAACACATTTTAAGGACAAGAAATCGCATGGAGTTATAAAACACACACCTATAAAATAAGAATCCCCGACAGTTACAACTTGGTCATATTTATCTTTTTGTAATATGGAAGATAAAATAATAAGAATAGTTTGGAGTCTTTATGTACTCAATCCCATTTCTTTCTTTGTCCCCTTATAAATTTAGTGAGTGTCCTTCCAGCTTCCATTCAAAAGTTTTTGTTTTTTGTTTTTTGGTTTTTTTTTTTTTTGTATACATAAACGTATACAGCCAAACTGGATAGTATTACTGTCACCAGACTGAATCCCCAAATTGTTGATAACTTCTTGTCTTGGCAGCTCTGCTGATTACTTGCAAAAGGTTGGGTGTTGATAAGCACATGTTCACAGCTGCTACCCTCCAGTTACCATGTTATCACAACTTCATTTGGAGGAGGAAAAAGGGGTGGGGCACTAGGCTGGCTTGATCTGGTCTGGACACCATGTCCACATTCTAGACAATCTTAGGCTCACTATACTCTTACTAAGTAGATAAAAAGACACATACCCACCCCAGCACCTGTACCATAACAGATATGAACATGCCCAGAATATGGAAGAAGGGAGCTGACATCTGGATTCCTGGGAATCTCCTCTCCTTCCCATGATAAGCTTGGTGTCAGGCTGCTCACTGTGTGTCCCCAGAACTTAGCCCTTGAGTCCCAGACCCTAGATCTGTCTGGCAAGAAGGTGCCTTTAGAGCACACACTACTCTACAACACTTATTGGCCATAGAATAAAATTACAAACAACACTGAGTGAGAAATAAGAAAAGAACTGACTGTTTCATTAATAATTAGTCACTGTGTTCATTCAGTCTGCACAAGTGATCCCATATCTACGCCTCTTGGCCTACAACTATTGCTTTATTCCTCCTATAAAGTAAAAATATATATATATATGAATAGAGTAATATGTACATATTACTAGTGTATTATCTATACCTGCTATGTAATATTCTATCATTTAAACATATCAAAATGCATTTATTTATTTACTCTCCTTATAATGGATACTTCTTTTTGGGCCAATATTTGGCATCTACAAACAATACTGAAGCTAGTCACCTTGCCTGTCTCATACAATGTGGGAGTTTCTCTAATTTGTATCTAGAATGTGGGAGTTTCTCTAATTTGTATCTAGAAGTAGAAATACTGAGTTACACAGTGTATGCATGATTTGTATTTCTTACTTATTAATTTTAAGTCAGTAATTGTTTGGTCTTAAATTTCTATCCATTGTGATATTTTAAAAATTGGTTAAAATAATTTCCTGGTTCCCAAACTTCTACAAAATACTATTGCAGTACCCAGGGTTCTCAGGGTTTAGCTACATCTGATGTGGGATATCTGAGGGAAAAAAAAAATCTAAGTACACTATGTTCTTATGTCTGCTAACTTTATTCCTTTAGGGCAAAATTCTATCAGTTCAGCTATAGTTCCACCAGGCATTCAAGGCAGGAATAACTCCATACATACCAACCTCTATGTCCATCTACTTTATTTCTCCGGAATGAAATCCTTTCTCCATAACTACAGTTCTGTCCAGTTCCCTAGACCATAGTTCTGCTAACGACTAAACTTCTATGCTTCCAGTCTCATCTTCGTCCTCTGTATCCCCTCTCTCCATCTCTGCTGCTCTCTACTCCTGGCACACAGAAAACTCTACTTGAGATCTGCTTACCTTCTATGGAACCTCTGCCATCCTCTCTTCTCTCTGGCCATGCTGTTCTGTCCTTGTCTACAGAAAATGCCTGCCTTTTCTTTCCCTGGGCAAGCTGTTCTCTGCCTCCTCAGGAATGTTATTCTACCTCTCTCCTTGATATGTGAAAACCTCTTTTGTTCTCAGTCAAATGTTCTAGAGAACCACTAGGGCTCCTCAAGGTGAAGGGATGGTCTGAGCTTCATTAGCACAGGAAACAAAGCTATGTGTCTCCCACCAGCTTGTCTCCTAAGCTCAGCAGGGCAGTTAGTAGCTTAGTAGGTTCAGCAGGTCTGGAGAGCTGAACTGTTTACCAGTAGGTCTGGGCACACAAGGGTTTCATAGCAGAAGACAGCTGAAATATTAAAGGCTGGATAACACCAAATATTCATAATAAATGCCTTTGCCTTGGCCGTTCAAAGTTTAGCTTTAATATACACCTGAATCTCTATGATATATTCTTGGAGCCTGCAAGAAAATATAACTCAATACAACTTATTTTTAGGCGTAAACCCTAAGGTAACCTTTTAGATCTGTTTTTGTTGTTGTTGTTGTTTTTTAATCGCCTCATGGAAACACTGATACTGTATCTCAGTTGCTTTTCTGTATCTGTGAAGAAGCAGAGTGACCACGGCAACTCATAGAAGAAAGCATTTAATTTGGGGCTTGCTTACAGTTTCAGAGGATCAGGGCCCGTGACAGCCACGGTGAAAAGCATGGAAGCAGGCATCATGCTGGACCAGTAGCTGAGCGCTTACATGTAGAGACAGCAACCACAAGGCCGAAACCGGTAATGGCATGGGCTTTTGAAATCTCAAAGCCCACCCCCAGTGACAACACCTCCTTCAACAAGGCCACACCTGATCCTTTCCAAAGAGTTCTGTCAACTGGGGACTAAGCATTCCAATACATGAGTCTATGGGGGTCATTCTCATTCACACCACCATAGTCTACTCCCTGGCCCCCACAGGCTTGTTGCCATATCATGATGCAAAATGCAGTTAGTCCAAACTTCAAATGTCCCCATAGTCTTTCACAGTCTCAATACAGTTTTAAAGCCCAAAGCTCAAGCCTCTTTTGGAGACTCAAGGCAATCTTAACTGTAACCTCCTATAAGGTAAAAAAGTAAAGTCTATACTTTTAACATACAGTGGCACAGAATACACGTTACCATTCCAAAAGGGAGGGATAGAGACATAGTGAGGAAATACTGGACAAAAGAAAGGCCAAGACCCAGTAGGGAATCAAAAGACTTAGAGGACTCTACCCTTCCAGCTTTGTTGACGGCAATGCATTGATTTCTTTTGAACTGGTTCCATTCCCTGAATGCCGCTCTCTCCCCGGCAAACATCCCATGGGTCTGGCATCTCCAGTACCTTGGGGCCTCCAATACAATCCAGGCTTCCCCTTCACAGCTTCATGCAGTGGCTTCTCTGGGCCTCCAAGCAGGGACTCCTGTGCCACACCCCCAGCCTCAGTGGCTTTCTTTAACCACAGAGGAAGATTCCACAACCCCTCTAACTATTTCATGACTTTTAAGACAGAACCATGTGGCTGATGCTGTCAAACTCTGCTGACTGTTTGGAATGGCACCTGACCAATCCTTAAATTAAATTTGCATAACTCATGATTTGCTGTTGCTCTTTGGAGACAGATTATTCCTTAAGTCTTTTCCATTCACAAATTCCAGGATTAGCTGGATGGGGTTTTACTCTGAGGGCACCATACAAACCAAGGCTTCACCATTTAAATTTCCTGATGCTCCTTTCTCCTCAAACTGTACATTTTTTTTAAAATTTTTGCCCTGTTTGCTCTTTTCTATTGTAGATGTAAATAAGAGAGATCACTAAGAATCACATAACACAGCCAACATTAGGCTGTCTTGAAATTAGTCTACAAATGAAACTTGTCCAAAACTCCTCAATTTAGCCTCAGGCAGATTCTTAGGACAAAGCAAAAACAAAACAAAACAAAACAAAACAACAAACAAAAACCCAGCCACATTCTTTGTCCAACGATCACAGGAATGGTCTGTAACCCAGTTGCTAATATCGTTCTCTTCTGAAACCTCTTCAGTTGAGCCTCCGTAGTTTACATTGCACTCAGAACTACTGTCTTCCCAGCTCCTGTTAGGATGGCCCATTAAGCCCCACTTACAGCATTCAGCTGCTCTCTCTAATTCAAAGTTCCAACGTTTGCCACATTTTCTCAAAAACAAAACCACAACAAACAAAAACACTAGCATGGTCATGCTTGTCATAGCAATATCCTACCCCTGGTACCCACTTCTGTCTCAGTTACTTTGCAATGACTTTGAAGAGACACTATGACCATGACAACTTATAGAAAAAAAAAACCATTGAATTTGGGGCTTACAGTTTCAGAGGGTGAGTAGAGTTCATGACCATCATAGTGGGGATCACGGCAGCAGACAGGCAGGCATGGTGCTGGAGTAGGAGCTGAAAGCTTTCATGCTGAGACAACAACCATGAGGCAGAGAACTAACTGGGAATGGCGTGGGCTTTTGAAACTTGAATCCTACCCCCAATGACACACATCCTTCAACAAGGTCATACTTACTCAACAAGGCCACACCTCTTAAATGTTCCCATAGCGTTCCATCAGCTGCTGAACAAGCACTCCCATGGGAGAATTCTCATTTAAACTGCCACATATTGTATCCACATGAAGTCTACCAGTCTGTACTAATGCATTCTCTGACTTGACTGTCACTGTTATCTTGGTGCTCCCTTCTATTATTATTTTTGGCCATCCTTGTGATTTCCCTGATCCTTTCTCGGGAAGCTAAGTGGAAGAGAGGGCAAAATGTCCCACTGTTCCATGTCAATTCTTTTTGCTGTATTCCCCTATGCCAGTGACCCTCCACCTGCGAACATACCCATTTTTATGTCTCACACAGAGGGAAGCACAGAGACCTATAGGGCTTGGTGTTCAATAAACATTTGCTGCATAGTGTAACTCAAGCCTCTTAGATGATGCATGATAATAACGACAAAGTCAGTGGCAACTCAGCATCATTGATTTTTCCACATATGATCTCATAGTTTAAGGATTAAAACTATGGCAAACTATAACATTTCCAAAGATTAATAACATACAGATCTTTAAGGGTTCATCCAAGCTTGCCAGCTATAATTTCCCATGTTAGAAAACAACTGTAAAATGAAAGCTGCCTTTAATTATTATAGACCCTCATGCCAGATAATTAGGAAAGCGATTTGCTGACTAAAAAAATTACCTAACAAGGGAAATCAGAAATTATAGATCAATGAATGAAAGCAAACATATTTATAAACTCACATTTATTTTAGCACCTTTTTCTTAGTGATCCAACCCTGGTTACAGTTGAGCTAAAATCTTCCTGAATATGAAAATTATTTGCTCTTTGCTGAAGAAATACTTTGCTGTTACCATAATCATGTTTCTCTTAGATTATCAGCCAAGAAAAAGCAATTTCATGGAGTAAAAACAAACAAACAAATAAAAAGCAGGAGTAGTTTCAGCCCAAGTAACAACTACTCATATACCCTCTCACTGTTTAGCCAGTTGTGGTTTGGGGTCCCCAACTCTGATAGAGTCTCTGAACCCAGAAAGATATCAATGCTGTGCTCAGAGTTGGGAAAAAAATTCTGTGCCCAAACCCCCAAATCAGACATACTTCCTCAGGGAGTTTATATAACGTGGTGTGTAGGTAGACAGTAATAAGCCTTTAAAGAACATGTTCAGTCATGGATGCTTACTGCTTTTGTGGTCCACCACTCTTGATACTAATATTTGCATAAGTCAGAGGGACTTAATTCACTTATCTATTTATCATAAATTTTAAGGGCTCTATTTTAACTTTGGATTCAATGTTAACATTAATAAAATAATACCAACAATAACAATACATCATGATTATTTGTATATCTTTATGTACTCTTTATGTTTTTCAATGTTGGAAATTGAGTACATGGCTTCACAGATGCTAAGCATGCATTCTACCACTCATCTAAGTTCTATGTCCTATTGTGATAACTTACATGCTTATGTGAGCATTACTCTTATAAACTATGAAATAAATTATATTAAATACAGAGTAAATTTATTATTACTATTGTTTTTAAAATACTACTACTTTATGATATGCAAAATATATTTATTTAATATATTCATCTTATAACACAAATGATTGGAAGGGGACTTATTTACGTGGCTTACAGGCTGTGGTCCAGCTAGTCCATGGCTGTCTACCAACAGACAGTCCAAGGAGCCAGCAGTTGTTCAGTCCATGTGGCTGGATATCTCAGCTGGTTTTCAGTATCATGAAGAAGTGTGTGGGCTCTAATGCCAGTAAGGAATGGACTTGCCAGCAAGATTGAGGGCAAACAGGCAAAAAGCAAAAGCTTTCTTCTCCCTTGTCCTTTTTATAGGCTGCCATCAAGTGTGGCCCAGATACAGTTGCAACACCCCACCTCAAAAGATGCAAACTCAAGGTGGGCCTCCCCACTTGAAATGATGTAATTAGAAAAAAAACCAAAAAAACAAACAAACAAAAAACCTCAAAAAGGTGAACCCAGTCACTTTGGTTTTAGTTAATTCCAGATGTAGCCAAGTTGGCAACCAAGAATAGGCATCATACACTGTTTAACTGTTGTAGTCATCTTTACAACAATTCACCCCAAGTTCAGTGACTTCCAGCAGTAACAATAATAGATTTTGCCCACAGATCTGTACTTTGTGTGGTGCTCAGTGAGGACCATTTATTTCTGCCTCATGTGGCATCAGATGGAACACCTGGCATGACTCATCCCGGGGAATGGTAATCACATTAAGGCATCTTTACACATCTGCTAGTTAACACCAGCTGTTTACTGGGGCCTGCCTTGGGGCTTTGGTCAGATAGATCACTTACACATGGCTCCTCAGTGTGACCATTTGACTCCCTCATGGAAAGCTAGCTGGGTTGAAAGTGAGAGCGAACCAAGGGACCAGCGCAGAAGTGTGCAATATTTTCTGAGCTGGTCACAGCGCTGTATTGGTGTCGTTATAATTGTTCACCCATATTCATGAGGGCTATTATTTAAGAGCAGTATTAGTATTAATCGACAGTAAGATGTTTTTTATTATGTGGATTTGTGTAAAAGGCTCAGGATGAAGGTCAGTATTGATAGTTTGGGGGCCATTAGCATACAAATAGCAGTTGCAGTCCAGAGAAATAGGATTGCTTAGAAATACTGTATTATGGGTTGGGGATTTAGGTCAGTGGTAGAGTGCTTGCCTAGCAAGTGCAAGGCCCTGGGTTCAGTCCTCAGCTCCACAAAATAAATAAATAAATAAATAAACAAACAAATAAATAAATAAATAGATAGATAGATAGATAGATAGATAAATAGATAAATAAATAGATAAATAAATACTGTATTATAAAAATATATAAGCCAAGAATGAAACCCTAAAACACAATAGTACTTACTTAAGGGACAGCCTTGTGGGTTGATATTTATTGTGAGCACCTTTGGGAAATATAGTCAGCTACAGTGAGGATGAAAATGGCATAAACTGTGGTGATATATTGTGCACCCCAATATATTGTGTACCCTAATAAACTTGTCTGAGGATCAGAGGACAGAGCCAGCCACTATATTAGACATAGAGGCCAGGCAGTGGTGGCATACAACCTTAATCCTATCACTTGGGAGGCAGAGATTGGTTTGGTCTGGATCTCTATGAGGTCAAGGCCACACTGGGGACAGAGCCAAATGTGGTGGCACACACCTTTAATCCCAGGACTTGAGATCTCATGTCTTTGCTTTTTTTTTTTTTTTTTTTTTTGGTTTTTCGAGACAGGGTTTCTCTGTGTAGCTTTGCGCCTTCCCTGGATCTCGCTTGGTAGACCAGGCTGGCCTCGAACTCACAGAGATCCGCCTGCCTCTGCCTCCCAGGTGCTGGGATTAAAGGCGTGCGCCATCACCGCCTGGCGAGATCTCATGTCTTTGCATGGGAAGGACACATGCCTTTAATCCCAGGAAGTGATGGCAGGAAGCAGAAAGGTATATAAGGCGTGAGGACCAGGAACTAGAGCTTTTTAGCAGCAGTTCAATGGAGCCCCCTCAGGGGTGAGGATGTAGAGGCTTTCAGTCAGAGGAAACAGGATCAGCTAAGGAGCTGGCCAGGTGAGGTTGGCTGTGGCTTGTTCTGCTTCTCTGATCTTTCAGCATTCACCCCAATGTCTGGCTCTGGGTTTTATTTTCTTATTAATAAGACCGTTTAGCGTTTCGTGCCACAGTAAACCTTAATAACTCAATTGTTTTCTCATGACAGATTACGTAAGCATGGAAGATTCTGGAGGCAGAGATGACTGCAGTTAGAAACAGAAGGATGAAGATTCAGGATGATTGCTGGAGAGAGCAAAAACTCGGGCTGGCAAGATGCCTTGCTGGGTAAAACTGCTCACCACATATGCCCAACTTTGAGCCACAGTTCCACAACAGAAGGAGAGGAACAACTCCTGGAAGTTGCCCTCTGAACTCCGGCTGCACGTGTTTCCTCTGAGGTTAAATCTTCCATCTTGGAGGGAAATTCCTCCACGCACAGGATGTAAAGGACAAGTGAAACAAGATATTTTAGGATGTTTATGAGGAGGTCAAACAGCAGGATGCTCTAAGGGATGCATTCCATCCTGTAAGGAAACGTCTTAAGACAGGAAGCAAACAGATTAAGGAATCATGGAAGGCAAGAGAGCTTCAGGAAGTCCCAGAAACTGGGTGGATTCACTGGGTCCCTCCATCCCCAAGAGTATACAAGTAGCCAAGACGGCGAAGAGTTATTCTCAGACTGGACAAGCCACAAAGAAGATGCCCTGAGTTCTCAAGATTGTCAGAAAGAGCAGCCCGGAAGAAGCAGAAACTTCTGGCCAAGCAGCTGAAACGAAGCAGAGACCAGCTTGACTGCCTAGATTAGCTGAGATACCTGGACACTGTCCAGGCTTGCTGAGCTGCCTGCAGGCTGTGAAGTGCGCTCCAGGCATCGAGCTTTTGTGACCTGTCACCCATGCAGGGATGGAATTTTGGTGATGCAGCTGTTCTAAGTGACCTCTCACCTATATTCCTCTAGTTGACCCCAGGAAAACTCACTAAATTGAACTTTGGTGGGATTTGTACTTTGGAATATTGGCAGTTCTCTAAAATGGCTTGAGCAGAGACTTATTTACATAGTTCCAGGAATAGTGTCACAGGACAACTCCACATGAGCATGTGTTCACATCTGTACATTGATCAAAACACACACACACACAAACAATAAAGAGACAATAATAACATTAACCAATAAGCAAGTAGAAAAGAAAAGAAAATACCCCAGGTCTCCTAAGAATTAAGATGATTTACTTTTCTGTTTTATATATTTATCGATGCCTCTGGGATTGGATTTTTGAGAGGTTGTGAAGACACTTTCTGGTTGTCTTAAAAGAAACTGAGAGAGTAGCTGACTCAGTGTTATCTGGTCACAGTCAGAATACATAAAATACTAAACATATCATCTTGATATTGCATCCTACAGTTCTGCTGACAACTTCCAAATACAATTCAGTATAGATTAAGTTTAGTTCAAGCACTTAAGAAGAAGTATATGGAATATTTCAGACATCAGTTGTTAGGGATACAATGAAGAATAAAATTAAATTATTGCTTTGGATTTATCAGGCTGGCAGAACTAAACTTTAATTGTAAGTTTCAATTAAAAATTTGAAGGGCTTAGGGCTTGGATTGTAGAATCAGAATATCTAACCATGGGCAAATTAGTTTATATATCAGAGAGCTGTTGGGACAAGTAAGTGAGAAAATGTAAGTCAAACATTTAGTTTAGTGCCTGGGCATACAGAAAAGTGCTTACAAATTGAGTGGTGGCTATATAACATGATTAATATAGTTGATATAAAGTTTTGAAAATGCACAGGATTCCCTGAGGACACAGACAATGGAGTATTTAAAAGGCTTAACCATTTCCCATGTTGGATTAGTGCAAGGTTAAAAACTAGCACCTCTTGCTAAAATGTTACTATGAATTAAACATTAGTATGTTGGCTTTTACACAGAGTGTATTATGCAACAATAATTCTATTATACCCAGGTGCCTTTGTTAAAATTATAAAATGATCATTCTGCCAGATAGTAGGCTGTCCCAACTTGTCCTATCAACTAGGAAATAGATGGTACAGCTGCGCACAGTAGGACAGGACCCTTATCCCATTTAGAACAGGCTCCTTTGGATGATAGGACAAATGATTTGTGTCTTGAAAGATAAAAAATTTACCACAAAAGAAGAAAGGCGTAAAGGATAACTTCAGAGGATAAGGAACTGTGGTATGAAGGGGAAACTACCAGAAAAATCTGTAGTGTCAGAGAACAAAATGCAAATATGGGATGACAAAAAACCTGGGTGAGGGTAAGGAAAGGGAATTGGATCATGACGCCCTAGTGTCTTGTCAAGTAGCCCGGGTTTTAAGCTTATGGCAGTTGGGTTCACTGATAGATTCCAAGCAGGGTCTTCTGCATGACCATCTTGAGGGGACTGACTTGATCCTGTCCATCAGGACTGGGATGATTGACATCCATTGGTGACACCAGATGAGATGTTGTTCCCCGAAGGGAGCAGTTTTGTCCAGGAAGGGATCCGGTATGCAGGGGCAGCAGTGGTGACTCAGAGAAGATTGTCTAGGCATGATCTTTAAGCAGAGGAGCCTCAGCTTGGCTTTTAGCTTTGACTCAAGCACTCAAAGACATGGCCCATGTCTACGAGGCTCTATATGGGGAAAAGAGGATTGCTAACCCCAGCAGGAAAAGAGATTAAAACATAGAAAAGAAATCTTAACCTTTTTGGAAGCTATCAGGTTACTCAAGGGGGTGGCCATTGGCCATTGCAAAGGACACCCAAAAGGTGATTCCCTTGAAGCCAGAAGCAGCAGAGAGGCTAATGTGGCCACCCAGAAAGTGGCCCCAGAACCAGTGGGGCCTCTCCAAGTCTTGATAGCCCTGCTGGAGACCAACTTACTGGACCTGACCTGATCACTTGAAATGCACCCCAGGATTGAAGGGGTGAAAAAAGAACTGACCAAGCAGTATAAACAAGGATGGTGGATGCTGGGAGTCTGGGAAGGCAACTGGTTCAGGATCTCCACCCAAGCTACCCATTTGGGAGTCATAGAAACTGCTTTGCTCCTCAGACCCAGGTATTATGATCCAAACTTGGAATGTCTGATTCCAAAGACACCACTTTTAGATGTGCCACCCAGGCTCAGATAAACTCCAAAGTGGGAAGGAAGGCCTTTAATCCCAGCACTCAGAAGGCAGAGCCAAGCGGATCTCTGTGAGTTTGAGGCCACCTTGGTCTACAGAGTGAGATCCAGGACAGGCACCAAAACTGCACAGAGAAACCCTGTCTTGAAACAAAAACAAAAACCCTAAACAAACAAAACAAAACAAAACAAATCAAAACAAAACAAACAAACAAAAAACAATGTGGGAAGAAAGATCCCACAAAGGATCTAGGCTTGAGGAGATGGGCCTAGGTCCACTCGGAGATGGACTTAAGGAGACCAGGCCTGCTGCTTTTGGTTATTAATATTTGCTGGTATTTGTTGACATCTTCTCAGGATGGGTGCAGGCCTAATAACAGGAATAGAATGCTCTAATAGCTACAAGGAAACTTCTTCAGGAGATACTTCCTAGATTTGGACTGCTCCTAGCTTTGGGGTTCAACAATGGCATGGCCTTCATGACCAAAGTGTCTCAAAATCTGACAAAGGTATTAAATATTAATTGGAAATTACATTTCGCCTATGGGCCACAGAGCTCAGGTCAGATAAAGGATGAATAGAATTCTCTGACCCAATTGGTCTTGGAAACTGGTGAAGAGTCGAGTCAACCCACAAACAACAAAAACGGTTTCAGCAGGTTACACACACACACACACACACACACACACACACACACACACACACACGTTGCATAATACAGGTCACATACATACATGTTACCTATACGCATGTATCAAACATAATCAGAGAAAAAGAGGCTATCAATTTGAAAGGGGGGTCATGAGAAGAGCTTAAGGAAGGGTAATTGAGAGGGGCTAGAAGGAGGGAAGGAGGGTGGGAAGTTATATAATTCTATTTCTATTAAAAACATTAAACGTATGATAAGCAGAACAATGTTCGAGTTCTAACTGGACATAATGCAGAGATCAAGAGGTCGTAGGGAGCCCAGTCCTAATGTGCCTCCTCTACACTAACCTCCTGATCTTTGACAAACTTACACATAGATTTTAGTGTATCTTTATATGTATGTCCTTATATGTATGACTCTCAAAATGATATAAATTATTGAGTAGCCTTCGTTTGCCTCTTGGGGATTGAGACTGGGTTCCTATTGCTGAAGATACCATATAATTTGGACATAGGACTCAGGTGATGGGAGCTGAATCTGACCTGAAAGTCTCTTCTCTGTGATGTAGCTTCCATGGGAAGGATTGAACAGGTCCTATTATGATGCAACATCTATGAACCAAGATGACTACCGGCATGGCAAGATATGCATGAAAGTGTAAGAAGTGGTACTCATGTTGGTGACAAGCAACAGCTAATTGGACTTAAAGCCTACTCAACCTGATGGAAAGCATTCCTGATACTGGAAACCTGCCCAGCTTCCCAGGACTGGTGAGGTCATGGATCTTAGAAGAGACTCTACAACTGCCATTTTGCTAGACTGGCATAATTCCTTACTACATTCTAAATCTCGCCCTTACACCCACAGGTGAGCAAAACTAAGACCTCTCATCAAAGAAGCCTTTCTTTACAGCATATATATGTATGTATATGTGTGTGTGTGTGTGTATGTGTATGTGTTCATAGACATACATACATGTGACAAAAATAATCAAAGAAAAAAAAGCTATCAACTTGAGAATGAAGAAATGGGAAGAGTTTGAGAAAAGGTAGTTTAAGAGGTGCTAGAAGGAAGAAAGAGAGGGAGAAGGTTATATAATTCTATTTCAATTAAGAACATTAAGCTGGGGGGTGGTGGCGCCCCAGGCCACACCTACTCCCACAAGGCCACACCCACAAGGCCACACCCACTTCCACAAGGCCACACCCACTCACACAAGGCCACACCCACTCACACAAGGCCACACCCACTCCCACAAGGCCACACCTACTCCCACAAAGCCACACTTCCTAATAGTGCCACTTTCTGGTGATCAAGTATCCAAATCTATGAGCCCATGAGGGTCATTCCTATTCAAACCAGCACAGCACTCATCCAATTCCATACCTTCTTTCTCTCTCCTCTTAGAAGCAAATAGGTAAATAAAAAACAGAACAGAATAAGAAAAACAGGAACTAAAACAAAGAAAAAGCATAAGAAACACACACACACACACACACACACACACACATATACACACACACACACACACACACACACACACACACACACACACACACACACTAAAAAACCATAATATACAAACAAAAGATCAATAAGGTAAAAAAAAAAATGCACAAACAAGGCAACAAGAGGGGAAACAAAACAAAAACAAACAACCCCCCCAATACCACTGAGTTCATTTTTGTGTTGACCATCTATTATGGGGCTGGGGCCTGCTTTTAAGTTTGTTTTATAGACACAGTGAGAATCCTCCTAGAGAAACCTATTTTGTCCTTTGCAAGTGGTTGTAAGTTGGAGATGGCCTCTTGGTTAGGGCTGGGAGGCTCTTGTCCACCTTTTCCCTCTCAGGGTTGGGGCCATATCAGGCTGGGACCTGCGTAGGCTCTGTCTCGTTGAGTTCCTCTGTATGTCAACACTGTCTGTTGTGTATGGTGTCATCCATGTCCTCTGGCTCCGACATTCTTTCCGTCTCCTCTTCTGCATCGTTCCCTGAGCCCTTTGGAGGGATTTGATGAAGACAGAAATGGAGATTTTCTTTTCTGGTATTGTCTATGTGGTGTTCCATGTGCTTCTTACGTCTTTAGGTGTCTGAATGGGGAGGCTTTCTTCTATGATCTTGTTGGAGATCTGGCCTATGCCATTGATTTGGGATTCTTCTTTCTAGTGTATGCTTGTAATTAAAGGTTTTTTTTTTTCCTTCATAGTGTCCCACATTTCCTGTATGCTTCTTTCCCGTGTTTAATGATTTTTTTCATATTCCTTGTTTTTTTAAAAAAAATTCTTTATCCTCTACTTTATCTTTGAATCCTGATATTCTATCTTCTGCTTGATTCATTACTTGAAAGGCTTTCATCTGAGTTTTCTCGTTGAGTTATTGGGTTTTCCATACCAGCGTCATTTCTATTTGAAGACAGAGAGCTTCTGTCTCCTTACTGGATTTTGTTCTCCATCCCAGGATTATCTTCGTCATTTCCATCAGCTTCATGTTTTTATTCTCTCAGGCATTTATTACTCTTCATTCCTCATATCACTCAGGCATTTATTATTCTTAAGGTCTTTATCTTTAATTACATTGAGCTGTTTCTTTGTCTTCTTTAAACTCTTTGGATTCTTTTATGAATTTTATGGTTGTTCTTTTAGAAACTATGCTCTTGGGTTTGTCTGGATAATTCTCATTGGTAAATATTTCTACAGGGCTGGCAGGCTTTGGAGAAGAGAAACTGGCTTGGTCTTCCATGTTGTTTGTAATTTTTTGTGATGAGATCTGGGCATGTGGGCTTCTTTTCTTAGTTTTAAGTCTGATATGGACAAAGCAGATTGGGGCAGAAGAGAGGATGTGCAGGCAGATTGGCCCTGGAGGTTGGGAACAGCCTGGGTAGAATGAATTCAGGAGGAAAGAGGGGGCTGGGCTAGTGGTAAGATGTGCTTCTTAGTTCACACCTGTAGTGTGGAGGTAGATGTGGCTGGGCAGAAAGGTTGGATTTGGCATGGGAGGGGCCTCTGGGTGTTAGGATTGGTAGAGATAGTTCTGTCAGAAGCCTAGAGATTGGTTCCAGTGTAGCCAGGGGAGGCCAAACGAGGTGGGGAACTGGACATGGAACCCAGGCTAGGTATGACGGATTGGGGAGAAGGCATGGATAGAAGGAAAGCAAAGGATACTCACCAGGCTAGACCCGGGCAAGGAAGTGGGACATTCTTCTGGATGGAGAGGTGAGATCAATATTTTTTAATTGTGGTGTGTGTGTGTGTGTGTGTGTGTGTGTGTGTGTGTGTGTTGCACTTACACAAGTAGCATTACTCTTCCAGCAGACACACCATCCCCAACATTTGTTGTGAGATTTGCTGATGATGCCCATTCTCTTTGGGGGTAGGTGGGTGGTATCTCAAGATACGCTTGCTTTGTTTACATTTTCCCGATGACTGCAGATGCAGAACACTTTTAAAAACAGTGACTGTCCATTTGTATTTCTCTTCTTGAGAACCATCCATCCCTTTCATGAGCGCACTTATTGCATGGTGTATTCTCTTGGTGTTTAATTTTTTGCACATTTTTGTAAATTCTCGGCGTCAGCCCCCTGTCTAAAGTATGGCTGGCAACGATTTTCTTCCATTCTGTAAGCAATCTGTTCACTCTGTGGAGAGTTCCTTCTGCTGTGTAGACACTTTTAAACCTCATGTAGTCCCATCTGTTGATTCTTGGAGCTAGTTCCTGGGTTATTTGAGTTCTGTTCAGACAGTTATTGCCTAACCCAATGTGTTTAAGGGTATTATCTAAGTTTTCTTGTAGTGGTTTCGGCATTTCAGTTTTTAAGTTAAAGTTTCTGGTTCAATTTGAGTTGTTCTTCATACAAAGTAAGAGATACAGATTTAATTTTATCCCTCTGTTGGTGGAGATCCAGTTTTCCCAGCGACTTTGTTGGATAGGCTTTCCCTCCCCTTGTATACTTTTGTCACCTTTGTTGAAATTAGGTGGCCATAGCTTTGCTGGTTTGTCTCCAGGCCCTGTATCCTGTTCCATTAGTCTAATGGTCTGCTTTTAATGCCAGGACCAGGTTGTCTTTCATTTCAAATATTTCTGTTTAGTTCTCTTTCTTCCTTTTTCTTCTTTTCTTAGCCTCTCTCTTTATCTTATAAAATAATTACTCAGAGGCTTATATTAATTACCAATTGCATAGCTTGCTAGCTAGCTCTTATAATTTAAATTAACCCATTTCTATTAATCTATGTTTTGCCACGTATTCCGTGGCTTACCTGTCTGCTGGCATGTTGTTCCTTGGGTGGCAGGGTGGTGTCTCCCTGCCTCTCCCTTCTCTTCCTGTCTATCTGCTTGGATTTCTGCCTGCCTCTAAGCTGCCTTGCCATAGGCCAATGCAGCTTTATTTATCAACCAATCAGAGCAACGCATATTCACAGCATACAGAGAGACATTCCCCCAGCATCTATGGAGGTCAGAGGACAAGCTGCAGGAGTTGTTCTCTCCTTCCAGCCTGTAGTTCTTTGTCCTCAAATTCAGGTTGTCAGGTTTAGCACCAGGTCCTTTCCCCACCACGTCATCTTGCTGGCCCTTGTTTTAAAATTTTATGTTTTGAAATTATGACTAAATACACATCACAGAAAAGGTACCATTTTAACCATTCTTAATTATAGTAGCATAAAGAACAATCATATTGTCAGGCAACCACTACCTTCTCTGTGTCTTATTCATCATCAGAAACTGAAACCCTGCAACAATTAAATAATAACGTTGCATCACAGATATGCTCAGAACTTTATTATAGGTTATCATAGATTCTATCAAGTTGACAGTATTGACCAACCATCACAAGTCCACCCCTTGTCAAACTGACACCCAAAGGTATCACTTTTCATCCATTACACCCCTTTTCCAGCTTTATTCCACTGCTCGAAAGTTCTAGAGCAGATTGCCTTCTGAGACTCAGGCAGTCTCTCAACCGTGAGCCCCCATCACATCAATCAACCAACAAAAACCAAACTGCATACTTCCAAACTACAATGGCACCGAGTAAACATCCCTACTCCGAAAGAGAGGATAGAGAGACTGGCAAGAGACTATCAGATAAAAGCAAGCCTGAAACGCAGCAGCAGATTAAACACCGAGTTGTGCAATTCCATGCTGGCCACCTAGAGTTTCTAATGGAATCATGCCCCAAAGGCTTGGGTTACTACATCTCTGCTGCCTAAAGCATACAAAATTCCCTCTTGGGCCAGATCCATTTTGTGTCAACAGTTTTTCTCGGTGGATGTCTTATGACCCTGGCGTCTATAACATCTTGGGGTATCCATTACAATTTAGGCTTCACCCTTATAATTCCACACAGTCGCTCCTCAGGGCTTCCTTGTAGAGAATCTGATCCTACCTCCTGTTATTTGACCTTAACAGCTTTCGAGGACATTGGCCCAAGCCTCCACGACCCCTTCACTCTTACATCTATCGTGCCTGTAAAGCCAGTACCGTGTGGAAGGGTTTATTTAACCATAATGTGAAATATTCAAATCCCCCCAAAAGATGAACAGGGCTGCAGGAAATAGAGACATCTAAGCAATAGTGAATCATGTATACTGTAGCTCATGTATGACATTTGAGGCATGTGATGGGCTGATGTGAGTATCCTGGCCAGCATATATATATATATATATATGTCACTTCTTCCTTAGGTCTCTTATTACCCTTTTGTACAGTTTCCCTATGTGTATTTCCACATTTCCAGCATCTCAAACACCCCAGGAACTCCACTGCAACTCAAGCTTCACTTTCACTGTTCTACATACTCCCCTGCAGGGACTATAACTGTGCCGCCAATTTTCTGGCCTCTGTGGGCTTTCATCTGGCGTCTCAGGGAAAGCCACCTTGACTCTGGCAATCTTGTATTTGTGTGCCTGCAAAGTCAGCACTCTGTGGTGCAGAAGTTCCCCTGTCATGCCCCCACCCCCTCCCGCTTTCACAACAGCAGCCGCTTCTGCGTGACTGCTTGGCTGATTCCAGGAAAATTCTTTCACGTGGGCTCTGTAGGAGCAGGGCGTCCTGGAGGTACTCTCTCAACACAGAAAATTTTCTAAGTGTGCTTTTTACTTTTACACCCTTGAGTGTCGGGTGGGGTCTCCTTATTTGCTGAAATGCCTCCACTACACCCTTATTATTTTTCTCCTCCTCCTCCTCCTCCTCCTCCTCCTCCTCCTCCTCCTCCTCCTCCTCCTCCTCCTCCTCTTCCTTTAGTTTTCTTCAAGACAGGGTTTCTCTGTGTAGCCCTATCTGTCCTGGAACTCACTCTATAGACCAGGCTAGCCTCAGACTCATAGAGATCTGCCTGCCTCTGCTTCCCTGAGATTAAAGGTGTGCACCACCACTGCCTGGCTCCTTATTATTTTTTCAGCGTGAAGTGCCTGACTTTTTTTATGCCACTAATATTTTTATCAGCTATGAACTCTGTTTATAACCCTGAAATTGCTCCTTGTTTGTCCAAACAGCACATTTTTTCAAATTGGTCCCTTGCATTTTGCTTCGGAAAATCACTACTAATGTAACGACAAGCAACCATCAATGATTATGTCACAGTTTGAACTCCATGTTATCTTCAAATTTCATGTATCACATTAATCAGTCCATTACTTTTGAATCCCAGCTCATTCAGATTTTCAGCACATGGCCAAATCGTAGACAAGTCTTTGCCAGAATGGACCATAAAGGGCCTCTTGTCCAGTTTGTGATGGAGTCCTGATTCTACCTGAAATCTTGTGAGTACAGTCTTTAACTGTGCGCACTTCTATCAATTCTGGTCTTCTTTTTTACTTTATGTGCATTGGTGTGAAGGTGTCAGATCTCCTGGAAATGGAGTTACAGACAGCTGTGAGCTGCCATGTGGGTTCTGGGAATTGAACCCAGGTCCTCTGGAATAGCAGTCAGTGCTCTTAACCACTGAGCCATCTCTCCAGCCCCCAGTTCTGGCCTTCTAAGAGACTCTGAGTGGCCTATTGAGTTCTGCTTACAGCACTTTGAAGTTTCTCCAGCCTGTCTCCAAATTCCTCCTATGAACCAGTGCCGAGGGCCTAAGAATCACATTGACAATTTGAATCAGAAAAGCGATCCCACCGCATTTATATGGATTTTCTGTATTTGTTACTTTCATTTCTCCTTGATAAAAACAAAACAAAACAAAACAAAACAAAACAAAACAAAACAAAACAAAACAACAACAACAAAACTCCAGGAACAACTCAAATGGAGGAGAGCTTTATTTTGGCTTCCACTCTCAGAGGATTTGGTCTGTAACGGAGAAGGTGTGGTAGAGCAATTCAGCACACACGGTGGCAGGCCAAGGAGCAGAGTATCAAGAAATGACAGGGAGCAATAATGGCTACCTCTAGCTACCTACATATTCCAACTAGGTGTCACCTCTCACAGTTTCTGGAACTTTGAAAAACAGAGCCACACACTAAGTTCTAGGTGTCCAAATCATGAGCCTGGGGGCGACATTGTAGATTCCTATCAGGGTGCTGCCTTAATATCAGATTGAATGGCCATCTTTTTATACTAGGATTTGGTACCTGTTATTTAGTTAGTTATGGCTAGTGAAATAAACTGGATAGTATTTTCAATTTTTCTTTATGTGTGGCTATGTGTGGGTGCATATGGATGCCAGAGGTTGATGTTCCCTGTCTTCCTCAGTAGCTCTCCACATTATTTTTTGAGGCAGGGGTTTTGAATTTGAAGCTTGCCAATTTGGCTAGATTGGTTGACCAGAAAGCCTTAGGGCAGTGGTTCTTGATCTGTGGATCATGACCCCTTGTGGGGAGGGTGGAATATTGGATATCCTGCATATCAGAAATCTATGTTATGATTCATAACAGCAGCAAAATTACAGTTATGTAGTAGCAACAAAATGATTTCATGGTTGGAGGTCACCCCAACATGAGGAGTCCTATAAAAGGATAGCAACATTAGGGATTCGCCTGTCTCCACCCCCGCACCCCACACCCCCACACTCCCACCTCCCAGTGCTGGGATTGCCAGCATCCGCCACTGTGCTTGGAATTTTACATGCTGGGGAATCAAACTCAGGTCCTCAAGCCTGCATAGCAAGCGCTTTATAGATGGGGCCATCTTCACCATTTCTTCCTTCTCGTGTTTTTTTGAGACTGAGTGTTGCTGTCCTACACAGGCTGCTCTTAAACCTTCTTGCCCCAAATTATCTTCCTGCCTTATCATCCCACATAGCTGAGATTGCAGACATGGGTTACTTTCCAATGTTCATTTTCTTTGAGTAGTTTTAGGCAAGTAGGAAGATTGAGAGGGATGTATATAGAGTGTTAGCACATGCCTTCTGCCCCATACATGAATAGTCACTTTGGAAGCATCTTCTTTCACTCACACGTACATTTGTTACAGTCTATACACCTACACTGATATCTAATTATACAAACTCCCATCATCCATATTAGGGCACACTTTTGCTGTTATTTGTTCATGGATGTTGACAAAGGCATATGTATGTATCTTAGTTAGGGTTACTATTGCTGTGATGAAATGCCATGACCAAATAGCAAGTTGGAGAGGAAAGGGTTTATTCGGCTTACACTTTCACATTGCTGTTCCTCATCAAAGGAATTCAGAACAGGCACTCAAACCGGACAGGATCTGGGAGGCAGGAGCTGATGCAGAGGCCATGGAGGGGTGCTGCTTACTGGCTTGCTTTTCATAGCTTGCTCAGCCTGCTTTCTTATAGAACCCAGGACCGCCAGCCCAGGGATGGCACCATGCACAATGGACTGGGCTCTCCCTCATTGGCCACTAATTAAGAAAGTGTCTTACAGCTGGATCTCATGGAGGCATTCTCTCAGCTAAGGCTCCTTCCTCTCTGATGACCCTCGTTTGTGCCAACTTGACATAAAACCAGCCAGTACCATGTGTATCCATTATTATAGTATTATACAAGTAGTTTTATTGCACTAAAATTCTGGTATTCTCCCTATTTGTCTCTCCCTTTCCCTGATGGTTAATCATTGCTGATCTTTACATTGTCTTCATTGTTGTGTCTTCCCGAGAATGTTACATAATTAGAATTACATAGTGTGAACACTTTTCAGATGACATCTGTTCAACTCAGTAATTTACTGTTCTGTTTCCTCCACATCTTTTTATAGCTTGATGGCTATTATTTTGTATTTGTGTGAAACAATATTCCATTATCTGGATAGAACAGTTTATCCAGTGACCCATTGAAGGCTATCTTGGCTGCTGTCAAGCTTTGGCAGTTTTGAATCAAGCTACTGTAAACATGTGTGTACAGGTTTTTATGTCAGCACACTTATTTTGGTAAATGCCCAGCACTGTCAATGTTGTGTTGGAGAGTAAGAGTAGACAGTTTGGAAGACACTTCTAAACGCCCAAAGTGGCTGTCCCACTTTGCACGGTCACTAGCAATGTGTACTCACTTATAGTACTCTCTCCACCCTTAGCAGCCTTTGACATTGCCCGTTGTTAGGTACGGGGCATCAGAATATGGATAGAGTTATTCCATTACTTTAATGAGGACTTTTCAAAAAATATTTTATCTTCATTTCTCTGTTTCATTTCTATTTTATTATTTTGTGTTTTGTTATTTTTGTGGGCTTAATTTTGCAAATGTAATTTCAAAGCAAGTGTTAGTTTGCATTTATTTTTGCTATGAGTTCATTATTTGTTTTGTATGACTTACTTTTTGTTTTAGTTTTGAGTTCTACCCCTGACCCCTGACCCCTCTCCCTGGCCCTTTCCCTTGATCCCTTCCCCCTGACCCCCTCTGGCTCTTCCCCTTGACCCCTCCCTGTAACCCCTCCCCCTAACCCCTCCCTCTGCTAAAAGGTTTTTGACTCCTTAGAAGTTGCCTTTAGTAAAATAATTCTAGGAGATTATTTTCTTTTTTGATAATATTCCAACAATTTAGTTAGTTAACAAACATACCATAATTTTGTTCTGGATTATTTTATCTTTGCTAAATTTGCTAAATATTTTCTGTTTTCATATCACATTGTTTCTCATCTACTGACCACTGCACTTACAGCAGACATCCTAGGTCCGTAGCTTGGTCCATAAAGCTCTCCCCGTGGAGGAGGGTGATTCTGTGTCCTGCTCTAAAGGCAGCATGTGAGAGCCATCTTTTTATTGCAATAAACTATTCAAGGAAGTTGCCGGTGCGGTTCTAAGCAAGGGAGTGGGCACAGTTTTGTGTGATGGGGAGATCACTTAGGATAAAAAAATCAGTTAGGTTGTAGTTTCATTTAATCCTTGTAAGTTCATCAAGCCGATCCAAACATTTACTTACGGTCTTGGATGAACAACGTGTCCTTTAGCAAATATCTCTAAGACAAGCACAATATCGGAGTGTCCTTAGTCAACAAGCCCTCACTCAGAACTTTACTATGGGAATTATCTTTGAATGTTACAGAACAGCTTCCTGCCCTGGGTGTGCAGGACTTCAAGTTCATGCTGATTTCCTGTAAGTCGATTTGATTTACAATTTCTGATTGCTTTATGTAAATATTCTCTAACTTTCCCCCCCTATCTACAATACTTCATTTCCCCCAAACACTACGTTAGTAATTTATTCATCACAAATTTTCTACTAAATACGAGTAAAAGTGACCTCTGGTTTCACTTGCAATTTTAACCAAAGCCAATTTTTTTTTTTCATTTCCACACTTCAAATAACCAAACTAGTTTTCACTTAGTTGTATATTTGAATTCTAAGTTAATCTACATTTTAATTTTTAGATCTGGACATACTTTCATTCACCAATTTATAGAGATATAGAGTTAATAAGAGGTGCATCTAAATAGTTATATCTGTTTTTTTTTTTTCTTTCAGAATGCTTTCCCATTTAAATTGCTCACCTATGGTCTATTCACCCTGACATCCTCACCGTTGGTAATTAAAGTGATATTTTGCCCTTACCCTTTCTCATTTAGTATAAATCACAGTTTTCATATAATACCACTTTAATCTTATCATTTCACATCCAAAATGCCTGAGTATCTAGCCACTTTGCAAGTATGATATTATTGAATCTCCTATGTAAATGTGGAGCCGCCTGAAAAACTGTCCTTCAGAATGTATGCAGTAAATAGAAAACTATTCCAATTTAAGTGTCCTTTGGATATCTGCTCTGATTATCATTGCTTCATTGACTTTGTGACTTACAATGAGGAGACAACAAAATGTAAAAGAGACAGAAGATAAGCGTCCAGCAATAATTTCATATGCAAGAATCTTTGTAACATCTTTTTGATGCATGCACCAGAGGGTATAGATATAGTAGTATTACTGTATGCAGTGCAGATCTATTTTAGGTGGTGAATATTTTCTAAACAAGTGAAAGAAATTTAGAATTTTTATAGGATTCAAAAAATGAGTACAGTTCTGTTTAGTATATTTATTTTTTTGGTTGAAAAGCAAATGGTAGCATTTTTTTTTTCAGGGCTACATTACTTTTTACTTGAGTAACTTGGGGACTGAAGGTCTCCCTAGCTGATCATAGAATTGCATTTGAAACAGTGAGGGAGAGATGTCTGCATTAATTACAGAGTGGGGAGCCTGTTTTCCCATTCCTTTATACCCTCTCTTCCTTTCCTATACTTTTGTTCATTATAAAACTGAAATAAATATAGATTTATCATAAAACTTCTACAAGTCAAGCTTCCCTTTTTTCCCTCTTCCTAAGTTAAAGAGGGAATTACAGAGGTTTTTGATTTTTAAAAACGAATCTTCTCTATTATATAGGTCTTATTCCACAAGCCAGGGAACCAATACAAAGAATCTACTTGTTTCCAAGCGTGTTGACTGCAATTACACAGTTAGGGATGGGAGTCGTGAACAGGAGTGGATGTGTGGACCCACTGTTGGCTAGAATACGGCCAGCACTCCTTGGAACATTCTCCCATTTATCACGTGCCTCTGTGTGCTGATACTCTAACAGGGACACATAAGGATACTTAGTATCAATTCTGTGCCCCAAAGTCCTTGAAATCTTTGGCTTTTTTTTTTAAGTTCAGAAAATGGTTATAGGAAAGGGCCTGTTGGGGAACAGACTAAGGATTGTTACTTACCTGCTAGTCTGCTATAGGGTTTAGGGGGTCCACTCTTTCAACAGACAAAACCCCAAACAAATAAAAGCTTTTAGAATAATTTTATCTGCTGCTCACCACTAGCCTTAAGATTAGAATAGCTATTATTATATGTTTCCTCCTGTCAGAGGGACCAGAAGCCAATGTTTAGTTGAAGTTCTACAAGATGCAAGCAGAAATCAATTTTCAACTCTGTCTTTTTTGTTTGGGAAACAATGTTCTTTCTCTTAAGCCAAATACTATCCTGGAGAGACTGTGGCTGTGCTAGATTGGCCTTGGGTAATACTTGTGTTCAGATAATTCTTTATGCCTGCAGAGCAGAGACGAATGGCTAGAGAGTAGGTGAAAATGTCAGTTCTTCCCTAGGCAACGGGACGTTCTGGAAAATTTCTTTTTGTATTCTGTTACCTGGCCTTTTGTTCATGTCAGGTTATTCCTGTTGTTAGAGCAGCAACTGAGAAGTGAAAACTCAAATGATCTATGTAAGTGTGTAAAAGGCTGCTTTTACTGATTATATGCTCCATGCAATTAATAAATCATTTATAAAAGGTATTACCCACTTACCAATCGCCCAAAATATGAATAAACAGAAACTGGAACTACCTTAAGTATTGCAGCTCAGAAACCTGGAGGTAAAAGCATCTTGGATATTTTGGCTTTTGTGGATGTGTCAAGGAAAAGCATCTTGTGAAAAATAGTGATTTAACTTTCTAGCCTAGGTATGTATATTTCACAATTTCCTTCTTCTTCCAGACGATTTCCTTTTACCTTTGATCAGGAAACTGGGTCTTTCCTGGGATGTCATTCTGCTTGGTTATCACAGTCACAAATGGAACGTTTAAAGATGGTGCCTACATCCTTAACGTTTCCTTCTGTTTTGAAGCATATTATATCAGGAGTTAGTGGTGACTAATTTATCATTAATGTGATAGGCTGCCATCACAGAGTGATTTAAACATCAGAAAATACTTTTCTCATAGTTTTTGAGGCTTGAGCTCTGAGATCAAGATATGGGCGATTTTTCTAGGCTTTATCTTTATCTTCTTTGTACACAACTGTTTTGAAATTCCCCTTTCGAATAAGGGTACCAGGCATGTTGGATCAAGTTTCCCCTCTTTAAAAGCCTCATTTAAAAAATAATAAGTGTCTCAAAATACAGTTCCATTCTGAGAGATTGGAAGTTAAGACTTCAATATATGAATTTTGGGGTGTGTGTGGCATAATTTAGCCAACTTGAGAAACTTGAGATCATTTTTTTTTTTTTATGTTGGCAGTTATTAGCTGACTAAATCAGGCCTTCTTTGCTGGATCACTTGATGATTCAGGGTACTTCTGGGTCTCTTGGAAGAGTTTGTGAAATTCTAGTATATACCTTCCTCAGGTTCATAACTGTTTTCCCCTAAGTGTGAGTTCACAGGGTGATTGTGTACTTGTGGTGTGAAGTGAGAACTTGATTCAGTCTCTGGGTTTTGTTTCCTTAAATACACGTAGAAGAACCTAATCTCCATTTTAATAACTGTTTCCATAGGATTGGGACATACCGGATTCTGAACAACCTGTGTGCACAGGTGTGGACTGGCCCTTAAAAAAGCAGGCCCCATGTATTCCCCCCCACCCCCGCCCCCTTCTCCCACACATGTCCTTACCCAGGCCTGATCACATCTATCCCTTTCTCCTTGTCTTAGTAAAACTCTTGTTAGTGGATTCTGTCGTGTTTTGTGACTTTTCCTCGCAGAGTTAAGAGCACCGCTAAAAACCATCAAGTACCCAATAGCAACTTGTACAAAATAGCAGATATTAAGCCGGAAGCATTTATCTAAGTTGTTCAAGTAATTATCATGAAAATGGTGCAGTTTTCCCACAAACAAACTACAACTAAGGATTTCTACCCTGAATTCTAAAGCACAATAAGGAGCACTCTCCTATTCCTCCAGTCCATCTTTTTGACCCAGTCCTTTCCTCAAGTCAGAAAGGATGATAGAGCAGCTGCCTTGTCAGCATCCACAACAAAAGTTACACATGTCCAAGGGATATGGGTCTGCTCAAAGATGCTAGAATGCACAGCTGCAGAACTTCTGGGGCCGTTGGTGTAAGTTCTACTCACTCAGTTTTTTGACAACCTTGGATATAACGATTTCACTGAGAAGAGCAAGCTAGCTTTGGTTTGGGTTATGTAGCCTCTGTTTGATCCATGACATATTTGCATCCTTTTGTAGAAGTAATGTATGAAGCAAAGACTACAGAGAGCAGTCATGTGCTTGGGCTTGCTTTTGGTTAACTCAGACACCCCAGTCGTACATGGTTTTATGCCTTGCAAATAATTTTTACTTTGAAATTCGTATCTTTTGGACTCGTGACTGAGCATATCTTTGTTCTTAAAATAATGAAATTGTTATTGTCCTGTCAAAACAATTTATTTTTTTTCCAATGTAATTGGTTCACATTTTTGATAATTAAGAATAGCCATTTGAATTTTTCCCCCCCCCCCCCCCCCCCCCCCGAGACAGGGTTTCTAGCTTTGCGCCTTTCCTGGAACTCGCTTGGTACACCAGGCTGGCCTCGAACTCACAGAGATCTGCCTACCTCTGCCTCCCGAGTGCTGGGATCAAAGGTGTGCGCCACCACCGCCCGGCTGAAATAAAAATTTTAATTGTTCCAAACGTATGCTGGTAGAGCATATAAAAGTGAAACTGTCTTAACAGACTTTCAAAGGAAAACAATTCTATCTGCTGAAGAAAGAGGGCTAATATTTGAGGACTTTTATTCCGAGAGAAAGTTGGAGCAGGGTCTGTCTTTATTCACAGGTGCTGGAGGCCTTGGGTAGGGTAGACGGTGAAGCTCTGGAGACTTCCAGAGTCCTTGCTGGTGCCTGGAGGAGTGAGTTCTAGGGGACAGACTGGGAGAAAATGGAACATCACACTGAGGAGACTGACATTAGCTCATTGGAAACCCACAAAAGTCAAACTCAGAGCAAGTAAGTGGATTGTGACACCCAGGAAGTTGTCGAATTTTCATTCGGAATATTGTTAAAGCAAGTGTAAGTTTTCGGTGGTTTAGGTTAAAGACAAACTTTGGGGATAAAGTGACAGCAGGGTTTGACACAACCTTTTCAGTTCTATTAGCTGCTGGTAAACACAAACCAGGTTGCTGCATTCCCTTTTCCTGACTTTTCTGTCTTGAGTTACAATGGTAGCTAAAATAAAAACCTCAGTGGTGTTTATTACTTGAATGCTGTAATTTTTTACTTACAAGTGGATACATTGTTGTGAAGTGGGTCGTGAATAACGAGGCTAATAAATAACTAAATTTGGGGAATATTTGATGTATAAAGCTGGGAAGTTATAGTTGTCATCTTATCCTCATCAACTATAGTCTCTTTCAAGGGGACAAGAGAGCTTCCAGGGATGAGAACAGAATTTCAAATAATCATGGTACACTTATGAGTGTGCCCTCTCTCCCACACATGGAAAGGGACAAACATGTTAGGAGTCACTGGTCTAACCTATCACCTGAATGTTTTTGTGTCGTGGGCAGTAGATACCCCAGTGGAGTTATGTTTCACAACAGATATCCAAGCACTCGAGGAAGAAGATATGTCAGCATTTTAATAAAAGCCTCTCTTTCTTGTAGTCAGAGTTCTACAGTTGTTTTCCGACTTTCAAAGTTTAAAACCAACACAGAGTGTATATCTGTGCTCAAGCTTGCTCCCCGCTGGCATTCATACAGTTGGATTAATGACGTTAATAGCTTCACGTTGTGACAGTGTTGTTATTTTTGCTTTATTGAATTGTGCTAAGGGCAGGAGCAGTCACTCCCCTTAGATGACGGTGTCTGGCGTCGGTCCTAAAAGATGCCTTGTTGTATGTTTACTTGTGTTTGTCATTACAGGTAGGTAGAACTTGATTTCTATAGGTTTCCCATCGGTTGTCTGGATAGATATTTCTCTGCATACTATTAATATTGGCAATTCCACTAAGTCCTTCTGTGGCTCATTACACTGCCTAATTAACCTCCTCATTTAAAAAAAAAGTGTGAAAAGACTGGCTATAACTCTTATTTTTGGCTGCTTCTGAACATATGACTAAATTTTGTCTCATTTCTTTTTACTCCCTATTTAAAAAAAAATTCTTTGCTTTTTCCTAGAATTTTGGAATGCGTAAGCCTTTCATTTATAGTACTTAAAATCTTCATTTAAAACCGGCTGCTCATTTTGACATTTCTTTTCTGTTATGGGTGCACATTTGACACGTAGAAGCTTCTTCCATTCAAAGACTTCAGAACCTCCTCCATGATTTATTTTTGCTTCAGCAAAACAGAGCAATATACTGACATTCTTCTCAGTAGAAATGGTAGGATCTGCCTGCAATTGCCCTTTTTTGACGCTAGGTGGCCAGCACGCATCAAACTTAGAAAGTTTTTTTTTCACTGAAAAACGGTGGAGAGAATATTTTGCAAGATTGTAAAAACGGGAGGAAATTTTGTACCGGCATCTAAAGAGAATTTGAAAACAGGAACCTCAGGGTTTGTGTTTAAGCTTTCTGGAAATAATCGAAGCACACGGAGCATAGAAGGAAAAGAACACCTGACTGGAAAGTGGAAGTTAGGTTTTCTTGGTATTCTTCACTTAACTTCAGATGCCAAACTTTCCAACTGAACTTAACGTGGCAGTTACTTAATAGCTGAGCTCCAGATCGCAGCCACAAAACAATACCCACTTGGTGTAGTTACTACAAGAAGAAAAGGATAAGTATCAGTTTTCTTTCTTGATAGAGATTTGTAAACATTGCTGTCTACTTAGCTTCATTTTGAGACAATGTTTAGTTTTTTTCCCTCCGATTCTTACCTCTCCCATTCTGAGGAGGAACAAAAACTGTATCAGCATCTCTTTAGCTGGCAAATAACTGACAGGGATGGGCCTCTGAGCTAAAGGCCAGGAACCCCGTGGCTTCTCCACAGGGTACTGCTAACTGACTCCATTCCAGAGTGGACTTTGTTCCTGTGAAACTGAGTCTGTCTGTGTTTAGTGTTTTGATGGGATCCCCGAGTGTGCGAATGAGGGACGTCTCTGATTCTTGTGCCTTCTCTTGGGTTATTTTCCTTCTGCTCCTTTCTCTGGTCCAAGTCTGATGCGGTGGTTTTTACTTTCCTTATTATATATTTCATTTGCTTGTCGTCCCTTAGAAGCCTGCTTGTTTCCTAATGAGAGCTGGAAGGGGAGAGGATCCAGAAGGGAGGGGAGGTGGGAGGAAATGGGAGGAGTAGAGTAGCGTAGCGGAAACCATAATCAGGATATGTTAAGTGGGAGAAAATTTTATTTTCAATAAAAGGAAAAAAAAAAACTTATTCCAATTAATTTGGGAGAAATGTCTTCTGTTACACATATCAGTGCAGAATTCCAACAGAAGGTCTTATGATTATGAGCAATGAATAGAGGATCCAGGCTGTAGAAATTCAAAATAATTCTAAAATCTGGCATCTGCAAATAAAAGTAATTTTTTTTTTTTTTTTTTCCGAGACAGGGTTTCTCTGTGTAGCTTTGCGCCTTTCCTGGATCTCGCTCTGTAGACCAGGCTGGCCTCGAACTCACAAAGATCTACCTGCCTCTGCCTCCCGAGTGCTGGGATTAAAGGCATGCACCACCCACCACCGCTCGGTAAAAGTAATATTTTTTTAAAACCGAAAAAAAAAAAAAAAAAGTGAGAGTTTCTTTGTTTCTACAACCTTCCAGTGGGAAATGCCGTGAGGAGAGGGCAAAAAGTAAGTCAGAATCCGGACTGGAGAGATGCTCAGCAGTTGAGAGCACTGGCTGCTCTTACAGAGGACCCGGGTTTGATTCCAGGAACCCACATGGTGCCTCGCAACCAAATATATTCCATTTCCAGGGGGATCTGATGCCCTCTTCAGGTCCTGCAGGCATTAGGCAAGCATGTAGTGCATGTACATATATGCAGGTAAAACACTCATAAAAACATAACAAGTGGGGCTGGAAAGATGGCTCAGAGGTTAGGCGCATTGTTTGCACTTCCAAAGGTCCTGAGTTCAATTCCCAGCAACCACATGGTGGCTCACAACCATCTGTAGTGAGATCTGGCGCCCTCTTCTGGCCTGCAGAGATATGTGCAGACAGAACACTGTATACATAATAAATAAATAAATCTTAAAAAAAAAACAAAAAAACAAGTGAGTTAAAAAGTAAACCGAAGATACTTTTTGATTGAGCTAATCAAATCAACCAGGCAGGAAGAATGAAGAGTAGAAGAAACATTACTTGTTCAGGATTGCCACCAGCATGACAACATTCAGAAACAGATATCTGAACTAGCCATGCAGACAGGATGTGATGTATCATGTTCTTCTGGTGGACACTGGCAAAGGATGAACTCTAGGTAAACTCATAAAAATCGTCTGAAGCAAGACTGACAGTGAGTTAAATAAGGTGCATTTAAATGCTCTGGTTTTCTACCTTAGTCACTGGAGATTTTTATTCTGACGGAGGGGACACTCAATCCTCATGACCCTCTTCTCTAAACTGTCTGGCTGAAACTGTTCTCTTCATCATTATCGGGAGTTGTCCATCTTAGCCCATCCTACAGCCCCAAACTAGCTATTTACAATGCATTTATATTTATATTTACAACAGTTATGGAAATCATGAAATCTCAGTCTACTGTATTATTAACAGTTTTACTAGCAAGTACTACATACATGTATGTATACACACACAAATATCACCACAGAAACAAAACATCTGAAAGACCATTATTCATAGACCTTAGCATTTTGCTTATTGAAACATGGACACAAGATGTTAAGTGAAATCCCTTGATGTCTCAGACCACTACCACTGTGGTATCTTCTTGACCCAGGAGTTAATATGATGACAGCCATGAAATGATAGAATTGGTTTTTTGACGATGGACAACTCCCTCTCTTTCTATTTGGTGTCCTTGGTCATTTCTGTTTTTTAGAATTTTTCAGACAATTTAATTTCACATTTTTTTCTTCAAACCATTGAGAAACATTCTCCCCAAAGCTGTTTTTTCCACTTTGGTCATTCAACAAATCTCCAACTAGGGTGAGACCTCAACCCCCTATAACAGTCCTCAGTGCTCACAAGGCATGAAGCTGCCTACACATCAGACGCTTGCTCAGCATCAGGACCAAGTTTCCCGGGGGAAGGCTCCAGTATGGCAATCATATTGAGTCTCTTCCTCCCTTATATAACTACCCTAATAATTGGGCATACTGGGAAATTGCATACCTGATTGTGACTTACAATGAATATATTATGAAAGAAGGTGGAGATTCTGGAGTTGAGGGGTGTTTTTCTTTGATCATTGAAAACTATGTTGTAGAAAACAAGAACTTTTATGCCATAGTAACCACTAGGGTTAGTTCCTATTCTGTGATGAGGCTTATGTTGAAAAGCATATGGAAAGAGTTGAATGCAGAAAACAAATGGGTGTTTTCAAGGTCAGAAAGAGTAGATTTGAGTGCCTAATGTGTGTGTGTGTGTGTGTGTGTGTGTGTGTGTGTGTGTGTGTGTATGTGTGTGTGTGTGTGGAGGATGTGTGTGTGTATGTAGGATGTGTGTGTGTATGTGTGTGTGTGTGTAGTGCATTTGTGTTTGTTTGTGTATGAATGAAGAAAACAAATTTCGAAAAGACTAAATGTCAGCACCTTTCAAGATTTCCAGGAACAACTTGGAGGTCTCAGCTAAATGAACGTCACCTTTGTCTCCTTCAGGATGGAGATTTAAAGTCATTATTAGCATCAATAAATGTAAACATATATTATCTCCTAGTCTTATGAGCTGAGATATGTTAGCCCTTGATCTCTTCATATGTGTGGGTTCACTGGCTAAAATAAAGACATACATGAATGGGCACTACTTACATATACATAGTCTGATAGGATATGAATTATAAAAATTAAGTAAAATACAACACAATGTGATACGTGTAAAAATGAAATAAAGCACAGGTATTTGGGCATACATAGGAGAAGGTTGATACAGTAGATTGGGAGAATTAGAGATGTTTTCCTATAAGGGATAACTCTTGTCCCCAAGTCTTAACCAATAAATTGGAACTAATGAGGCAAAAGAGGTGTTGCTTACAGATACAGTATGCTGGTGCCAAGGGTTTAAATAAAGTTTATTTAGGTATTCATCTCATGACTAAACATCACAAAGCAAACAAGGTATGTGAATTAACAAAGTAGATGATTTCAGGTTAGAACGCACTGACCAAGGCACAATTACTTCCTTGTAAATGTTACTTACTTCTAGGTTTAAAAACCTTAAAAATATTTTAAAAATTTACATGGCATGTGTGTCTGTATGGGGGACATGTCCATGAGCCTATGTATCTATGGGGGCAAAAAGAAGGAGATAGATTCCTTGGTGCTTGAGTTAAAGTTAGGATCTGTGTAGTGGGTAGCTGTTCCAGCTATGACCTTGAAGCACCACCCCAGTGAGGCAGCTGGTAACTGCCACACCTACCTAGAACCTGCCCCTGGGGCATGGCCAGGACAAGAGCCCTTAAGACCCCAGATCTGGACATGCAGGCCCTCTTGGTTCCTTGTGATCCTGGATGCTGGATGTTAGACTGAGCAGAGTTCTCCCAAGAACCCCTCTGGACTGCACCTCACTTCTCCCAGATCCTGTAACCAATCCCTTTACTGGCTGTAAGTTACCCCCAAATAAACCTTTTAACTATGTGGAGTTGCCTTGTTAAATCCCCACATTAGAGTTGCCTGATGAGGGTGCTAAGATCTGAACTTGGGTCCTCTGCAAGAGCACTGTGTGCTCTTAACCACTGAGCCATCTCCAGACCCCTTATTCTTATGTTAACAGGCCAGCCTCTGCTATATAATAGGTACATTTGGATTGTAAATTAATACCATGGGATTCAGTCAGTGACTGAAAGGAATATCTTGCTTTCCCGAGAGGTAAAGAGTTATGAAGTCATATTTCATAATGTTGGTGAAAATGTTTAATAACAGGAATGAGCCCCGAGATGATTTTTCTGGACAAATTTTCTACTCTGACCCAGAAAGGTGCTCTGTTACCTTTAATGAGAATAGGATGCTTTTCACAGTCATCCCATAAAGCACCTGATTTAATTTACTGTGCAAACCATTAGCCTCTGCAATAGCTATTTCAGTAGGTTGTGAGAGTGTAAACAATGTCTCCTTTTCCCTGCAAAAGGTCCGTATGCAGTTCTGCCTATCAAGAGATGGAGATTTTTACCCTTTGAGCCTGGCATGGCTTTATGAACCGTCTGGTCCAAGAACCGTTAACACCCCTGATTCCAGCAGACACTTGGAAAGTGCATTGACTTCAAGGTCTCCCCTTCTGGTGCACAACTTTACAGGTCTTCACCAGTTTGTGACTGCCAAAAGGCTTAGTTACTCTCAACACTCTTTTCAGCCAGGGGCCACACAGTGAGAGAGGAGATGAACTGCTGGATGGCTGAAGAAGCCCAATGGAGTCCAGGTGAACTTCCTACCTGAGCTCCAGCTGAACATAGATAGCCAACCCACAGCAACATGACCCAAATCAACGACAGGGCAATTGTATGATCTCAGTGCCTTTTCCACATTATTTTTGTGAAGCAAACCATTTTTTTTTCCTGGTCTTGAAGCCGTGTCTCTTGCATGTATGTGTGCTATGTTACATGTGTTGGGTACTCTGCTACCTACAGCGAGACTGAAAGTTAATGAAGTATGTGCGTCACTTTGGAGTATATGGAGTGAGTTTTGTGCTTCTGTTTATCCACCTGATCATATCAAACAATGATATAAATGTTTAAACAATGTATTTAAAAAATTAAACTGGGTGTGTTGGTACATACTGTTAATGTCAGCACTTGGGAGGCCAAAACGTGTGGATCTCTGAGAGTTCAAGGCCAGTCTGGTCTATATAGTGAGACTGCCCCCCCCCCAATCCCAGCAAGTGGGAAAACCCCCTTAATCCCTAGAAATTGAGCTGAGTGCAGTGGTGTATGCAAGAAATACTGGCACTAGAGAAGATGAGGAAGACAGATCATATTTGAAGCTTGCCTGGCTTCTATAGTCATTATCCTGGGCAACTTGGCAAAGCACTGTATTTTGCTAAAAAGAAAGAAAAAAAAAAAAACCCAATCTGGGGCAGTGATAAAGAACTTGCTGAGCATGTGCAAGGTCTGGAGTTGGTACCCACCAGGCATCTTTAGAGAAGACGGAAATTAGGGTGGAGACAACAGAAGTAAGAAAGGACAGGACAAATGGTTGCCCTGTAGGTTGCCTGCTTTACGAGTTTACTGGGATTCTCTTAAATATCACGATGCCCAGAAGAACACACACAGGGGGAATCGGGACTCCTTTTTCTTCTCTCTTTCTGTCTCTTTTCCTTGGAGATGCATCTGCATTCTTACACGTTTTGTTAGTGGCCTTTCAGAATCCAGGTCCGAATGATGTCGATGTCATACGGAAGACAGAATTTTTTAGTGGCTGGGGGAAGGGACCACGGGGCGGGGGGAGACTCTGAATAAAAACATACAAAAACTAAAATCACCCCTCGCTTTTGATTTGGCCGGCCTGGTTTGCCCCCTACTGCCTCATTTTCTTCATCTCATCTGTTTTATTGGATGTTGTGAGGATTTGAGATGCGGGTTGAGATAACCTATAAAGCTTCTACCAGAGACTTAAAGCCTTGGCTCCTAAAATCTCCACAACAGCTGAGCGGAGTGTGCAGCGGTGTGTGCCCTACCTTAAACAGCGTTCGTTTTTAAGTCCACCCTGCTAAAGGACACAGCCTTTCTCTTCCTAGATATTTACTTATGAGAACTGAAAGCAGATTGACTGAAGGAATCCTCCACAGATGTCCTTCGTGGCTTTGTCGTATTCCCAAACCGGAATTAACACAAGAGGCGCCCGTCAAATATTTAGTATTACTACCCAGACGTAAGGCAGGGCTGTTCTGTGGTTGCAGTGGCGCTGGTGAATCTCAGTGTAATTATGCTGATGGAAAGAAGCTGTGGGGGGTAGGGTGGGGTGGGGAAGACACGCCACATGATTCAATTTATAAAATCTGTAGTTTAGGCAGGCCGTTGCAGTCCGGTGTTCTTCAGGAGAAGAGTTTTAAAGGCAGAAAGAAGAACACCTGTAGTAACAACACTGTGAGTTCTCAGAACTCGGTGAGTTATGACGGAATTGTGGTTAAATTCAGCATTTAAAGAAGTCACCTTTTTTTTCTTCCATAAAGTAGAGGAAGCAGAAAGTCTAACTAAATAGATGGTAGATTATCAACCTTGGAGTTCTGTTCAAGAAGATGAGTGTTTAACCTTTTGCTCCTTTTGGAAGGAATGCAGAAGATTTTGTTTCAGAGTCCTGATTTCAACACCTCGATCTGAAAGTTATTTGGACCTATTTGCTTGGAGGTTTAGAGAAAGCACAAAGGTGTTAGAAAATTTCAGCATCATTAGGTGTTGGATGAGGAGCCACAGACGAGGAACTTCTGTTGTATTTTGTAATTATACATTTATTCTCTTTACTTTTTCATATGCTTGTAAAAACACAGTGGGCTAAGTTGGAAAAAGTACAATCAAACATCCCATGTTTTAACAACAGAAGTAAACATGATAAAAATTACAGGTTTTCATGAAATCACAAAGGCCCTGTGAACTAGAAACTAGAAAGATGATAAATCATGCCTTTTACTCCTCGTGGGGGAAGGCCGATATTCTGAAGATGTTGAGATGGTTTTAATACTAGTGCAGAGTCCAGAGTTTCCATGTCATTCTTGCTCAGAACCTATGACTGCTGGAGAGAGTGGAGAGAAAAGTATTGTAAGATTTGCAATGAAGTAGTGGCAAGTAGTTAAAAAAAATAAACTTTGTTCCCTCAGGAAACGAGTTACCATGTGATTGAGAGCAAATAAAAATTTTTGAATCATAAGGGACAATGGTCTTTTGAAAGAGGTCATTTGAAGGTATGTAGGAAACAAATGATTGTCATGCCCTGGAGTGATCTATTAAAATTCAAGACCCTCTATGATTTTGTTTTGGATTCACATTTGAAATTGCTTCAGAAGGAATTCATTGTTTTTCTTTAAGACTATGCTAAGCACAATTTTCAAGTTAGAATAGAGTAAGTACAAAAATTCAAAATAGATGGAAAAATGTTTAATCACAACCTAAATACATATTCTATAATTGAAAATACAGAAACGTGTAAAGCAAGCCTCCTGCTAAATTACAAGGCTCACAAAATCTAACTATCAAAGTTACAGGTGGACCCACTTTAATCTTGGCTGACGCAACAAAACCTTTGTATAAAATCTGCAGGAACACTTTATTAAAATAGTGCTCCCAACTTAATTTAATTACCCAAAATGCTTTAGATAGAAAATATGGCTAAATTACTAAGCATGTTACCATAAAACAATTAACCAAAACATATTCCCTAGTTCTTCGTAAATATGGTAATAAGTACTAGTTTATGGCTGGTGGAAAGAATTATGCTAACCTTTCAATGATTCAGGGCTATGAAAACACAAAAGCTTAGACCTGGAAAGAATTTAGCCATCTTGAAAAATTAGCCTAGCTGAACAAGAGGAGTCAATTAAAGACAAGATCCTCGAGTGAGGATTGGGTAAGGTCTCCCGAGTCAGCATTTTCTTTTTTGTGTCTAAGTCTCTTATTTACTCAGTTTTTCATATCCTAACCACTAGGTTAAAGTCTTGTCATTTATAAACACGATCAAAATGAGCTTGAGTCTAAGAAGGCTTTGCATGCGGGATCTTAGGTACACTGTAACAAGACCCAGTTGGGCCAAACCTTAAGGACATGACCTTTTAGGGTCTTGCTATGAAATTTCTGGAAACATCAGGAGATTCCTTTAGCAATGAATATGCTGGCATGGGATTGTCCAGAAAAATCTTACCTTTAAATCCACCCGAGTTTGGAAGTTGTAGAAATGCCAAATTCTCTGGAATCGGATAGGATTTTCTTTTTTATTTGTAGGAAAAAAAAAATATATAGAGGGAGTCCCAGGGCTAACCAGCCAAGCGTTCTAATTCAGTTTTCCCGCTAGAGGGAGACATAGTCCAGCATTTGTAGCGTTCGCCTCGTCTTTTCACTGTGTTTTTCTGCAGGAAGGTAGTTTGCCCTCCACAGCTGCAGCCACTGTTGACAGAAGTGGGAGAGAGAGAGAGATAGGGAGTCCAAAGCCTCCGGGTCCCGTCATCCCGTTTTACTGCTTAACCCACCCTGGAGTGTCAGAACCCATCTCTCGCTGCCTGCTCAGTGTTTTTGGTACAGTGGGACCAGTCGCTCCTTAATGCGGTCGTCAGCCAGCTAGCTGAGTGGAACCGGGGGTCTCGGGTGGACCAGCGGGGTTTTCTGCGGCTTGGGGTGACTTTCTAACACCATCACTAGTGTCTTTTGACAGTACAACGCCCGCGGTGGGGCTCGGAGAGGAGGAGCCTCTGATTGCTCTCGGCGGCTGCTTCTTTTTCCTCCTGGTGATCTGGATTTGTTTCCTTGGGCCCCTCCCCTCGCTCCCTTCTTTCTCACTCCCGCCTTGAGCGAAGAAGAAGCGACAGACACACACACACACACACACACACACACACACACACACACACACACACACACACACGCAGGAGTCGGAGCCTGGAACTCGCACCTCCGCGCACTCGTGCCTGCTGGGGGGCGCGGGGAGGGGGGTGCAGCAGAGGGTTCCCTTCCCGGGAGCCCACGATGCCTTAGCGCGGCCGCGGGTGGACCGCGAGGAGCTCCGGCCGCCTGCGCTGGGAGGCGGGGGCGCGGGGCTGCCGCTGGCCAGGAGTTGCTGCTAAGTGGACTGGGAGTCGACGGGCGGCGGCGCCCAGGTGTCGGAGGAGAGGGGCACCGGCGGGGACCTGGGTGCGAGCTGCGGGAACGCGGACGCCTCGCCGGAGGGGACGGCGGCGGCGGCGGCGGCGGCTGAGCGCAGAGCAGAGCAGAGCAGAGCTGAGCCGAGCCGGCGAGCCTGCTCAGAACCGGGTCCACACCGGAGCCTGAGCGATCCAGGGAGAGCCGGGCCACTCGAGGAGTTTTGCACCGCGGAGGCTGCTCTTGCTGAAGGTGAATCATCGCGTCCAATTGCCTTTCCCCAGAGAGAACCCGGGGGAGGGCGGGCGAGGGGGGGGAGGGTGGGGGGACGTGTGAGCGCGCGCGTGTGTGTGAAAAGGAGAGACGACGCGGGGCGAGAGGAGGGGAAGGAAAAAAAAAAAAGAAAGTCTTTCGCTCGCCGCTGAAAGCAAACAAACCGGGAGATGGAATAAGAGCGGCGATCGCTGGCTGGAGCCCGCCTGGATCTTCTTCGCAGCACTCGCCGGAGCGGAGCGCACCGGGCGCATCGCCGCCGAGGAACGCCGCCGGGCGACCGCGGGGCGCCGCCGGGGGGCCGCGGAGACTTTGGCTTCTCCCTTCCCGCCCCTCCTGGGTCAACAAACCTTTTGATTACTTTGACACTGTGGGGTAAAGAAGAGAGACCAGAGACCGGCCTCGCGCGCTTGCACCTCTCACTTGCTTCGGGGAGGGGAACACCCCCCCACCCCCAGCTTGTATGTGAAAGATACTGCGGAGACCCCCCCTTTTTTTTAAGCCTTCGGAGGAGGCGGCACCCACGCGCGCACCCGGGGTCACGCTCGCTCGCACACACCGGCCGGACTTCAGGTCCCTATGCCCCTGGATGGTGCCCGCGGACCGGCATCTCCGAAGCGATGCATGAGCGGTAAGGCTGGCGTCGGCCCGCGGAAGCTACAGGACCATCGCTAGGTGCTGCCGCCACCGGGACGCCCGGCTGCAGGTAGGTGCGAGCCGCGCCTTCGGGAACCTTCCCGGGTTGGAGAGTGGGGGCGCGGTGGGCTTTGGGGACCCCAGTGGCCACGCGAGGACCGTGCGCCCCCGCAGCCCGCGTGGTCACATCTCTTCCCTCGGCTTCCTCGAGGGCCCGGGGCAGAAAGGAGCTCGGCCCCGGGAGACCAAGATGAGGGTAGATGCGGTCCCGCAGCCCGCTCCCCTCCCCTCCCCACTTCCCCCCCAGCGGACGGTGAACACAGGGGCGGAGAACAAGGGACCACCGGAGGGGGAACCGAGCCATGACAGGAGGCTTGGGGAGCAGGGTCCTCCCTTCCTTATTTCAGAAGGCGAGAGACCCAGGCGAGGACCCAAGTGGGGTTTAATTGGCTCGCTCACCAGACCTGGCTGGTGAGCATTTGAGACTTTTCACAAGGAGTTGGGGAGGAAAGGGGGGGGGGTAGGGGTGGGCTTCGCAATCAAGGAAGAAATCAATGAAGACGGATGATGACCCACGGAACACGGCAGGTCGCCTGTCTGGAATACCTACTTTCTGTCCACTTCTGACTAGTTAATTCTCAGGCCTGTCTGCAGCGGGTGGGCGTTTCCGTGGGGGCTATTGCTTCCTCCCTTCACCTTTAACTATTTCCATCAAGAATCGCGATCATAAGTTCCGGAGCCTCACCCGCTTAAAGGTTCCTTTCGCTCTGGCAACAGACTCGTTATGACCGAATGAAACAGCTTTTTGTAAAGGCTACAACAAGAGAGCTTTCGTAAAGGATCTTTCAATGAACAGCTTTCAGGAAGGGAAAAAAGGCGCAGCTCTGGGGGGCGGGGGACTAATCTAATGGCTTTTCATTTCTTTCTGGGCAGATGCCTTCCACATCTTGTCAGTAGCACAGGTTTTTCTGCCCACCTGCTTTGCTGCGTCCCCCCCCCCCCCCCCCCTGCGCGCTTTAAAAGGCTAGGTGTCTACCAAGAGGTGTCTTCAGGCCGATGGATGGCTCTATGCCATTAGTAGGCAAATGCCACATTTCCAGAAACTGCTTTTGCAAAGGCAAAGTTTGAGGTCTGTCGTCCTATTTCTTCTGGAGCTGCGGGCTGAGCCATCCGGTCTCCCCTGGAGGAGGTACCATAAGCTCTCCAAGAGCCCTTGGGGGAGACCACACTTTCCCCGTCCAGTATTCCACTTTCTGGCCAGTGTTAAACAATTGCCTGAAGCCTTTGGAATTGAATGTGTAGTTACAACAGTGACCAGCCTCTCCCACCCTGTGCTTGATGAGTTTGTCTCAAGCCAATAAGATAGAGGATAAAACACCCTCCTTTGAATTTCAAAGTCCTTCCTGGGTTTGGAAACAAACAAACCAAAGCTCCTGTCAAACCTCAAACCTATGTTCTTTTCTTTCTCTCTTTCTTTTTTTTATTTCCCTACTCTGAAGAGCACCCTCCCCAAATCACTCAGTGTCTGAGGGTCCTTCTCAGGTTCTAAGGACAGGGTGAATTTCAATGACTGTCAACTGGCTGGTAATTATCTGGTTCCTGTCTGCCCAGGCAGATTGGTGTAGACATCACCCTTCAGACTGTTATCAATTAGCACCTTTAAACTGCTCTATTAGGCGAGGTAACTTAAGACAATTGAGTAATTAATTTAAGGCTTCCATGTGAAGTAATAAAGGAGGTTACTGGCAAAAAAGATTAAACATACATTTGACAGTTTAAAGAATGAGAGCATGAGGGATATTGTCTTTTCCCTGTCCGTGTTTGCACATGTATGCCCAAACTGGTGAGTCCTTTACAATTTCAAAATCGGCACCTAACATCGTCCATTTCCAATAACAGATCAGACACACTTGATTCCTTTCCTACTTCATGCTGTTAGGGATCTCTCCAGTCAATTGTTTGGATCTTGACCTTTTTAGAGTCTTAATTTAAAAAGCCATCAGTAACCACTTACAGGCCATCAGTAACCACACTGAAGCTTCTTTTATTCCAATTTCCCCAATTTCCAGTGCAAACAGCCGGGTTGTATTATTTATATGCATACGGGCTTGAGAGCACTGTCCTTGCAAACCCAGTACTAGGCTCGGGGAGCCTTGTAAGAAGCACACATGGTTTTAGTGTTGCTTATTCAAAACGGCATTTGAAAACCTGAAAGTCTTAAAACAACTGGTGGAAGGAAGGCTTTGGTTATTTTCTTGCCTTTAAAAACAGTAGTTGGGTATGCTTAGCTTCATACTCACATACAGTGCTATTTGATTTATGCTTCTTAAAGGGGAGTCAGGAGACCTTTGTGTAAAAGCAAATACCTATAATAATGGTACAAGTTATGCTGGAAGGCACTGGGTATGTGTGCACGTGTGTAATTTTGAACTGGAAAACACGTTAGCTACTTGAGCAATGACAAACTGGAGGGTAAAGAGCTTGTGGCCCTGAGTCAAAAGGGATACAGTCTGCTTAGACCTTGCATTATCTGCATTAGAGTATTTACTAACCACCAAGTTATAAAATGTGATGACATGGCTGTAAAGAAAGGCCTATTTTTAGACAGAGCCACTTTCCCCTTTTAAAAATTTATAAAGTGATGAAACTTTGGGGTGATAGGACGTTTTCGAGAAGTTATTTGGCCTTATCAGAAATATCTAGTAGTCCTGGATTTAATGGTTGTGGTATAGTGTTTCAATAGCCATCTTCAAAGGTATTTTCATATGGAAATGTGCAATGTACATTTTTAAGGTTGACTTAGCACCAACTGAATCTTATGGCTTACCCCTGTACAGGAAGAGGATAATCTTTGCCTCTCCAGCATTTCCCTGGCATTTCTTATCATGGCTCTCCAAAAATAGTACTGTTGGATCATGTTCAAGCTGAGGTGTAATTGCAAACGGATGGACATTTACTAATAAGATTGGTAATGCATGTCCCAGATGAGGAACTCTCCAAAGTGACAGTGGTTGCTTCTATTGTATTTGAAGAGCTGGAACAATTGAGTGCAAACAGCTCAGTGGCCTCACTTTTAAGTCTGCAGTCTTTTATTAGAGATGCCTCATTAAGTAGCATTATTCAGCAGCTGTTTTGTTCACTGAAAATTCAAGCAAAAATTAGGAACTTTACCATATAATGCAGTTTTGTTTTCTTGGTGGAAAACTATAAATTGATGTGAAAATGAGCGTCTAACGTAGCCTGCTTTGATCTATGCCTGATATTTACAAATGCAGTTCATCAGTCTGTTACTAGTAGGGCTCCATCAAAACAAAGAGAAGAAATTCATTAATACTGACTGCTGCTAGACAGGAAGGCCATGTTGGCTGAATCAACATCATTTGTGGGTTCCTTACTTGTTCAGTGTTTCACTAGATGCATCTTACTTCTTAGTCGCTGATGTTGCGATGCCCTGGAAGAGGGGGATTTACCGTGTTGTTGGGAAATTCTCTGGAACCTTAGCTGGCACACACTGAACTATGTAAACAGTCCATTGATAAAGAAAAGAGCAGGCATTTTAAGTTCGGAGAGCAGTCTGGAATGGTTTGTAGACACGTAGGACCAGCAAACAGACCTGGACGTTTGCTTCTGTTCTGCAGTTATCATGGGACGCTGACATGTTACATGGTTTTCCACGTTGGCGCTGCTATTCATTCAGTACAGTGTGTTTCAGAGTTCTTATCATGAAGTGAAACTACTTATTTTTGTCTTCTTTTTCTTACAGATCTTTAAAGAGGAATAGTCACTTAGAATATGAAGGAAGATGTTTCTTGTGCATTGGGTTTCTATATAATCTCTATATCCATATATATATATATATATATATATATATATATGCACATATTTTTAGTGGTATTCATGTAAAATACTGATTTTGTGCTAAAGGAGGCAAGAAGACTCTATTAAAGGTCTTTATATATCTAGTTTTCCACTAATTTATATGACGACCTATAGCACACCTGCATCTATAGTTTAACAAGATAATTTATAATTAGTTTTACACTTTGATCCATTGTTATATACAGCATACAGATTTTTGTCTACTCTGAGATACTTTTATTGACTAAGTTACAAACACAAAAATATAAAAATCCGTTTTTTACTGTCTGTAGGGGCATCTTGGGAAGCGCTGATTGACCATGGCAGTGAGAATTCCAACACATTTTAAAGCATAGGATATATCTACATATTACTTTATTAAGCATATTCTTCCCCAGTCCCAATGTAAACCTGACTAGTCACATTGAAACATACTATTGTGATTTGTAAATGGTGGTTACAAATCAGCTACCTTGATATTATCCTCACACCTTGTGTTAGAGTTCTAAAACCCACCTACTTTCAATGCGAATATCACATGTATTTGTTGGCTCTCACTGTAATAATAGACACACTATTCACTAGTTCAGTATCAATTTGGCAATTGATTGGCATTGCCATCAGAAAATACACAACCTAGTTTGCTTGAAAATCAGATGGATAGTGAATATATAATCTGCAAGGAGACTGTTCTAATTTGCTTACAATGATCCATAGGAGGCCTGGGATGTAAGTAAGGAATCCAGAGTATACTTGCCTATATTAGATGAAGCCCTGTTAATCTTCTTTCAGTCTCCTAAATTATTCCATAGTAGCTGTAATTGTTTTATGATTTCCCCTGAATGGCCAGTTAGCAAAGGTACATTTCCCTTTTCCCTAGCAATAGCACGTCTAGTCATTCAATTAAATTTATATTTGTATTGCTTTTTCTATGCGGTAGATTTTGGAAACTCCTTACCGTGAGATTCAATAAGGCAATAATGTTGCATTCCAGCAATTACTAAGATGGCAAATTCAGTACTTGACAAAATGGAGACAACCAGCCAAATGCATCTCCTTTGCTCTTAATTGTGGACCTTGCCGAACAAAACTGTACACACAAAACCTAGAGAGCTTCAAGTAGTTTTTGAAATTTGTTTTTCTAAATATTTTCATATTTTTACTTTCCCCCTGCAAACCAGTCAGTGCATAATTGCATGCATGTGAATGGGCAGCTGTGTTGCCCTTTAAAGGTCATACAAGGATTCTAAACCTTCCAATTTGCAGTGTTAATTGCCTATGACCTCCTGTTGCTGCACATGAAGCTTTCTGTTGAGTTTAATAGTTCAGAACAGCACTTTGCTTTCTTTGGTGAGCTAGGCATCTCTTTATCAACAAATACATGTACATATCCATAGTGAATGCTAGGTAGAAGATTTTGGGACAGTACATTTGCATTCTGGAATTCAAGTTTCAAGTCACAGTGGCCTAGGCTGGTGAGGAGACAGGTTCCTTTTAGAGCAAACCAAAAACCCTATGATTTAAAATTATCTTCTATATGTGCAAATGCTGCCCTGGTTTTACTTCATTTGAGGCTTAGTTCTTTGTCTTTTTAAAGTATATTTTTTTAAAGTAAAGGAAATGGTACTTAAATATTCAAGAAGTAAATATGCTTACTCCTTTCGAATACTCCTACTTCATAATATCCACAGTATGCTTGTTCTATTATGAAAAGAGATCATCTAAGAAAAGCAAGGTAGTTTATTTGCTCCAATTTGTTTTGTCCTGGCTTTATAGTCTTTGTCATTGTGGACTGGACATACAACCAAAACAGTTTTGTTCTCTCTCTCTCTCTCTCTCTCTCTCTCTCTGCATGTGTGTGCATTAGAATCTAACTAACAAAGTGTCAGCTGTGGACATCAGATTTCTTTTCTAGGATGTTTTCCTTGAGAGGGTAGCTCTCAAACAAATTTTACTGGAACAATAGGGTGTGATACACTAGCAGAATGAATGTGTGACTGCTCCTGTCAGGTGAAAATTCAGAAATGGTAAATTCAAAACATTGGAGGAAAATAACATACATACACATACATACATACATACATACACACATACACACATACATACACATACAGATGCACACAGACACACACAGACATACATTCTCTGTTAACTCATGGATAGTCCCACACCCACAGAGGCACAACCTAGTATGGTCTTATTTAAGGTGGGAAACCCTGAGTGGTATTTCTGTTTCTGCCTTCTTACACATGTACGGTGAACTTGAGCCACTCAAACCTGCTGGTTCTGGAAAGTTCAGATTTCTTGAGAGGTGGCCGGCGCACATTGTGACAGAGATAGGGTCATGCTCTTGTTTGTACTTTTCTTCAGAAATTTGAGTCAAATTGGCTGAAATTGCTGCAACTTTCATTTTTTTTTAATGGTATATGAGGAGGAAGGAAGTGGATGATCTATATTTGAGTGAGGCAATCCAGAGGTCAACAGGGGAGTGAAAAGGCACTGGAGCCTCTTCAGCTGGCAAACAGAAGCCCCACTTGGGGAACTTTAAATTTTAGGAAAAAAATTAACTTAGGTTTTTTTTTTTTTTTTTTAGCTTTAGTTCTTAGACTGCTACATGACAGTAGTTTCCTGCTAGAATATTACACATTAACTATTATTACAACCCCCACACAAAACTCTTTGGACCCATGATTGGTGGATTTATAAATTTATGATCAGAATTGGGTCTGAAATTTAGACTTGGCTACTTGATGGCTTAGTTGGTCCTCACATTGTTTGCTCAGTGGTGAACATTTTTTAGCTTGCTCTTTTGGTTAACAGATAACATACATAAATAACTATTATCAAACTCATGGGGGGCAGCGCTAAGAATGCTGGAGATTGTTTATGCAGCTCAAACCATAGGTAATCGTGGGACCATAAGAGTGTTGCTTTATTCCCGTGGGGCTCAGTTCCTCGGCAAGGTATCCCTTCAATGGTTTGCAAGACAAGTCAAGTTGTTGATGGTGATGACTGAGGTGGGGCCATAACATTGAATCAGATGAAATCTTGTGATTCAGTTTGTTTAAGTGTCTAGTTTTCATGGTGCTCTTTTATTACAACATCAGTTATGGCAGGCCATGGGTCTCGGGTTTGCAATGGTTACAGCTTCCTCTCCTGCTTATTTTCATTGTCACTAAATGTAAAATGGTTGGGTTTGATCAACCCAAGTAGACGTTAGGAAAGCAGACAAATCATCATGCGTTATATGATGATGAGATACAATCATTCAAACTGTAAATTAAAAAATTTAATGACTCCTAGGAAAGTCCATTTATTCGGTAAGTATTTATTTAATACTGCCAGTCAATTTGCTATAATAAAAGTACCATAGACCAGGGGGCTTATGTGTAAACATTTATTTTTCATAGGTTCGGGAGTCAGGATTTCAAAAACAAAGTATGAACAGATCTGTCCAGTAAAGGTCTGTTTCTGGTGAAGACAGATACCTTCTCAGAAAGGGGGGAGAGGAAAGAGAGAGATAGAAAGAAAAGGAGAGAGAGGAAGAGAGAGAGGGAGAGAGAGAGGGAGAGAGAGAGAGAGAGAGAGAGAGAGAGAGAGAACGCCAATCTAAATTATGACTCTATTATAGGGGCATATTTCATTCAGGGGGGCTACAATCTTAACACTTAATTAGCTAACAAACTTCCCATTTCCAAATATCACATCAAAGATTCAGGTACCATTATATGACTTTTTAGGGGCCATAGACATTCATTATATGGACAGCAAGCATAAACTGTATTACTGGTTTACCTCAACAAGAAAAAAGGAAAGCCATCCAACTGTCTGGTCTGTCCTCAAGGAATTTTCCATTTTGGTAAAATCACCTAGAGTTTTGAGATGACTCCAAAGGAATGGCTGAGCAACGCACTGTTCTGTACCTGTTTTTGCTGGGTCATTATTATTTTCAATCGCGAAGAACAGCTCCAGAAAGAGCTAATCAAAATAATGAAAATATTCGAGTCAGGTTGGATTGTGATGGAAGATAGCATACACTGTGTATTTAAAATGAAGTAGGTAGTACTACGGACTGACTACAGCTCAAAAAGTCTATCAGCAAAAGAAGTGATTCCAATGGTCGTTCCCTTTCCTGGATTACACATGTTGAGTGGATCAGAGGCACAGCATGGCCTAGAGGGAGTGCAAATTCAAGTGCCTGTCGGGGTCAGGCTGAGAATACAAATGAGTGAAAGGGACCAAGTAGAAGATGCCAAATAGGCACTGACAGTGTTGGCCATGCTGCTGGGGAGAACTTAGAGAGTAGTGGAATTCTGGCTAACATCTACTTGGGACAGCCAAGGCTTGGCACGGACGTGCCGCGATGATGGTATGGATTTTCTGAATGGCAGAATAGAATTCAGATGAGTCGACTTTTAAGTGTGAAGGTTTCATGATGACAATGAATTCAAAATTTGAGATAACTTATTAGTCCAGAGATATATCTATAGGGCTATATACATGTGAAGGACATGAGTGTGCTATTGTCAACAGAGGGGTATACAGAGACAAGTTAGGGAGATGTGTACCAGCTCTCTGTCATCTCCAACCACAATCTCCCAGCTCTACTTGTAGACTGTGGTTGACAGGAAAAGGTCCAGTGGAAGGAACAGAATGAGACAGATGAGTGACTCAGTTTGGCCCCAGTATTTAGTATTATTTATTCAGATGACTGTATATTTGATGATGAACTCACTCTAAGTTGGTAGCCAGGTGACAGGGTAAGACGGTGCAGAATTCCCTCCATCTTGCATTCTTACTGAGGATATTTTAAGTTTAACTTGAATTTAATCTCCTTGATGGAGAATCCGGTGGAAAATTATCCAACTCTAATCTAGGAACCTGAGGTCAAGATGCATCAACTAACTTACTTTAGCTTCTGTTGAACAGCTGGCTTGCTCAGAACCCCCTCCAGCTATCTGCTTATCTTAGCTTCTGTCAAATTGCTTGCTAATTTGAAGTTACACCCCCACCCCCCATCACTTCCCATAGGTGCTGAGCTGGATGTCAGTACATGGTTTTTGCCTTCAAAAACCCTGTACTTTGGATGCGTGGTGCTACACCTATAACCTGAATTCCTGAGTGTCGTTCCAGCCAGCTGGAATAAAGACTTTTAATTGGCTACAAACTGTGTCTGAGTGGTCATCTCTGGTGGGCTCCCCAAGTCTTCAGAGATGTACCGGGTATATAGAAGTTTAAATTTATGTCAGACACTTGGAATGGGCTGTGTAATTCTATGATACCTTTTTTCTTAGGCCATTGCCTCTTAGCCTTCTCAATGCAGACACAAATCCCATGGAGGAAATCCTTTCAAGTATGAATTCTGAAATAGGGCTTGAGAATCTGTATTTCCAACAACTTCTCAGGCAAAGCTCATCCTGTTAGTTGGTGGAGTACAGTTTATGTTGTGAGGCTCTGGATGGTGTTTACCACTGAATATTGTTCCAGGTATTGAGGAAGGAGGATGGCAACTCTTACCTCTGACAGATTCCTCCCCATGGTGAGCAGGCTGAACGTGTTAATGACTCAGCCCTTTGCTCAGAGACTCTGTGAGGGCAGAATTAATAAGTGCTTGGCTCCTTCCTAGCTTTCTAGTCAGAAAACACACTACTTCCTAAAACACAAACCAGACATTGTCTGTTCTTTATACATGAATGATTTTTTTACCATTTGAAAAAGGGAATTTATTCATTTCATTGCCAGGTCATTATGATATATATATATATATATATATATATATCATATATATCATATATATATATATCTTCTACCCTACAAGGATAATATTAGCTCTTTAGATCATTTTTGGCAATTTCAGGAGTAACCACCTCCTTTTAAAGCTTAGATGTCAAGGTTTGGTCACAGTCTCTGGGTTCTGGTTGTACCTGAGTAGTGTTGTGAGTAGTGCAAAGGCAGATGTGGAAGACCGGTTTTCATGTGTGCTCTCTTGGCTGCTCCCTGAAAGTGACCATCTCTTTGTAACAGAGCTTTGAGTTGGGTGTGGTGCCTCACATCTGTAATCCCATTACTGGAGAGTGGCTGAGGCCGCAGGATTACTGGGAGTATGAGGCTAGTCTCTGATATGAGGACAGCCTGGCTGCAGGGTGAGACTCCTGTCTCAAAAACTGTAGCAGGAATCTTAAAGGTTCTTATTAACAAAACCAAACCTGAGGCCAGTTGTTGGGGTGAACGCTGGGAGATCAGAGAAGCAGAACAAGCCATAGCTTCCTCATTTTGCCAATTCCTCAGCTGATCCTGTTTCCTCAGACTGGAAGCCTCTGAGTCCTCATATCTGACTGGATCTCAGCTGAACTGCTTCTCCAAAGCCCAAAAGCTTAACCAGCCAAATGCTTCTAGTTTCTGGTCCTCACGCCTCCTTATATACCTTTCTGCTTTCTGCCATCACTCCCTGGGATTAAAGGATCACTTTCTGGGATTAAAGGCGTGAATCACCATTCGTGGCTGTATCCTTGAACACACGGAGATCCAGGTGGATCTCTGCCCCTGGAATGCTAGGATTAAAGGCATGTGCTACCACTGCCTAACCTCTATGTTTAATATTGTGACTTTCCTGTACTCTGACCCCAGATAAGTTTATTAGGGTGCACAATATTTTGGGGGACACAATACCACCACAAAAACTGAAAGAAACATCAACTATCTTCCTCCTCCCCAACAAATAGCTTTGCTTGGCTGTATTTTAAATAACTTTCCTAAAGTGGGTTCTTTAGGATTAAAGAGAAAATGCTTATGGTTTAGTGATTCTGAACTTTTTGTCTTTTATGATAGTAGTATTTCCTTTCCTAAGCCAGATATGCTAACGCTGGGAAGTATCAGAGCTCACATGTGTGACTGTCTTCTGCTGTGTGACCTGGTTCTCACACGCTTAGCGCACTAGGCAAAACATTGGTTATCCGTTTTATCAGAACTCTGGAAATTATTATGTTTATATGTGGCAATAAACTGATTATAAGATGATGCTCGACTCAGATGTGTCAGTCAAGGTGCATAGAACAATTTCGTCTATGCTATTATTAATATAGTTTTCAACATTTGTGTGCTAACTCTTATTCATTTCCTTCTAAATGTTTGTAAGCTTTCCATTTGTAGACTAGTTCTTTTTATAGCTGAGTAGTGCGTGGATTTACTTTACCAAATCTGTTGAACTGTAAGCTGTGGGGCAAGCGCATGTCTGCATCTTTAAAAAATTATTTATTTTTTCATTTTCTGTGTGTTGGTGTTTTGCCTATATGGGTCTGTGTGAAGGTGCCAGATTCCCTGGAACTGGAGTTATAGGCACTTGTGAGCTGCCATGTGGATGCTGGAAATTGGCGCCTGGTCCTCTGGAAGAGCAGCCGGTGCTCTCAACCTCTAAGCCATCTCTCCAGCCCTGAATGTCTGCATTTTATTTCTCTGATTTAGGGTTTAGCATGGCATTTGGCACATGACAGGTAGTAAACTCACCGGGAAGGTGACTATTACTACATATTGATTAGAGTCTAACTTTGGAACGCCTCCTTAATTTGTAAGGGAGTGTTTGGGAAGTAACTTTCATTTATTCTAGTGTGTGCATGTGAGTGTGTGAATGCGTGTGCACATGTGAATGAGTGGATGGACTTTCCATATCTAACTTGACTTTAAAAATGTTTATTTTTCAGTCTGAAAGTTGGATAGGAAAGGCAGGGAGTGTGGAGAATGTGGGAAGGAAAGGGGAGGGGGTGCTTTATGGACTCAAACTACATCGTATGTTTTTCTCAAAGGATTAATAAAAATGTACCTGTAAATGAAAGAAAATTATATTAGTATATGAAAGTTAATAGTGAAAAAGAAGAGAAGCACACTGATCCTAAATTCCATTCTTTATATAATTTCATGTAGCCTGTAGACTTAGAGATGACATATGCTATGATCCTGCTGTTACATAAATTAAAAAATTGAATAATATTTGTCAATGCCAAATTTAAGTGTTGTTAGTCATATATGGAATGTATTTTGATTGATCTTGCCACTAATTTGACTCATCACTCATTAGGGAATTTAAATCCATTTATCCTTATTTACATAATTACCATTTTCATGAATCAGATAGTTTTTTTAAACAACTTTGGTAATATTACTGACTGTATTATCATTGCTCTTGGCTTCAGTGTTTCCGGAACATTTTGTTGTTATAATTCTGAATTCTATTTAGTACAGACAATATGCTTTCAGATATTTATTGATTTTGTGTTAGCCATTCTAGGTTAAATAAAGCTCTTAAATGCCTGCTGCCATAGAAAATTAAAAAAAAATTAAAACTGCCTATATTTGGTTATTAAGAAAAGTAGTATATTTAATAAAATCTAAATGGTCAATTACTTATATGATAAAATATAAAGCAGACTATTTTTGAATTTTGTTTAAAGGCTTCCTTTACAACTGTCTACTATGTTATCTTCGTTGTTTGGAGTATAAAATGTGTTTTGTGGACTTGAATGGTTATAAAGACAGACTATAAATTGAATGGACCTTGCCCTCTTCCTGTATATTCTAAAAATGTTCAAACTAAGCCCGTGCTACTGTGGAACTTACTGGAAACCATGTGTCTGTTTTCCTTTCCTGACTCAATTCTAATAAGATATTAGTGAGAATTTTAGAATGATTTAAAAAATCAATAACAGGAATTAATAAAGCTTCCTGCACACAGGTGAATTTTACCTCAGAGCAGTGTCGTTATCCTTCCAAGAAGACTGCCTGAGCACCGTTTTCCCAAGCCTTTTCCTAGGAGCTGATTTCATACACTGTTTAAGCGGACTTCGGAGCTGGTGGCTACTATTTCACTTTGTATTTCGTGAAATCTGCATCAGGGTCTCCAGACAGATGAAATGGGAGGCCGGAATGAATGAGAGCGAAAGGCAGGCTTACTAACCTGGCGAGCGGGCATGGCGAAGGTGGTGTGGTTAACGTTCTGAAGGGCACGACCCAGAAGAGATATTAAGTAGCAGGCCAGATGGGGGGAGACGCAGGGAGAAGTTAGGGTCAGGGCGAAAACAGTCGCAGCTAGTGTTTTTATACAAAGGAAAGAGCTAACCAACCTCTGAGAGGTAAGAAGCTAGACCCAGAATACATTTATTGTAAAATAGCAACCAAAGCAAGATGGCAGAGGAGAGGGATGCGTTGTGTCAAAGGCGATTTCCTCCTCTGTGATGGGTGAAAGTCTATCCAGCAGCAATAAGACGTTTCTATCAAGGGCCTTTCCAAACTGAATGTCTGACCTTGCACCAGCTAATTGTCAGCCTTAAGAAGGTTACTAAACATCTTTGTCCTCAGTTTTCTCACGGGCACGTGAGATGTCTGGATGTCATGACGACTGAGATGTCAGGATGTCGATGAGCTACTGATAATCTTACGCGCCCATGCTCCTACTCCGTCATTTGAACGTATCTCGGCCACTGTCCATTTTGACTCCTCGTGTTGTTAAAATAATTTTGTAAGCTGCTTATATTTTTAGCCAAGGTATCATTTTGTGCGTGTTTATGGGGGTCACAGTGTGTTTGTTGTTCAGTCCCTGTATACAATGTGTGATGACCAAGTCCAACTAAGGAGAAGACCCATTGACCGCAAGTTTTATAATTCCTCTGTGGTAAGGATATGAAACACACTTTCTTGTAGCTATCCTGAAACAAACATTTAAAAAATTATCCGTAGAAACTTTGTCATACAACAGACCAGTAGAACTTACTCCCTTCTAAGGCCTATCAATTTTTAAAGTAGTTTTTTTTTTTCTTTTAACCCAATTATTTCCCTTTCTCTGTCTGAGACCCTGATAGCAAACAGGCGTTCTGGTGTTGTCCCATAAATCCTTGCAGATATACCCCCCTCAGTCTTCCTCATCCTTTCCTATTAAGACTGCGTGATCTTTAAAATCAGACTTTTTATTATTATTTCAACTGGCACGTATTCATAAAGATCTATGAGTATATAGTAGATGTATTGATATGTGCATACATGATATAATCAAATCAGCATAATTATGTATTCATCTTAAACACTTATAGTTTGTAGCAAGAATGTTTTAAACCTCCTTTTCTAGCTATTTTGACATACATATATAACACGTCATGAACTTACTGTCCTCTGAAAAGGAGCAGTGAAGCATCTTATTTAACTGGAACAATGTCAACCACTCCTGTCCTGCCCCACTCCGCCTACCCATCCTGGCCTCTGGGAACCACCCTTCTCTTCTTCATTCCATGAGACCAATATTTTCTGATCCCACCTTCGCATGAGACCATGCAGTGGTGGTTCAGCATGTCACTGATTTCACTCAGTGTGATCTTCTCCAAGACTATACCATTCTTTTTTTGTTTTGTTCTTCTAGACAAGGTTTCTCTGTGTAGCTTTGGAGCCTGTCCTGGAACTCGCTCTGTAGACCAGGCTGGCCTTGAACTCATAGAGATCCGCCTGGCTCTGCCTCCTGAGTGCTGGGGTTAAAGGCGTGCGCCACCACCGCCCGGCCTGGCTATACCTTAAAGAATGAATTCCATTGTGTGTTTCTACCACAGTGAAGACTCATTAGTTCACGGATTATGTTGATTCTATATCCTGGCTATTGTCAGCGATGCTGGAATGGATACTGGAGTGCAGATGTCTCTTCAATATAGTGATTTTGTTTCATTTGGCTATATAATCAGTAGTGGGGCTGCCGGGTCACCTGACAGTTCTATTTTTAGTTTTTTGAGGAACCTCTTTCCAGTTTTGTGCAATGGCAGTGTCAATCTGGGTTCCTGCCAGTAGTAGGTGAGGATTCCTCTTTGTCCCCACCCTTGCCAGTGTGTTATTTTTTTTTTTTTTTGGCTTCTTGATAATAGCTGTTCTAAATGAGGTGATATGGCATCTCATTTGGGTTTTTTAATTGTTATGATAAAGATACTGAGTTCAGCTTTATATACGCGTTGGTCACTTATCTATCTTTTTTTTGAGAAATGTCTGTTTACCTCTTTTGATTAGTAATAAACCAGGTTTATTTGGTTTTGGTATTGACTTGGTAGGCTACGAAATTCTTGAGGTCAAACAATGTTTTGGATTCTTCTCAATGTCTCACCAAAGCCCAACCTTCTATGAGGTGGTTAATAAACATTTTATTAAAAGATGCTTAATTCTTTTCTTTTTTTTAAATTAAGAAATTTCTTTTCATTCATTTTACACACCAAAGACCCCCCTCTTCCCTCCTCCCACCCCACCCTCCCCCATTCTGATATTTTAAACTTATTTTCCTTTTATTTCTACAATAATTTCTAGAAGCACAAGGAATAACTAACTATCTTTCACAGTACTGTCTTTCTTACAAAATAGTTTAGTGCACATACTTTGACTTGGTGCTATGAAATGCCTGAGTAGTGAGTGAGGAAAGCTCTTCCTAATTTCACAGAGAAACGTAGTCCTGCAAACTCAGGAGTTCTAGGGGCCAGTTAGAATTCCAAATGCATCTGTTGGAGCACCATTCTGCATGGGTCTGTCAGGAAAATCATTGTCCCACGATACATGTGAGTGCTATACAAACAAACAAACAAACAAACAGAAACAGCGAAAAAGAAGTGTTCACTGTTGGAAGATAATGTCTCCACTCTCTGGTGTAATAAAAAATAAACCTCTTCTTCCATGGCTTCCGAAGATCTGCTTGTCACCCGTTTTAATGATGCTAGTTCTCCGAGTTCGTTATTCCTCAGGCCTGACCCCCACGAACAAGTGAAGCATCATAGCTGTGTGACTTTCAGACAGAAGTGATTCTCATGTGACCCTCAAACAACAGGGTCCCTTGTCTCTGACCAAAGAGTCTTGGTCTGTGTGTCTGGCCACACAGTGTTTATGAGATATAGTAGATTTATGTGTCAGTTTGCAAGGAGGATAAAATAAATACAGACACTCCACAGTTCTTCACAACATCTCTCCCTGCCCTGTTGGAGCAGAGCTGTTTATTTGCCTAATTTACACATTGAGCCACTCTTGATAAAACTGTCCCGTAGCTAAGTGAGCTTGATACTGCCATTAGACCCTGGGTGCCACGTGTCCCTTTCTAGGCTCATCCTCCCATGACACTTCGAAAGGGACTTTTGGTGCTAGTATAGAGAATGGACTGCCTTGGGTGGTGGGGGCACTGTAAGGGAGCTACCTGCAGAGCTATTTCATTCATTGACTTGGGTGAAAAGTGGGGAGAACTTAGAAAAGGTGTGGAAAAAAAAAGGAAGCAAATAATTTGGAAGTAGGAGAGAGTTCTGGTCGCAGCCAATCTGTGAAGAGAGTAAGGAGCCACAACTGAGTCTTGGCTTACGCAATGAGTAGTTAGAACGTAATGGCCCCCAAGCTGCCGTGTTCTCCCTAGATGAAGATAATTGCCCAGAACGTCAAGCATTTGGAGTCTGAGCTTGAGCTGGAGCTTTCTGTCTTGGGGATAGCTGAGAGGCAATAGAAGTGAGCAGTGGAGACTGGGATATGGCTCAGAGTACAGGATTGGGATTGATTTAGAAGATTCCAGCTGCAACCTGTACGCCAGTGTGTGAAAATACCAAGGGCGCCCTGAGGAACCATAACATGGATAAAAGAACCCCAATGTTCTCAGTGCCTTTAGGAAGAGTTATGTTTTTTTCCAATTTTCTCTTCTTCATTTTTTTTTTTTTTTTTTTTTTTTTTTGGTTCAGCTTGATGTAATCTAGTCTCACTGTCTATGGGGTCCTTGTTTGTGGCCAGGAGCTGCTTTCTGAAAGGCTGATGATAACAGCAGGAAGGGAGCCAGGGAAGAAAATAGGGTGTTTTGTGCTCTCCTTGTTAGCCCAGGAGCATCTGGCGCACCGAGGCCATGCATCTGCCTAACTGTATTGGACAGAAGTGCTATGAGGGAGAAAGACCTTCCCTGTAGTCTTTGCTTTCTATGGAGATCTATAGACATTTGAAAATTTCAACCTGAACATGAACACCGTGACAAGCACCATTGTAAATAGTTGTCCTTAATCATCTCTTTTGGCCCACACAGTAATTACAGAGGAAGGTGCTACTTTAGTCCCAAATAACTTTCCCCTACACAAGTGGTTCCAGGAAGCCCACTCAGCTTTTAACTTCCCTTTTGGAACAGAGTCTTACTTTAAAGATTTATTTATTTACTGTTTTATGTGTATTTTGCCTGCATTTATGTCTATGCACCATATGCATGCAGTTCCCAGGGCAGGCCAGAAGAGGGCATCCGATTTCCTGGAACTGGTGCTAAGGAGGGTTATGAGCAGCCATGTGGATGCTGGGAAACAACCCCATCCTCTGCAAGCGCAGGCACGTCTCTGAAGCCTGAGCCATCTCTCTAGACCCTGGAGCAGAGTTTTAACCATAAATACTGCAACTCGATATTGCTCATCGGGGAAAAAAATTACTTTTATTTTTTTGCTTAACCTGATGCTGATTAGAGAACCGTTTTGGTTCAAAGTATTTATATCTGAAAATTCCAACTAGGACCTCCCCTCCCCCAGTTCAGAACTGTATCATTACAATCACACTATAATATCCATAATATTCTTTGAATGATTCTCAGCTTTCTCATAATAGCATTCTATGATTTTTTTCCATTCTATTTGGTGAAAAGCGATAATCTCTTAAGTACTTAGATAAAGAATTAGTGTATTAAGAAAAATTGAAGAACTCACATTATAAGCTCAAGTATTTATTGTACTGAATTGGAAAAAAAAAGCACAACTCAAACAAATGTGAACGAATGTATTTCTTTTCTGGAATTTAAGTTCAGGCTACAATGTTCTATGGCATTTATCTTACAGGAATCTCTCTTGGGCTCTCTGGTCTGTAAGAAATAGGTTTCTTGGAGGAAGGTGGGTAGAGCTTATGTAGCAGCCCTGGTTGCAGCACACACTTGGTTGCCTTTGTGGAACATCAATAGAAGACTAATTAGATGCTAAATGCTTGGTGAGTATTGAACAATGCAATCTTCTAATTTTCTGATTAATGACAAAGCCTCATAAAAACATTCATTATATTGGACGAATTCAGACAGTCTCTTTCTGAGTAAGCCTATTTTTAAAAATTAGTTTTATGTTTAGCAAATGATGAAGAAAATACATCTGTGGATGGATTGTTTTTGTCATTGTATGATAATGTAGGCAGCAGACTTTGTATGGTGATAGGAATAAATAGACTTCTCTTGAGGGTTATGGATGTTTTTAATATGATGACGACATCAAAGGAGAAGTGGTGATTGATAGCTACATTGTATTTTCTTCCTTACTCTGTCTGAAGAACTGAATTTTGAAAAGGTGAATATATATATGTATATATATGTATATATATATATATATATTCATATATAATCTCAACTTGATGTATTTGTTTCTCTTTGTGTGTGCACATGTATGTGCAGGTTTGCTCAGAGGGTAGGGGCCGATGTCAGATGTCTTCCTCAGTGGCTCTCCTTAACTTCTGAGACAAAGTCACACACTGAACCTGGAGCTCACCAACTTGGCTAGACTGGCTGGTCAAGGAAGTTGAGGGATTCTCCTGTTCTTGCTTTCTCAGTGTTGGGATTACAAGGGTTGGCCGCTGTGCCTGGCTATTAATACGGCTGAGTGTCAAACCACGTCCTTATGTTTGCAGCTATCGCCATTTCTCCTGCAGAACACTCATAAAATTTTACATTTATTTGTGCGCGCGTACGTGCGTGTGTGTGTGTGTGTGTGTGTGTGTGTGTGTGTACATACCAGAGGTGTTCAATCTTTTGGAGCTAGAGTTACAGGGGGTTTTAAGTCTCCCTGATATGGGTGCTGAGACTAGAACCTGGGTCCTCTGGAAGAGCAGTCTGTGCTCTTACCTGGTCAGCCATCTCTCTAGCCCTTAAAAACTACTTTTAATTAAAGTACAATTACATCAGTTTCCTCCCTCTAGCCCCTCCCCAGTACCCTCTTTCCAATCCCTTCCTTATCTCCCTCCCCCAAGTTGATGGCCTCTTTGCCTCTGAGTATTTTTGTCACATGTATGTGTGTATGTACATATACACACAGATATTATTCATTCAATACTTTATTCTCATGTTTATAGCTTGCTTACCAATATATTAATATTACTTATTAATCCCATAATTGTTTGTTGAGCAGTGTAGTGTCTTGGGCACTATGCTATGTGCTGTGGACACTTAGTAAGTAAAGCCAAGAATCCTAATCTCTTGGAGCTTGTATTAAAGTAGAAAAATGAGTCAACAAAAATATATACATACTTGCATGTATATGTGTATGTGAATAGTACATGTGAATATACAAATTAGGTTAAGGCTGAAAGGTATCTCCTAGTATTTGGAAGTCTGTATCACACCAATGGATAGATATACAAAGGGAAAGATCTTAATTAAAAATGAGAAAGAAGGGGCTGGAGAGGTGACTCAGCAGCAGTAAAGAGAACTTGCTACTCTTCCAGAGGATAGGAGTTCCTTTCCCAACACCCTTGTCTGGTGACTCACAGCTGTCGGTAACTCCAGCTCCAGGGGATCTGATGCCTCTGGCTTCTGCAGCCACCTACACTCACATGGACACTCTTGATGCAAACACACACACACAGAGATACATAATTTAAAAAATGGTAGATTCTCCTCTAATGACGGTGACTTCTTTAGCACCGGATATTTAGCTGAGTTTCTAGCACCGGTCACGATTTTGCTCTTGTTAAGTGGGTCTTAAGTCCAATCACAGAGCTTGTCGGTTAGAGCTGAGGCATGTGTGTGCCACTACCACCCCCTTAGGGTTATTGTGCCATGCTGTTCTTTGTGGTTCATAGGCATCGTGGCTGGGTGGAGCCTAGTCTCAGTAGATCCATCTGCAAAACACTCCCACAGCTAAGGCTCAGGGAACACTGCAGAAGAGGGAGAAGAAAGACTGTGAGAGCCAGAGGATCAGGGACTTTGCTGTGAGATGTGTCTCCTAGGAATACCAGAAACTACATCCATAGACTCTCAGCAACCTGGCTGCCCAAAGGTGAGATGAACAAGGATGGCACCAAGGGACAGGACAGAGTGGAAAAAGCCCACGAGTCCTTCGGCAGGCTTGACCCCACAAGAGGAGGTAACTGAGTGAAGCTGGGAGAAAGAGAGGCGCTCTTCTCCAGGGAAGAGCACACGAATTGGGTGTGCAGTACCAAATGGTCAGCCCCCAAAACATACCTGCAAGTGACATTATACACACTGAGCAGGTTGTATTTAGGAATACCTTATGCATGCAATTATCATTAATGAAAAAGCCATGAATCTGAAGGAAATTCAGGAGGGGAATATGGGAATGTTTGGAGGGAGGAAAGGAAAGAGAGAAATGTTGTTTTTATACTATATTCTAAAAAAATAAATAAATTTTTAACAAAATCAGGAAGACTGGATATTTACTAGAACTGTCTAATTTAAGAGTTTCAGAAAATGGCAAACTTCTGCCATAGACTGCTCATCGATACTCAGCTAGACAGCTCCCAAGAGAGCGTTATCTATTTTAATTTAATGTTTTATTTGTTCTTTCAGAATTTCATGGATGTACACCACATATTTTTTGATTATATCCAGCACCCTTTACTCCTCCAACTCGGTATGAACTGCCGCCTCTAAACACCCTCCCCCTGCAAACTTCATTTCCTCTTTTTGAAAATCAGCTGACACTAAGTCAGTTTGTGTGGTCAGTACACACACACACACACACACACACACACACACACACACACACACACACACACACACACACACACGTGAGCGCCACCCTCTGGACCATTGTCAACTTACCAGTGTCCACGCCTTTAAAGGGAACTGACTGTCCAACCCAGAAGCCAGCAACTGTCAACAGCTCCTCATGAGCCCCGCCCCCTTCTATGCTAGAATGCTGATTGGCTTGGTCTTGTGCCAGTCTTTTTTTTTTTTTTTTTAAGATTTGTTTATTATTATGTACACAGAAGAGGGTGCTCATTACAGATGGTTGTGAGCCACCATGTGGGTGCTGGGAATTGAACTCAGGACCTTTGGGAGAACAGTCGGTGCTCTTAACCTCTGAGCTATCTCTCCAGCCCACCTTGTGCCAGTCTTATACAGGTATCATCGCTGCTTTGAGTTCGTGAGTGTGTAATGGCCCCACCGTGATGAGAAGACACTGATTCACAACAGTGTTCAGTGGCCTGGAGCTCTTATAATCTTTCTGCTAACACTTCAGTGATGGTCTCTAAACCTTGGGTTGCTGTTGGTGTTGATAGAGATGTCCATTTAGGGCTGAGCATGCTACAGCTATGTGTTTTCTGAATGTTGATCAGTTGTGAGTTTCTGTACTGAACCACTGTGCATTGCAAAAAATAGCTGATCTGATAAGGGCTGAGTTGCACTAATCTATACATATAAAGGTAAGAATTTAGAAGGAAGTTTGATATTATGTCCAGGAGAACATGATTTTGAGAGCAAACATCAGACTCTTTATTAAATTACTTTTATTTGAGCTTCCTTATGGATAAATTAAGCTCTTTATCCAGTTAAGTGTATTAGCTTTAATTTTATCTGGACTCTGACATTTGATCTAGGTGACTATCCTTTTCCTCTACAGCTCATCTCCCTTATAAAACAGAATTTGTAGATCTCTTATTTCTATGATCATTTTCTTTAGTTCAGGGTCTCCTTTTTCCTTAGCCTTAACAAAATTCTGGTGTGTGTGTGTGTGTGTGTGTGTGTGTGTGTGTGTGTATGAGAGAGAGAGAGAGGGGAGAGAGAGAGAGAGAGAGAGGAAAGGGGGAAGGAGGAGGGAGAAAGAGACAGAGAGTGAGAGACAGAGAGAGAGAGACAGAGAGAGAGAGAGAGAGAGAGAGAGAGAGAGAGAGAGAGAGAGAGAGAGAGAGAGAGAAGGGGGAAGGAAGAGGGAGGGAGAAAGAGAGTGAGAGACAGACAGACAGACATACACATGCGCGCGCGCATGTGCACACACACACACACAGCATTTTACACGTGGAGGTCAGAGGACAACCTTTGGGAATGAGTTGTCTGCACTATGAGAGAGGGGATCACATCAGACTGTTAGGCTTCCATGACAAGGCTTTTGCTCATCGGACCCTCTGTAGGGTCTCCCTTGGGTGAATTATCAGTGGTTTCCAGCACTCTACCCTTGGTATGACCCTCTTAACAACCCATTCCTATTTCCTTGATCTCATATGCTTCTGCCTGTGTGTCCGTGGTTTCCACACTGAGGTTGTGGAGATCATCACCTGTGTCCTCTCCCTTCTCTTGGATGTTGCAGAGAAGCCATAGACGGATGTCACTGTCACACGCCCCAGGCTGAAATCATTCCGTATTCCCTCAAAACTCCTTCACTTTCCTTTATCAGCAAATAACGTTTAATCTTTCCAAAGGCTGCGATTTTTCTGTTTAGTGGTGAATTTTTAGTCCTGGAGATGGTTAGATCGTTATCCACTAACCTACTTCAATCAGAGACTCAGTCAAAGGCTTTATTGACATTGGAAGTTGCTGTTAAGTGAATCCAACCACACAGAAATAATAAGTATCATATATTTTCTTCTACATGGGAACTGATAAAACAAAAAGCAAGAAAAAGAACAGACAATTTGATACTAGAAGCCTTCTATTAGTAAAGAAAGGAAGTGGGGGTGGATATATGCGTTTTTGTAAATGTCACAGTGAAACCCATTAATACATACAATAATACAAGTTGATGATAACTAAAAATAAAGTGGACAAAATCTCCATTGGTCTGGAATATAATCCGTGGTGTTTATATATGTATGCATATGTAATAAGTGTTAAGTAATGAATGGGTGTTTATGCTAGATACTGTAGATCAATAGTTCTCAACCTTTATAATGCTGTGGTCCTTTAATACAGTGCCTCATGTTGTGGCGACCCCCAATCATAACATTATTTCATTACTGCTTCATAACTGTAATTTTGCTACTATCTGATATTCAACTCCTGGGGATGGGTTGTTTGACCCTCAAGGGGGTTATGAACCTACATGTTGAGAATCACTGCCATAGACAGATGAATGTAGTTTATGCAGGTACTCAGGTCACTTCCTTTTGCTTTGCCTTTCAGAAGAATGAAACTGTTTGATGGTGAAGGCTGTAAAGTGCCTTTCATGTAAACTTTAGGTTTAGAATGTCTCCAAGAGAAATTGATGAGGAGACCCTTCAGAGTTCTTTAGTTTGAAAACGTCTTGCCTCACATATATAGGAAGGATAAGAAATTAATGCTTTTTGGTTACCTTACATTCAGTTGTGTTCTAGTGAGAATATTCATGTACATTAGTCAATCCATCCCACATGATGGATTATTACACTTGTCCTCATTTTTTGCTGGATTAAGTTAAGTGTTAGAGGCTAGGGACTCTGCTGAAGGCCACTGAGTTTATTAGACAGCTGCATGAAAATCGGAACCTAGATTCTTTGAATATTAAAGAAAAAAAGCCTTGCCCCAGTCTTCACTCACCTTCAGCGGCTGTTTTCGGTTTAACAGGGTTCCTTTGCACATTAATTCTCTCTTCATTGGGTTTTGAATGTGCAATTATGTGTTAACTAAGTACACACTAGTCACTTTCTCTGTGTTTATGCTGGGTATTCACCCACTAAGAAGCAGTAGAAGTCAGCTCCTTCTTTGAAAGAACTGTGGACATCATTTGCTGCCATGTCACTGGATATCCTGTTAGATCTGCTATGGGTATTGTGGAAAAACATCTTAAATGGTTTTGGCAGGAACAGTCATTTTGAACACCTCTTTTCTCCTGACTTCTGCAGTTACATGGTATTGTTAATTTATGTGGCATATTAATCTTTGTTGCCATCAAGTGGAGTCACTGAGGTCTTCTTTGGACACATACACAACTTCAGTGACATCGATGAGGACATGAATGTTATTGTAATGAAATCACTTGTTTGCTTTAGTCCTTAGGTTGTAGGCTACAGGGAGGTTAGGGGTTACCCTTTGCATATGGCACATTGTTGTCCCTTAGTTAATGTTTGTTGAGGATGAGTATGAGAGAAAAGAAGAAAGGGAGACAGAGGAAGGGGAGGGGGGACATTTTCATTGTCTGTCCCTTAAACTTGCAATCTTGTCAAAGAAGAATATTAAACTTGCCTGAAGTCTTTTCAGTTTTTGAGAATTAATTTCCACTACATGATCTGTACAGAGTTTTATTTTGATGTTGAACATCGTTTTACAATCATTTGTAGGCTTCCTATGAACATACGTAAGATTATAGGCATACACATATTTATATATGAAAGAGAGTATGAATACATTCTGCTCATCTTCCTAAGAGTCCATAAAATAGATGTGGACCAGTGGACCACTTTTTAGTATTAGAATAGGCTTACATATTTACTTTAACACAATGGCATTTTCTATTTACAATCATCAGAAGTAAAACAGCAAAAGATAGATCATTTAAAGTATCCTGTAAAGTTTTTTTTATCAGTGTAGAGGAGTACATCTTCCTCTAGTGCCATGTTTAATTTGTTTGAGTTTCTGTGACAATACAGATGAGCTGCATAGCTTACAAACAACAGAACTTTACTGCTCACTGTTCTGGGTGTGGCTGGTCTAAGCTGTTGGGAGACTTGCCATCACATAAAGGTCCCTCCAGTGCATTCTCTCCCCTTCAGCATAGGTAAGGGTGAGAAAAGGCCAATAAACCCTTTTATGGAGGGATGAGTTCCTTCCATGCAAGTTCCACTCTCATGAGCTAAAAGGGAGAGCCCCCAAAACATGAATTCAGGGAATATATTCAGATTATAGCAGTTACCAAGGACATGTCATAGAGCGGAAGTTTGTTGCCGTTGCTCTGGTTTTGTTCTAGCTGCAGCTTCTGTTTTCTGTTACCGTCAAGCAGTGAGGCCTGTGCATTAGAATCTAGAGTCATTTGATAATGTAAAACCTTTGCACTGCAAGGCTCACAACTGGTCCGTGGAGGATTTGCTTGATCATATGCTTCTCTCTCTCTCTTCGGATATGGTAGGCTGTCTATGTGAGTTACCTAGTGGTGTAGAGGTGATGGTCAATTAAAAACAATAACAATGGCCGAATAAAATAATAACAATTTGACACTTTTAGCATGGTGAGTTATCACCACATGAGCAATACAATAATGAGAGATTATGAACTGTGTGTTTTAAAATACGGATCGATTAAGAAATGTCATAGGGCTGGTGAGATGTCTCTGTGCAGGAGCTTGCTACTAAGTCTGATCACCTGAGTTTGATCCCCAGGACCCTCATTGATAATTGGAGAGAATTGGCTCCTGTAAGTTGTCCTCTTAGTTCCCAATGTGTCCCATGGATGCTCACATCAATCAGTCAGTCAGTCAGTCAACCAATGTGAAAAGTAGCTACATAAAGAAATGCCATAGTAGTTTAGAATACAACAAAGACTAAACCAAGTTTTAAAATTTGTGGGTATCAAGTGTTCTTGGCCAGAGCATATTAGCAGCTGAACAGCCAAGATAGTCTGCTATTTGGTACAACTTATATTGCAGTTTAGGTTTCTAAGTCTACTAGTCCTCTTTAGTAAATCCTCTAAATGCACCTATAACTCTGGGAGAGCAAATAAGCAAATGTGAAAATGGATGAACATCAGAGCACAGTGGTCTGTGTCAGGATTCTTGCTGACTCGATGTTTAGGTTGGAAAAGTTCCAAACCTAACTTGATTGGCCAAGCTGTTGGGAGACTTGCCATGACATAAAGGTCCCTCCAGTGCATTCTCTCCCCTTTAGCATAGGTAAGGGTGAGAAAAGGCCAATAAACCCTTTTATGGGGGTATGCTTTAAGTGGGTAAATCACTTAAAGTGGCCTTTTGATGCATTTTAAGACACTGCTACTGGCATAACATTTTTTTCCACCTTAAGCAACATTTCCGAAGAAGGTATATCCTACACTAGGTACATGACTAGACTGTCTGAAGTACACACCCATTGTGACATGAATGATTTAATATCAGGCTCACCTGACTCAAACGTGCTTTGCTTCTCACGATGAATGCAGTGGGCTCTGAAAAATGCTTTCCTTTGTTCTGCATTTTGGAAAAGGGTGTCAGTTGTGTTAGGCCTCAAGGGTACGCTAAGTCTTACCCTGGGGTCGTGAAGACGGCCATTTTTTCTAGTTTGTAAGAATCGCTGGCACAAAAAGATAAATAAGGGGACGGTCATGGTGCATTTAAAGAACTTTTGAAAGTCGTGTAGCATAGAAATGACTTTAGAGTCTTAATTTATTTTTTAGATATATGCTTATTGTAAACTCATTCCTCTCATATACCCAAGCTCATATAGATACTATCCATTCAGGATATATTAACAGAAGTGTTTCTTTAAAAACTGTTTTTCATTTAAAACTCCCTTGCTCCCTCTGTCCCTTTCTTCCTCTCTCCCGCCTTCCCTCTCTCCCTCCCTATCTCTCTCTCTCCCTCTATTCCTTTCTTCTGCAGTTTTCTTGTTTTCACACAGTCTCTCTGGTAGCTCAGGCTGGCCTTGAACTCATGACATTGCTTATACCTCTTACTCTTGAGTGCCAGAATTACATGCCTATACACGCTTACTTTTTGTGCCACTTTCTTAGGCCTAATGTATCCTTCTTATGGGCAAATGATTATTTTGATAAATATACATTGATCAGATTCTTAATACGTGCTTCTTTAAGACACAGACAATTCTTCAAAACTAGATCTCAAAAGCACTCATCACTCACAAATGGCTGTGAGTTGGTGACCATGGGAATGCACTGCATTGTGTAAAATTTGGAAGTATAGAATTTACTGTAAGAAGTGTAGAATTTGGAAGTAGACAAGTAGGACTGAGCTCAGCTTCATTGCGTACTAGCTGTGACATCACTCAGTCTGTACAGAACTAACTTATGGCCAGATTAGTTATTTGTGCTTCTGTTTGCTCTTCTGCATATACACCAGATTATGGAAGAACCAAGATATCTATTTTTTCTTTGGTAAATATTTTGTATTTCTCTAAAAGATAATGACTTTAAAATTACTTAACCATAGTCATATCATCACATATGAAAGACTAAAGTTATTTCCTAAGCACTATAAAATAGCTAGTGTTGAGATTTCCCTGTTGTTCTACACACACACACACACACACACACACACACACACACACACACACACACGTCTGGAAGTTCACATACATACCTTAATAAAAACACATCTACCAGCCTCCATATATATCATGCGTTGCTTAACGATTGTATATATTCTGAGAATGTATCACCAGACAATCTTATAATTACACAAAAATCATAGTGTGTCCTTTCACAATCTTTGATAGGACGGGTCAATCACTTAAAGTGGCCTTTTGATACAGTTAAGGACACTGCTATTGGCATACCATGGCAGCCTCTGTCATAGAAAACATTTAAAATAAATATAAATATACTCTAACAGTGAAAGTTTTAGTATGTTAAGCGTGTGCTATATAATTGTACGTACTGTATTTCCCTACAACTGCTAGTAGAGTGGTTTCATTTACATCATCGTGATCACAAATATGTGAATAATGCTCTGGCTTATAACGATATGACTGCTGCGGTGTGACGTTTCCTGCAAAGGTGGGAATCAGCCGCTGCTCACTCTAGAGAGGGCGCTCATGACTGACTGAAGAACTGCTTCCACCCGAGTCCGCCACCACAAACTAGTTACTTTATGGGAATAGTTTACTAAAGGGTGGGTGAGGGGTTGCCTACAGGAGCGTGGCTGACTCCAAGACAGCTGTACCGCCAGAATGCTCCTCCCAGCACAGGCAATAACTCAGGAGAGTTGCAGCCTGGAGCTCCCTACACAGCTTGGCAGGCAGCTTGGCTGCTCCGAGTCTGCTCTTCACAGCATTTTCTTCTTCCACATAAACACTTCATTTAATGGGACATAGCATGTTTGGGCTACATTAACATTTTTACCTTCTTAAAAATTTTTGGGATTATACGAGAATCATATCATTTTCCCCTTTCTTTCTCCCTGCCCTTCCAACCCTTCCATAGTCTCTTCCTTGCTCTCTTTCAAATTCATGGCCTCTGTTTTTCATTAGCAGTTGCTATGTGCATATATATATATATATTCCCAAGTACGTAAACACAACATTCTCAGCCTGTGTAACATCACTTGTACGTGTGTTTTTAGGGCTGAGCATTTGATGTTATATAAGCAGTTGGTGTGCTCTTCCCTTGGGAAGACCATTTCTCCTTTCTCTCAGCATCCCTTAGTTGCCAGTAGTTGTATAGGGCTGAAGCCTCATGGGCTTTCCTCTCCCTCTGTCACTTTATCTATTGCTGTTGCTCTTGTTAAGCTCGTGTTTAAGCAGTCATGTTGGTGAGGGAGCTCCTCACAGTCCTAGGACACACAGTCTCACAGCAAACTCTCTGATCCTCTGGCTCTTACGGTCTTTCCAGCCCCTTTTCTGAAATGTTCCCTGAGCCTTAGGTATAGACGTTGTATTGGTCCCATAGGGGCTCCACAGCTATTGGTCCACAGTTCATGAGTTCCCACTAGTTTGGTTTACTTGTCTCTGTACATTTTCCCATCATGATCTTGATGTCCCTTGCTCACAGAATCCCTCTTCTCTCTCATCGAGTGGCCTCCTGGAGATCAGCCTGGTGCTTGGCTGTGGATCTTTGCATCTGCTTCCATCAGTTACTGGATAAAAGTTCCATGATGACATTTAGGATATTCACCAATCTAATTACTGGAGTAGGCCAGTTCAGGCACCTTCTCCACTATTACTAGTAGTCTAAGGTGGGGTCATCTTTGTGGACTCCTGGGAATTTCCCTAGCACCCTGTTTCTCCCTGTTCCTATGATGTCTCCATCTGCCTAGGTGAGACAATTGTTTAGCTTGAACTGTTTAGGGGTTCTCCTGGTAGTGGGATCAGGATCCATCTCTGGTGCATGAACAGGGTTTTTTAGAGCCCAGTGCCTTGATACAGGTTGGTACAGGGGGAGGGGCTTGGACCTGCCTCAACTAAATGTACCAGGCTCTGCTGACTCTCCATGGGATGCCTTGCCTTGGAGGAGGTGGGAATGGGGGTAGGTTGGGGGAAAATGCTGGGAGGCGAGAGGAGGGAGGAGAGGGGGATCTGTGGTTGATATGTAAAATGAATAGAAAATTTCTTAATAGTAAAAAAAGAAAAAGATGCATATATCAAAGCCATTTTAAAAAGTTGTATTGGTGATGTATCCACTGGGATGAGTTCCACAGTTCTGCCTTTTGATTGGCTGTGTTTTTTTCTGTAACAGTCTCTCTCGGTTGCAAAGAGTTTTTCCTTGAAGAAGGGTGAGGACTATACTTACCTGTGGGTATGAAACCGAATATTTAGAGTGTAGTTAGGGACTGTGGTAGTTTAGTATAGTGGCGGTTGTAGGTTTTTCTCTGAGATCCACGACTTCACTAGCCCTGGGTCATTGGCTAGGTTCCCAGTACAAGGCAGGACTTTGCTTTCGTTGAATAAGTCTCAAGTCCAGTTAGGGGGCTGTTGCTTACTGCAAAGGTGTATGCTGTGGGATGTTCAAGTATGTCAAATGTGTTGCTCTGATCGGTTAAAATAAAACACTGATTGGCCAGTAGCCAGGCAGGAAGTATAGGTGGGGCAAGCAGAGAAGAGAAGTCTGGGAAGTGGAAGGCGGAGGTGGAGAGAGCTGCCAGTCGCCGCCATGACAAGCGAGCCACGTGGCAAGTTATAGATGAATAGAAATGGGTTGATTTAAGATAGAAGAAGTAGATAACAAGAAGTCCGCCACAGCCATACAGTTTATAAGTAATATAAGCATCTGAGTGATTATTTTATACGTGGGTTGTGGGACCGTGGGGGCTTGGTGGCACCTGGAGAGAAGCTCTCCGGCTACAAGTGCATGCATCCCGCTACTGCAGCCTCGGGTTTTTGTGCCATGCTGGCCATTGTTGTTATTCATAGACTCATAGCCCCCCAGCATTTTTATTGCTTATTTAACCTTGGAGGGAGACCTTCTGAATCTTGTTTCAGGAGCTTCTTGAGATGTCTACATTTCATTTACTTCCTGATTCTTTCCATGCCTCCTTCCAAGAAGGACTGCTTCATTTGGAAGAAGTAGCTATAGAGCAACTGTTACAATGCTCTAGGAATTTTTAGCTACATTATACTACTATGGGACATCATTATATAAGCCATGCACTGTTAGTTGATATGTTGTAAATGTATACCTCTTCATCGCCCTACTTCCTCCATCTGCAGCTTGAAGAAGAATCTAAAAGCAGCTCACAAATTCGTTGGTTTGTAGGTGTGTTCTTTAGTTTTCAATTGACGTCCTGCCTCGATTTCACTTTCCTTCTTTGTCATTTATCAGTGGAAGAAAAGAAGTCAGGGCATTAGTGTAGTGAAATTTCCCATAGTATGGATTTTGTTGATTGAATATTTGCTATTTTAATCTGTTTATTTGTTCCTTATTTTGTCAAATTGGTAGTTCAAAATGGAAGCTAGATCATATTCAACTCAGGTCTCTGGGGCAAGAGTACATCACAGGCAGTTTTCATATTTGTATCATAGCCAATTGTCTCTCTTGATTTTAGTAGCCGCTAATGTTTGGCATCATTAAAGCAGGATTGGGTTACAAAGTAGTAATATGAAACCTCTGTGATTCCTTTCAATGTATTGGTTACACCGATAGAACTTTCTCTATTCCAGCTCAATGCTTGTTTAGCACTGTATAAAAGCAAACATAGGACAAATTTACAAGTTTTGAAAGAATATGTTACATTTTCATATGTCTCAAAGGTCACCAATGAGAAATTTAAAAAGTGTAATTGTGGATTTAAATGCATTTCAAGAGCTTCATTCCATTGCAGATGCTGTCTGTGCTGAAGCTATTGTTGCCCTATCAATGGCCAGAAAGACGTTTTGCAAGTTGTGTCAGAGTCTGTTAGAACAATGTGGCAAAATGTTTCAAGTATTTTTTGGATGTTTCCTGTTTTATTTTCCTAATCTGATTTGGATCTTATTGGCAGATGACATTTAGAACTGTGATCTGGCAGCTAATGATCCTCATTGCTTTCAGGTTGAATGGTGTTTCCAAGTCTTTTTAGTATATAGTCTCTTCCTTCCTTCCTTCCTTCCTTCCTTCCTTCCTTCCTTCCTTCCTCCCTTCCTTCCTTCCTTCCTCCCTTCCCTTCTTCCTCCTTCCTTCCCTCCCTCCATTCTTCCCTTCTTCCCTGTTTCCCCCCCTCTCCCCCTCTTTTCTGAGGTGGAACACCCTCATGAATCCCAGGCTAGCCTGGGATTTACAGTGTATTTAGCCCTGGCTGGCCTGGAAGTCACTACCCTCTTATCAATGTCTCTCAAATGCTGGGATTCTGGGCATGCATCACCAAAGTCAGTCCTCAAAATGTAAACTTTCAACAATCAAGTTTATTCTGTTCTAAACTCATAATACTATCTCCAGTTCAAGTTGAGGACCAAAGACCTAGTTTCTTTGATTTCATATCTCCATCTTCTCCCACGCTAAAACAATCAGGGTCATCAATGACAGCGTGATTACCATTTATTTTAGTCCACAATGTGCACAGTATGATACCAGCACCATTCCCAGAAAATTTCAGGTGTCATGTAGCATCAACAGTATATCTCTGGTTTTAAGGGTCAGCTGGATACATAGCTTTAAGTTGGTTTTGGTGTTTAGAACTTGCTGATGTATTTTAATGTTTTATTATGTAAAATGTTTGTGCTCTCAGAAGTCTCACTTCTGCTTCTGGCTTCTTCACCTTCCTCTCTCCCTCCCCCAATAAGTCACTTTAAAGATGTTGATTATCTTCATTCAAGTGCTCTGGCATATTTACTTCTGTATTCCTTAGATAAACAGCAGCTTGCTTCACAGCTTTTCTCTGTTGACATTTCTTCACTTGCTATTCCCAGAGATAATGTCACTTTGGTATATGCAGACATTCAGAAGTCCTTTTTAAAATTTTTTTAAAAAATCAGATCTAATTGTATTTAGTCAGTCTATGTTTATGGGCCTTAGAGTTTGTCCAAGGAAAATATTAGTTGAAATGATTTAAACAGAGGTTTTGTTTGCTGGATTTGTGTCAGGAATAGGGGAAGGTCTGGTGTCACTTCAGGCTGAGTCAGGATGGACTATCACAGTGGGATGAAAACACAGAAAATGAAAGATGAGAAAATGAGGAAGTGGCGGTCGGAGATATTTTCACTCTCTTTTTACTCCATCTTTCTTTCTGTCTCCTTCCTCCCTCCCTCCCTCCCTTCCTTCCTTCCTTCCCTCTCTCCCAACCTCCCTCTCTCCCTCCCTCCCTTCCTTCCCTCCCTCCTTCCCTCCCTTCCTTCCCTCCTTCCGTCCCTCCCTCCCTCCCTCCCTCCCTCCCTCCCTCTTTTCTTTCTTTCTTTCTTTCTCTCTTTCTTTCTTTCTTTCTTTCTTTCTTTCTTTCTTTCTTTCTTTCTTTCTTTCTTTCTTTCTGCAGAGGAACCTGTTGAGTACAGCAGTCATGATACCAGTCTCCACTCAGACAGAGTGGAATTTGAACCCAGAACGTCTGTGTTAATGGGACAGATGGAAGGAAAGGCGAGTGGGGCTTAATGAGCTCTAGCAACCACCAATCAAAAAGCAAACTTAGTTCAGGTAGCAAACTATTAAACCCCAGTCTCTAAGCTGGCTTCTCCATCTTAGGAAGCTTGTCACATCGCAAGGACTAAAGGCAGATCCATCAGCTGAGGGGGTCTGGGAGTGGTTCTTGTAGTGAAGAATCAAACTGATGTGATGTTTGTAGAAAAGAAAGGAAGAAAACAAAGGCAAAGTGGAATCTTGTTAATGTTACTCAGGAGGGAGAGGAGAACTAGACATGTTTATATGGTTTCAAGACTGGAAGGATTATAGGGCTGTTATAATTTGAAAACAGGGCCTGAGTGACCTTTGAGGGAAATATGATACTGATTCTGGACACTGTGATTTTAAGATATCTATTTAGAAACATGTGCAGGAAACTAAATTTGTGGGGAGGGAGCAAGAAAGATTAGGGCTGAAGATACATGTTTTGACATTATTGATCTTACTTAAGAACATATGCATTGATGAAGAGCAGAGTAATGAGATTCCGGGGTTGAGCCTTGAAGGGTCGCATGTTTTGGGCCAAGGACAGAGAGAAAGAAGCTAGAGGACAGTTTCCAGATAGGCAAGAGTCAGCTTGGTGTGATTTTGCTCAGGTGTGAGGACACTGTGGTCAACTGTGTTAAATGCAACAGATCAAAAGGAGAGAACTGAAAGAAAGTCTACTGGATCCTGAATTAATTACAGGTCAACCAGGAGAGAAGCTAAGAAGCCTTGGTACCTGAAGATGGAAGGATGTTCTCACCCTGGCCTGCAAGCCTATTTTATATGACAAAATTATGCACTATCATTACAAAACAGCATTTCTCCCAAGATACCCGGGCACTGCACTGAGGGGTAGAAGAATTCCCATCCCATGTTCATCTCTGCCACTGTGCTGATTTGTAACTTGGGCAAATTAACATCTCTGGGCCTCGACTGTAGACTGGCTCACCAGAGAAGCTGACTCATGACCACCACCCTTTATTGCGGTTATGCTAATTGCTACCCACTGCCTGTCTGCGGGGAACCTTTTGTGTAAGACTTATACTAATTGCTGTACCCTATCCCGTCCTTTATGTGGTCTTGCAGGTCTGTTCCACATTTTTATGATTTATTCCGGGATGCATCAGAAGCACTCCTAATTGAACACTGTTCTGAATTAACCAAGATTATGTCAAAAATATTCTACTTTGATTAACTGCTGTGTGGATTTAAAAAAAAATGAATATCTTAAATCTTGAGTGAATCACAGGTATGTTAATATGTAGGGCCTGAACCCTGGCTAGATTTGATACCTGTGGGAAGCAGCACCTGCATCTTTTAGATGCATTTCCTCTGCTAGAAACAACTCTGTTCATTAAGGTTCTACAGCAAAGGCTAAATGGAACTCAGGGTCTCGCTTAGGCCATGTGGCTTTTGCCAGTGAATTCCAGCACAAGGATGTCCTGAGAACAGAACTGTATCTAAAGCTCTTGAGTAACAGCCCAGAGGTTCAATAGTGAGAGGGAGAGAGGAGGGGAGAGATGAGGGAGGGGAGAGGAAGGAGGGGAAGTGAGGGAAGGAGGAGAGAAGGAGAACTGTTGAATATTTAAGGGAAATTTGGCTGCCCTTCAAAACCTTCAAGTTTACCAAATCTCAGATCAACGGACTCAACTTTTATTGAAACTTCTAAGCAAGTGCCCTCTGTGACAGCATCCATGGTGTTCGCATAGATGTTCTTTGAATCATACCAGTAAAAACAAATCAAATACTAGGTTTCTTGTTCTACTCTCTTTGATTGCCTGAAATAAGAATATCAATAACATTTTCGTTTTCTCTGTCTTCCAAAAATAAATTAGATTTTAGCTATGATTATACCAGTATCTGTTGAGAGATAAAAATCCATCTAATGAGGCCTTGGAAAAGACTTAAAACGCCACTTTGTAAAAATTTTCCCAGCCCCCCAATTTTTGTTTTGAGAAACAAAAGCTATCAACACAAAGGGTTGTTGCTGGTGGCTTTTCTTCACTTAGTCTGTTTTTTTTTTTTTTTTTTTTTAATATGCATTGAAGTTACGTTAAGTCCATGGGGAGTTTACATCACATGTTTCTGTAACGACATAGTTTCTGTCTTTAAATAACTGCCCATCTCTGAGGATACAGACCTTACAAATGAAAGAGGACATTCTGTGACCTCTTACTTACATGGTACAAACAAGCCATCTTTAAATAGGTCAGTGACCTCTTTGCAAATGAGAAGGGAGGTCAGAAAGAAGCAACACCACTTTCCTTAGCAACTGGGAAGAGAGCAATGTGAAAGCCCTAACCATGGTTGCATCTGACCCAATAGACAAGGCGTTGAGAATAGAACAACAGCTGTTTTTAAACAGCCATGCCATCAAGAACCCCACACTGCCAGGAGCTGTCCTGAAGATGAAATGGATAATTATGGTCAGATAAAAACCCATCCCCTCTCCTCAGGACAAAGGGACATTGTGACGGGTTTGTCTGGAATGAAGGCTCGTTTCTACAGATTTGTAGAGAAAGTATAGCATGAACATAATTCTCCAGATATCCCAGGAAAGAGCTGTTGAGTCCTGTGTTGTTCTTGGTGATACAGTGTTTGGTATCTAGGGAGAGATGCTTCTGTGTTCCTATCTCTCGGTTGGTCCTAACTTCCATGACTGAGTGTGTTTTTTAAGTTTCTGCCACCGTGCAACATTTCAGTTAGAGTGCTCTGCCTTCCCCAAACTATCCCTCATTTCCCCCACTTTGTGCTTTGTTCGTACACATCTTCTACTTACAATACCACTTTCATGTTCACCCCTGCAGAAAGCTCTTCACCTTTCAGACCATAGTGGTATTTTGCCCATGACCCTGGAAGTTCTTGGACACAAGCTGAACAATTTTACATTGGTATATTGCACACAGACGTATTTATAGAGTAGATACAGAATCCTCTTAGCTGACCTTTAGTGATCTAAATTCTTTTCAAATTATAATTGCTATTATTCTATGATTCAAGAAACTCAGGAGAATTGGACAAGATAGATTTTCTGGCGGCTGGAGAAAGACTGCTGTGGGATGTATTTATGTTTTTAAGGAATTTTTACAAATAAATTCTTTGAAAATTTTATACAATGAATTTTGATCATATTAATTTTTGATTAACATTTGATCAAATCTGCCCTTTAAGTTTTCCAAGATTTTTCCCCACTTCTTTTCTCTCCAATCCATGTCTTTAAAAAACAAAACAAAACAGCTTAATAACCCCATCATTGACTATATTTCCATGTTTAGAGTTCACCTAGGATAATGCTGGAGAAGTGTGATTCAAAATAAAACCTCCATACAAAGGTAAGTGTGAAAGGAAACAGTTCTACCACTAAATAAATGTTGACCTCAAAGTGATGAATATAGTAGAAAATCTGCCAAGAGATTTACACAGGCTGAAAGAGATCTCGCCTTTTTATATGGTCAATCAGTATAACTCATTACATATATGTTGGTGTGTGTGTGTGGGTGGGGTGGGGAGTAGATATGCATACATGTGCATGCATGGGTGCCTGTAGAAGCTAGCGGTTGACATTGGGTATTGCCTTCAGTTACTATTCACCTTATTATTATTATTATTTTTTGAGATAGGGTCTATTATTGAACTGGAGCTCACTGGTTTGACTTGGCTGTGGGTCTGCAAGCTCTAGGGACCCCACTTGTCTGTTGTCTTACTATTAGGAGCCTAGAAGGGTGCTGTGTGCCCCACTTTTTACATGGGCAATGAAAGGGGGTTCTAAACTCTGGTGTTCATGCTTGCATGGCAAGAGCTTGACCAACTGAGTCATCTCCACAACCCCATGCCACCCGTGTTTAGGATAAACAAGGACTGGTGCTCAAATAGGAAGACATGGCATCATTGCCACAGATAGCTCATTAAGGGGACCTGGTAATTGTAGCCACAATTTGTGATAGCGACTTGCCTTTATTTCAATGAAAGAGATGATACATGTATATATGTATAATATATTATATATATTTAATAATTAATTTTACAACTTAGAGCAAGAAATAGGCTCCTTCCTTTCTTTGTAAACTGGGAGGTAGAGAACACTTTATCTTCCATTAAGTGTATATTTCTAAGAGGTAGTTTCTAGACCCTTAGGAGAAACATTCGTGGTCTCAAAAGTAACAAGAGGTTATTTAGCTGTAAAGAAATAAAGAATTACATATATTTCAAAGAGACAGGGAAAGTACTTGTAATCATTTTTTTCTCTCCCATAAGCAGTCTTAAAAAAGATTTTTTTGGTGTGTCTTTCTCTTCGCTTACTTTCAACAGTGAGAGGGAAGCTCTTAGAATTCATGTTTGCCATTACAATTCCACCCTAAGAGCATTAATCCTGTTGTAGACGCTCCCACAGCTAACAGGGATTGGTCAGGGTTATACCAATAGGAACTAGACCTGCCCCCGTGTGCACAGGGACTCACAGCTGATCATACTGAGGATATAGCAACCAAGATCAAGAGCCTGTTTCTTGGTTATTGCTCTTGGTTGCCCCTCCCTTCACTGGTGTAAGGTAAATCCCTATTGCTGAAGACACCATCTGCTTCAGACACACAGGGCCTTAAGGCCTCTGAGCTTGAACTGACCTGAATGCCTCCTCCCTGAGCACTGGCTTTTGAGATATCAGAAGACACCATGAAAACTTCCAAAAGAAGGAAGTAACCTACAGAGCTACCCAGCTATGATGCCTATGAGACCAGCATGGCATGATAACCCTAAGGTTAAGTAGTGGCACACGTACCTTGTCAGTAACCAATAGCTCTCTAATTTGACTTCAGATCCGTTTGACAAAAGGGAAATCATGCCTTGTCCTGGAAACCTAGCCAGCTACTCACACTGTTGATAAGTACGGTCTTTACCCCCTCATCAAGGAAACTTCTCTTTGCAGACAGAGACCCTTACAGAAAACAGCAACTAATCCAAATGCAGAGTTGTGGAGGCCAGTCCCAACTGATATATCTTCCAATGCCGTTCTCACACATAGGGCCCAAGGATCCCTGTGGAGGAAGGGGCAGAAAAATTGTAAGAAATAGAATATCAGGGCTTTACTGTGAGAGTGTGTCTCCTACAAAGGTCAGACGCTACACCACAGAGTCTCACCAACATGGCTGCTTGCACGTGAGGTTGACAAGGGCAGCAGCAGTGGACATACTGAAGTCACAGGGGAAAGCCTATGAGGCCTCAGCTCTACACAAAGAACTATGGGCAACAAAGAAATGCTGAGTAGAGGAGAAATAGTCTTCCCTAAGGAAGAAGGCACCAACTGGCAAGCCAATCCCACATGGTCAGTTCTGAAAATGCAGATGTATGTAACTTTATACAGACTGAGCAGGTTGTGTTTAGGAATATGTATATATTTGCATGTAACAACAGTTAATGGAAAAAGAGGACAGATTTGAAAGAGAGCAAGCAGGAGTATATGGGAGCATTTGGAGGGAAGGAAGGGAAGGGGGGAGTGGTATAATTATACTATAATCTCAAAAAATAAAATAATTGAAAAAAGCTTGTTTCTTTCCCCCAGGACACTTTACTTTCTGACTACACATGTCTCTCACCTTCTTTGTGCGACCCGGATTCTCCGAAGGGCAGGCAAAGAGGAACATACTGATTTTTTATTTTTTTGGTTTTCGAGACAGGGTTTCTCTGTGTAGTTTTGGTGCCTTTCCTGGCTCTTGCTCTGTAGACCAGGCTGGCCTCAAACTCACAGAGATCCACCTGGCTCTGCCTCCTGAGTGCTGGGATTAAAGGCATGAGCCACTACCGTGCAGTGGAACTTACTGATCTTTGATTTCTTCATGATTAGCAATGTTTCTCCAACACTTACTCATTGGGACACAGGCTCTGTGTGTGCTAAGTACTATGGTAGAGATCACAGTTCGTTAAGAGAAACCAAGGGATTGACATGTGGCCAATGATTGCAGCAGAATCATGAATAGAATATTCTGAGAGCCCACAAGAGTAGACACCACCTAAGCATTCCCAAAAGCTTCCCCCCAGGAGGTAACATTGGGCCTTGGATGAAATTGTCCTTTCAGCTGCCTAGATGCATACTCATGGGCATATTCACTTTTTAAATTTTTTTAAGTTTTTTACTTTAGGGAACCAGTCATCCTGAGGGGACCAGGCATCCTTTAGAGGGAAAAGAAAGACTAATAAGGGCATTTTCATTTGGGGAGGAGGCAGCTGCATCTCTGGGTTCCTAGGAGGTTTGTTAGGAAGGACTTCAAGGGCCATGAAGATGGGGCTTAGTAAGTGCCAGCTGCATAAGCATGAGGACCTCAGTTTGGATCCCCAGCACCAGCATAAAAGCTGGTCATAGCAGTGCATGCCTGTAATCCCAGTGTTGGGGAGTGGAATCAGGCAGATCCCACAGACTCTCTCCAGTCAGCGAGTCTAGTTGAAATGGTGAGCTCCAGGTTCAGAGAGAGGCCCTGCCTCACAAACACATAGGGAGTGATAGAAGATACCCAACGTTGATCGCTGGTTTCCAAATGCACACGTGCCCAAACACACACATTCCTTATGTGCATGTGTGTTGTGGGAATTTGGCCATTTGGTCTAATGACCAATGTAATGGAGCAGGTTGGGCCTGATGGGCGTGGTCTTCTCTGAGGATTAAGAATTGAGGGGGTGCAAATGGCTGTGTACAAGAATTGAGGGGGGAGGGTCATGTGTCCTTTTGGACTTGGAAGGCTTCCTGCCGCCACTGCTTGGTGACCTGATCTGGATCTTTCCCTATCCCTCTCTGATGGATGAAGAGGCAGCGGCACAGCTTCATTCTGTAATCATGAGTGTGTTATATCAATTTCATTCTTTAATAAATAAGTCCTGATCTAAGATTTCTGTGGGCTGTCACATTATCTGGCACCCAATGTGGGGCTAGAACCCATGACCGTGGGAATTAAGAGTCTCATGCTCTACTGACTGAGCTAGCCGGGTACACATGTACACAAAATTTAAAAAATAATAAAAAAAGACTTCAGATGTAGCCTAAACACTTACTATTTTGCCTCTCTAATCTCTCTAAAATCTGTCTCTGATCTCTCTAAAACCTGTGTGTTGCCCATGACACAGAGAACACCATTTCTTTTTCTTTTTTATTCTTTATTGTTTTAACTTGTGTATGTGGTGTGTGCACGTGGGTTCAGATATCCTTACAGCCTAGAGGGGTTAGATGCCCTGGATCTGGAGTTAGAAGAAGTTGTGTGTTCCTTGGTGTGGGTCCTGGGAATTGAACTCTGGTCTTCTGGAAGAGCAGCAAGCATTGCTAACCACAGACCTCTCTCCTTACCTCCTTATTCCTTCTTTCTTGAGATGAGAGCTTTATAATCGAGAGTAGAGAGGTCAGAGGGGAGGTTCAAAGCCATGAGCACTGGGGGCAGCGTACCCAAGGATACAGAAAGTTACACGTCATGGGGAGTTGAGGAACACAAAACCTAAAAATTCTTCCTCTGACTTTATTTTGCTCATACAGAGCTTAGTTTAAAAGCTGAGACTTGATTGGAAAATGCCAGAGTATTATTTAGATTCTGCCGTAAAAATATTTATTGTGGTTTTGCATTAAAACATCTTGGAGCGCGGACACCCAGAGGAACAAAGTGTTCCTTTCAGAATGTTTCTTTCTGAGTTATGATTCTTAAGTGGGGGAAATGTACCCTATAAGACACTTAGGAATTTTACAATGCTCGTTAATCCACCATAGCGTGCTCAGTTCCTGGTGGCAGTTCTGTTGGTAACGACTGGGTATTTTTATTAATGGCCATTACGCTGAATGTTTGCTTCCTCAGAATTATTAAAAACCTCTGGTTGCTGATTTGTTTCTGTTTTATTCGCCCCTGCATCCACCTTTTGGCAAGGGATCAACAGCAGCACCACACGAGGCACTACTTTATGGAAACAACTTGAGTTTTTACATAAATTTTTTTTTTTTTGGCCTCATCCAACATGTTTACAGGAACAGAAGGGTTCTTCAGTACCGTGTCAAGATACACTGTGGGACAGGAAAGAAATTATGTTTCTTCTAAACAGCCTAATTTAATGGCGGTTCTAGAGCTCAGTGTGGATTTCAGAATTTAGTTATCAGAAGAGACGGCAATGCTGACTGCCTGACTTGATTATACACATTCTATACGTGTACCAAACTTTTACACTGTACCCCATTCTTTGGTACAAGTCAAATGCAGATAAGGAAAGTTCACTCATCATATCTGTATAATAGGTAAAGTTACTATCGTTTTCTCGAAAAGTAGAGTGCTTTAAACAAAACTGGCATTTTCTTTTCCTTGCTCAAATAAGTTGGGGAAGGAATTGAATGTCACCTGTTTTCTGATACCTTTTTTCTTATCATTTGTATGGGTATTTTGTTTAAATAATAACAATTAAAAGGATTAATAGCCTATTTTGCTTTTTAAAAAATTTATTTCTTTTTATTTTATGTGTATTGATATTTTGCCTGCATGTATGTCTGTGTGAGGGTGTTGGATCCTCTGAAACTGTAGTTACAGACAGTTGTGAGCTGCCATGTGGGTGCTGGGAATTGAACCTGGGTCCTCTGGAAGAGCAGCCAGTGCTCTTAAGCACTGAGCCATTTTTTTCCAGCCCTGGCCTATTTTGATTTTAAATGAATACTTTACCTTTATTATTCTGTCTTTGAAACAGAATAAAGATGGGGGTAGGAATAGATAGGCTACCCCCCAAAAAGGAAGCATTTCGAAAACAGGCCAGTTAAACTCTCACAACTGTGTCTTAGTAACTGGTGGGTGTGAAGGGATTGCATTAGAACAAGACAGAGACCTGTGTAAGATATAAGGTCATAGCAGTTGGAGTCCTTGGTCCAAATGATTAAGCATGTAGGTCTGAGGAAACTATTACTGTTTCTGAAGGTAATAGTGTCTGGGTAGATGACTTCTTATATGCTAATAGACTGTAAAGAACTCACCAAGAGAAGGTCTGTACTAGTCTTTACCTTCTTTTTCTAGAGGTATTTGGAATGTTTTCTCCATACGCTAGTGCTATTATATTATGTTTTAATGGAGTATCATATGAGGAAGAATTATATTCATAATTGGAGGTGTTATCTATTATAGGCACTTATATACTTCTGTCTTAGTCAGTATTCTATTGCTTTGAAGAGACATCATAATCACTATAACTTCTATAAAGGAAAACATTTAACTTGGGCTGGCTTACAGTTCAGAGGCTTAGTGCGTTATCATCATGGCGGGAAGCATGACAGCATGCAGGCAGACATGTGCTGGAGAAGGAGCTGAGAGTTCTATATCTGAATCCACAGGCAGCAGGAAGAGAGAGTGAGCTGCTGGGCCTGGCTTGAGCTTCTGAAACTTCAAAGCCTTCCTCAATGATACACTTCCTCCAACAAGGCTACATGTCCTAATCCTTTCAAATAATGTTATTGTCTATGAGTCTATGAGGCCATTTTCATTCAGACTACCATTAGTGGCAATTTAGCCATTTGCAAACAATTTCTTCTTATTGTGTCATAGTTCAAGGTAATATAAATTGGATTTGAAAAATGCAGTTTATCACATCTGGCCATCTACTAATTGTCTGTTGCTATTTACTTAAGTTACTAGGCATGGAAATGCTGATTGTAGTTTAAGGAATTAATAAACCACGACTATATTGAATTTTTTTTCAGAAATGTATATAGGGAGCATGAGTTTAGCCTATAATACCATCAGAGCTACTTAATGCTCATGCATGCATACATGCATGCACTCACACCCTTATGTAACTGTCACTCAACAAATGGACAAATATGCCTGGAATACTTTATGATATTTTAAGTATTGGAGACAGGACAGTGAACCAGGCAGCCAGTGCCCCCATTTCCTCTCAAGCTTGCTCATGTTATATGAACGAAAAAGCTTGGATGAAACATTAAATATGTCAGGTGCCAAGAAATGGCAAAGACTTCAAAGAAATACATGTACAAATATGGGGAGTGGCTACTTCAGGGTGGATTGATCACCTGTGTTCTCCAGGATGGTCAGAGTAGCTGTCTATGAGGAACTGACATTTGGACAGTACTACAGTAATGAAGAGGAGGAGGAGGCAGTTCCACGTAAAGCTGGGAGGGGCCGCAAGTGTGGGAGCCCTGTGGCAGGAGTGGACCCCAGTGGCCCACTAAGGGTACAACTTAGCAAGTGCAGGCTCGATGGCAGAAGGCCTCCTGAGTCAGGGAAGGGGCAGATGGAGGTAAGGTGTTTGCAGATGTTTCCCCAACAATCTGCTTCATAATATCACTGACTACTGTAACCCACATATGTTCAAATTGCATTTTAATGTCACATGTTTTCCACTATTCAATAAAAATGAGATTACTGTGGCAACTGCTTCTTCATAGCACACTGTAATTATATTGTCACCGAGACAGAATATTTTTGCAGCTTCTTCTTTCCTGAATTGACTTTTTTATTTGAAAAAAACCATTTCTTTTTACAAATCACTTTCTGCTACGTGAAAAAAAAACCCATAGACTTCATAAAAGAAAAAAAAAATGACAAGCTTGTTACATGGTGATAAATTAGAAAATGTGCTTAGGATTTTTTTTTATAGTTGTCCTACCTTTAATTTTTTTTTCTCACAGAAAGCAAGATCCTGCAAAGCATTTAAATTCACTGCATAATTACAGTTTAATTCTATCACATGAAAATGAGGTCTAAAGGTACAGAGGCCAAATTTTAAGGCAGAAATGAGCCAACAAAGGTAAATTATGTAATTATATAAAGAAAGAAGATAAAAATTATGTAAAACACTGAAATATTGCTGGAATATTATATACTATATCTTCATGCTTTAAATTTATATAGTCTAAAATACACATGGGAGATAAATTTACCCCTCTCATTTGATTCATGTATGTGTATGTGTATATGAAGTACATGTGTATATTTATTGACTAAGGTGTTCTCATGTTAGGTGATATATCTATGTGTTGAGATAAAACCTATTTTTTTTTTGAGACAGGGTTTCTCTGCGTAGTTTTGGAGTCTGTCCTGGATCTCACTCTGTAGACCAGGCTGGCCTCGAACTCACAGAGATCCTCCTGCCTCTGCCTCCCGAGAGCTGGGAGTAAAGGTGTGCACCGCCACTGCCGGCTTAAACCTATTTTATTCTAAATTCTTTTCCATGGTTTTCGCATGCACACAAAACTAGTGTAACGTGTATTATACATAGCAGACGTCAACACCATTGGCTTTGCGGTTAACAAAATACTTTCAAACATGTAGTCCTTACTTCACACCAAGTCTTGGGGAGTCAGGGCACAGATTTGGCATGTCACCTGTTCATTTTACTCTTCTCATCATTGCTAACGTAGCCCTAATTCTGACTGGTTTGAGAACAAGGCAACTCTAAAAGCCTCCATCTTTCAAATGTCTCTGAGCTTGTCATATGATTCTAGTTGAATGGTCTGAAAGCAGAAATCTCACTTGGTTTTCTATATGGTCCAATACAGCTTCCGTTCCACACTCCACTCCCTTTCCTTTTTTTTTTTTTTTTAAGATTTATTTATTTATTTATTTATTTATCTATATATCTATTTATTTATTCATCCATCTATCCATCTATCTATCTATCTATTTATTTATTATGTATACAGACAGGAGAGGGTGCCAGATCTCATTACAGATGGTTGTGAGCCACCATGTGGGTGCTGGGAATTGAACTCAGGACCTCTGGAAGAGCAGTCAGTGCTCTTAACCTCTGAGCCATCTCTCCAGCCCCTCCCTTTTCCTTTTTATCTGAAGCTTGAATTTAGATTTGCAAGATCACCCAGGAAGGCCAAGACTCCCACAATCACGAAACTGTGGCACTGTATCCTTCAACCACCAAACCAACTCCAATAACTTCTTACCTTGTCCTAGTTCCTTTTTCTTTTTGGATAGGTTTTTATGTAGTTCAGGCTAGCCTTGAATTTCTCTCATAACTGAGGATGATTTTGAACTTTTGATCATTCTGCTTCCCCCTTCTTAGAGCTGAGGCGACAGTGTGCATCACTGTGCACGGTTCCTAGTTGCTAGGGACAGAGCCCAGGATCTTGTGCATGCTAGGCGAGTGGTCTACTGACTGAGCTGCATCCCAGCCTCTTGGGGACTTCCTGTGTAGAAATAGATAATTCTTACCTTTGCTTGCTTGCATGTGTCTTAGTTAGTTTTCTGTTGTTCCGCAAAAACACCATGACCAAGGAAATTTATAGAAGAAAGTATTTAATTGGGCTTCAGTTTTCGGAGGGCTAAATCCGTGATGGTGGAGGGAAGGCATGGTGGCCGGAATAGCCAGAGCTCACATCTCAAACTGCAAGAAGGGCAGAGAAAGCACACTGGGGTGGCAGCAGGCTTTTTAAAACCCCAAACCCACCCCAGTGACACACCTCTTTTCAAAGGCCATACCTCCTAATCTGTCCCAACAGTCCCACCTACTCAGGACCAAGTATTTAAACATATGAGGCAAAGAGAGGTTATTCTCATTCAAACTACCCATCATGTAGACTATTTGCTATTCAGAATGTATTATTCGTATTTTATGTTAGAATTTCGGTGATTTGATTTAGAGCCTACAATACACAAGTGACAGTCTTTGGGCCTTAATAAACTTTTGATTTTTTTTTTTTATTTTACACTCATTTTAACTGTCATATTATTTCTTTGTATCACATAATTGGTTTAGCATTTTGTTTATGTATTCCCCTTTTTGTTCTTAGAAATTTTGTCTAATAGAATTGAAATATTTTTAGAGCCTCGACCAAGATGCTTCATCTATTGATCTTCCCATATCACTTGAAATAATAATGTTACAGATGAAAAATCTGTGTGTCATACACATGACAGCATTTGCAGACAAATCCTGTTTCGTTGAAGATCTATCTTTCTTTGGATAGTGACCACTAACTCTTTTTGCAGAAGTAACCTTTTGCCTTCAAACTCCAGGTTTCTATTTTCAACCGTAAAAATTAGAAGTTGTATTCATTAATTTTAACAAGTTATTGAATTTTCCTTATGTCGATAGTGAAGTGAGGTGATGGTGCCGGAATTATTGACAGATTATTTCATCATGAAATCTTACAGCCTAGCAGTGTATGCAGTTAGCATACCTTTGTTTGTCATGTTGGACATCAACATGTCACAACCCTGACTTTTTACTTTTTTTTTTTTTTGCCCTGTAGCAAGGGTTCAACACATTGTTGGAGACTGATCAAAATTAAAACATGAATACTTCTGGGGAACTGGCTCTATTGTTCTAATATAATTTGACACTTCAATGGCTTTTAAATCTATGTCTGTAGAGCCACAATTATGCTGGTATTTGGGCAAAAGCAATTACCCATGAAGGAGCTGCAGCTGTGTACAACTAGGCTAAAATTATTCACTGCCCCTTTCTGAGGCCTCTGCTTCACTTCTGTGGGAGAGTGATCCTGCCTTTCAGAATAACGTTAATGCAGATCTTTAGACAGGAGATGTATCAGCATGCGCAGGAAAATATTATCAGAATACCCTTGTGTATCTTCAGACCTACATTAAGCAATTTTGGGTTCCAAGTTTCCAAGTTTGGGACCCCTGTGTGTCACAGACTACAATCCATAAATAAGTAAAAATCTTGAGATGGCTGAATGGGCCAGCGTATGTTAGTGGTATTAATTGGTTCAAATGTGAATTCTTGAGTTTGAGGAGTGCCAGGGTGTTTCGTCTGGCCTCTCCCCAACTCGTGTGTGTGTGTGTGTGTGTGTGTGTGTGTGTGTGTGTGTGTGTGGTGTATGTTACTGCTGTGTTTATCTATGTAGAGCTGAGATCAGTTCATATTTCTTCCTGTTATTTGCAGGAAGTAATATCCATTTTGACTTCTACTGCATTGTTCACTATGTATACAAAATAATATCCAGGACCATGAACATTATTAAACACACTCTGTAGTGAGTTTGGTACGCAGAACCTCCCAAACACTGCTCTCTCTCCTCCTGTCGCTGACGGCAGTGTGAGGATGTTTGCACATTTTCCAAAGCAACACTGTTTTGCTATGTATTTTATAGATAGATTTGCCGCTCCAGAGGGAGGCACTAAGTCAGAACTGTCTGCTTTATTGAAAATAGTTTGCACTATAGACTTGCATTGTGTTTTCCTATTCCTCCCTAGAACCATAAACATCTAAAGGCTAACATTATTTTGTTTCAATAGTTCAGTGAGTAACTATAGCTGATAAGTAAATGGAATGTAACTGAAGAATTTATTCTTTGAGTCCTGTTAGTACCCTAACCTCATGAACACACTTCTCTAAATAATATAGTCTATTCTAATGTGTGGTATAGAAGCCCTCATGGATGAAAGAGAGTGTAGAAATAGAGATTTCTATTGTACATAACATCCACAAATCGAAATAAACCTAGTAATGCTTCTGGAATGGGAAAGTTACAATTGAAATCTAAGCATGCCAACAGGAAGATTTTCCTCTCAATGACTATGTAATTGTTATCAAATTAGCATGAAGTCCAACAATAGTATGAAGCCTTTTCTGTGTGATGCTAAATAACTTTATACACAGTGGATATTACAAATAGACAATGTGTATTTCCATTCCGAGCATTCATCTACATCTAGAGAAGACTTGCCTTTCTATAGCAATACGTTTTAGGCTCCACTGTGAGCAAAATCTAGAATAGCATCTCCCTCTCTGAAGAATGACTTTTAGCTAAGGTGTAAATGGCAAGGGGCTAGTGAGAGGAACACATCAGCGGACAATCGGCAGTCAATAGGGGAGTCTCTGAGCGCTCTCTGTTCTCTGCTCCAGGGGAAGAGGCCAAGCCAGCAAGATGGGTGCTGACTGGATCTGGGATCCACCTTGGGTTCTGGCTTGTTCTGGCGACTATAAAAGATGAGATGAATACCTTTCTGACCCCCAAATGAAACTAGTCTTCATTTCAAGGGACCTTGGAAGCCTTTCTCACTGCGACCATCAGATTGGGGGCACATTTGAAGCTGCCAAGTAGAAAGTCCTTAGAGTTGCTTCTGGCTGAGTTTGGCTAGGATGGAGCTGGGCAGCGAGATGCTGGCCGTGTTTGTTCCCCAATGGGTACAGATACATCTCCTGTCACTGTCCTTTGTTTGTCCTTTTGTTTTTCTGAAATAGGAAGCCCTTGAGTTTGCTGGTGTACCTAGGGATGGGTCTACCATTAAGAAGCATGCCCCCAGGGGTGAAGAATTTGGGACAGTGCTCTATTCTTCACACGAAGAGTGTCTCTGATTTGCTTCAGTTTTTCTGTTTTGAGGCCAGCGTGTACAGTTGTGGCGATTGTGAATTTTGAGTAGAAAATGAGTGACATGATGAAGTGAGGCCTATGTTCATCTGGCTCTGTCTGTGAGAAGAGGCAGAAGGCTGAAAAAGAACCATCTACAATTAATTACCTACCTTTTGGGGGAAATGTAAGTCTATGTGTTCTATTTCCACATGTTCTCAAAAATAGATTAAATTACAAATAACTATTTGTAATGTAGAAAAATCATAAAAGTAAGATAAAAAGATAAGTGCCATTTGACCAAGATCTTTTTGAGGGAAAGCATCCTGTTGAAATTATGCTCATACTCTTGGTACTTATCACAGTGCTTAGCACTTAAGGACTCAATTAATGCTGGCAGGTTTCAAGGAGACATGGGTGATAATTGGGTCAGAAAACACAGCATCTCAATATAGATCTTCTCTCCTGACTTCAACACTAAATTTAACTCTTTGTTTACTGGAGGCTCAAAGCCAACCCAGGGAATAATTACATGTCTCCTAATATCTTAAAAATAACGAAGCCAAAGATTTTTCTAGCTCTTGGCTGCAAAGAGAGGTCTTTGCATGAATCTTAACATAAAGGATAGCAACCATCTAGCTAATAGCAATTTCACAGGTAAGACAGAAATATTTGTCATCCTGAAATTGCTCATACTGACTCTCAGATAAAGGGCAAGGTATAATATTAAATTATAGCCCTTTGAAATTGTGTTTGTGGCCAAGGAAGAGTTGAAGGAAGTTACTTAGGACACTTGACTATTGGAGAGTGAATTGTCCAGTGATGCTTGCATACGAGCAGAGTTACTAATGTTACTTTTTGATAATATTTTGTAAGCGAGTCCAGCTTTTTTTCTTTCTTATTTGATAAGGCAAAAGGACAGAGCAGTGGTTTAAAGAAATTTGTACAGGAAATGTTTAGTATTTATTTTAGTGACAAATTGTTCTTCATGATGTAAAGTCTTAAGTCGGAGCCTCATGTACAAAGGAGGAAGTGAGATCAATTTTGGTTGACAGTGGACAAAAGCTGAAGAGGCAGCAGGGAGGTAGTCACTTCTGGGTTCCCTACTAGTACCAAAGCATCCAGGATGCCTCGGAGAATGCCAGAGCCCTGGCAAGCAGTTCAAAAATCTCGTTCTGGAGTCTTCAGTGTTGCTCAGAGCTATCTCAGCTCTTGCCCTTTACCATTTACTAGGGTATGAGTTTCAACTGAAGAGCCAAGTCCTGTCTCTGCTGATTCTTTTAAAAATAAGTTTTACTTGGAATGTATTTCCCCATATAGACTAGAAATTCTTGAGAAATAACAGTAAAGAGTCTGAAGGAACATTCCCGGGATTCGTACTAAGAGTGTCCTGTGGGTCAATAAATCTTTTCTGTATCAGAACTGAAACAAACTATGCATTAATATTTCTACCAATGTGCACACCTGGGATGTAGCTCAGGCTAGGTCTTTATTCTGATCCATATTGAGATACTGGGTTTTCTGACCCAGTCCTCATCCAGTTCTCCTCAGGGTCAGGCTGAGGGTGTGAGCCCCTCCAGCTGAGGTATTCTGGTTAGACATGGCCTTGGACAGATCCTCAAGAAAATCCATGCATATAGTGTTAGCTTCTGGGATCATATAAAATATAAAGATTGAACGATTTTTAGGCTGAGATGTCTAAAAACATCAATGAATACCTTGACAAGGGAAACCAGCATGTACCTTATGAAATACCTGATTTTTTTTTTTTTTCTACTGAGAAGGACATATTGATTAGCATTAGAGCCGTTGAGTTCTAATTGAGTGTATCAGGTAAATCAGTCGAAGATTAGTCAGGATGAGGGAGATGACATCCTCTTATCTTTGTACCTCCTAGTGATTCTATATAAAGAGCCCATATTTTACCAAGAGACAATTCCTCTCTAGGGCCTCAAGCTCTGTCTAAACAAACACTTTTACATTTCCCAAGGGAGGAGTATCAAGTGAGGGTCTTAATCTGATTGTTTATCATAATCCTTATCAGAGGCTGTACCGAGACCACTCAGGGGCTCAGGATGATCATCTCTGTGCCTCTCAATGCCTCAGGTCATGTTGATTGGCACTGTTTGTGTTGTCTCACGTTTAGGGACTGGATCTCAAAGCTAGGCTCAGAGAGATTGAGTGTCTCTCATTCTTTTGAAAGTCACCAGGATGAGGAAATCTATTCTCCACTCAGGGCTAAGAGGCCTGAACGTTGCTACCGTCAGCTCTAATGAAAACAGAATAATGCCAGTTGCAGAGAAATGGATGGAATTTGAGATCATCATGCTAAGTGGAACCCAGCAGACCCAGGAAAGCACCACATGGCTTTTATTATGTGATAAATCCAGGTTTAAATTATCTGCACCTGTCTGTCTATACATGCGATTCAAAACTAGACAGAAGAAGGAAGGGGTAGAAAGACAAGGTGTTCAGGGGGGTGGGGATGTGAGCAGAATACATTCTACAAATGCATAAAGATGTCATAATTAAACCCTGCTTTGTATATCTATTAAAAAGGTAAAGGGAAAAATAGCCTGCTAGCCATGAGGTGGTAGCATGCAATAGTGTAGGGTACAAATGAAATTCTACTACCAACTAGTAGGAAGGGCTCTTCCTGTCTAATCTTAACATTGTCTCTTCTAAAGTTCAGAACCTCCTATTTCATAAATCCAGAGCATACAGAGACCTAAGTCAGAGCTGGTCTGTTGTTTTGTTCTGTATCCCAAATCATGCAGCCTTTGAACACTGCCTCAGCAGGATGAGCTCTCCAGGAAGGTTTTAGCCTCTTTTTATTTTTCAGTAATTTGTCTTTTACTTAAAAAAATTTATTTTATTATTATTATTATTATTTGTAAACAAATCTCTAGTTATATTTGAACCCTTCCTGTTCTGTGGTAGGAGAAAGATAGAGTCATTCTTTTCCAAAGCCAAGGTGATCTTACTTTGTTATGCTCCCCCGAGGCACAAGTGATTGGCAGGAATGACATCCAGGCATAATTGCTTGTCTCTGTAGAGGCAATTCTAGTAGCAGCTCCTCTCCTGCTTTTTAGCAGCAGTGTGAGATGCCGAATTGACACAATGCCGGACCAAGACCTTTCTTTCAAAAACTTGGTGACATTCACTCTGCCCTCGAAGTGTAGCTTCCGGAGAACGTGTGCTCTCTTGCTGAAGAACAGGTGGCATTTGGAATTGGCTGGTTCTATTCCAACCCCTACTCTAGTCTGGGGAAGGAAATTCATTAGCAAGATGGTTTATAAACGGAACGAAGCTTTGGGGGCTTAAGGGATAGTCTGTCTAAGGTTCTCAAAGACACAGGTAGCAAATCAAGAGAAGGTGTTGAGAAGGGTATCTACCAAACTAAGGGGAGATGCTGAGTAGGGTTTCTGGAGGAACGTGGCTGGGAAAACGATCAGATTCTGCTTCAGCTATGAGGTATGCTGCTTCCAGACACTAAGGTTGTGTGTTTCATAGAACATATAGAAGACAAATAATGGGGTCATACTGGGAGGTGGCTCTAGGTATGTTTCATAGAGACTGTATTAGGATTCCCTAAAGGAACGGGATGTTAGAATGAATGTATATATTTATATTCATATATATATATCATATATATATATATATATATATATATATATATATGATACATATTATACACATACTTGTACACACATACACACACATAAGGATTTTTTATACTGGCTTACAGGATGCCATCCAGGTAGTCTATCTCATCCTGGAGAGGCAAAGAATCTGATAGTTGTTCAGTCTATGACGTGGAAGGTTTCAGGAGTCCAAATCTGACAGTGAAGGCCTGGAAGATTCCTGGAGACCAGCTGGTCTTCAATCTACTTTGGAAGCTTGAAGAAATTGCTTCCAATCTTCTTGATGGGAAGCTGCAGCTACATGGTAGATGGACATGTTGGAGTAGGGCAAGCAGGCAAAAGGTAGCATTTTCTTCTTCTCTGTCCTTTTATGTGGGCTTCCACCAGAAGGTGCCACCCAGATTTTGGGTGAGTCTTCCTACTTCAAATAATCTGACTGATAAAATCTTACCCAGGAGTACCCAGACACTTGGGTTTTTAGTTGAATTCAGATGCAATAAGTTGGCAACCAAGATTAGCCACCACAAGAGACCTTCAGTAAACTATTCATGTGTGTGTAGGTTATTTCAATAATGTACAATCTAAGCATTTTCAGAGGGATGGATAAAGATTATGGAAGACTTGTGTTTCTCAGCCTAGGTGCCCATCAAGAGATGAATAAGATATAGTATCTATCTACAAAGGACACATCTCATGTTTTACTTGTGGGGCTTAAACAAGAGACATGAACATAGCACTTGTGAAGTGCTGTCAGACAGAAGGGAGCAAGGGGTGCAAGAGAGGAACAAACGGAATATTACTGTAGCATGTGGTATTAAACATCAGCATGAAACACATTATTTTGTAGAATTAATTTATAAAGATTAGTTGGGTATGTAGCTCAGTTGCTAGAATGCTTACCTAGCATGGATAAAGTTCTGGGTTTGATCCCTAGCACCTCCCAAAATAAACATGGTGACATATGCCTGTCATCCCAGCACTTGGGAGGGAGAGGCAGGAAGATTAGAAGCTCAGGGATATCTTTAGTGACGTAGTGAGTTCGAGGCTAACCTGGGCTATATCAGATGCAGCCTCAACAAGGTCATCTGGTTCCCCTTTAGGCTAAATGTGGTATAAGTAACATGGCATAGCAGCAGTCTCTGCACTGAGAAACCTCTTGGGGGTACAGTTTTAAGTTTAACGAGTGCTAAGTTTTTTTTTTTTTTTAAATTTATTTATTTAAGCAAACCCTTGATGTGAGTACATATTCTGGAGTAACCGAAGAAGCCAGGAAAGTAAAAAGGGACAATTGCCAGAGTAGGGAGTTTGGGTGGAGGCAATAGAGAAGGGAATAGCTGGGCACATGTGATCTAATCAGAGAAATGGGAATGGGCGGACTCTTTAGGGAGGGGGAGGGAGGTACATACTGAGGAAGAGTGAGAATGTCTGGAAATGTCACACGGAATCATCCTATTAACTACTTATCTAAAAAAAAAAATCCCACAATATGTGTAATTCCCTGTATAAAAATACATAGTGAAGTTTAAATAGAATTTTTTCATCTGGGCTGACTACGTTCCCTTCAAAAGCCAAAGGCCACCTAGTAAAAGTCCCAACACTGGGCATGACATGCCCCCTTTTGAGTTGTTGGTCAGGGTTGTTCAAGAGACTTTCAAAATATTCAGCCTGTTGTGTTGTCCTTGATTGCTACTCCCCCTCACAGCCCCCTTCCTATTGCTGAAGACACAATATACATCAGGGTCTAGAATCCTCTGAACTGGAACTGATTTGAAAGCCTTCTCCCAGAAGGCCAGAAGGCACCACAAAAGCTTCCAAAGGAGAAAAGCAACCAACAGTTCTACCCACCCATGATACCAACGGACCACAATAATGACCAGCCTGGCATGGTAACTTCAAGGGTGCAGTAGCGGTAGTCATAACTTGGTGATAACCAATGGTTCTCTAACTGGACGTAAGACTCATTCAACAAGAAGGAAATCATACCTGGTACTGAAGGCCTGGCCAGCTACTCAGGGCTACTACCACCACTCCTTAACCTTCATCATCCCTAACTTCATCTAAACAGTCGTCTTTATGTGCACAGAGAAGCGTAGTCCTCACCTCTTGTCAAAGAAACTTCTCTTCTCAACAAATGGAGAACATCGCAGAAGACACAAACCAACCACAAGGCAGAGCCGTGGAGTCCAGTCCCGGTCGATGCATGGACAGAACCACTCCTAACACCTAAGGCTCAGGGATCATTGCAGAAGAGGGAGGCAGAAAGATTGTAAGAATCAGAGGTTCAAAGTGTTTGCTGAGTGGTTGTGTCTCTTAGGAATGTCAGAAGCTATACTCATAAAGTCTCACCAGTATGACTGCCTAAACATGAGCTGAACAAGGACAACAACAGACATACTGAAGTGGAGAGGGGAAGCCCATGGACCTCAGCCCTACACAAAGAACTACAGGCACCTAAGGAATTCTGAGAGTGGGAGAAAGAGTCTTCCTCAGGGAAGAACACTTTAATTGGTTATCCCTTATCAAATAGTCATGCTTGAAAACACATGTAGTTAACATTATGAAAACTGTGCACATTATTTAGAAATACATTATGTGTGTACATGAGTACACATATATGAATGTAACAAAAATTAATGAAAAAAGAAGCCATGAGTTTCAAAGGGAGCAGGGAGGGGTACATGGGAGGGTTTGGAGGGAAGAAAGACATGATGTCATCATAATTATAATCCTGAAAACAAAAGAACAAATCTAATACACACACACACACACACACACACACACACACACACATATATGAAAAAAAAACCCAAATATCTGAAAATGAAGGAGGATTGCATATCATAGCGATTCCCCAGTACTGGAATACCTGGATTTGAATACCAGCTAAGTCTTTATTTGTAGTATGACTTTATATGTAATATTGACTTTTGGATGCACTGCTGGGAAATGACAATAATAATTAATTTAAAACATTTTTTACTATCTATTTTTCTAAAAGATGCATCTGTTGTATATTTTTAAGAAGTCACTCAAATATAAGGAGACTTTGGTAACCTAAAGTCATCTTTCTTCTAGAAGTGTCACAGGACCCTTTCTTGGGAAAGAGGTGAGGAATTTCCCAGGGATGTCTGGCCTAAATAGAACCCTTCTCTGCTCTCTTCTCGGATTCTGTTACACCTGCTTTGCAGTGTTGCTCAGTTTTGGGCAGTCATGCTTGGGAGTCACCGTGAGTTGTTGTTGAAGCCTATCTTTTGTTAGCTCCTTGTTGTTTTCAAAAGTAGATGTTGTGATCTGAGGGGTTGTGGTGGGGGATGAAAGGAATGCAGGTGTTCGGTACTGAGTGACAAGGTGGAACTCCTGGCCTGCTGTCTACCAGTCTTCAATGAGTGCTAAGATTATAACTGACACTGACCCTGCCTCTCCTAGTCAGTTTGACATAGTTGCTAATTCATTCAGCCCTGGTGACTTTCATTTACTTAACAAATGTTAATTGAGGGATTAGTATGGGTCGGGTAGGGATTGGAGTCTTTGTTGATTGAGCTCTTAGAGTTATGCTTTTTCCCATTTTATACATAATAGGACTTAGGTTTCCTTAAGTTTATAAAAATAGTAAGTTACTTACCCTCTGTATTGTTGGTGGAATGTTTCTTTCCTGCCTGCCTGTTATTAAATACCTGGCAGCTGCTTCCCAAATAATTGACTAGGAGGCTTAATATTACTTATAAATGCTTGGCCAGTAGCTCAGGCTTATTACTAGCTAGCTCTTACACTTAAATTAACCTGTAATTCTTACCTATGTTTAGCCACATGGCTTTGTACCTTTTCTCAATGCGACATTCTCATCTTGCTTCCTCTGCATCTGGCTGGCAACTCCCGACTCTGCCCAACTCTGCCCTTCCTCCTCACAGCATTCTTAGTTTGGTTGCTATGCCTGCCTACTGGATAATCTGTGTTTTATTAAAACAATTCAAGTGACAAATCTTTACAGTGTACAAGAGGATTATCCCACAGTACTATCCTCTCTTTCTTTATTCATAGTAGATGAAACTGGTACCAGTAACCAGCATAAATAGGAATAAAATGCCTTCATATTGGATGTCCACAATACCAGGAACAGCAGCACTAGTGGGCACCGAGTAACCATACAATAATAGTGTGACAAAGGGTGTCAGTACATTTCCTTAGGAAGGTTGGTTTACAACTCCCAGATGCACCAGAATTAACAGTGAACATGGTTCTCCCCATCTTAGTTAACTAGGTTTGCTCTTTATTGGGATGTGCATCATCCTTATGGATATGGAGGGGTCCCGTGTAAAATCAACTCTGCAAAACTCTCCATTGGCTTCCCTTGTCAGAGAAGCCTGGCTTTTAGCATATATTGTTTGCTTTGAGTTGTCTCTTAATCTTCACAGTTTAAAAATCAAAAACAAAGCAGATGATGCAAAACCAAATCAAAGACTGTTCACTTTGAGAGATGGAATCATGGAGCCACTGCATGCATTAAAGTTTTCATTTTTTGAGATAGCAACGATCTGGGCACAATTCTTTGTTCGAATATTATAAACAGCAAGTCCGATGTTTATCCTTCAGAGCAGGGATCAGAGACATAGAAGGAAAGATTTCACTGGAGAAGCTACCCAACAGGGAGGCAGTCACCAACTATCTCAAATCATGTTAGAGAAGAACATACATATGTCCCACCTGCCGCCAGCCTCAATCCTCTTGGTGCTGCATAGTTAGATGCATGGACCATTTATATGAATGGCAGATGCAAGTCCTGGACACAACACCATGATTTCTATGAATTTTCCAGCTCCAGGGATGCTTGAGGGCTATGGACACTCCTCTCACTAGAGAAAGATGAACTTGGTTCACTGTTAAAGTCACCTAATCTATGATCAGATTGGTACCCTTGAACAGTTTTCTTGGCTTCTCTGAGCCTGTTTCCCAAACTGTGCAACCCATCATAGAGCATAGGCAACCATACAGCATTAAAGGGACAGTAAATGTATATCGCACAGTGCACCACCTGGCCCAGAGATGTGGCTCATAGTAAATTATAAACAGAGAATTCTCCCTTGCAATCCATACTAGTAGGACTCATTTGTTCCCTCCACAGCCGAGGGTGGTTCACCCCAGGCGCCTGTGCTTTGACTGGATGCAGATAATAATTATCACCTTCGATCAGCCATTCTTTTCCATTTTTATACTTCTCTAGGAAGAATCCAGTGGCGGCATCATCAGCATAAAGAACTGAGAACTGGAAGAGGCTGGGTGAAAGCTTGTGGATGAGGTGTCTGCCTGAGAAAGTAAAACTATATAGCATGTGGGACTGAACGGAGGCAGACACGGAGGCAGAGTGTGAAGTGTGAGATATTTATTAGGAATCCATCCCTGTGAAGGTTAAGGAGCGAACAGAGCTGGGCGGAGGGAGATGAGCTGAGATACTGGCCTGACAAAGCCTTGGTCACTCCGGCAGGGACCTTGGAGTGAGTATTTATTGTTCATTCGTGTTGTCCTGATGTAGTCACACTGTCTGGGCTCTTACACCCTGACCTTGTTACCATGGGATGCGTGGACAGCACTGGAAGAGGTTGGCATCTAGTAAGGAAGTTATCTGCCACTGATAGAATTCTTGAGAGAGCAGATAGCTAATCTCACATAGGGCAGGGGAAGTCTTTGAATCAGCTACCACAGTGTTTTTTAATGAAGAAAGTGATAACTCCTGTTGCAGGCACTCACTCACAAAACCACTTATAATCTGCAGACATTAGTCTGGGCAGGCAAGGATAAAAATTTAATCCTACAGCTAAATAATAGGAAACTGTTAAAATATTTACAGTAAAATCTGCCAAGTACCCAGGACAAATCTCTTCATAAAACACATTTACCCAAGATCACATAGTTCTCCCAGGACATAAAATACATACTGCCACAGTGGCATTGTCTTTCTGAAGTCTATATTAAAAAGGACAAGCAAACAGTAAGAAATGACACTGTCCCTTCTCTTTGTCTTTCCTCCCACACCTTTAAAGAAAGAGAAACCAATATTTATTGAGTGCCCACAATCTCCTGAAAAGATGATTGAGTTGGGAGTTGGGAGACTATTTTCATCCTGGCCCAGTGTTTGTGTGACCTTGGGCGAGTCACTACTCCAGTCCAAACCTCAGTTCTCTTATTGCTCTAGTAAGGAAATGGGGTTCGATCCCTTTCACCTCCACTGTGCTGTGGCTTCAGAAGACAAGAAACCCTGTCCCTGAAAGGTTGGCTGCTTAGGCTTTTTGTCCCCTGCTGTGATTCAAAGCAGCATTTTGTTACAAAGATGTATGTTAAGGACCACATAATCTATGAAGCAGAGAACATGCATGTTTCTGTGGTGCAGCCATTGGCTCATATCTCCACTTCCTCCTCTTTAACTAGAAGAAGACATAACGTTCCCTGAATGTCTGTGTTTAACCTTAGATTAGAACTGTCTGTAAACTGTAAAATGGAAGGCACAAACCAAAGGATCTTTTGCAACATTTGCAGTTTGCTTTTCCATCACTTGTAGCTGACAGTACTGCCTCTCTGGAAAGGAATGTTTTAGTTTACTGCTCTGTCCTCACGTAGGGAAAATGAATTGTGTGAATGCTTGCCCACCTGTGACCCTCAGTAGTTCTACAAGGACTCCTCCATTTGCAACACCCGGTGCTCTTGTTGTAAAGGCCCTGGGTAATTATGACTACAATGCTCCTGCCTTTCAGAAGTATTGGAATGTATTTTCTCATTTATTTGTCTTTATTTTCCCTTGGCACATCTTCTAACAATTGATTGACAGCATTACTTGCTGGGTTGGTATTAAAGGTGAGCAGCTTTGTGAGGGAGAGGTCTCTCTTTTCCTGCCTTTTATTTAATCATATCTAACTATTTCATACAAGTGTATGATGTATTCACTTATATATCTAATTATCCCCCAGGAACGATAGGGGCTTTTTTTTTTTTTCACTTGATTCTTTAGGTGTCATGAGGTCTATGAATTCTGTAGTACTCATTATTGAAGTAAGGAGAATACTGGCAAGCCTGTTTAAAATGCAAATCTTACACTTTTTCTGAAAAAAAAAAAGTTATTTTTAAGTTAAAATGAGCCCTTCTGTATCCTTTGTTTCCCACGTCTTGAGTGGCGCACTGACCTTATAGGAAGTGGTGAAGCAGCCATTTTGTTGGACCATGGGAGGCCAAACTTTGCTGAGGACTGCGTGCTCACTCAGTGGCAGCGTTCACCTGGCATGAAGTGGCGTGCTGTGATGTACCACCCCTGCAACAGAGGCTGTCATGTAACTAGGCTCTAGGAGACCACACTTAAAGTCCCGATGACCGTTTTACCCCTTCATTCATCTAAGGTTGACTGTGGACCTACTTCATGCCCCGCACTGGTCTAGGAATTGGAGCCATAGCAGCAAGCTGTCAGTCAAATATCCCTGCCCTTGTGAAACATATCCTACAGAGAGAAGAAAAGAAACCTAAGCCAACAAGTAGCCTGAAAGATAATGCCGAGGGCTAATGTGGTAGAGGGAAAGTAAAGAAGGGTAGGGGGCTGGGGATGTCATAAGCGGCAGTGTGTAATTAGAAATAGCCTGGTCAGCAAAGGTGTCAGAGAAGAGGAGGCGTTTGAAGCAATGACTGAAATGATGAGAGGCAGTCTGTGATGGGAAGAGCATCCTCGGCACAGAGGATACACGGTGCAGAAGCCAAGATGTTCACAGAAGAGGGCGGCGTAGTGGCCAGATTGGGATGGTGGCTATGAAGGGTTTGCAGAGATCCCAGGCAGGCCAGAGATATAGGGAGCTCCGGAGGCAGGTTGATTTGGCGGGCTTCTGTGAGGCATGCAGCTTTGTTTCTAGTATGTTGGGGAGACATTGCAAGGCTGGAGCAGAAGAGCAGGGCTGTGGTCAAGTTGATGCCATGAGACGATCCCTTGGACTTCTGTGCTGAGACCAGATCATGTGGTGACAGAGCTGGGCCACCTGAGAGGAGGCTCCTATAATAGGCTAGATGGGGAGGGAGATGCTTTCTTCTGGGGATTGTAGTGGGGTGGAGAGGAGAGGTTGGGACTCTGAGGTGAATTAGGAATACACCCCAAGAGTGGTTTCTTGGGTTCTTTTTCATATTCCAGGAACAGTAGATGAAGATGGGATACATACATACATACATACACACACACACACACACACACACACACACACACACACACACACACATATGGAGATGTAATTTGGAATTCAAAAACTCTAAATTAGCATCCAATTTTTGTCATCTACCAGCAATGTGACCTTGGACAAGTCATTCCTTCTCTTGGAACTACTTATTGTGTTTGTTTTTAAGTTGGAATCATAAGAACTACCTCTCAGGATTTTGTCAAAATTTAATTGGTAAAGTTTGAAAGCTCCTCATAGAGGGTTTAGCATACTAAGTGTTTCATAAATATTAATTTCCTTCAACTCCTCATTAGCCTAACTATGGTATTTTACAATGTGAGTTCAACAGATCATGGCTTATTTACCCATGAACTAGAAATATGTTCCTTTGACACCTTGGGGCGGACTCTGTGCAGAATATTTTGTGGTGTGTCTGTCCCTCAGGTAGCAGGAGTAGAAACAGGAGTTTTTTTTCCTCTGTCCAAATAGTGCAATGACATTGAAGACAAATTGCAGGTGCTCTCCCCTCCCCTCCAAAATCCTCCTTCAGTGTCATGGTTGAGATGAAAAGGCTCCCACCAGAGAAGGAGAGGAGTTCCTAAGGATAGACTTAAGGGCTCCAGAGTGTCTCCTCAAATTTTATGAACAATTTGTGAATGTGCATATGTTTTCCTGGGAATAAGAAACCGAAGACAGTGATATTTTTAATGGGCTGCGTAGTATCAAGACATTCCCAGCTATCATTTTTTATAAAGTGTGACTCAGTCAGGGCTTGTAATATGCTCCTGCTTTGTGTGGAAGAACTCGCCGCCCACTCTTACTAATTCTCCTAACAAATATTTCACCACAAAACACTTTGTGGTTAGAAGATGTTATCCTGGCTTCTTCTGTTTCCCAGTCTGTCAATATCCTCAGTCTTTGACTGTCCAACCACTGCTAATTATAGACGTCTTTGTGCGTATACTGTTTACAAAAAATAGCTTCAGATGTCATCGGACTCTGTCTGGTGCCATTTTGAATTACAAGGATGAGTCTTTTATTTTTTCCGTTCAGTATTCAATCCAAAAGACCTATGGGAAAAATTACAGTCTGAAAAGGTTTTTCCTTTGCTGTTTGTACTCACTGAATATTATATTAAGATAGTTTTCACCTAAGGAAAATTTGATGCCTTCTTGGGAAATTATTAGACTTGATAGAAGAATCAGAAAGGAGAGGAAATCTTGCATTCTGTATGATTCTGGGATTTTTTTTCCCATCTAAGCCAACTGTATATACACTGATACTAATGATTCATAGAAATTGTAGACTTCTGTATTAAATAAGATGACTGTTAGGTTTCTTAGTTGTTGTTGTTGTTTTTTTAATTGATTCTTGGATCACTTTTACCCAAATAATTGCTGAACATGTATTTTCCACCAATAAAGTCTCTTTAATTTAAAAACAAAAATTGGTCCACTGATTAACTAGGAACTAAACACCTAGTACTGTTGTGCTTACACACCAATGAACTGAAGGTGAGGTGGAAAGATCCATGTGAAGCAGTCTTCTAGGCTGGGATGAATCTGATATTGTCTCATCTGTATTCATCATGATGTGTCTAGCATGAAAAAGAGCCTTCATCTCCAGAGACATGGAGAACCGAGAAAACTCAGTCAGGGTGAAGAAGTCTACATTCATCCCATACAGAGGTGATCTCCCCACTGAGATTTACCTTGCTCACTGGTGCACATCACACAGGGAGTCCTTTTTAACTGGCTACTGAGCGGTCCAAGGTATGCTTTCCCAACACCATTTTGCATGATTTTCACTTTATTGCACGAGGCAATCTATTGCTGACTTAGTCGAGCTCATGATATCTGTAGGTAGAATAATTCAGATGTGGTGCATCCATCTCTGGGGTAGCTGAAGGGAAGCTTGTTTTTTTTGTTTCGTGTGTGTGTGTGTGTGTGTGTGTGTGTGTGTGTGTGTGTGTGTGTGTGCTCATTTCCATTCTATGTTGTCTCTTTCTAATGCTTGTTTCTATTTTTCAATGACTCTCTGCCTTGGTTGTACCATGCATTTTCCAGATATTTCTTCCCCTGTAGGGGAAATACTTTGCTGGCTTGATAACATTGGAATGGAGAGATACTTACCTCTATAGAGTATTTGAGTATCACAATCATAAATCTGATGGTAACATTTTGATGCCCGTCACTGCACAGCTAGGCCAGTTATTGAAATATTAGTTCTCTGGAACATGTTTCTTATGTTAACTTGGGGGGGTGTCAGACTTTCTCAAGACTGGATTTTCTTGGGTTGCTTGGAAACAATTTTGTGAGGTGTTCCTTTGTAATATGCTCTTGACTACAGCCTTAGATTAGATGCTTATCTACTTGGAAGAATGTAGGCAATACACTTTATTGAGAACCTACTGTGTATCTCAGATGAGAGCATGATACAGTCCTTGCCTCTGCCTAACTTCCACTTTACCAGGGGAAAGAGATAATGAAACAGTTATAACACACAAGCAATTGATCTTATGATGAGACACTCTTGTTGTAGACAGCTGCAAGTGTCAGTTTAGTATCTGGGGCCAGACAAGGCCCTTTGGGAAAGAACACTGTTGAGCTGCCATCTGGTCAACCAGCAGAAACGAGGCAGGAAAAGAAAGACTGGACTAGGAAGTGGGTTTGAGTGCTGCCATGCTAGGATGGAAGAAGATGGCTTACAACAGGGACAATGACATGAACAAAGGCAGGCAAAGAATCAGAAAAATCCCAATCAATACAGAATATAGAGGCTGTGCATAAAGGGAGCTGGAGAGGAAGGAGGAACCATTTCCTTGGTAATTATGTATTGACAACTACATGCTAGGGAATGGTGATAGGCTTAGCTACATAGATTAGGCTTCCTGCTTTCACAGACTTCACTTTCTAGTGAAAGACACAGTAGACAAATATATTAAAAAATATATAGGCAAAAGATGCAAATTGAGATCAATCCTATTAACCCTTATAAGGAGAGGGACTATGTGAGGACACAGATCCCATTGAAAGACACAACCTCATTGCTTCTACAAAGACTTCTCTCCAATATCACCACATTGTGGGCTAGGGTTGCAAATGAGAATTAATGGTGTCGGGGGGCATTAGGAGATGGACCAGTCAATAGAATGCTTGCTCTGCAAGTATGAAGACATAAACCCATATTCCTAGGACCTACATAGAAACCAGGTGTAGTGGTGCATGCCTGTTACCCCTGTTCTGAGAGGTAGAGAAATAGGAGGGTATTTAAGTTTTTTTTTCATCCAAAATAGCCTAGTTTAATCAATAAGTCTATGCTGAGTGAACACTCCTGTCTCAAAATTGAGGTGGAGAGAAACAGTAGAAAACATACAACATTGACTTCTGGCCTCCACATCCAAAACCAAACACCTTTTTCTCTTTCACACACACATAAAAACGGAATTCAGCAGGGGCCTCAAACATTCATTCAGTACTGTGGTGGCAATCTGAGCCGTGCTATGGGATTTTCAGAGATGCCCTAGTAAAAGTGGTACTTTCATAAAAGCCAAGCCTAAGAAGGGAAGTAAGATCATTTCTGGTAGAGGAAATAGTCTTTGCATGATTCAGGGAAGAGGCTTGAATGCTTGAGGACCTACCAAGAAGCATGTGTATTTGGCACATGAGGTGAACTTGGAGAGGTAAGTCAGTAGAACTCTGTACACCGTTTTACAGGTAGGGAAATGAGAAGCTGTTTGCCTGGGTTGTCTCAGTAGTACATGCCAAAGCTACTGAGCTAGTTCATGTCTCCATGTTCTCTGGTTGATTTGCATTTTCATCATTTAAAGCTAATCTTTCTCTGAATTTCAGGCACCCTGGTGTGCTCTAGAGATGTAATATGGAACCATATATTCGAGTTATTTGCCTTTATGAGGCCCTGTCTTGCTTCTTTTTCCGAGTCTTGTGGCATCCCTGGAGAACAAGGGCAAAATAAAAGAAATTCTATCTACAAGCTACAGGAAAAGAAAACTTGGAATATTGACTTGTAGTATAGTATTGCTTGTTTATGTACCAGACTGGAGCTTCTGGGATACTGAATAATTATCTGCCTTGATTATTTCCAATTTTCATTTAGTTTTTTCATTTTTTGTGTGTATTTTGTTTTGTCCCAGTTTTAGGTTTTCTATCTACATGCCATACTGTGTATAAGAAGAGAAGTTTCTAGAATTTCCATTTTAGTTCTTGTGCTTTGTGCTGATTGCATTGACCATGATGGAGCCAGAATGCTTCTGGTAATCAGCTCAGCTTTGGGTCCCATACTTCTTCCTGAAGTAATCATTGTGGCAAGAATATTTCCAGTCACTATCCATAGGAACTATAGTAACTTTGGGAATGTGGATGCATGGAAAGGTATGGGAGGCGACATTTATGAGGAATGTCACATTGTCACAATATTAAGAGTGAATATGTGGATGTTAAAACTACTGATGTTCAGTGGATGGAGGCCAAGGATGCTAAAAGCAAATGCACAGGACATACCTATATCAGAGAGAATGGCCCTGAGTATATTTTGAATGTGCGTCATATGGAGATGATAAAATTTGTATAATCATCTTAATATAGCAGAGTTTGTCTTTGGTGCTCTATTTCATATATACTGAGTTTCCAGAAGCATAACTATTGAGTGGATAGTGAAGAAGAACTGAAATGGAAAGGTGGCAACTCTGTAACTGGAGAAGTGTGAGGTTGGTTCATCCAGGAGACTGAGCCAGTGAGAGGCTAACTGGAGTTAGATAAAGTTGATTCATTTAAATCAGGGTTTATAAATGATAGAGCTCTGAAAACATACTTAGAGAGTAGATTTCACTTTACTGATACAATATCCACGGTGAACGAACCCTATCTGTTATCTTGTTTCTTAGTTACTTCTCTATTGCTGTGAGGAGACATCATGACCAAGGCAACTTAAAGAAGAAGAGTTTATCGGGTCTTATAATTTCAGAGGGTGAGTTCATGACCACCATGGGTGGGAGCATGTCTGCAGGCAGGTATTGTCCACAAGCATTACAGAAAGAAAGAGAGAGAGAGAGAGAGAGAGAGAGAGAGAGAGAGAGAGAGAGAGAAAGCTGGACAGAGATAGAGAGCTGGACAGACAGACAGAGATAGAGAAACAGACAGATACCAGGAATAGTTTGGGCTTTTGAAACTTCAAAGCCCATCCCCCAAGTGACACACTTCCTCCAACAAGGCTGTACCTCCTAATGGTTCTCCACCCGGGGACCCCAGCATTTAAATATATGAGCCTCCGAGAGAAACAGTACCATCCGTATATTAGATGCTAATTCGAACCATACTGGAGAACTCTTCGCCAGCCCTCCAGGCTACCTACCTGGCATTGTAAGTCTTCAAAAGGCCATTTCATCATTCAGTCTAGCAGCTTCATGGTGGTGAGCAACATGGTAAGACCAGTGGGTTCTGTGAGTTGTGGGCCCATGGTCACACTTCTCTTGTCTTTCTTGAAGTCTCCTCTGCCAACAAAGTCAGTCCAAGATCTCTTCATTTTTGGCTTCAGGAAGATTCTTAGGACAAGGACAAAAAGCCACATTCTTTTCCAAAATATCACAAGAATGGTATCTAGCCCATTTGCTAATACTGTTCTCCTCTGAAACCTCTTTAGTTGGACCTCCATAGTCCATGTTACTCTCAGAACTATTGTCTTCCAAGGTCTTAATAGGATGGCCAACATATCCATCTATCTATCACCTATCTATCTGTCTGTCTGTCTATCTACCTACCTACCTACTTATCATCTATCTATCTATCTATCTATCTATCTATCTATCTATCTTATCTATCTATGTATCTAGATAGAGATCTATTTATTAGATAGAATTTACATAGATTATACTATTTATATTAGATATTTATATAGATCAGATTATTTATTAACTAGAATTTATTAGAGTGGCTTACAAGCTATGGTCCAAGTACTCCAATAATAGCTGTCTCCTGATGAAAAGAGCGAGGATCCAGGAGTTGTTCAGTCCATGAGATGGGATGCCTCAGCAGTCCCAGTATAGCACTGGAATCCCAAGGAAGTCCTAGATAGCTGTCTGTGTTGGAATGTGTTGGAATCCCAAAGAATTAGGTTCTAACACCAGTGTAGAAATGATGCAGGATAGAAGAACTTGCCACCAAAAGTGAGAGCATCCACAATAACCAAAGACTTTCTTTTTCCATGGCTTTTTTTTTTGGGGGGGTTGCCACTAGATGGTTGTAGCCCAGATTTAGGGTGAGTCTTCTAAGCTCAAATGATATAATCAAGAAAATTCCTCATAGTGTACTCTGCTTCTTGGGTTTTAGTTAATTCTAGATATAGTAAAGTTGACAACCAGGATTAGCCATCACATCTTGCCTTAAACAAATAGCTGAAAGTGTGGTTCTATCACTTTGGTCATAGAGAATCTGGTGTGGTGCATATATGGCCTGATTCCAACCAGTCCTGGGGAGTTCTAAGAAGACCATCTGGGTATTCTGGAGCACAGTGGGGTCAATTAAAATTTACAATGGTATTTAGTAGCACTTAGGTAAGACTCCTAAAGCTCTCTACTTCCAGGGCATTCTAGTTTTCTTAAGTCAATTGATTTGCCTGGGAAACTCTGTCTATATATGGCAGACTAACTTTAAATGATAAAGTACAAATGTCACTCATTTTTCTGTCTGTGTGCAAATGCTACCCAACAACTCCTTATAACCCAAGCGGGCATAGGGGGCCAGTTCGCTCAGTAATTACTTAGTGGAGAACTGGCATTGGCATTTTGCTTTCGTGCTCTCTATTCCCAGCTCCTCCAGTGAGCTGAAGTACTTGATTTGCAAGGGCTCGTAAGTGTCATTTTCTCAACAAAGGCCAATGAGCTGTACGGCATTGTCTCTTTCCATTAGCGTGGTTTTCGTGTCTGCTGGCCTTTTCTGTTCCGCATCATCACCGCAACCAGGAGCTAACATTAATTTGTTGATGCTTCTCACTTGTCAGCTTTTCAATCTGCTTAACCACTGGCATGAGTTTCACTTTCTTGCAAAGAAAGGGTTTCTTGTAGTTAATATAATATCACTGAACACATTATTTCCCCTTGGGTCTCTTCTTCCTGTCTGGATTTTCATTTATGAATAGGCCTGCCCCTTACAACTAATATTGTTGTTGTTGTTGTTTTTTTTAAATTTTAAAATGTGAACATTCCAAAGAGAAATGTAAGTGACACTAAGAAGATCCTTGTTCAGAATATGCTAGAGACCGATGTGTGGGTGTGGTCTTCAAGTCTGTGAACGCCCCCAGTTCAGTGATGGCCATGGGGTCAGGGAGTGTCAAATGTGCAGGGAATACCCGGTGTGACAAAGTACGTAAGATGAACCCCTCAGTTCCACCATACATCCTGGGGAGTGTGTTAGTAACAGCCATGATTGGGTTTACTGTACCTGAAGTGTTAATGTATATGTTCATCGAGTCCTTATGCCCTTAGATTGTGTTATTTTCTTTTTATTGGTTTCATTTTGAGGTAAAATGTGACATTTTCTCTTCTCCTTCAAAATTTGCTTCTTTGTGTGATTCTCAGAAACAGCAGGGAAATGCTAAACTTAAAAAGACCCAAATTACCTTGTTTACACAGAGCAAAGGAAAACCACTATGAGATACAATATGTTCTAGGTCCTCTAGGCTCCCCAGTCCCATAGGACGATGGAGACAATCTACTCTTATCTTCCAATTTACTGTTAAAATTAGTTGCTAAAATCTGAGAAAGTGAAGTTCATGAATATACTATTTTTGGATTTATGTTTATCATCTGCTATAACTGAGACTTGGGATTTATAAGTTAATTTAATATGCTGTTTAATGGAGTGTTGCTAAATCATAACTTTCAAACTTCTCATTTATCCCTAATGGTTGGGAAATAGAATATTAGAGTATTCTGGATCTTCAAGAATTGCCACACTTTGTACCCTCTACAGTTATGGTTCTCAAATGGAGCAAGCTTTAATCCTAAGGGACATTTGTCAATGCCCTCAAACACTTTTCCATTGTAGGAAGGAGGAGAAGGAGAGGTACTATTGGCATGTTGTGTGTGTGGTTCAGGGGTACTGCTAAGCACCCTACAACATATGGAACAGTTCTTGCAACCAGAGGTCATCTGTTCTGATGGTAACAGCTCTGAGTTTGAGGAACTCTGCTTTGCAGGTTGGTACATTAAAAAAAAAAAAATCAAATTAGAATTTACCAAAATGTAATTGCAAAAAAGGATGGCGGCTTCCTTATTACTTGGTAATTCTTTATTAATGCTAGTTGGCACAGTATTGGTGAAGTCTAGACTTATTGGCATAAGTAGATGCCTGGCTAGATGGGTAGAGAGGTCATTTAATAGAGTTCTTTTTTGAGGAGGCTCATTCTTTTCAATGTTGTAACAGATATTTGTGTTACAACGGCTACTCATTTCTTTCTTTGGCGAGGGTCGTTTGCTGTTCCTGTCACTATGGAAGTGAAATATAGCTGATTTTTGTTGATGGCTTTCTAATCTACTCCAAGCATACAGTGGCATGGGCTTGGATGAGAAGTGCTGTTGGCATAATATCCTGCCGAATTTATTTTAGGTTACTGGGAGAACCTAAGACAAAGGAAAAAATGTCTCTCTTATTTGGATGGTTTATTTCTGAGACATGAGAACAGAGAAATACTTGCTTTTGAGTGGAAAGCTGAAGGACTCAGTTTGTTACTGAGCGAGATAAATATTTATTGAGGACTCTTGTTCACATTCAGGCTGGAGCAGTAAATAAGATGGAATATTTTATGATGCTGTTCATGAAATTACTTGGAAAAATAATAAAAGTTTAAAGCGTGAGACTGAAATTAATTTCTATCTGTCATAACTTCGAGCACAGGGATGAGATATGGTATTCGCAACTATAGACATGTCATAGAAACTGCCTACTGTGTGGCCCTGATATTCTCCGAATAACCACTCTTTCAGTTAGGAGGCAATTAAGGAGTTTATCATGAGTGAGGAAATGGGATTACAGAACCCACCATGCCTTCTTTATTAACACACTGAACACTTTGTATGCAACATGCTATTCTGGGAGCATGGGGCATGGATGTGAAGGGGGAATAGTCCCTATTATTTCATGTGAGAATATGGAGGAGGAGCTGGAAGGAGGTGAGGGCTGTGTGGAAGGGAAGAGTTGAAAGTGCGGTGGGACCGGGGCTCCCATGTGGTAGGAGGAGAAGCCAAGTATAGAGGGAAGAGCTGTCACTTACTCACGAGGACCCCATGGTCCTACCTAGACGTCTATGTTTTTAACCCTTTCCATGAGAAACGTCTACCTCTAAGTTTTGCTGATTAATTAGCCTGAAAAGGACAGGGTAAACAGAAGCTTAATTTATGTTCTTTTACCAACCTCTGAGTTTCTAGGGAAATGAATTATCTGAGTGCAAAACCAGGGCATTGATTTTTGTCAGGTAACAATGGTGAGCTAGCTTCTAGGACTATGTCTCCCAACAATTAACATTGAGTAAACAATGCAAATTCTCGAGCTTATGTTTGTAATTTTTCAGCCTCTTAATTTAAATTTTAAGTGTTTTTGGTCCTAGAGGCAGTAATAAAATTGACCAGAACAAACTGCTGAGATAGAAGAAGAAGGAGGAGGAGGAGGAGGAGGAGGAGGAGGAGGAGGAGGAGAAGAAGAAGAAGAAGAAGAAGAAGAAGAAGAAGAAGAAGAAGAAGAAGAAGAAGAAGAAGAAGAAGAAGAAACAAAACAAAGCAAAATAAAAACCAAGGAAAAAAAACCCTCCAAACCAAAACAAAACTGCTAATCAGGCATTTTATCTCAACATGTCAGGAAGAGGACTTGTGATTTCCCACTGTCTGCTTGCTCCTTCCCCTCTGCCCGTTGTTCTTGCCTTGTCTATAGACTTCCTTCTTCAGCACTGATTCTCTTGAATTTGTCTCTGTGTTCTTATCAGAGTGAACTGTGGAAACCACATGTGTGAAGAGAACAAAAATATTAGCAGAGAATACTTAATTGAGTATTTATCATGTACGCAGCATTCTCCTAATCCTTTAATTTGCTGCAAACCTTTCACTTTCCAGAAGAGTGTGGTATCAGAATTGTTATAATCTTTCCTTTAAAGACAAAAACCCTAAAATGGTGGTTCTTAACCTTCCTAATGCTACAGCTCTTTAATACAGTTCCATGTGTTCTGGTGACCCCCAACCATAAGATTATTTTCATTGCTACTTTGTAACCGTAATTTTGCTACTGTTATGAATTATAATACAAATATCTGTGTTTTCCCGTGGTCTTAGGGGATCCCTGTGAAGGGATCATTTGGCTCCAAGAGGGCTTGAGGACCCACAGGTTGAGAACTGATACCCTAAAACCTAAGGAATTTGTTCTAGATAACATCCAGTATGTGCTAGAACCAGGTTTCTAACTCAGATAGTCTGAGGAGGGGACACAGTTTATAATCAGTGACTGGAAGGCACTACTCAGTCTCCCCTTTAGACCTTCACTGGCTTCTCATAGCTGATCACAAAATTTAAATGACACCTGTCACTCATGTAACGGTTCTGATGCATTTTTGTAAACCTGCCACTAAGTCAGAAGCTAAGTGGTAAAAATAAAATTCATTTAATTCTCATAAGAAATATGATAATGGTATTCCATCTCTTCTTAAGATCCCTAAACAGTTTCCATAGATAGAAAAAAGAGAGCAATTTAACAATGAACATAGGTTTGTATAAACTAATAAGCAACAATTTGAAATTAAAGAAATCCAGTTTCTGCATGAAATATAAGAGGAAGAAAGGATCCTGGAGCAGCAGCCTGGTGGTGGAGGTGTGGTACAGTGGGATCTTCCTTTGGAAGGTGCCGTCTCCTTCTCAGTCACATTTTATGCCTAATTCTTAAACCTTTTAGGACTTTTTATTGTCTTGTAATCAAACTTTATTTTCTAACTGGCGGTATACACCATTAGGTAGAAAAAGAGGCTGTACTTGAACCATAGATAATTCTTGAACTTGACCCACATGTGCTATTTGGCTTCATCAAGACACCACAGTGTGCCAACCACAGGCTGGTGTTCTCTTCGCTCCAGTCAAAGAGGCCTAGGTCCATCCCAACTTGGCACTTAGTTCAAATGTGTCTGATAAGACACTTCCTGTCTAAAACCTACTTAGTCAAGAACATGGGTAACTGTGACTCCTTGAAATAATAACATCAGCATTATTGTGTCATTCAGTTTCTTTATTTAAAGAATTTTTTTTCATTTTTTTCCCTTTTTCTAAAATTATATTTGTGTTTTAATTTTACACATCAGCCATGGGTTCCCCTGTCCTCCCTCCTCCCGCTCCTACCTCCACCTTCCCCCATCCCCTCCCCTCCATTCCCATCTCCTCCTGGGCCAAGACTCCCCTGGGGATTCATTTAAACCTGGTGGATTCAGTACAGGCAGGTCCAGTCCCCCCCTTCCAGGCTGAGCAAAGTGTCCCTGTGTAAACCCAAGGTTCCAAACAGCCAGTTCATGAACTAAGGACAGGTCCAGATCCCACAGCCTGGATGCCTCCCAAACAGAATTTTTTTTTTTTTTTTTTTTTTTTTTTTGTGTGTGTGTGGGTAATGAATGTTGTACAGGAAAAAAGAAAAAGAAAAAGAATACATTTGAAGCTAGCACAGCATTTCCAGAACCACAGAGTGATAAATTGTTGGCTGAATATTTCGCATGAAGTCATTTTCCACTTAGCCCAGAAATCCTCCAAGGTTTTGTCCCTGTGTGGCCCCCCATCCTGTGTCTTTCTTACTTGTACACACCGTCACATTGTTCACTCGTACACATCGTAACCTGGTATTTTATGCTATCCTTGTGTGCGGACTTTCTTCTCCTTCCCACCATGCACATGCATCGAGTTTCTTACACAACAGAGAGACTTAAACCTTTGTAAACCTCAGTTTTGAACAGAGGATGGTTACCCCATCTGCTCTAACTTTTCCCTGTGAAGACATACCGTCTTTATCATCCCTGTGAAAAAACAGATCTTCCCTCCGTCTTGGAGAGAGACACCATTTCTGTCTTACGGGGCTGTTTGACATGCAAATATTCAGGAACACCTAATTTGAAAAGAAAAATCAAGTAATGTGTTGGAAAGTAGAAAAATGGGAGAGATTCATGGGTAATTGTTTTTCAATGGTTCTTGCATTTGGGATATTATATTAAAATTACTCATCTAATGGTCTGGTTGGTGGGTCTGCTTAGGGCAGACACATTATCATTTCCATCTTTATATTCTTACTATTAATCATGGTGTTTATCTCAGAGGAGAGAATCAATACATATGTATGATGAATACATGTGTACATTAAAGTATCTTTAAAATATAGTAAACATGTGGGCTACACCAAACATGCTTCTGTACCCCAGGCTAGCCTGATTACCACTATGTAGCCCAGGCTGGTCTTAAAATTGTGATTTTTAAGGCATAGGCTATCATTTCTAGCTCATACAACTGGGTTTTAAAATGGCTGGTTTCTCACATACAACCAGCTGGTTTTATATGATCTAGACTCTGATTTTTAATACTAAATTCAATGCATCTTTTGTGTCAAAACCTCAGTTAAACCCAATATAAATAATCCTTCCCTATACCTTTTGAGTATATCCTTGGCTAAGAGAAATGAGGACTCAGTCAGTTTGAAGAAAGAATTACACAGGATTTGAGGTAATTTCTTTGTTAAGTTATACAGGTGACCAGTGGTAGAAATCAGGATTAAGTCTATGGAGTTTGATGCTTCCGTTTCTTTTTACCCATTTAAGGAGTACAGCCCCCCCCCCCCAGGAAAAGGCATGAGAAAAAGATGCCTGAGTCATATTAGAATTGATAAACTCATACTCTGTCTTCTCAATTAAACTGGAGAAGAACACGTGCATGCCATGTTAGCAGGATCCAGCATGCATTTGGGGAACTAAGTTGGGGCATTTTTGCTCTATTAATAAAGTTTGTCTTGCAGAGGGGATCATTTGAAGAAAATAAACTTAAAGTCAGTATGCGTTCACACTGGAGATAGGAGCCCATGATGAGGTTAGTATGCTTGTGCAGGCTGGACATAGGAACCTCTGATGAGATTAGCATACTTGTGCATTCTGGGCATAGGAATCCATGATGGGATTTGTATGCTTGTGCATGCTGGACATAGGAACCCATAAAGAGGTTAGTATGCTTGCGCATGCTGGAAGTAGGAACTCATGATGAGGTTAGTATGCTTTTGCACGCTGGGGATAGGAACCCATGATGGAGTCAGCAAGCTTGTGCACACTGTGGACAGGAACCCATGAAGATCATATTGTCATTAACTTCCGGTTAACCCTGGGTGTGATTAGGGCCAGCTGCATGGGCATATGATCTAAATGGTCTCACAGTGTTCTATGCTTAGAAGGACTGTGAGGAGATCTACTTGGTTGGTTTGTAGCAGGATGTGCATTATGGGAAGCCAGGTTTCCTATAAACAACCTGCTGGCTTCCCATAATGCAGATCCTGCTACATTTGGGGAAAAAAACATTAAATTTAAATTTTAATTAAAAAGTTTAATGCTTTGAATATGAGACCCTCATCTTTTCACTTTACACGAGGCATTTTAAAGTATGTAGGTGGTGCTGGGATGGTATCTTGGTTAATTGTCCATGGCAGCTAGTTGTTTGGAGAGAGGAGGTGACTTTGCCATGCATGATACTGAAAAAAAAAAACAAACCAGGTTCTTGTCTGAGTTCTTCCGTACAGCCATCCTGAGGCTCTATATTACAGAATACTAGCCTATCTTAACAGAAAAAAAAATATAGATCATAATATAGGGATTTCCAGGTTTTAAAGAACCGAGACCAATATCCTTTCCTTTCAGTGCTTTGATGGTTTGATTTAGATCAATTGAACCATCGTCTTTTATAATAAGAACCACATCCATTAAATGAGAAGTAACATTTCTTTTTAACAGGAATTGATGCCATTTCCAGTTTGATGTATAAGTTACATTTTTGTTACGTTAGTAAATGTGCAATATGTTTTGTGATTTTAGGGTTTTTTGGTGCGCGTGTAACCTCAGTATTTTCTATACCAAGGGTTCAGTAGTAAGTATGTTTTGGTGTTCTTACCAACAGTTTCGTTCTCCATCCCCTCCGTGATATTAGTTGACTACTTTCTCTTTATTCAGTAACCGTGCTTCAGGACCTTACATAATCTATGATCATTCATTTGCATTTGATCCCAGAAAAAATATATAGACATCTGAACTTATTTCTTATAGACATTTTCTTCTGAGCAGTTTTATATCATTATCTCTGTGAGTGCTGTGTCTCTCTGAGTCTCTGAACTCAGCTACTCTACTACAGATGGGAACAAATGGCAAAAACCAATTTTTTTTTTTTTTTTTTTTTGTAGGAGTATCTTCAAAACCTAGTTTCTTCATTTTTAATACTGGTTGACTCACGTCCTGATTCTTTGCTTTTTCCAAAGCGTTCATTTAGCTGACTGTTGAGTTTAAATTTTAGTTTGTAAACAGGAGAAACTTAACAAGTTCCCCAGATGTCAGTTCTGCAGAGATGCATGTTGTACTGCTTCAGAACCAGCAGAGGGCGACCAAGCTCATGAACAAATTTCAGGCGCCTTTGGATGCCTGAACTAGAAATTCAATGTGAAAAGTGGTTTTGAGGGCGTGGGATGAGAGAGATCAGGCTATGTGGGAAGAGAGATGGAGAGAGAGGGGGTTAGTGAGCTAGTGAGTGAGTGAGTGACATGGAGGTAGAGATAGATAGATAGACAGGCAGACAGACAAACAGAGACAGAGAGACAGAGAGAAGCAGGGAGGTGGGGGTAATAGAAAGCACCAAAGCAGAAGAGGTTAACAATTCCCATCATAAGAGTCACCTGAAGTGTGGTGAAGATATATTATACCTCCTGAAGGGAAATGACAGAATTGATGGAGAGAAGCATCTGATTATTCAGAGTTCAAGAAAGTACTTCAGTGCTAAACTCTTAAAACAAGTTTCCTGTCTCACTTGTCCAGTTCTTTCTTTAAAACTTTTCCAATGGAATCTCTATACGTGTCCATTTCTGGTGATTTTTTTTATATATATACTTAAGACAATTACCCAGTAAAAGCACTTTTCGCTCCCACCTCTGAGACCACTGCCACACAGGCTCACACACTGTGTGTGTTTCTGTATGAGGGAGAAGTATAGCAGTGAGTGTTTACTCAATAGATCCATCAGTGCATCCATTGACTGTCTGAAGAGTAGTTATGAAAATAATAGCGCTCTCTCTCTCTCTCTCTCTCTCTCTCTCTCTGTGTGTGTGTGTGTGTGTGTGTGTGTGTGCGTGTGTGTGCAGGGGAATGCACAGGGAGAATCAAATCAACCTTCTGCCATCCATGAACTTCAGTGCACCAGTGTAAATGGTGTTTGGAAACATTAGGCAGTTGGGTGGTGAGCAGGGGCTCGGTGTGTGCAGAGTGAACATCACGTGACTGCTCAGAGACGTGCTGCACAGACAAACCCTTGAGGTCGGAAAAGCCTAGAAAGGCTTTAAGGATAAGATGGGCTAGACATGACTGGGTTCAAGCACTAGAAAAGGAAAGGAGAGAGAGAGAGAGAGAGAGAGAGAGAGAGAGAGAGAGAGAGAGAGAGAGAAGGGAGAGTGTTTCTGAATGGGAGGAAACATAAGAAAGGTGGGGAGAAGACTAGCTTGGTATTTGATGGGTTGCCACATAATATGATATACAGCATACCCCAAAGAGGTGCCAATTCCATGTAACCCATGTGGATGTTGCCTCTGGATGTACCCAGCACCTTGGGAGGTGTTTCCTAACCACTGTGCTCTATAACTGTGCTTCTGTTGAAGGGCTTCATGATGAAGCTGTGATCACAGAGGGTTCAGGTTGGACTGTGTAAGGCAGCCTAGATTGGAGATAGCTGTGCGACCTCATACAAAGTTATTGGACTCTCTGTCCCTTATTTCTCTCCCTTGTAAACTGACATGGTAATGATAGTCCCGAGAGCGAGAACTTGTGAAGCTTAAACAAGACAAAATGGTATCTACTTCAGAGTGTCTCGAGTCCCCTGAGCCCAAATGGTAACTTATTCCTGTCAAGTGGGGGTGTCACCAACATGAAGCAGACACTCTGAATTTTGATGTGCAAAAATGTTATATTAGATTTTCAGTTGTGAAAGTCTTGGTATTTTTTTCTGGACTTCTCTGTCTATTAGTGAAGAAAGATGTGATGGGTCATATGGTTTAAGACTGTGCTGACCTCACAGGTTGATGATTGACATGAATCATATTGTACAGTCTCCCTGTCTCAGCGGATGATGATCATTTCAGAAAAAGTGATGCTCACTTGGGAATCTAATGATGCTGCCTGTGTTTGCAGTGACTCCATTTTTTTTTTTTTTTTTTTTCTGCATTAGACCATGGACAGAATATAAGCTCCAGAGGCATGGGGTCACAGCTGCCTCTGTCTCTTATCTGACATACATGCCTGGCATCCGCTCTTGTTTCAAATGACTGGCTAGGTTAATGACTGAATGAAGGAATGGTTTTGAACATCATCTTGTCATTTTGTATACATTTGTTGGGAGTCCTATCTCTAGCAGAGGTAAACCAGATTGTCGGGGAGATGTGTCAATAAATATCTTCCCTAGTGACCTGTCATGACCATACGATGAAAATGAACTGTATTTTAGACCAGTTTACAATTTAAAAACACTCTCACACAGCATACAATTCCCTACAGCATTCAAGGAAACTCACTGCTATTTTGTTCAACTATTATTAAGTATCTCTAGAGTTACTGGGTTGACTCAGTTTCTGGGCTGGTTGGTTTGTGGGCACCAAATATGGGAAGAGTGGACCTCAACTGAAGAGTTGCCTCCTTCAGACTGGCTGGCGAATTTGTCTGTGGTGGCATTTTCTTGTTTAATAATTGATGTGGGAGTGTGTAGACCTCTGTGGGCAGAGCTACTCTGAGTAAGTGTCCTGGGTTGTATAAGAAAGCAGGCTGAGCAGGCCATGGATGAAATCTATCAAGTAGCATTTCTCCATGGTCTCTGCTTCAGGTTCTACCTTATCTTCGCTCTGTGATGGATCATGATGTGGATGCGTAAGTCAAATAGACCCCTTTTCTCCTTAAGTTATTTTTGTCCAGTGTTTTATCATAGCAACAATAAAGCAAACCAGAACAGTACCCCATGTGCATTACCATGGATGTTGGGTTTGATCCGAGTTCCTTTGCCTGCTAGTGAAAGAGTTTCCGTCTAATATTTTTGTGGCACCATATTTCCTTCTATAATTGTCTTGAAAGATTTGTGATTACATTCTTTCCCTGTGAAGGATAAAGCCTTTCTAAATTTCTCACATTGGTGTGTTTTGGCATAAGAGATCAAGAAGGAGTTACTTTAGAAGAAACCAGGGCTGTGATGCTGAATGGGATTTAAAAGAGGAAGAGTTGGAACTTCTGGGTACTCATAAAATCGGTCATGCATCCACTGGCAGTGGGAGCCTGGATAGACTACTACAGTGTTGTGAGTGGGCTGATTAAAGACATCGGGGTATAGAAAACACACAGAATGGGGGGAGATTGGAAAGTATAAGACCTAAGTGTGCATTTAAAATACCATAACTTCATGGAGAACTCCTTATGTTTCTGAGGCAGCTGCAAACCCAAGATTAACTTGCACTAGTTTTCCTATAATGGCTGTCTGTGCTAGAATTGGGGTCTCATTCTGTACACTACAGAAGGGGCTTGAAAAGATTCTTCTTTGTTTTCTCCCACTCCCCTGCTCCCTCCCCCTGCCTCTTGGTTGGGGAGAGAATCATTCACTTGATATGACAACACATGTCATCGTCTGTCTTGCCATCTCTCAGAGCATGCTTGGAAGTAGACTTCACTTAATGACTTTTTATCAATGTAGATGACTGTTTCTAATCTAGATTTCCTATATCATCCAATTATTAAATGGATGCTTTAAAAAGAAAGCCGAGAATGCCTATTTAATGAGGCCATTGAAACACATGTGCTTAGTAATCACTAACAGAACTGTGATATTTTGGGTGACTTCTGTTATGTAATGCTGTACCCAGATGCATTTTTAAATTACTGATTATACTGCAGGTCAAAGTTTGCCCTGCAATACTCTACTGAGTTGTGTCTTACAATTGCTGTTATAATCAGACCCGAGTTTTGCTCTGTGTAGTGTCTAGCGCCATGCCTTGGCAGAATTAGATATTGAATAGATTTTTGTTAAATAGCCTCAAAGTCAAGACTCCTGAGTTTTTGCATAGATGGGAAGTAATTGAATGATGGGGTTAGTAAAGAGAAATGAAAGCTCCTCTGATGTAGTGGACATTTGGCCATTCAGCACTTTTGGTAAGGCATTCCTCACTTATCCATAAGGTAGAGATTGGTTTAACACATTTTAAAGTGGTTTTCAAAATAATTGATATAAGAATGGTTGTTAAACAAGTTAAGCCACAGTAGAAATTCCAAAATAGAAGCCGGGCAGTGGTGGCGCACGCCTGTAATCCCAGCACTTGGGAGGCAGAGGCAGGCGGATCTCTGTGAGTTCGAGGCCAGCCTGGGCTACAGAGTGAGTTCCAGGACAGGCGCAAAGCTACACAGAGAAACCCTGTCTCAAAAAACCAAAAACCAAACAAACAAACAAAAAAATAGAAATAGATTCAGATATGTGGAGAAATGATTGCATTTGTCTGTCATTGTATGTTCTTTCTCTCTCTGTTGCAGTTAATCCAAAGGATTCCTCAGTATGACTTGGTGGGGGAGTTGGGAATAGTCAAGGTTAGGGAAATCACCTTCATGCTTTTCCTCTTTTAAAACAACCATTATTACTGCAGTTTTTAAGATTTTATTTTAAATTTTATTATAAAAAATACCAAAATTAACTAGACCCAAAGACTGTATATAGTCCTATAATGTCTATACATATAGTTTTATTTTTACTTACTCATTTTTATGTGCATGTTCCTTATGCATGTAAATACACTTCATGCTTATAGAAGCCAGAAGAGAATGTCAGATCCTTAGGGACTGTAGTTACAGCTGATAGAGAGCCAGTATGTAGGTCCTGGGAATTGAACCGAGGTCCTCTGCAAGAGCAGAAAAGAATCTTACCTGCTAGGCCATCTCTCCAGCTTCCATTTTTAGTTTTGAAAATTGTGTGTGTGTGTGTGTGTGTGTGTGTGTGTGTGTGTCTGTCTGTCTGTCTGTCTGTCTGTCTGTCTGTATGTTTATGAATGTGAATACTTCCAGAAGAAGGCATTGATCCCTTGAAACTAGAGTCACAGGTGACTGTGAGCCTTGGGACTTGGGTGTTGGGAACTGAACTCCAGTCCTCTATAAGAGCAGCACATGCTTATAACCTCTGAGCCATCTCTGTAGCCCCCTCTTACTGTATTTTATGAAATTAGCAACTTAAGTCACTACTGTGCAAGATTTATTTTCATTTAGGAAAACAACACATGAGTAATTAGAATTTTATTTAGTTTTTAGAGATAGGAGGCCATTTTTATGAGAATCATGTAATAGCAACTTCTTGGAGCTCAGGTTTAATGCTTAAAGAATAAATGTTTCATTAACTGTCTGGGAACATATGCAACAATGTCTTTATCTTTCACCCTGTACAGTAAGTGACTTAAGATAGATAAAAAATTTAAATGTCAAAAGGAAACCTTTAAACATTTAATGGAAAGCACAGGTAAATGTATTTTGGAGATAAGAGTAGGGAAATATGTCTTGTATGAAGAACAAAACATGTTGGTTATAAAATATGTACATTTTATCATATTAACATTAAGAACTTCAGTTAATCTAGAAAGTGTTCTAAGAAAATGAGATGTCCCATCACAGCCACAAAATTGACAAAAGGCTGGTGTCAGCAACACAATCATCACCCATGAGTCAGTCTGAGAAATGCACAACTTCATTCACAGACATTTCACAGAAGAAGCAACTGATATAGTCAGCAAACACAAAGAAAGGCTCAACATGATGAGTCAAAATTCATTAGTGATCACAGAAAAGCAAATAATGACACAAATATCACTTTAAAGTCTTATTTTGGCAAAGATTTGCAAGCCCAATAGCATCAACTGTTGGAGAGGACAGAGGCCATTTCTCATTTCTGGTCAAAATGCAAATTGGTGCCACCATTTTAGAAGTCATTAAACGTTGTGGCAAAAGTGGCTTCTCCTATATCTTATGACTCAGAAATTCTGGTCTAGGCATCTGATAACTCTCATTTTGTACAACAGAAAGTCATGTAAGAGCAAAGTGGGCGGGGTATGGGAGGGGTTGGAGGGAGGAAAAGGAAAGAGGGAAGGGATGTAATTATAATTTTATATTTTATTACATTAAAATATTTTAAAAATGGATAAATAACTACATTGAATTTGGAGAATACAATTACCAATGGTGAGAGTATGTTGTGAAGAAGATTTATGACTAATCCTGTGTTGTGTACTTTAGGTACACAGAGGGAAAATGTTCTTCCAAACTGTGAAGGAAATTCAGTATGTGGCTATATGCTAATAATTGACATGGCAGGCTGTATTCTCTTTCTGTCTTTATATTGTCTACTCATGCATTTTTAGATTATCAGCTACATGAAAAACATTTTAGGGCTAATGAGATGGCTCAGTAGGTAAAGGCCTCTGCTGCCTAAATTGGTAACCTGAGTTCAGTCTCCAGGAAGGTATCTGACATTGCCCTCTTGACCTGCACATGCATGCATACTTTCATACACACATGGGCACATGAATGTGAACACACATATATCAGACCCTGATGGAAGTGGATGCAGAGGTCCTCGGCCAGGCCCCAGGTGGAGCTCCAGGAGTCCAATTGGCAAGAAAGAGGAGGGACTGTACGAGTATGAATAGTTGAGACCAAGATTGGAAAAGCACAGGGACAAATAGCCAAATGAATGGAAACACATGAATTATGAACCAAAGACTGTGGAGCCCCCAGCTGGAGCAGGCCCTCTGGATAAGTGAGACAATTGAATAGCTTAAACTGTTTGGGAGGCACCCAGCACCCAGACTGTGGGACCTGGACCTGTCCTTAGTGCATGAGCTGGCTGTTTGGAACCTTGGGCTTACACAGGGACACTTTGCTCAGTCTGGAAGGAGGGGACTGGACCTGCCTGTACTGAATCTACCAGATTGAGCTGAATCTCCAGGGGAATCTTGGCCCTGGAGGAGATGGGAATGGAGGAGAGGGGCTGGGGGGAAGGTGGGGGCGGGGGTGGGAGGGGAGAGGACAGGGGAACCCATGGCTAATGTGTAAAATTAAAACACAAATATAATAAAAAAAGAAAAAAAAGTAAAAAAATATACTCACTCTTAGATTGTACGCATCTATCATATAAAATGGAAGTATAGGAATAGTTTATTTTGTTATTGAATAAAAGTATGTGACTTATTTTCTAAAGAAAAGGCCAGTGTTTATAAACACTTGAAGCCCATAAAGACACTTGAGGCATTTGAAGCATTGAACATTTAAAAAAATCAGGCTAAACACATCTCATAGAAACATGTGGGGTCTTAGACTAAATATTCTGAATCAGCAGTAGAATTTCAGATCTAAATATTGAGTACCCGAAATGCATTTCCTAAAATGCACAGTGTTTGGTATTTTGAAAACAGAATTATAAGCATTTTGTCCTAGAATTGCAAAACGAAACCTATTGTGAATTACTGCAAATGGAATACAATATAAATATAGTGGGGGTGGATGGAAAACACAAGCAAACAGAGAAGCTAGTCAGAAGTACAATTTCAGCCTACTAAATGAATAGACAGTCTTGAGGATTTGAATAGGCAACTTTGTGACAGAACCTTGATGTTCACGCATATGTGTTTGGTTTGCCAAGGCTGCCATAACAAAACACTGTAGATTGGGCAATACTAGACAGCAGAAATTAATTTTCTCGTAATTCTGGAGGCTAGAATCCCAAAATGATGGTGCTGGTAGGTGTGAGGCTGCCTTCCTTAACGTGCTGGTGGAGGCTTTCTCCCAGAGTCTTCTCGGCATGCATTCTTTACGTTTCCTCTTCCCCCAAGGACAACAGTCATTATGGATTAGGGCTCTTTCTGACAGCTTCCTTATAACTTCATCGTCACCGCCTTACCTGTCTTCCAGAGGCGTTGGGATTTGTGGATCTAAGAGGAACAGCTGGTTTCCTTGTACCATCCCTTTCTGTGGCTGTCTATGCTGGAGTCTTGCCTGCTGTTCCGGATGAAGCTTGCAGTCTGTCCCCCACCATTACACATGAGGAAGGGACCCACAAACTAGAGGGGAAAGAGTATTGTGCTCAATTTATAAATGCTACCATCTCCAAATCTCAGCTGTTTCAAGTTGTCTGTCTGTTAGACTATGCAGTCAAGAGCCTGGTGGGCCTATAACCCAGGGCAGACAAGGAAGCAGAGAGATAAGGTTTAGTGGGGAGATTCCTTGTGCCTGTGTACGATTAAGCCTCTCCCTATGATTAAAATCCAAAGTTACTGGATTAAAGGATGATAGGTGTGAAGGACAGCATGATTTTTTTTTTACTTTCTTCCCTTATCTATCTATCTATCTATCTATCTATCTATCTATCTATCTGTCTGTCTGTCTGTCTGTCTGCTGTCTATCTATCTATCTATCTATCTATCTATCTATCTATCTATCTATCTATCTACCTATCATCTTTTATTTATTTTACATCCTGACCACAGATTCCCCTCTCATCTCTCCTCCCAGACCCCTCTTTCTACTTCCTCCCAATCCCACTCCTCCTCCATTTCTATTCGGGAAAGGGCAGGCTTGAATGGATATCAATGAAACATGGCATATCAAGTTGTAGAAAGACTAAGCAACCTCCCCTTGTATTAAGGCTGGACAAGGTAACCCAGTATGAGGAATCAGGTCCCAAAAACCAGCAACAGAGTCAGAGACAGCCCCTGCTCCCACTGTTAGGAGTCCCACAAGAAGACCAAGCTATAAAACTGTAATACATATGCAGAAGGTCTAGGTCAGTCCCATGCAGGCTCCCTGGTTGTTGGTTCAGTCTCTGTGAGCCCCTGTGAGCTCAGGTTAGTTGATTCTGTGAGTTTTCTTGTGGTGTCCTTGACACCTCTGGCTCCCTACAATCCTTCCTCCCCATCTTCAGCAGGATTCCCCAAGCTCCACCTAATGTTTAACTGTGGGTCTCTGTGTCAGTTTCCATCAGTTGCTGGATGAAGCCTCTCTGATGACAATTGGGCTAGGCGCCAATCTATGTGTGTAGCAGAGCATCCTTGGGCATCCTTGGGCATCATTACATAAACTTTTTTTCTGTAGTCATGTTCATGTTTAAGTCTATCCTAGGTCTCTGAGTCATCAGCCTCTGGGTTCTGGCACTCCAGGCAGTGTCGGGGGTGGGGGGAGCTCATTCTTGTGGCATTGGTCTCAGTCTGGACCAGTAACTGGTTGGCTACTTTTACAACCTCTATGCCACTTTTACCCCAGCACATCCCATAGACAGGACAGATTGTAGGTTGAAGTTTATGTGGCTGGATTGGTGTCCCAAGCCCTTCACTGGAAGTCTTTCCTGGTCACAGGAGATGGCCAGTTTAGGCTAAGTATCTGGTATTGCTAGGAATCTTAGCTGGGGTCATCCTTGTAGATTCCTGGGAGTTTTCCTTCCTTGTACTAGGTTTATACCTGACTCTGAAATGCCACCTCTCCCCCCTCTAGTCATCTCAACAGAGTGACAGATGAGGTTAGGTGTGAGGGACAGCATGATTTTTTAAAACTTTTCATAAAGTTCATTTTTTTTTAAAAAATCATACTTATATACAATGTATTTTTTACAAAGCCCTCACTACCTCCAACTCTCCCCAGGTCTCCTTGTCACATCCACATCTGCTTCCCAACTTCATGTCCTCATTTTATAATTATTTATTGATTTTTTAAACCATTGACTCTTTCAATGTATTGAGATATCATTTCTATCATACAGGTGTAAAAACATAAATATATAAAAAGTGGTGTTTTGTGTACTTGGGCTTATGGTCTTAGGTTTGGACTTGCACTGTGGAATCTGTGCAATTCTGTTTACATACATTGGCCTCTGCTAGCAAGAGCTAAGAAAGACTGAGCTGTGATATGGTTTGACCCAAGGGTAAAGATTCATGAACTGTAAAATTCCCATAGCTTTTTGTAATATTTTGTGATAAATAGAAAAAAATATCGGAACTATGTGAAATACTGGCTTTTGGCAGAAACATTAGGGTGGTCTGGCATAGAAACCTGGAAAATGGGGACCAAGAGTGTATACATGGTAAACATGGAAAGCAATGCTGGGTTGCACTGTAGCCAAGATAATTGTCTTGGAGTTTCTATTGCTGTGAAGGGACACCATGGCTATGGCAACTCTTATGAAGGAAAACGTTTAATTGGTGGCTTACAGTTCAGAGGTTCAGTCCATTATAATTGTGGTGGGACATGGTGGCATGCAGGCAGACAGGGTGCTGGAGAAAGAGCTGAGGATTCTGTATCTTTGATTCACAGGCAACAGGAAGTGAACTGAGACACTGGGCAGTATCTTGAGCATATGAGACCTCAAAGCCCACCCCCACAGTGACACACTTCCTCCAACAAAGCCACACCTACTTCAACAAGGCCACACCTCCTAATAGTGTCACTTCCGATGAACTTATGGGGGTCAATTGCTTTTAAATTACCATAGTAATCTTACTTGCTTCTCTTTTGAATTTGGAATTAAAACAGGAAATCGCTACATTGTAGATAAAGATTTACTCAACAGAAGTCAATTTTGAGAAAAATATTTTAAAAGAGAGCTGCTACATTGATTTTAAGAGCTAGCCTCAGCCTAAATAACAAAAATCGTATTTTAATTAATCCATAATGGGTTCAAATATTTTTTAATTATATAGAGCCTATGGATTGATCTGCTGCCCAATTAGGGCCTATGACAAATTAGTAACAGTAATAACATATTTTGGAGAACCCCTGGACCCTCTCAATGTGGTGGTTTGAATGAGAATAGCCTTCGTCTGTAAATTCATATATTTGAGTACTAGGACCCCAGTTAGTGGGGCCAGTTGGGAAGCCTTAGGAGACGTGACATTGTGGCAGGAGGTCTTTCACTGAGGGTGGGTTCTGAGGTTTCAAAAGGCTTGCATCACTCCTGGTTGTATGTAGGATGTGAGTTCTTAGCTATTGCTTCAGGACCATGTCTGCCTGTCCGATGCTGTGCTCCCCACTATGATGGCTCTGGACTCTAACCCTCTGAAATTGTAAGCCCCAAATTAAATTCTTTATAAATTCTAAGAGCTCGTTAGTAATAAGCCTGAGCTATCGGTCGAGCATTTATAATTGAGTCTCCGTGTCGGTTATTTGGGAACTGGAAGGCAGGAAAGAAAAGGTCTGGCTATAGTAATTTGCTTTGGTTGTGGTGTTTTATCACAGTAGAAAAGTTCACTGAGACAAGATTATGAATTATACCAAGAAGAACAACCTCTGCAATTTTGACAATGCTTCTTTGTGTACATATGTCTGAGACTATTAAATGATGGTCTGTATCATAGGCTTTAGGTCTAGGTAGACTCTAGTTCATAGTAGATATCTGCACTTGAAGGTTGTACCTGATGTATCTGTAAAGTGGGAATATCACAACCGCAGGGGCTAGAAAGGCGAAGAGCACTTGTTCTGGTAGATGATTTGGATTTGGTTCTCAGGACCACATGGATTCTCCCAACTGTCTATAACTCTAGTTCTAGGGAATCTGATGCCCTCTTCTGATCTCTGAGGGTAGCAGGCACACACATGGTGAACACACATACACATAAGCAAAGTACTCAAATACAAAATATAATAAATATACTTAAAAATCATAAAAATACAACCCACAGCCTGGTTGAGGACTTTAATCTAAGCACACAATTATTGTGCTTGGCAATTGAATTAATTTTTATTATTGCTGAAAGTTTTACTAATTGGAGGTTTCAAATAGCTGACCCATGTTCTGTAATGTTTTGCTTGGTTTCTTTAACAAAATATCTTCAATTGTTGAGCCATTATGGATTTTTAAATTCCTAAATAATTTAATTTTCTTATACACATTAGAAAATAATGTGTACATGGTAAATTCCTTCATGTGGAAATGAATTACAAAGCCTGGCAAACAAAAAAAAATTAAAGGAAGACAGTAAATGTGAATATGTTTTATTCTTTTGTTTGTATATAGGTGTTTTGCATTTGTGCATCTTTCTGTATACCAGGTATATGTCTGCTGCCCATAGAGGCCAGAAGAGGACATAGGATCCCCTGGAACTGGAGTCACAGATGGTCATGAGCCACCATGTGGGTGCTGAGAATTGAACCAGATCCTCTGGAAGATCAGCCAGGGTTCTTAACTGCTGAGTCATCTCTCCAGCCCTAAAGTTTTGTTTTTGGAGCTGGGAAGCAAACCTGAGTCCTCCTGTGCCTGGAAACACTGTGACCGAAGTTTTACTTGGGCTTTGAATAAAGACTTTAGACTCTTTCACAGCTTCTGAAGGGCAGCAGGAGAAGGAGAAGATAATTCTAATGGTCTCTGGCAAGCACTGATGATGACATTAAAATTTAGTATTTGTCTTCATTTAATGTGATTCTTATTCTAGTTTTCCAGGGAATTTTTAACTGAAATAAAACACAAACTGCTGCCACTAAGTGAGTGTGGAGACCATTGCTGTGAATAACACACTGAGGAAAATACAGATGCAGAAGGCTGAAAGGTCCGGCCGGGCACATCCGGAGAAAAGATTCTTCTACAGGTTTCCTTGTTTAGTTTCTTTCAATGCCAATCTTCCTTAAGAAAGCCATCTGGGGTCCACCTACTGGGGTTAGGGGCTGCATGATCCATGGTCTAGGCCAGTGACCCTCAGCTTGTCGGTTGTGACACCTTTGGGTCACATCAGATAAACTACATATCAGATATTTACACCATGAGTCATAACAGTAGCAAAATTACACTTATGAAGTAGCAGCCCAATAATTTTACAGTCGGGGGAATACCACAACGGGAGAAACTGTATTAAAGGGTTGCAGCGTTAGGAAGGTTGAGAACCACTACTCCAGGCACTGTGTCTGCTTGTGCTTTTCTGTGATGGTCTCCATTTGGTATGAAAAGAAAGGCCTCTGAAGAGGGGTGGTAGATATACTAAGCTGTGGGTTTAAGGATGAGATGTGGAATGTCCAGAGCAAATCTGCTGCTGGTTTAGCAGAGGGGCAGGGCTGGATTCTTTTCTGAGGTCCATGACCTCACCAGCCCCGGGAAGCTGGCCAGGTGTCCAGTACCAGGCATGATTGCACTCCTGTTGAGTGGACCTTAAATCCAATTAGATAGCTGTTGGTTTTTTACCTATATGTGAGTGCCACTTAGGGCGCCCTTATGTGTATCTCACCATGCTGGTAATTGTGGATCCGAGGTTGTAGCTGGGTATGTCTGTTTAATTGCTTTTCTCCCTTGGCACCTTGCATTCTCTGGCACCTTGGAAGCTGGAATGAATAAAAGAAGCTTTCGGATCGGATCCAGCACTGATAATCCAAGTCCTGTGTTCTAGGTGTACAGTGTCTTCAGTGGTAGGGGTTTATCTTCAACCTCTGAGAGGTTGCCAAGGGCAGTAGCAGGACTCTGTGTTATTCTGGCAGTCCCTTGGACTATCCTGAATCATTTGAAAGGAGGTTTCTCATGCTGCTTGGTACTGGCTTTTTGTTGTTGTTGTTGTTGTTGTTAGTTTGTGGTAGTTGTGGGGAGACCAAGTGTCATAACTTACATGAACATATATACATAGATACACACACACATGCATCCACATACATATGCACACGCTTTATTGGGGAGCATTGTCAGACTAGCAAGCACAAGGCCCTGGGTTCGATCCTCAGCTCCAAAAAAAAAAAAAAAAAAAGTAAAATATTTTCAAAAACCAAATTCATCTTTGCTCAACATCTATTAGTCAGAATTCTAAACAAAAATATCTAATACAAACTTAAACTTCAGGTGCCTGAAGCCAAAATAAACAAATTAAAATTAAGAAAACATAGCCTTAATGATCCCTGTAGTAGTCACGATTTCCTTTCCATTTTGATGTAGGATTTCTTCCCTCCCCCTCTTTCCTTACAGCTTTATTAACTCTTGATTCTGCCTCTTCTTCTTCTTCTTTTTTTTTTTTAAATTCTACCTATTTTCCGAAGTTGAAAAGTAACCCCATTTGCTTTTTAATTTTAATACTTTAATTACCAAGGCCAGACCAGGGTGAGTTTTAACTGGATCAGGATAGGAAAGCAAAATATCAATGTCTGAAGAACACTAAGAAAGCAGGCTTCTCTCCCGGGGCGTTTTCTCTTGACCTTTGTGGAAGGGCTGATGGAGAGATGGTGCAGAAAGCATTAGGGGTTTCTCTCCTCTGCTGGAGTCAAAGGGAAGTCCTGGGGAAGCAGAACATGGCTACAGTAAGATCGCTCACAAGAGTCTCCCTATTACTGGCAGGGAAGCTATTTTAACTTAATTTGCTGAGAGATGAAGAAGGCAGCTGTCTGCACAGTGGGATCTTAGGGGCAAGTGTTGGGCAAGCAGCCTCTGCACCATGGAAGTTAAAGGAGCACACCTAAGGGAGGCTGATGGTTGGTTCTGTGGCTTCTCAGGGAGTTGGTGGGATGCCCGCCGCTGTTAGTCATCAGATTTGATGGTGTAGAAATTGGTTAGGAATTTGAAGCATCTCATCCCCTTCTGCCTCCCACTTCCCAGAAAGCAGAAACTGTGAAGGCCTAGACTTAACTTTGCAGGTTCTACCTTAGGGAAAGGGCCACCATCTCAGACCACCTGCTGACTCAGTTCCAGAAAGGACCTCAGGAATGTGCCATGACAACTGGAACCAATACAGAGCAGTATCTGCCTGCAGTTTAGGCCCTTGAAGATATCTAGATAATCCTGCTGAGCAGTCCAGATAATCCTGTTCAGCAGGTTGTGGTTCCCTGCCAAAAGTCTAACCTGATGGTTTCGAATGTGGTTTTGCACCCAAAGTCTAGACCAATAGTTTCAAAAAATCACCTTGCCCCATATGCCTTCTACCCAATCCCAAGTTTTCAATTCCCAGCTTATGGTTTTTCTCTGTAAAAACCCTCTACACCTGGGCTCGTGCCCCCCCCCCCAACATTTCCTTCCATCTGCAGTGTGGTGGCCCAGGTTGAATCTGAATACAAGGACCCTTATGTGCTTGCATCGGAAACCAGCTCCTTGGTGGTCTCTGGGGGTTTCTCGAAAGGGGTACAACAGTACTATCTGCACTGGGGACTCATGTGTTTTCCTCAAATCATTCTTTTCTTTATTGTTTTAAATCACAATATTTAGCATGACTAAGATTATGTCTACTTTTCATTTAATAGGGACACCTTCATAGACCTAGTGTGAACACTCACTACTAATGGCAGCGTCCTCTGAATGGCTGGCTCCCTTTGGGGTTGCCCTCTAAAGAAAGGGCTCGCCTGAAAACATTCCTCTTCTCTGCAGCATCCCTTCTGACTTCTGGTGGTTTTGCTTTATTTGACTATTGATGCACACCCCTCTTAATGCCCACATCAGATGACGCTTTGTCAGAGCTCTTGGTGGAAAACCGCGGTATAGAGGTGGAAAGTTCATTAAAGAGTTTGAACGGTGTGTCTGGAGTGCGCCATCAGCCAATGGCACGCCCAACCATAGGATTATTTGGAATTTTGGTATGTTGACTCACTTAGCTGATCTGAATTTTGTCAGGTGGAAATGCATTATTTAGACGAGTGCAAGACACCCCCTCGTACTCAATATAACACATTTTTAATGGCTAATGATTATATAGATAATCTCATACAAGGGAGCAAATTGTTTCCCTTTGGTTATCATTATAAATTTAACTTCTGAACAAATTAAAAATGAAATCGTCATCCCTGTCAGATGGGCAGGAAAACAAAGGCTTATTAAGAATTTGCTTTTCCCCTGGTGAACTGTATTATCAATAATCATTGTAGTCCATAATGTATGTGGTTTGGCATGACATATTAATTTGTGCTGATTTGATGGTGGAAGAACCATTACCATTTTAGGTTAGCTCTTTTTGCTCCCCCTACCTCTCTTAGGGACTTGCAGTAGTCACATGCCCTCTGTAAAAGAGTTTGCATTATGATAATCACACTGACCGATGTGGAGTAAAAGCTCATAAAAATTAACAATAAGAGGCTGAGTTCTTCCTGTTACAAAGAAAGCAATGTTTCCTCCCTCAGTCTTTTTGTCTCTACCTCAGAGAACGGGTAATTGGAAGTCTTTCTCCTGTCTTTGAAATGTTTATTAATCCTTTTGGGTCCTTTGTCAGCTTTAGGATTTAGGAATGTCTTCCTCCAGGGTCTGGAAGCCATCTCTTTGAAATATAAGCCTCCAGGGAGATAGCATCCCAGACTCCAGTTTCTCTGAGAGCATAGGCATCTAAACAGAGCCAAGAAACCCCAAGGGGCAGGCTTATTCAAATTCCAAGGCCCTTTCCTGTCACTGAGATATGAGAAGCTTGGTTCTGCTCCCAATAAAGCCAGTTAGCTCAGTGGTTCTCTACCTAGGGGCCACCTAAGACTATGGGAAATATTTATGCTAGTATTCCTAACAGGAGTAAAATTACAGTTATGAAGGAGCAAAGAAAATAATTTTATGGTTGGAGGTCACCACAATGTGAAGAACTGTATTGAGGGGCTGCGGTATTAGGAAGGTTGAGAACCCCTGGGTTATCTAATGCAAATGGTCACCCCAGTCACCAGGTACATTTGGGATGAAATGTGTGTGACAAGTGGTGCGGCTGGGTCTTCTTACTATTGCTTATCTTGAAACTGTACATAATTACTGGTATTTGCCTGGCGCATAACAATAGGAGATAATGTTCAGCCTTTGTATCTGCTGGCAGTTACTTGGATGTATTTATATTACGTGCTGGTTTCATGCTTATTCAGTAATAAAAAATGTTTTCTTTCTTTTTTATTACCTCTATGGAGAGGGTTTCTAGGTTCGGAAGATTTCCCCTTTAATTCTCTTTCCATAATAGTGGATGGGGCTTGTTGTACAAATAGCACTTTGACCGGTGTGTCTTGTAGTTGTGCCTGTTTCTTGCCTTCTTTAATCAGATGTACATTTCAGAGAGAAGCCCAGTGGCTAAAATCACAAAGGATTAGATGCATTATGAACAACAAAACAAACAAACAAAAACAGAGCAGGGAGGGAAAAAAACAAAAAACAGAAAGCAAGACCATGTCATTAGCATTTTCTGTTCTCTGCAGAAGACCCGCTTTCCCAATTCAACTGTGAGAGCTACTCTGAAGAAGATAGGGTTATCACTTCTTAAAAATTATTACTCCATCTCATCCCCTGAACAATCTGTTTTAGGCTAACTTTTAATCTATGAGAGTTATAAGTATTCATTTTAAATATCACTTGCTTCCCATTACATTGTTGTTGGATCCTGCAAAACGTGGAGCGTGGCATTGCTAATGCAAAGGTGACTGGTGGCACAGGAATGATTTATGCCTCTTGGAATTGCAGAGGTCTAAAAATAGGGCTTGGTGTTACATTAATATGTACCGCGGTACACAGTCACAATAGGGTTAGAGGAGATGGAGTTTCATCCTGAACTCTCAGTTTCCTTGCTTTTGTGTCTGAATCTGAAGCAATGACTGAGTCATTAGGCATCGCTCATTTATCACTTGTATCATTTCCTATCAGGATATAGCACCCTGTCTTGCCAGCTCCTTGGTGTTGATGAAGAAACATGTAGTCTGTAAATAGTCATTCTGCGCCACTCTTGTTGCTGTTTTAATTTGAAGATCCGGAACCGGACGATAAAGAGATTGTTGCCTCTAGGTTCGGATGGGGTAAGTGTGTGACTTCAGCCTTTGGATAAGGTCAGAAATGCAAGTGTCCCGTTAGACATCCAGCAAACATTACAGTTGATAAGAGAGGGTCTCTGTCAGCAAGGCGAATGCCAGCCGTTTTGGGGAAGCAACTTTACCGAATGATCAGCAAGTGGACTTCGGTTAATATTTCCTCTGGTGGTAAACTTCTGGTTTCAGCTGTAAGCTGTAGTGAGTGTGAGAAAGTAGAGTGGAACATTGCCTTCTGCCAACCTTTCTGAGTGGGAGCTCTGATCCGAGGAACTGAGTTCACATATCTGTTGTCAAAAGGCTAGAGGTTACCTGAGCATCAGAGCAGCAAACAGTAGAAAGAGAAATCAAGGAGGCTTGTGTCAGCCGCGCTTAGGGGAAGCACATGTTTCTTACTTGGTTGGCTAGTCAGAGGAGATAACAGAGCAGCGATGCTCAGGATGGCCCCGGAGTCATCCTTGGTCAAGTTTATGGACATTAATCACTATAACCACTGCAGTAGCTTTAAGTAACATGCATTGCTAGCCCCTCTCCCACGCAGTATATATTTTATTGACATTTATTCTACATTAAGCTGATGAAGAAATTGGCTCCTAGACACACTCTTGTGCTACACAGTAAAGGACTGGCTTAGTTTTGGGGGCAGCTAGCTGTAGAGCTCTGCAGTATTGTGATAATTCAGAACTGTTCCACAATGTTGTTTCATATGTAGTTCAGCTCTTGGAGTTTTCCGGGAAAGATCTCAGAGGTTACAGCAATGAGTTTGTGTTCTGTCATGGCTTCTGTGTTACCATGGTGCGACAATGTGGCACTCGATAAACCACTTGCCATCTGCCACCAGCTAGGGGAAGGAATCTCATTCTTGGGAAGTATCAACTTGATTTTAATAAATGTTGGTGTTTAATTTAATTGTGACCTTTACAATATGCTTTTTGAAGAAAAGAATCCCTACTCTTCTCATGAACTGTTGGAAAGTCAAGATACTGTGTCTGATGTTTTAATTGTCCTAGAATCATAGTTTAAAAATAGCAGTAGCATCTCTCTGAACTGAGATTCCACTGTTGTCCAAATCACAGTTTGGTGAATATTTTTTTGATTACATAATTTGAAACCAAAGAAAATATAATCAAGACAGGACAAAATGATAGTGTGCTGAAGGCTTGAAAACATTTCCACTTGTAAATTTCTAGTTAATTACACAGCAAACAGTGGTTTGTTCAACTTCTCAGCCAAGCAAACTCCAACTGGCCCTTCAAGACCCTTAAGTCTGTTTTTCCCCCTATGAATCTTGCCTTAATTTTCTGTCTCATATACAGACAGAACTAATCTCTCTGAGCATTTTGTCCTTATTTTGTTAGCATTCTCCATTTTCAGTTGATTTTTCCTTCTTCTTTGGTGACTCAAGGACTCTTTGTTAAAATTAAAATAAACTTTTATTATTACTGTGTGTGTGTGTGTGTGTGCAAGTATGGGCCCGTGTGTGCCATGTGTATGTGGACACTAGAGAAAAACTTTAGGAAGTTAATTCTCTCCTTTTGATTCTGGGATCAAACTCAGACAGGCTTCTGCAGAAAGCACTTTCCCCCACTAAGTTATCTCACACACTAAGGCAGTAGCTCTCAACCTGTGGGTTATCTGCATATCAGATATTTACATTATGATTCACAACAGTAGCAAAACTACAACTATAAAGTAGCGATGAAAATGATTTTATGGTTGGAGGTCACGACAATATGTGGGACTGTATTAAGGGGTTGCAGCATTAGGAAGTTGAGAACCACTACACTGAGGATTGAAACATTTTCTTATTTATTTCAGTATATTATTTGCCTAATACTAAACTTGGTGATTAGACTTAGAATGGTACTTAATAAATATTTAGTGAAAAAAAAATCAAAGAAATAGAAGAGGTCTCATACTAACTCCAGGAATGGTCTATTTTCACTGTGCCAAAATAGAGCTTTTTAATGTATAGACCTTCTGATGGATTACTCTTACAAAAAACATACTCAGGGTCTTGGAATTCACTTGTCATATAGAAATACCTTGGAGTACAATTATATTCTACAGGGCTTTGCCTTTAAGACCGGAGTTGTGTTTAGGCTTACAGAAGCACTGACTCTCGGTCTAGGGACAGTTGGAATCCAAGCTATACATGACGACCATGCCTGTTTGTATTAACAGTCTTCATAAAGTCTATACGGTAAAGGGTTGGTCCCCAGCCTTGTGCTATTGGGAGCTAGTGGAACCTTCTAGAGGTGGGTGGGCCAAAGGAGAGATCCTCAAGCCCTGGTTGCATGTCCTTGAGGGAATTGTAGTTTCTCCATACTTTGTTCTCCCCACCTCTTCCATTTCGTGACTATAGGTGAGCTGCTGTATCTTACCATGTGACCCTGTTGTGATGTGTTTTGTTCTCTACCCACCCTCCCCAAATTCAACAAGTCATGGATAGGGACCTCTGACACGATAAGGCAAAATATGCATTTTCTCTTGATAAAGTGATTATCTAAGGTATTTGTTTTAGTGACAGAAAGCTAACACACCAGGCAAGTGTTAAATGTCTTTAACAGTTATTTCCAACTAAGGTTCAGATTCACTATAGCCTTGATCCTGAATGAGAGATGGATTAATTCTCTATACCTCAAAGTTCATTTTAGGAGAGAGTCTGATAATTGGTCTTAGTCATTGCATGGCATGTCACAAATGCATTAGATGGACATGGGTCAGTGGAGAGGAACCTCTGCAGAGCACTGATCTTTGAGAATTTGGCGTCTTTTAGGAGCCTCATAATTCTCCCAGGATTTGTTTATTTTGAAACATTCTTGAGAAACAGGCTCTGATTGCAGCTGTTATTTGGATAACTTGCTACTAATCTAGAGAATTTGTGTGTTTGACTTTTTGGCTTGATTTGTTTGTATATATTTATCTTAAAGCAGTTGAGAAGCATTAAAATTCCGAAATAACCCTCAAATTCAGTTCTCTGTACTAATGGCAGGGGCTTGGAGACAACTCATTCAGAAACCCCTTGGTTTATGTCCTCGCCTTCAGTATTATACAGTAGTGAGGTTTCAGAAAGAAGGACTGGGCACAACCTTCCTAATGCTTTGAACCTTTAATATACAGTTCCTCATTTGGTGGTGACCCCCAACTATAAAATTACTTTGTTGCTACTCCGTAACTCTGATTTTGCTACTCTTATGAATTGTAATGTACATATCTGATATGCAGGAGATCTGATATGTGACCCCTGAGATAGGGTTGTTTAACTCCAAAGGGGTCCCAGCCCACAGTCTGAGAACTACCGTCTTAAGATATCATGATTGAATAGTATTCCATAGGAAAGCATAGGACGAAGCTTGTCACGATGACTGAGATGTCCTCTTCTGACATTTCTGCTACTTACACAAACACCCTAAGCCCCAGTGGCTTCCGTTTCTCTCCTCTAGGGATGAAATAGTATCTGCATTCAGGCTACTCGGGTTAGACGCTGCCCATTTGCTTGAGGCACCCTACCCACTGCAGCCTCTGGGCCTGACCCCCTCTGAAGTGAAGAGCACAGATGCAATCACACCAGCAGGGCTGCCTGGTCCTGAGAACAGAGTCGCTGTCTGCACAGAGAGCTCAGTGCAGTGCTCTTCATCCAGGAGATGCACAGAGGATGGCCTTCATGCTTGCAAAATGGGGCAGACTGTTGATTTTAGATTATTGGATGGGATGAGACCTCTAACAAATAGTATTTTCAAATTACACATACAGGTGTATAAGAGATTGCAAACACTTCACAAGCCAAAGCTATGGCTTATATTTAGGCGTTAGGTAATTTATTAGATATCCCACACCCAACTGTATAGCTGTATAATTGCAGTCAGTCTTCATGTTGGTGGAGGTGATTTTTTTCACGTTGTGCTCAGTCCTTCTTTCTGAAACCTCACTACTGTATTGTGCTAAAGGCGAGGACATAAACCAAGGGGTTTCTGAATGAATAGTTTCAAAGCCCCTGCCATTAGTATAGAGAACTGAATTTGAGGGTTATTTCAGAATTTTAATGCTTCCCAATAAGTTTATAGTAATTAAACAACATTTTTTTTTTTTTTTTATTATTTGTCCAGAGAAGATTGTAAGGGGAAGCTTGTAGGTCTTGCTTCATGTGAGTATGTGTGTGTGTGTGTGTGTGTGTGTGTGTGTGTGTGTGTGTAGAGTTATTTTGATGTGGAGTTTGTGTCAGACACAATACACAACCACAGTAAGTGGAATAATAAGAAGCTTGACCTGGAGGGATAACAAAGAAAAAAAAAAGTTCAATATTTTCAATTTTAAAAGGCCATGTATATCTCAAATGTATTCCATTTTTAAGGCATTTATTGACTAAAAGACAGTCTAAATGGAAACATGTGGTAGCTAAGGGAGGCAGCATAACATGGCGAAGATGTAGGCTTTTAGCTAGACTGTTTGCAGTACCAATACATCTCTTACATTTAAATCGTGCAAGCAGGTTATTCGAGGCTGACTGTCAGGATAGTGGTCTGTGAAGCGGAGGTCATATTTCTCAGCCTGCTGGGCTGGGATGACTTCATCTGTACTGAGGACACACCAGCCAGAGCCTGGTTCATTGCTGATTCTCAATGTACCATTTGCCTCTTGTCTTTAAAAGTTGTCCCTAGGTTCATTGAGCATATCATGCAACAGCAGAAAAGGTTCAAATAACTCCTTGATGGATCTTGTTTACCTAAATCATGCCATTCTCAATAATGTACCATTGCGTGGTTATTTCTTTGAGTAAAAAATAGATATGTAATGTCCACTTCCACAGTAGGTGGCTATTAAACTTCACAATTAAAACATAGTTTTAAGTTTTGAATGATCTAGGTACTGTCAGAAAGTCCTGGAGTGTTCTGAGATCAAAAAAATATTTGTTCCCTAGTTTGGTGAGGTTTCTGGAGTGTTACAACCCTTTTAGGTATACTTTATTATTGCCACTGCTGTTGAAGTTAAGAAGACCGATCATATTCTTGTATTAAATGTACTCTTAATATACTTCAGATAATGGATTTGGGATGTGTTGCAATCTGCTGGTTTTCTTTTTCTTTACTCTCAGGTGCATCTTGCCATTATTATATATCATATTGATTTGGAGGATGTTCTAAAGACTTACACTATTGATTAGGCAGAGGGTTGCTAAATTTTGTGATTTTCCACGCTTTCTCCTCACCTCATCATTACCACGTTTGCAAGGCCCTTCCTGTCTTGGAATTTTCCTAGTCTTTGTGACATATACTGGGTTAAAAATTTTTGTGTGTGAGCTATCTAATTCTCTTAAATTTATGTAAAATATGCCATCTGCTTTGAAACTTCAAGTGATCTTCTGGTTTATTAGCTTTATTAAGTAACATTTAATGTGTAAATATAACTTAATAAGCTTCCCACAGGTGTCTAATTAGGCATTAATTTCTGCCTCTAGGACTAAATGCAGCAAAACATACATAGGTCCCCGAGTCTTAGTCATATTGTGAATGCTAGCGAGTCAAAATATGGACCCTTAGTTTAGTGCAATTTTAATGTTAGTATCTCTAGTTGTATGATGATTCTGATATGAGGCCACTACATTAAGGAGGTGATTTTTAAACCTGTCAGACTATTTTATAAAGATAGAAATACTTGCATTGCAAGGGATAGAGAATTTGAACTTAAATGCCAGATGCAAAGATTCCAGTACTGGACAAAGAGACGCAGCACCAGAGCATAGACGAGTGATGGCCGTAATCTCTCTATCTTGCCCTATTTACCCACATTTCAATGTTGTTACTACTGCTTTATTTGGGGAGTATTTTGTAGTATTGCAGGGAACATGGCAGGTGTATCCCAAGCTTAGCTACTTGAGAGGCAAAGCATCCAATTCTCCTTTCTCATTTGTCTGTCTGAGAAGATCTCTGCGTGGCTTTGGTTATGTGCTCATCAGTAGCTAGAAAAGCTTATAGGCCACGGTAGGTAGGTTGATTTTGTTCACTCACTCTGGAAATCCAGCTGAACATGTGGTGAATGTTTTAGTCTTCAGCAGCCAAGTCTCAAAGCACATGGACACATCAGCATTTATGTATTCTTTTCAGGGGTGTTCGTGGTCTCTCTTCCTGACTGGAGTGGTTTGTCTGTTCTTATAAAGTTCGTCATTTTTATTCTTTCTCTCCTTGTGGCTGCTCTTTCTGTTCCCTGCCAATCTGTAACTTTGCCTCCTGGACCCTCGGGATCTCTAATTTAACACTCTGTTAGCTGTCCCTTTCTGCCTCAGATCTGCAACTATTATTTTGTGTCTAGAACCCCCGGCTCTCCACTTTACTCTCTGGGCAGTGGCTATCTCAGATCTATAACCGTTATGTTCAGTCAGGGACCTTCAGCTGCGGCCTGCTGCTGTCACAGGTCCTCAGGGATCCTCAGCCTCCAACTGTCACTTCGCTTTGCTGTCTGAGTGGATGTTCTTTCCAAGATGTATGATTCCTTGTCCAACCCACAGAGTGCCCCTCGATGACTACCTCTCACCCAAGACCCCAGGACTGACATGTTTAAACTTCCATGACAAAGCTGCTTCCGATCATCACGACTGCAGCTGAGGAGACTCGGAACTGGTCTCACGTTGGCCGTTTGGTATTTCGACATTAAACCGAAAAGAGGAAGCCCTTGGAAGAAGAGACGCTAAGCAGAACTTCTCTATGAAAATGAGAGTTGGGTGTCAATGAATGGAGGGAAGGGAGGAGTCAGGGCTAACGTATCACGCCTGCAATTGGCTTCCTGTCTTCAATGATTGCCGTGTTTGGATTCTTTTTTTTGTACAACCGACTGGACACTCATGTAAGGTGTAGCCAAGTAGACTCTGACATGTGCACTGGCCAACCATGAGTGATGATATTCAGGATGACCCACAAGCCTTACTGTGGTCCCTACTTCTTCCCCAACCTCATCTCTGCCAGCACCATCATCACATCCATAGCCTTTTTCCTCACTCCCTCTGTATCAAGGTCACCTTGCGTCAGGCCTTTGCCTGTGTTTTACCTATGTCTTGAGTATTATCACTCTAAATTTTCTCTCCATTTCTCTCCTTGCCATTTAGACCTTGGCTTAAATATTCCCGCCTCAGGGAAGCCTCCTGAAATTGGAGTCCAAATGAGTTCCTTCAATCCTTCACTGTAGCAGTATCGCGGTACTGCAAGTTATAAAGACAGATGTGTTTGCTTAATGGCTCTCTCCCTTTTGCGCCGTCAGTACCGTGTGAAAAGTGATCATGTCTGCTTTGTTCTCATGGTGCCTAACACAGTGCTTGGGGTGCAATTCTTATTCAATAAATGCATTTTGATTCACCAGTGAAGAAATGGAAAGAGAATTGTTGGAACAGAAACAGCTGGGACAGCTGACGATAAAGATTAGAATTAGCAAGGGAGTGGTAAACAGGAGATATTTTCGAGCAAAGTCACAGACAGATATATGTACAAACAGCTCACAGAACATCATTACAACCTGGGGCATGGAGCTGTGTGATTTCAGCCATGTGCCCCATGAGGACATGTGCAGGCCCATGTGCATGCTGCTCAAACAACTCCTGAGTGAATCAGTGTGATATTCAGGAGGTCTGACAATCAATACAGCTTAGCAGCCCGGAGACAGGCTTGCACACTGCACCCGAGTGACAAGCAAAGCCTTTTGTGCCTATGCTTCAATACCAGCGACATGGAGAGAATTGGTTTCATCTGTAACCCCCAGTTACTATTATTAAAACATCAGAATCTGCATTGCACGTGCTAGACTTTTTTTGATATAGTAATTTAATGACAGAGTTTGTTAGTTCAATATTTTTGGGAATGATTAAAAGAAGTGAGGATCAAGGTGCCATTGTGGTCTATGATTCTGGACACCTGCATATTTTTTTTTTTTTTTTTTTAGCTGTGACAAAATACTTTGCAGAAGCAATGTAAGAAAGCAAGGGTTTACTATGGGTGCTGTTTTAGGGGATTTCAGTCTTTCTGGGGGAGGGGTTAGGGAAGTGGCTTCTGGAGTAGCTCCTGTCCATGTTGGCAAGACAAGGAGTTAAGAGAATGAGATGAGAGCTGGAAATGGGTGCAACATTCAAAGCCCATCTCCGATGTCCTGCATGTGCCTCTTAGGTACCATTTTTTCATGGGTGTTACAACTTCCTAGAATAGCAAAACTGGGGGCTGTGTTCAAACCCATAATGCTGTCAGAGGAGTATATCTTAGACTTACATCATAACACTACTCAATACACTAGCTTTTTAAAAATAAATTGGTTTATGTAGATAGGTTCATTAAAAAAAAAAAATCACTGTGCTGGCCTGGATCCCTCAAGTCTCTGTTTTTATTCAGTCTATAGTTCTCTCTCTCTCTCTCTCTCTCTCTCTCTCTCTCTCTCTCTCTCTCCTAGTGTGTGTTCTATGTATGTATGTGTGTGTGTGTGTGTGTGTGTGTGTGTGTGTGTGTGTAGGTGAGTAAGTCAGTATACATGCGCAGAGGCCAGAGAGGCATCAGGTGCCCAGCTCTATCATTTTCTATCTAATTCCCTTGAGACAATGCCTATCACTGAACCTGGAGATGGTGGCTGCAGGCCCTCATGACCCACTGATCGTTCTCTCTGTCCCCCGGATGTTGAACTTACAGGCACACAACATCCATGGCTTTTTCCATGGGTGCTGGAGATCTGAAGTCAGGTCCTCATGTTTGTGTGGCCATTGCTCCTACCCCACCGGGCTCTCTCTCTCTAGCGCACACAGTTCTTTATTATAAATAGAACCACCTATCCCATGGGACATCTTGTATGTCTGTCTTTTCTTATCTTTTTTTTTTTTTTTAATGCTTTTGTACTTTGATGCTATGTCCTTTGCCTTTTCATTGCCTCTATACCATTTATGTACTTTTGGTGCTTTTTATTATCAATGATGTATGAATGTTTGACTTTTTTTTTTTTTGAGACAGGGTTTCTCTGTGTAGTTTTGGTGCCTGTCCTGGATCTTGCTCTGTAGACCAGGCTGGCCTTGAACTCACAGAGATCCGTCTGGCTCTGCCTCCCTCTTGAGTGCTGGGAATAAAGGTGTGTGCCACCACTGCCCAGCAAATGTTTGAATCACTGTGACAGAATTTACTGGTCTATCTGAGGAGTTGGGCTGTACAGAGTCTTGGTTAAGGCTAGGGATGGTGGTGCATACCTTTGATCCAAACACCGAGGAGGCAGAGGCAAGCAGATCTTTATGAGTTTGAGGCCATCTTGGCCTATGAGAGGGCCAGGCAAATATCATAACAGCCTTTCCTAATAACCCAGGTAAGAGTTATTACTCATAATAGCAGAGTGGCAGATTCTGAGAAAGAACCACAACAAAGGCAAATTCATCACTGGTGCCCCTGACAACAGAGACAAGGGAGATAAGATGTTCCAAGCCTGGGCCACTGAACTGGCCTCTACAGTCTGTGTGTACCAGGCCAGCCAGCCTCCACAGCAGCTCAAGTCAGAGCCTGGGACTTGTCCAGGCCTGCCCCCAAATGGAAAACTGTAGCCCTCAATCCCTAACTAGTCCTAGCCAATTAGAACGTACTGATATGATTGCTATTTGCTTAAGCCAATCATATAAAGTGACCTAACTGCCCTAGGAACTCCCCTTAGATGTGTGTAAAAGGAGCCCACATGGCCCTCTAGGGGTCTTCACCATTTTGCCTCTGTATAGGATGGCAGGCCCCAGCATGCTGACTGTATAGGTAGATGATGATCTTTTGTGGGACTTCTCTAGGACCCCAATAGCCTACATAATAAATGAGACCCTGTCTCAAAAAAAAAAAAAAATTCCCCATGGTTGGTTTCTAACTATTTTCTCCTCTTGTTTCTACATATCATCTTTACTGCTAACAGGACCTAGCTCTGCCGTCTCTTGGCATCCTCCTCATTCTGACTGCTGCTGAATGAGTTCAGGTGAGACATAGAGCATATTGTAAAACATAGGCAGAGTTTATCACAGATTAACATGAGGCAGCCTCAGAGGTGAACAGGCAATGACCATCGTGAAGAAAAGTGGTCTGGAGGCGTGAGGGGGCAGCAGCGAGAGGGTTCTTGTGGTCTACCTGTTTCCGGTTTCAGTATACTGCTTTTCCCAAAGTCTCTGGAATACAGATTTCCTGTATTTAGATTACCACGTAAGGGAGGGGACAGTGTGTGTCTTTGCCCTGTGGGTTTCTCCTTTGTTTCACCTAGCTCAGTTTCTAAGGAAGGGGAATTATGATATTTTCTCTTTTCTAAAATTAGCGTATTAATAGGGATGTAGTCAGTAGAGGTAAACCCTGATTATGAGGAAGGGGCCCTTCCCCGTGACCTTCAGGCTTGCCAGTATCTACTAGTGTAATATTACCTTTAAGACAAGAATTTCCCTCATCGGTCTGGGTCAGATGGCCAGAGTTCTGAGCAGGGCCTCATGGTAACTCAGAGCTTGTTCTGGACTGAGTTCTTCCAGCTCTGAACCTACCAAGTTTGCTAAGTTTGGGTAGTCTCCAAATTTCTCTGATTCCACCTCCTCTGTTTGTAAAATGAAGCTAATAATAGATTGTATCTTTCAAGGATTTTTTTTTTTACATAAAGATAGAATGACTTAATATGCATAATTATGCAATTAGAACACCAACTGGAAGAGAATAAGCATTTGATATTCACCAAGTACACAAATATAATTCACAATTCTGATTAAAATTAAGATTTGTATTTGTTATATCCTTCCTATGTTATGCATATGTTTGAAAATTTCAAATGTAAATTAACTCCTTTCTGAAATGATTTCTTAATGAAGTTAGAAGCTGCCTTAGTCAATGATGTAGTTTTTAAAATTATTTCTTGACATTTTTAAAGCTTGGAAGCATAACCCTGAAAAGGACGGAGGCGGTTGGCTCATAGTGGCTAAAGTACCTAAGGACACAGACTATCCACTGGAAGGGATTTTTTTAAAGGATAAAGTTTCCTGAATTTATAATCAAAGTGATTGAAAGCCTTCACAGCAGTTGCTGCTGGAGGCGGCTACATTCCACTCCGCTACAGTTGCTCAGTACTGCCTTTAAAGCCCCTGCTCTCTTGGATTTGCCTCCAGAGCTGCTTGATGGTCTTTACAAGGACATCTACCTATTTATTTTGCAGTTAAATCTCATTTTAGACTCAAGACAGTGTTACTCAACTTTATCATTCACCTGATTTATTGAACTTGACACTGAATAATTTTGGCTCTTTAAAAAATTCCATCCACAAAGTATGAACATGTAGCTCTCTGGAGAAAAATAGAGGGTGGTGAAAGTTTCAATGTTATTATTTTTTTAAGGCAAATGTCCAAAATCATTCTGTGTATTTGGCACCAATATTGGGGTGTGGTGCAGTTCTGCAAGGGAGTCACTTTGAGGGGACCAAGACCCCTTTGAATATACATATTCTAATGGCTATTACCTATGAGTTACAGAACCTTTGAGGGAATCTTCTTGATTAATTTCTTTTATAATGCATAGGGAGCTAGAAGCTGAATTTTATTTGAACATGTAAATTCTCTCAGGTAAAAGAAAAGAGTTAACCATCATGATATACAACCTATTTTCGTTCTTCCTTCACCTTGCCATTAAACTTTGATTATTATGATTATACTTCTCAAAACTTTAATTCTGTCATTCATACTACCTGGAAAATTTATACAAGAATGGCTTATAATAAAACCATGTAAACACATTCAATTATTGTTTTTTCCAACAGAGTCCTGAAACTGTTGCATAAAAGCAAATAATATTTTCCTAGAGGTGTAATATTATGGGTGGTTATATTTCTAACCAGAGGTAAAATCAGATGAGTCAGCGGAAGAAAGTAATAAATATTCTGTGAGGAGAAACTGTAATATCTAAGCTACCTCCTTTAGCCATAAAGAACAAAATTGTCCAACATCTATAATGTATGCACAACTATACTATACATATTTGATTACAGATAGAATATTGACAAACCACAGCTTTTACTTAAATATGAAACCTCTATTCATACATTTGACTGGAAGCTAATATTTGACAAATACTGGTAGTTAGTCATGTATTGCAATGGGTCTAAAATTATATGAGATTTTTAAGGGATATGATTTACAAAGACTGTGTCTCCTAAATGATCTAAAGAAATTATACTGCATTGGTCATTTGTGGGCAGCTATATAAGAAAATTGTACTTCTTGCCTCGGGTTCATCTCCTAATTTATCTTAATAGATCTTACTGTCTTTGTTAATGAGGTCTATTCATTTGTTGAAGCAATCGATGTTATAGGAATACCATGTCCCAGGTTCTGTTCTAGACATTTGGGCTGTTACAAATTAGGTAGGAGAGGCAAAATGAGTAGAGAGACCATGACAGTGTAGACCGGAAGTTAAGGGAAGAAGGTGCTCGAAGTTTGGATGGTCTATGTCAAGTAGTATGAAGGTCAAGAACTGACCATAAAATTTATAGAAGAGGAGCTTATTTGTGGCCTTGTTAGGCGTGCTTGATGGGGTAGGGGAAGGCCTGGTTAGAGAAATGGGAGGCAAAAACTAGAATTTGGAAGCTTAAACAATCCTTTGAAGGAGGATGGCTGAAAAGGGTAAAGACAAAGGAAGTTATATGGTGAAGTTTCAGTGAGAGTGGGATGGGGAAACTTTTTTTTTTTTTTTTTTTTTTTTTTAAATAAAGAGAAACCATAGCATGTTGTGTGTTTATATAATGATTCCTAGGGGGACAACCTCTGATATGAGAATGGAGAGGACTGGATATGTACTCCAAATAGGCGTGAGAGTGGATGGCACAGATGGGAGTTGGTTGTAGTTAGAAGCACGGACAGTGTATCCATGTTAATAAGGAAGAACATTAGCACATATGGGCACAGACACAAGCAGGTGGGCACCATTTGTCCTTAAAAAAAAAGAATTTTAAATGTTCAAAGGGTGCGGTATTATTGTTCCATATCACACCAAATGAGGATGAGCTGAAAGCAATCTGTCACTTAATGTGATGCTCTGTCAACAGTCATTAGAATGTGTTACTAGTTTTTGGAAACTCATTAAAAATGCTTAATAGCAAATCTTAGGAAGGAGCTTTGAAATCTCGTTGCTAGAGTTGGTCTGAGATAGTTTGTGACACTGTTGTGATTGGGCTTGCACTCTTACCCTTTTTTTGATAAATTATTGAATGAATTGGTAAGGCTAGGGCTATCCGGGTGTAATTGTTAAAATAACACCTTTAGACAACGGCGTTTGTGACATGAATAATAGTCAACAATGAAGAATAACCACACAAGACCTAAAATACTGGGTCAGAGTGGTGGGTTTCCTTCTGCCCCAGTATCAGCTTCCTGGGTTGTTTACTAACCCTTCTCCTTTTTTGCTGTCTTTCTTGCAGTTTTTTATTGCATTAAATATATAAGGCCGGGGTTCAGGATGTAGCTCAGAGGTAGTGTTGGCTTAGCAAATGCCAGTCCCTAGGCTTTACACACAGCATGAAGAACAAACACACACCAAACCAACAAAAACTGGTAACCCCAAATGAGGCCTGTAGCTGGAGAGAGATCATGTAATGAATTTTCAGGATTGATGTGAGCATACAAACTATGTTAAAGAGGAAGGCAACTATTGATAATTTAATATTTAATATACCATGTATCTACTGTGTTCAAAATTAATGACAACCTTTTGAAAGATGGCATTAATGGCAATTAGAGTTCATCACCTTGAATTAAAATAGAAGTATCAGCATAAAGTCTGTATGGTTGCTAGGAGAAAAATAATTCACCATGGACTAAAATACTTGCAGAGGACCTCTTGGATTAAAAAAACCTGGAACTTGGGCTTGGACTTCAAGGCAAGCCCTTGTCTTAGCACCTGAGATAAGAAAATAATACACCTGTTTTGAGAAAAGTGCTTGGGATGGGTCAAGCTCTCGATGATACTCATTTGATTAATTTTGTGATATAATTTTTGCAAATGTTATTTTCTTTAAGTTGTTTGAATATGGCAAGCGAATGGGTAAGAGGCTCAAATATGTAGATGCGTGTTAAAAAAATCCAGCATTGTCAGAACTGTATGGTTTTAATAATTAGGAATCTCATTTTGGTTCAAGCTTCTGAAAGATTTATGAACAATTCTAACACAAGTGGCAGATTTCTAGAAAAGACGGGCTATCTAAAGGAAAGAAACTTGCTCACTCATCTTCGCCTACCTGGAATAGTTTTCTTGGGAAACAAATGCTGGGATGGAGGTATAAACTCTGTAGAAAAATATTCTTTTCATGTGTCTACAAGAATCAAAAGAGAGTACTTAAGTGCTCTCAGGAAGGAGAAAGAAGAGACATCTCTTCTGCTGATTCAGGGGCTCCATTACTCCACCTGGGAGTGACTATTTCAGTTCCCAGCTCCTCCTCTATTGCCAAAGGAAAACCTCACCATCTTGGGCAAGCTCTTTTTCTCTCCAAATCAGCAGACTGCTCAAAGTGAAGCCAACTATTCTGTTTAGAAACCTCACTATTCAGACCATAAAAGCACACTTCTGTTTTTACAGTGTCGAAACACATTATCATTGATTTTGCAGTATAATTTTGATATGTGGTAGAGTTTGAAATTTTTTTATTAGATTATGGATGTGTAAATGACTGTCAGGAGATTTTGCTACATTTCCTATGTAGCTTGTCATTTATTTGTAGGAAAAGTTTTGCAATTCTGCCCATTAATTGAAATTCTTGAAGACAGTCCCTGAGAGTTTAACCCTACTGGACTAAAGGTTAGACACTGTTTAAAAATCATGTCGAGTTGAATCTGTTGGAAAAGCCCTGAATAAGAATTGAAACCAAGGGGAACTAACATGGAGTAAAATGAGCAATCATTGCAATGGCCTGAAGGTAGCTATGTGTGGACCTCAGTTCAGGCAGTCTTGTGATAACTGACAGGAAGCATGTCACTCATAAAAGATGACATCGAAACGTCATCCAGCCAGTTTAGAATACCAGCTGCACCAGAATGAGGTTTGATGAATCTGTGGAAATTCCTGTGATGAAAGAAGTCTGTTAAGGGAAAGAAGCAAAGGATGGTGGCAAGATAGATGATATTTGCATGAACAAAAGCTAGATGTGTTACTAGTATCTGTTGATTTTGAAACCACGAAAAATAGTGGGTTTCACCTGTGCCCCCCTCAGTCTAATAACTCTAGAAATTATTTTCTTTAGCTTTGCAGTTTCAAAGACCATTTAGATACTTCTATGAAATACACATGTTTAAATGATTGAGCCAAGTTAACAAACATAGATTCAGTTGGCCTGAAGGGATACATTCTCTCCCTCCCTCTCTCATAGCTGAATTTAGACCCCAGTCAAGTCCTGCTGCTTTTCATATCCTACTTGGCTGATCATAAAGCATCAACTGGCAAAACCAATTACTGAAATTAAAAAATCAGCATAGGATCCTCAGGCACTCCTATAATTCTTCTATTTAGGGTAATAGTGCAAATCATATAGTATTTGCATGGGTCTCAAAGCCAAGACTTAAAATACCTTAGAAATTATTGGTCCTAGGTGAGTACAGCAACTCATCTGTTGAAACACAGCTAATGTACGTACTTCTTGGTTCAGACCATATTCACTGACCATCCCTAGTCAATTTCCATTGACAAAATAGATGGGCTTATTGTATCACCAGAAGCTTCTATTCAACTTTAAGATCTTCATTGCTTGCTCTGGTCCAAACAGTCTTTGTATAGTGTTTTTCCATGAAAATTTACCTCTTCTCAGTTAGTAGTGTCAACTCTCCCAGACTCTGGGTTCTGGATATATGCTTATTCTTCCACAGCTTTGCTAGGTCAAAGATTCAGTTCTGTTTCTTTGTTGTCTGTTGAAGTATTAGACTGTGGTTACCACAAGAATTACTGCTATGCTCCTTGCTGCCTCCTGAGAATTCCTCTTTTGTTTTTTATTTATTTTTGAATAGTTACTTCAACTATTATTTCATTGACCAACTTACTTTATTATTTTTCTACAGAGCTTTGGGTGTATATGTATACACACACTTATATACTGGGGAGGGGGGGTGTAGAGTTAACCATGAACAGAGGAATAATGAATCTTTCAAGCCCCTGGAATACAAAGTTCTAATGACTTTTCCTTCATCAGAAATACTATTTAACAATAGTAAGGCTTGAAAACATCAATATCAGACATTTTTTCTTGCTTAAGGTGAGGAATCATCCTTGATTCTTTTTCCCCTTTAATTCTCAAAGCTAGGGCAACCATGTGATTTATTGTCCAAACTAAGATACTGTGAGAATAAAGAAAACTCTTAACTTTGTAAAACATGGGAACAAAGAAAGAAATCAGCTCTGACACAGGCCAAATATGAATTACTCTTGCCTTAACTAAAGCAGCTAGATTTGTTGACTATGCCCATATTCAATATGTTGAATGTATTCATTGTCTGTGATAATCAATTCCTGCCCCCCATCAGCTCTATTCTGTGTGGTTACAGTAGCCTCTAATGGGTCTGTTTCAATGCTTGCCCTGGTATGATTTATTTCTAAACATAGTTCTAAATAGCCTTTTACAAATTAGACCCCTTGCTCAAAAATCCTCTGGGATTTCACACTGCCCATCAAAGAGATCCACACTGCTCCCATGGCCTACAATAACTTACTGTCTCTTGTAGGCCATACCACACCAGTGTGGTGGTTTCAACAAGAATGGCCCCCATGGGCTCATGTATTTGAATACTTGATCGCCAGTTGTTAAAACTGTTTGGGAAGGATTGGGAGATGTGGCATGGTTGGAGGAGGTGTGTCACTTGTGAATTTCTCTCTACCTGTGGTAGTGCATCCAGGTGTGAGCCCTCAAGTGCTGGCTCATTCACTGTCATGGACTCTAACCCTCCGATACTGTAAACCAAATTCAATTACTTTCTTTTAGTAGTTGCCTTGGCCATGATGTTTTGTCACAGCAACAGGAAAGGAAGAAAGGCAATCGGCATCCCCAGATTTCTGTCTTCTTTCTATCCCTTTAACATTTGGAGCATGTACTTGCTTTGGGCAGTTTGTATTTGTCATTTTCTTTGCCTGAAACTCTTGGCCTTGGGCTTTTCTTTTCCTGTTTGTTCCCATTTAAATCTCAGTCCAATGTCATTTCTGCTGAGCCCCTGATCTCCTTCCAGTGGGTTCTCATCTGTCACTACTAGCCACACTGTCTCATAAGGGCACCATCTGACGTATTGCTCTACATTTTTACTGTAAAATATACAGAATGTATTTTTTTTTTTTTTTACCATTTTAATCTGACTTCAGTATTCTGTTTATTCAGTTTACCAGAGGGACTGCATTTTGGTTGATGTGGCATGAAGGAGCCATTGCTGTTCTAGGAAAAACTTGGGAAATGCTTGAATTGATGTCATGTTGTTACTGTAATTTTTTCCCCCGCTTTCTCACATTTTTTTAAAATCTAATACTTATTTTGAAATTCACCCATAAATTCTCTAATGGGTTTCCGATTGTCGCTGAAAGCTTCTTCTGTCATTCATGTATACAGCAGGTATCTCTGGTATTTCTTTGTCAGTCTGCCTTTAGGAGTGAGTGTTTGTGATCATCCAGGCATGAGGAATTAGGAAGCTAATTAGTAAGGAAAAATCAGCAGAACAGAAGATGCTGCCAGAGCTTGAGTCTTCCCTTAACCATTCTTTATCCCCCTGTTTTTGGGAGCAAAATTTCCTTTTGTATGAAAACTGTGTAGACACACTTCCAAACATTGTTGTCAGGTTTTGGCAAACACCTTTTCAATGCTGCATTAGTAATGGAGGTAAAAAACCCATTCTCCCGTCTTAGGGGACTATCCATGGCCCTGCTCAGCTTCATTTGTATTATGCCTCCACCTTTGTACTATACTTACAATTAGAGAAAAGCAAATGGAAAAAATGCTAATGATTGTTATAATTGGGCTCATTATTTAAACAAGTATTAGATAAGCTGTCAGGTATTTAGGTATTAGGCATGTAATTGGGAAGTGGTTTTGTGGTCTCAAAAAGCTTTCTGGCATACTTGCAGTTGGAGATTCTGGGAGGAAAAGGAATATGCAGAGGTGAGAGAAAAATATTAGAAATGTAACACACTTGTCTGACGTGTCTGTCTTTCTTTGAATACCGGTTGCAGACTCTGATGGAAGGTGGGCTGTTTGAAAATGTACTGTGTACTCAAACTTAAACCATAAATCTCATGAATTGTGGAGCTCAGCTTAGGCATACCCTGGGCATACGGATGCATTTCTTTCTGTATGTATCTTTTGAAACACATGCATGCAATGAGAATAAAATGTTACCTTAGTAACAGTAGTGTGAAAATAATTGAAATTAATAGGTAAAAGAAGAAAAAAACCCATTTCAATACTAAGTCTACCAGAATGCTATTAATGGTATAGATATTTAATGACAGGGATGATCTATGAAGGCTATAATATAATAATACACTTATATAATAATACACTTCTATACCAATTTTCAACTATCTTTTCAGCCTACATCTCCCCAAAGCTGAAGTTTTTGATGACAGAATAAAATCTTACTTGTGAGTGTAAATGGTTTTGTCTTTCTGGTAAAATATGATTTGGGTTGGCAACTATGAAACATTATTGAGACATGAGGGCTGGAGAGATGGCCAGAGGTTAAGAGCACCGGCTGTTCTTCCAGAGGTCCTGAGTTCAATTCCCAGCAACCACATGGTGGCTCACAACCATCTGTAATGAGATCTGGCGCCCTCTTCTGGCCTGCAGGCAGAACACTGTATACATAATAAATAAATCTTAAAAAAAAAAAAAAAAGAGAGAGATGAATTGACAAAAACTCACTTCTATTTTTTTTTGCTCTGCCTTTTTTTTTTTCTTCTTGTGGACAGGACCAAGGTGTTCTTGAAGGACAGAGGCATTTCAAAAAATAAATCCTGCTATTTGTGGACTATACCCCAGAGCACTGCTAGGTGAACTTTCCTTGAGGTTGCCCAGCAAGCCTCTTTATACTCTCTGGACATGTCTTTACTTTCTTTTGATAGCAGGAAGGTAGAAAGGGAAAGCATGGCCATTGCCATTCTCTACACCAAAGAAGTGAAAGCGGGACTTTTTCCACCTAAGCAAATGATTCAAATCAGAGTGTAGTCATATGGCATCATGCCAGGTACACATTGTATCAGATGGCTGCTTTAGTTCATAATGCCGTAATGAAACAAGACACACAGTTTTGAAAGTCCCCAGTGCCTCAACTGAAGAGGACACTCAACAAATGTTGAGACAGTGGAGATTACTGGCTAAAGCCGAACTTCTGGACCCACTGTGAAAATTCAATCTCATCTGTATCACTTGCTTCCTGTATGACCTTGGGCAATGTGATGTTTAGTGTTGTCAACTACACACAACCTAGGATTGCTGGGAAGAGAGCCTTGATGGGGGATTGTCTGGATCAGTGGTTCTCAACCTTCCTAGTGCTGCGAGCCTTGTTGTGGTGACCCGCAGCCATCAAATGATTTTCCTTGCTACTTCATAACTAATTTTGCTACTGTTATGAACTGTAATGTAAATATCTGATATGCAGGATATCTGATATGTGACCCTAAGGGGGTTGTAACCTAAAGGCTGAGAACCGCTGGTCTAGATCAAGTTGGCTTGTGTGTAAGAGAATGTCTTGACTGCATTAATGGATGTGGGAAGGTCAACCCTAAATAAAGCAGGTGGCACCATTTCCTGGTTGTGGGCCCCAGTACTGTGTGAATGGGGAGAGTTAGCTGAGGACTCAATTTCTCTCTGTTGTCTTGATTTTCCTGTTTCAAAGACCATTGTTTGGAATTGTGAGCTGAAACAGACTCGTTCCTTCCATGAGTTGCTTTCTGCTATAGTAATGGAACTGAAATGAAGTCAGGCAAGTTTGTAGGTTTGCTTCTGTTTCTTCATCTAATAGATGTTAATACTTCTGACCTCAAAGCATTGCAGTATCAATTAAATGGGGGAAGATTCACTGTAGAGTCTGGTAGACCAGTAGTTCCTCATATGGCAATGTTAATTGCTTTTTCTAGTGAGTGACTAGGTGATGAGATGTATTATTACAGGTTTTCCTTGAAACTTATACTGAATATTCTTCAGAATTTAATTATAATGTTACATTATGATGAGTTGGTGACTAGGTATTGCTTCTATTTATGGTGGAATTGCTTCCCATTGACTTCATATCGTGCATCAGCAGGCCTTATGTGCTCAGAGGTGCGGGTAATCCCTGAAGACTGAGTCATAAATCACTCTTCTCAAGAGTAATGTGTGAACTTGACAAGCTCCGAGAGTAACCTCTGTGTCAGCATGGCCCCTGTGTTTCAGTGCCCAGTATGGTTACACTGACAAGCACGGACAGTGTGTTGCACCTACAGGAAGCAAGGCAAGCAGAATTGGATGTTTGTACACTTAGAATAGCTGCCTGTGACTAAGGCCTCTTGAGACACAGGCCACAGGAAACGAAAATTGGAATTTGCTCTTGGTTCTGTTTCTAACTCACGAAGGAAAAGTCATTTAATCTTCCTTAGACACATTTTTTTCTTCACCTTTAAAATGGAAAAACTATTCCATGCTCTACCATTTCACATGGATTTTTAATGATTAAAATTAATGTGATAACAATAGTGAAGATCACTTGGAAGTTTAAAGATGATTAAATAATTACAAAGATACCATTATAATTCTATAAATAGAAGGAACATTCAGGGGAATGTTTTAATGTCAGAGCACAGAGGCCATTGTGAAGGATAGAAGAAATTGTTTTTTCATGAACTGGCTGTATAGATTATTCTTCAAGGTCATTAACAGAAAATAAAGTTGAAAGCAGGTTTTTGTAATTTTTATAATATTAATGTTAAGTATGAATGCAAAGTCAAAGTGGAAATCATGCTTTATAAACTATAAAAATGAAGGTCAAAGAATTTCAGAGGCATAACAGATCCACACTGAATTATAAAGAATAATTTGATAAAATAAATAGGTTGGGTTAGATTACCTAAAGTATCTAAGAATTATTTTGAGATTAGAAAGTAGACTTAGGATCTTGCATTTGATAACAACAGACTATTAAACCTTTATCAAACTACAATGTTGCCTACAATCACCTACCCCCAGGATATTACTCTTAGGAATATGAGTTGAATTGAAAGTAATTGATAAAGTAGATATTTGTAAACTTTAACAATGTTAATATATATTTCCTTTCATATGAATTTACTATTATAACTATTATGTAGATGAATGAACTATGCATGATAGAAATACCACCTCTGAGGTTGCAGATTTGGGAAGAGGTATGTGTGCATGGGTCTGTGTATTTGTGTAGCTGTTAAAATACATGTTCAGATGTCTCTGAGTGTGTGAGGTCAGTCATTTCCCCAGTCTTTCATTTGCATGGACACACTTGTTTGGAAGAATGATGGTAACAAAAGAGATGCTGGTATGTATTCCCTGAATAACTGAGATTGGAGAGGGGGTCTCTTAGTTGCAGATACTGCCATTGTATCATGAACATGGATTGACTTTGTAAAAAAAAACCACTTAAGTTCTGTATTTAGAGAAGATTTATCAGAAGCTAGGGAGTTGTTCCAAGGAAAAATTTGAAACATAAACCGTGCATGTAGAGAACAAAGTGATGCAGGGTGGGGGGACTTTAGAGTTTCTGTTCATTGTGAAACTTGTGAACTGGCCTTGTGAGTGATTTGAAGGTCACAGTGGGACATGGAGGTACCCTGAGAAACATCAACAAGACACAGAAGGAGAACATAGAAACTTTAGGGTGCAGGGAGGGGAGTGGTTGAGAACTACAAGATGATTTGGATATTTTAGGGTAAGGAATAAATACAGCAAATGTTGACTTTATGGTCCCTGACTATATGACTGCAGGTGTGAAAATACAAGCAAGGACCTTAACAATTGAGTTTTTTAAGCTTTCAAAAGTGCTTTTTATTGATTGACTTTGTTATTTGACAATTTAATGTGTGTATTCTCCTTTGCCCTGTTTTCTTTCAGTTCTGCAAACACCCTCATCCCTACCAGTCCCTTTCCCTGATTTAATGACTTTCGGTTTTGTTTTAGGATGCACTTAGTTTAAGCAGGGCCTTTGAATTGGAACTATCTACCTGACCCTGGTGGGATTATCAGTGGGCACATGACTGAAGGCAGTGGTTTTCACTCTCACTGAATCTGTCAGTAGTATATAGTTCAGCAGTGAAGGGTAGATCCCCCTGAGTCTGCCCTTCACCTTTGCCTGACTGTTGATGGGCTTAGTCTCGTGCAGATCCAGTGTGGACATCCACAGCTGCTGTGTGTTTGTGATCGCTAATGGCTGTGTCTTGCCCAGAAGACAACATTTCCTAGCCCTGCTCCTTGTTTGAAGGTTATTACATTATCTCCTCTTCTTCTTCTCTTCTGCAATGTTCCCTGATCCTTAGAGAGAATGGTATAAATGACTTTTCAGTGCAGAGTGTTCGTCTATCCATCACTTGTTCTAAGGTGTGCTGCAGCCATAGATTTCTGCATTTGCCGTCATTCACTGGAAAAAGGCTTCTCCGATGAAGCCAGTGAGTAAAATGGAATTTTCCATTAAAGAAGTAGATTCTAGCCATTGTTATATTAGTGGCAGGTGAATTTATCAGTGTGGATGAAGTCATCTTAGGGGACTACATAGAAAGATAGTAGTGGAGGTTGGACAATATTGATGAGTTGTCAGAGAAGTTTGGAAGGAATTGAGGTAGCCACATGAATAAAGAGGTTTTATATGCTTATAACACTTCTTGTGCATCACTTTATGGTACCCATTGTGTACCTTTGGGAGGATTTAACCATCCAGGCATTGGAAGAAGTTGTTTTCTTTCTTTCTTCCTTCCTTCCTTCCTTTCTTTCTTTCTTTCTTTTTTTTTTTTTTGACTTGGAATGAGTCACACTTGATACTGATCCTTGTTTCTTTAGTAACAATATTATTTTCCTTCTAACAGTCCAGAAAGTACTAGCCAAGCATTTCCTTTATTTTTTCCCTAATTAAACAATAATTACTTGCTAATTTAAGCAAGCACTTTAATTTTTAATTCACTCTTATATAAAAGCTTTCTTACTGGGCTGGGGATGTAGTTCAGTGCTTAAGAGAGGTTATTGGTCTTGTGTAGGATCCAGGTCCAGTTCCCATCATCCACATGGTGGTTTGCAATATCTGTGACTCCATTTCCTGTGGATCTGGTACCCTCTTCTATTCTCTGTTGCCTACTGCATGCACATAATGCACATAAACTCATGTAGACAAACACACAGGTAAATAAAATAAAAGCAATCCTAAAATGAAGAATAAATGTAAAGTGTTACAATATTCTTGCATTACAAAAGATATTTTATGAAATGAGTTTATACCATAATACTGGTGAATATTTCTACATCAGCTAATAGGGACAGATCACAGAGTAAAGGTACCTTATTACATCATTTGCATATTTATTTCAAAATCTGAAATCTCTGGTACCACATTAAGTGAAAGAAGTATGTTTATACTGTTGGTTTCAAGGAGAGACCTACTTGAGGAAGCCAATGACATTAATTACTTTGCTAATCTGTCAAAGAGTGAACAACTCCTGTCTCTAAATGATGTCCAAATATATTTTTATCTTTTATTAGAGGAATATGCAATATTTTCATTTATACTAAGTATCTCAGCAGGTTAATCACCTTTCACTCATGAATGTTCCCCCCTTTCAGAAACCTCAGTGTCTACTGCTGTGAAGAGACACCATGACCAAGGCAACTCATAGAAAAGAATTTTTAATTGGGGGCTGGCTGTTTGCAGTTTCAGAGTTTAGTCCCTTATCACAGTGGGGAGCACGGTGGGACTCAGTGCACTAGAGCAGTAGCTGGGAGCTGCGTCTTGATGATCCATAGGCCAAGACGGTGTGTGTGTGCGTGCGTGTGCGTGCGTGTGCGTGTATGTGTGTGTGTGTGTGTGTGTGTGTGCGTGTGTGTGCGTGTGTGTGTGTGTGTGTGTGTGTGTGTGTGTGTGTGTGTGTTTGTGTGTGCATGAGAGTGAGCACCTTCACCTAGCATAGACTTTTGAAATCTCAAAGCCCACCCCCAGTGATAAACTTCCTTAAAAATGGCCACATCTCCTAATCCTTCTAATCTTTTCTAAGGCCACTCCCTGATGACTAAGCATTCAAATATATGAGCCTGTAGGGGCCATTCTTACTCAGACCTCCACACTCGGTTTCATACTGGTTTTTTTTGCCCCAGAGGAGACATCGATATCATATGGAACAGCAATCTAAAGCTGTAGGACCTTTAGAAAAAGCTGTCTTACCTGAGTACTGGCCTATAAAGACACTTATAGGCAATAAAGCATATGCTTATTTCTTTTGTTTTATGTATATAACAACAGACATGCCTGTTTATTCAGTGGAAAGGAGAAATTAGAGGGAAGATGCTTTGCTTCTTTCCTTTGGTCATGAATATTATGTAAATACTGCCTGAGACTGAATGAGAAAGGGCCCCTGAAGGGTCTTGAATGACAGATTTTTGTGTGGCATCTAATTTTAGAAAAGTAATTTGGAAGTCTTAGGAGGAAATCATTAGATTTTTATTGGGGATGATAACTTGAAAACTCCTTGGAAAACCCTAGGAAGTATAATATGTTTATTTAGCTATCCCAACAGTTAGTAACTAGAGTTTGGAAAATCACAGGGCAGAAAAATTGCTGTTGAACAAGAATGTAGATTTTACACAGGTAATATTTATTTATCTTGGTTACAATGTGTGTTTTAAATTTTTTATTTGTTTATTTATTTATTTATTTATTTGGTTTTTCAAGACAGAGTTTCTTTTTGTAGTTTTGGTGCCTGTCCTGGATCTTGCTCTGTAGACCAGGCTGGCCTTGAACTCACAGAGATCCACCTGGCTCTGCCTCCCCAGTGCTGGGATTAAAGGCATGTGCCACCGCTGCCTGCCTACAATGTGTGTTTTGACCTATATATAAACTATGGAAGGAATCAATCAAACTAACATTGAATTAATTATCTGTTTCTAATGTCTTAAGTCTCACCAAATTACCCTGGGACAAAAATCTAAAAATATATTGGAGGATTTCCCTGAAAGATTTCAATCCTTTCCATTTTCTCTCTCTATTTCTCTGCATAGGTCTGTGACCTTGATCTTTAGGAACACTGAGGATGTATTGAGGTGCTCAAATATATACATAGGAACATCTGATCTGATTTAATTTTTAATACAACACTAATAAGGAAATACCTTTTTTTACTTTTAATGTGCAGCTCCAATCAGCTTAACTTTCTAAGTGAAACTTTAAAGGTATCGCCACAAATAGGAGTATAAAGAATCTAGTTCATATGACTCTGGTAATAGGAATGCAAGAGTTGTGGGATGATTGAGGTCTCCATCAAGACTGCAGAGAAAGCTCAGAGGCCAGATGATGTATAGCATGTTTGGTTCCTGCAAAGAGGAATGGGTGGAGACAGGATACTGGAGATGTAAAGAATATGGGATGCCTGCCTAGAGAATCCACAGATAATGAGTGGGACCAGCCCAAGAGTGAGGCCATGTTGGTTAACACCAGCTTACTTGGAGCTCATGTTATACCACCATCTGTCCCGGGTGCTAGACATGAAGCTACAATTAGGTTGACCTACTCACTTTTAGTCTGCCAAAAAAGGGTTATGGTTGAATCCTTCTCTTATTGTTCCTGTCTTTTGAATGAGAATGTTTATTCTGTATTTTTGTATTTTGGAAGTATATAATGTCTTTTGATTTTACAATTAAGAGTTTGCTCTGAATTTCAGAGGAGACTTTGAACTTACGCATTTGAAAGATGTTGGCTATAGACCCAGTATTAGATGAACTTAATACAAAAATCTTGTGTTATGAGGTACAAATGAGCTTTTAAGGGTTCAAGATAGAACGCTATGGTTTAAAGTGATGTATTTGATACTAAATTGACAAAAAGTAGATCTGTGGTAGTTGATGTTTATTGTCAACATGATTATATTAAGAATCACCTGGTCAGGTGGCGGTGGCACACACCTTTAATCCCAGCACTCAGGAGGCAGAGGCAGTCGGATTACTGTGAGTTTGAGGCCAGCCTGGTCTACAGATCAAGATCCAGGACAGGCAGCAAAACTATACGAAGAAACCCTGTCATAAAAAAGCAAAAATAAAAAAGAATCACCTAATCAATTAATAAGCCCACTTTTGGGTATATCTGTGAGAGTATTTCCAGAGTCAGTTCTTTAAGAGTTCTGACCTAATGGATTAGTCCACCGATGGATTCAGAGTGTGATGGCATCATTGGCAGGTGCTAAATAGCAGAACAAAGGGCCTGTTGAAGAAGTGGGTGTATAGTACCAGTGTTTTTCTTTTTTCTTTTTTTTTTCTAGACCATCACTCTTATGAAGCACTGTGATGACCACAGTCAGGCCAGTGATATAAGCAGGGCAATGTAATTGATAGCTAGGTCCACAGTGATAAGGCTGGTAACACCTCCTGGTGAATGAATCGGTGATGGGTACAAGCCTCTCACCAGACATTCTGGACATTCTGTCTTGCCCTGGCTGTTTAAGGTCTTAGAAGAGGCAGAGTGTATGTATAGGATATAGGAGTTTGTCTGATGGTTGAGACACTTCTCAGTGGAGCAGGTGTTTGTGAGTTCTCCAAGTAGGGATGGACTTTCTGTCAGGTGTAGCTGTCTACTAGCTGCCCATGCACATGTGAGTAACCCTAATGGACTCACTGGTTCACCAGGATGGACTCAGACTGAGTGATTTCTTTGGTTTTGCAGTGATCTCTCTATCTATAGGTGAGTAGTTTCTTTATGTGTCCCTGGGAAAACTCACACAGGAGTAGGTCACTGGGAACACGTCATTGGTGTCGTATCTTGCCCTTCATGTGATCTCCCTTTATTTGTTTCCTGGGTGCTGTCATGTGATATACTCCACCACAATCTTCCCTGTGCAATTATCTGACAACAAACTATAAGCTCAAATAAACCCTTCCTTCCTTCCTTTACATTGTTTCAGTCAGGCATTTGGTCACAGTGATGATAAAAGAAATGAATTAGAAAACACTGGTTTCTATGTTTGTGTCCTTATGTATGTGAATATATTAATTCTTAATTACGGTAGCTAATCTACTACAACAGTGGTTCTCAACCTCCCTGATGCTGAGACCCTTTCATACGGTTCCTCATGTTATGGTTCCCCCAACCATAAAATGATGTTGCTACTTCATGACTCTAATATTGCTACTGTAATGAATTGTAATGTATGTATCTGATATGCAGGATGTTTGATATGTGACCCTGGTAAAGGCTCTTTCAACCCCTAAAAGGGTCCCAATCCACAGGTTGAGAATCACTGTGCTTCAAGAAATAAACACCATGTAGTTATATAATAGCCATGACTTCAACGTTTTCTTCTGGCTGACAGTTGATCTTATAGTCACCAAGGAACAGAGCTGAAGGGAAAGGAGTCTAGTGTGGGTCTGTGTTTTCCTTTCAAACAAATGAGTTGAATTTTTTATAGTCTACTTCTACTCATATTTCCATGTCAAAAGGAGCTTGGAGCTGTATCTCTAGGTAGGTATCCATTTCCTACCTACAGACGACTATCAAAAGACTGGTCAGTTACTGTGTCTACCATGGTAGACATTACTCCTCTTTCTTTTTTCTATTAGTGGAATATGTAGTGTATTGAAAAGTGTCTATTACTTTTTTACCTTATGTTATTTTATGTAGATGGGTGCTTTGTTTGGTGTCTGTGGAGGCCAGATGAAGACATCGGATCCTAGGAACTGGAATTACAGACTGTCATGAGCAGCTGTGTGGGTGCTGGGAACAGAATCAGGGTCTTCTAGAAGAGCAGCAAGTGCTCTTAACCACTGAGCCATATTAAAAAGGACATCTTGAATGTAGACTTCTTGCATCTGTCTTGTTGTGATAGCTGTGATTATCACACATTTATTTTATTTAGTAATCATGGACAATAATGTCATATTTGTAGTATAATTACCTGAAGATGTAATAATACTCATGTCGATCTCTCATGGGTAATGAGTTACTTGAATCATTGCACACTTAACATCATATACATAAAGGCACTCTAGATGTAATAGATGTGGCTATCACACTTATTTATAAGCTTGCTTCATGTAGTCCATTGTGAAAATAAATTGATGTTTGAAGATTGTGCTTCAGAAGCAAGAGTGAAACAGGCTTTTATTTTCAAAGCATTCTTTATAGGTGGATTTGCTAGCTATAAAAAGATTATATCTACAATATGTATTCTATATAATATATTAAAGATTTTAATGTTGTTGGTTGCTGGAAAAATGTTGAGGTGACATAAATCAGGCTTATGTAAAAGAATAAATTAAGCAGGACTATTATACCAATGGATGGTTGCTATGGTAGTACTGTTTTTTTTTTTAATATATTTCAGTTGATTATCTGAAGTAATGCAAGACATTTCACTCCAACCTGACCTAATCCTTCTGACATGACAAAAAAATCCCCCGATTATCAATTCTATTCCAAGTTCATGAACTAATTAACATTAATCTCCTTATTCTCTCCTCAATCCTATCAATTTTAAGTGGGGATTGATGTGCTCTTAACCAAACTCAACTGCAAAAAATTATAACCTATTCCTCCATGGGCCATGTAGGACAAATAATCACTATTCTTCCATATTACATGATCTTCATGCTTCTTCATCTATTTATATTCTTTTCACAACTTCATTATTCACACACACACACACATATAGTCTTATATTTGCATCTTCTCCAAAGTAAAAATTAGCATCACAATAGTTTTCATGAATTTCATAATTTATGAATTTTAAGGCATATCAGTTCCCTAACAATGCAGTTACATCAGAGTCTGGAATTTGAGCGTCTAAAACATGTCCTTCTTTTTAAATGATACCTTCAATTTAAATATTAAGCCAGGAAAGTATTAGAATTTTGGTAATGTGGCAAAGAATTGCTTAATGACATCTGCTATTGCAACTCTGCCCTGTGCTATACTGTGAAATGGGATGCTGTGCTACCCCATCATCTGTACATTGTCCACTCTTAGAAAGGTGATCTTAATAGTAGTTTTGTCATACGTGGTCACCCGTGTGTGACTTAAACCACAGTGTGGCATTAGTAATTATAGTATCTTTAATGAAAAGGAGTCCAAATCCCATTTAATATTCCGTTAAGCAAGTTTTCACTCACCAACCTCAAACTCAGGAGAGATGCATGTTTTTAAAAGACACTTCTATTATACAACATAGCAAGACACCGAGAAACCTCATTTGCTATAGCAGTTTGTCTGTGTGAGGGCTGGTCATCTCGCTAGAAGTGATCTCTTCTCTCTTCATTTTATACGAAGACGGATTTCCATTTATGTAGTCTTGAAATTGGAAGACCATCCCTCCCCATGGGTTCATTTGGCTTATGACCTGCCACTTTGTTTTTATATTTATTTATTTAAAATTTTAATTTGTTTTGCATACCAACCACAGTTTACCCTCTCTCCTCTCATCATGTTCCCTACCCTACCTCCGTCCTACCCCCCCATCCACTCTTCAGAAAGGGTAAGGCTTCCCATGGGAGTCAACAAAGCATGGCACCAAGGTCTGTCCCTGGCGCAAGAGCTGGCTTTTTGGAACCCTTTCCCGATGGTGGGATGCCTCGCTCAGCTTTGATGCAGAGGGGAGGAGCTTGGTTCTGTCTCAACCTGCCATTTTGTAATAGCAGAAAATAAAAACTGTATTGGGTACATATCATGTGCTCAGACATGCATTAGTAAGTTACAGCAGCCAGGGAGTCACTAATAAGGGTTTGAAGTTAACTAGACCTAAAGACAGATCTTGGCTTTACACTTGATTGTGCAATACTGCATGATTTTTTTTTTCATTTGTATACTACAACCTACATGTAGGCCTGTAGTATAAATTGATTAAATCACAGAAAAGTTGTATAAAATGCAGAGTACACAGGAGGGAAAACTAGGGGAACAATTGTGTAATCACTATTGAGGAGTATTTAATGATCTGTGGTACTATTTTTACATTCTAATCTCTGTTCTTGGACTTACTGTGGGCCCTGGTCTTCATTGCCTTGCTTCTCTGAGTAACACTCTAAGCTCTTTGGCACTTGTGGGTATCAGAAACACTGTCTTGCATTGGTTGTTTTCCTCTTTCACATTATTCTCTCTGACGTTATTGTTTGAGGGATTGTAAAGGCTTGGCTCGAGGTGGAAACAGGGACATTTTCCATGTAGGTATAGTTGCCCATATCAGATAGGAAATGAGTCCTCATTCCACGTCAGCCAGTGAACAGGATTTGTCACACAAAAATAATTCACCAGTTGATCAGGCAATTTGCTTTTTTTTTTTTTTTTAATTTTGCTCCATCTCTTTGATTGTTCAGTGTTTTAACCTTTGAAATAGATTAGTCTAATATTTGAAGGTGGAAGATGTTGTTGCTCAAGAGTGTTGAACCTCATGACGATTTTAACATCCTTATCTTTCTCCAGACACACAATGTTGTCTAAGTCAGTGCACATGGTGAGCGATGGCTCTGATGAACACAGTACCCGCTGTGTAAAAGATAAGTTAAGTCTCCCTACTTAACAAGATACTATTCATTTTTTTTTTTTTTTTATAAAAAATGCTACTTAATAAAACCCCAAGAATCAGTGTGCCTGTGCATGTGAAGCAGATCATAGCCCATTCAAGGTTGCTTCTTTTTCTCTCCCACTGGAACTGCTATTCTCATCTACTCAGTTGTACAAATCAGATATCTAGAAGTCAGCCTTACCCCTCACATTTATGGTGCAGGCAGTTATGATTGAGCAGAAAATGCGGTTAAAAACACATCACAAATATGTCTGCTTTCTCCTTACACCTCTCTACGCCCGCATCATCTCCCTTTAGAATCCTCTAAAGTGGGATAGTTGTTTCTCCACAATCTGCCCTCTATGGAGTAGTTGAAGTAATGTTTTAAATATAATAATGGCATTCTGCTCTTTGTTTTAAATGCTCTGAAAGCTTTCCATATCTCCTAATGAAACTCCCTCCCCCCATTCAGGCCTCTGAGGTCCTCCACTGCCCACACCAGTCTGTCGCTTCTGAGGGTGGTTTGTGACCCTCTCTTCCTTGCGCACTATGTGTTTGCCACCTGCTGAATTTCTTTCTGCCTGGAAAGCTCTTCTTCTCTAGTATGTTTCCTTGCATTCCAATCTGAGTCCAAAGGTCACCTCCCCGACAGCAGATCCTGCTGCTTTCCATCACATTGTTTCTCTTAGTCTTCTCCTAGGGCTTATCATCCCCCAAGCATCAAGCAAGGATGTCTACACATACTTCTCATCCGTTTCTATAGCAATGTTGAAATATGGTTAGCAAATGTTTTCTGAAGGATTTCCTTGGGCTGTGCTTTATGAAAGTTCATTTTAAAATTTAGCTTACAAAGCAATGAATTTCATGTGGCGTTTTATACACATAATTATACTCCTCCATCCCCACTGCCCCAGCTTCCCACAGTACAAATGGCCCTTCCTTTTGTTTTACTTTACATCTATTCCGTTACCCTTCTTCCCCTCCCATCTTGCCTCCTACCTTAAGACCCCTATATGGTTCTCTCTCTCTCTCCTCTCTCTCTCTCTCTCTCCTCTCACCTCACACACACACACACACACACACACACACACACACACACACACACTCAAATCTAAATTTCCTATCTGAGGGAAAACATGGCATTTCTCTAAGTGTGGCTTATTTCACTTCATACCATAACCATTTTCCTACAGATACCACCACCATTTTACTTTTCTTCATAGCTGAGTAAACTTTATTTGATTATGATACCGTATATCCTTTGTCCATTCATGTGTTGATGGCCCTCTAGGCTGTATTGTGAATAGTGGAGCAATAAGCATTGATGTACAAATGGTTTTTGTGATATCTTGGCTTGGAATCCATTTATTATGTCTCCAGGGGCGGCATAGCTTAGTTAGTATAGATAGTTTACTTTTGAATAACTGTTTCTTTTATTTTTTGAGATTATCATTACAACATTTCTCCTTTTCTTTTTCTCCCTCCAAGCCCTCCCATATATTCTTCTTTATTCTCTTTCAAATCATGACCTGTTTTTTTCATTACTTGTTGCATGTGTATATTCATAAATAGATAAATATAATCTGCCCAGTCTGTATAATGTTACTTGTATGTATGTTCTCAGGGCTGACCATTTGGTACTGGATAGCCAATCAGTTGTACTCTTCCCTGGATAAGATTATTTATCCTGATTTTAGCATTCCTTATTTGCCTATAGTTCTTTTTGTAGGATTGAGAACTCACAGGCTTTTCCTATCCATTCAGCTCATGTTTAAGCAGTCATATTGCTGAGACTTTATGGGTGTAGCTTCTGACTATCCTTAGAGACATAATCTCACAGCAAACTCCCTGGTCCCCTGGCTTGCACAGTCTTCCTGCCCCCTTCCCATCAGTGATCCTTGAGCCTTAAGCATGGGGGTGTTTGGTAGATGTATCCCCTGGGACTGATCCCTCAACTCTGTACTGTAATTGATTATGCTTTTCAGCAATGTTCTCCATCTGTCGCAAAGAGTAGTTTGCAACAGATGGAGAACATTGAGGGGTGAGGACTATACTTACCTGTGGGTGTGAGGACAAATATTTAGTGTAGTGAGGGATGATGCTGGTTTAGTAAAGTGGAGGTCATGGGTTCTCCTCCAAGTTCCATGACTTCACCAGCCCCGAGTGGTTGGCTAGGTGTCCAGTACCAGGTATAGTTTCCATCATGTTGAGCTTCTCTTCAGTTCAATTGGATGGCATTCTGTTACTGTGGAGGTATGCTTTCCGCTATTGCACCCTTAGTGTTATGGTGCCATGATGGCCATGGTTGTGGTTCATGGGCATCATGGCTGGTAGGACTGTGGTTGCCTCCCTCCTTGCATGGCGCCTTCTTTCAGTTCCAGGTCCGTTCTGCTCAGAGGCCTCTAAGCTCTGTGTCTGAAGTGTATGGTGTCTTTGCAACGGGGACTTATCTTCCATTTCTGGAAGGGGACCAAGGACAATAGTCATAGTTTGTAATACTTGGAGAGTCTCATGGAAAATCTTAGCCAACAACTCAAAAGAGGTGTTGGGGTTTCTGTTAGATGATCTTTGGCTCCAGGAGAGAGAGTGTTGTGGGCCCAGATGGGAAATTTCATTTAAATCATGTATGTATGAATATTTATACACAGACTTATGTGTACTATGGTGTTTCAAAGTTAGGTAGATAATGATATGATTCATCCTCCTCCACACTGATTTCCACAGTGGCCATGCCAGTGTACCATCAGCAGTAAATGAGAATTCCTCTTCCCCCGGATCCTCAGCAGCATTTGTTGCTGCTTGTTCTTCTTGATCATGGCCATTCTTATTGGGATGAGATGGAATCTCAAAGCAACTTTAATTTGCATTTCTCTAGAGTCTAAGGATGTTGAACACTTTTCAAACATTTACTGGCCATTATATTTCCTCCTTTGAGAGCTGTCTATTCAGTTTGTTAGCCTATTTATTGGTTGGGTAATTTGTGTTTTTATATTCATTTTTTTTGCAGTTGAAAGACCCTTTTATTGGACTAATATTCTGCAATTTAGGTTTTTTAAAATATTTATTTATTTATTTTTATTTTGAGACAGGGTTTCTCTGTGTAGCTTTGTGCCTTTCCTGGAACTCACTCTGTAGCCCAGGCAGGCCTCGAACTCACAGAGATCTGCCTGCCTCTGCCTCCCGAGTGCTGAGATTAAAGGCGTGTGCCACCACTGCCCTGCATAACTATTTTTCATTATTCATGAAATATTGAAATATTCATGAAAATATTCATGCCTATTTGACCTTCAGCTAAGGTATTTGGAGTCCGAGTTAGTCAGGGTATTACATTGGCTATTATTTCTTTTGAATAGCAAATAATTTCTGAATGTGTGTTCAGATTACCTTACATCATTGAGTAACTTCAGTTTTATTACTTTTCAATACATCGTTGATGAGGTAATTTTTTTTTTTTAGCGTATTTCCTCCTCTCTCTCTTTCTCCCCTCTCTATGTATGTATGTATGTGTCACACAAACATTTGTCTGTATATAGATCATTGTGTGGTTTGAGATTTTCTTAAAAACCATTGCCAATTATACTAGTGTTAGAGTGTGAGAAACATCTACTGTCTGTGGTTATTCACTCATTCACTCTTCATCTTCCACAGTTCTTTGAGAATTTCACACAGAGCATTTTGATATTATTTCCTTTCCCCTTCCTAGATTCACACCCCTTCCATTCCCACCCAACTTTTGTTCTTTTGCCATTCAGGCCAATTTGTGCTGCCCAATTCTTGGATGTCATGGCCCTACACTGGTACCTGGTAAATGTATTGAGTCTACAGTGTTAGAGAAAATTGACACTTCCTCTCTCAGTAGCTAAGAGTTGTCAAGAGCTCCTTTGCTAGGGGGTGGAACTTTATGCCCACCTCTCCTTTGTATGTATTTGGTCTGAATTGGACTTACATTGTTCTTGTGCTATTCACATGTGTGGCTACTCTGCAGTGTCTATAAGCACCTTTTCTTTGTCATCTACTACCTCTAGCTCTTATACTCTTTAATTTATTTAAAATTCAAATTTCCCCAGAATGTTCTAAAAATAAATCAACACAAGCAATAAACATTTTTTTTTTTAAAAAAGAAACTGATCTATACATGTTAGGGATGTCCTCTAGGTTCCTGGGGAGAACTGTTTCTGTTCAGGAAAGAATTAATAGATGAATGTAGGAATTAATATTACTTCTAAGAGTACCAGGAGATTGTATAGTTACACAGGAAGCAACCATTCAACACTGAAAACACCACAGAGAACCCCAAATCTATGCATCAGTTATCATAAGCATTATACTAATTCAAACAGTAGTGTTTTTAGTTGAAACCATCGTAGTGGATGTCTGTAGTGTTAATGATAAGTGCAGTGGGGAATCACATTGAGATGAAGCTCTATCATTAGTCATTATTTTTAACTTGGAAAATGAAAATTCAAACAACCAAGGGGAGAAATGGAGTCACGAGTAGCAATATCTTTGTTTTCTCTTCTTCAAGTAAAAGACACAAGCACTTAGACTCAACATGTGTTCATAAGGAACTCATTTGCCCACTATCTGGTACTTGGGAGCGGCTCACCCCACATTAGCTAGTGACAATACAGAGTTTAAGACATTTCCTATCTATTGTTTATGTACCCATGGAAATTAGTGCTGTTAGAATACAATTTGAGTATACTACTAGGTCATCTATCCAGGAGGTACCTTAAGCCCAGCATGCCTTTCATTCTCCATTCTTTTAACCATGCCCTTAAACTTGGTCATGTGTGAGGGAAAAGGATAGATGCCATGTCTGTCCTCTTAGATGTAATATTAGCACAAAATTAGTGATTTGCAGAAAAAAAATATAACAAACTAGACTTTAAAGAAATATCTGCTTGGATTCTGTCCTACATGATGCCATTTTGAGTTTCTTCTCATGGTCATAGGTAAAATGAGAAGGGTTACAGCGGTCCTGAAACAATAATAAAGGATTTGGCCCAGAGACCAAGAGGCTAGAGCACAGCCCAGGAGGTATTTATTGGTGCCTCTGTAGATGCCCCAAGCTAATCCCCTTTGAAAGTCATGGCACAAAAATCAGTCCATTTCTTTTGTGATTGAGGTTTTCAAACTGGCTCTATGTATTTCTAGAAGAATGTTTGCTTTGTGGTATCTTGACCTGAGTAAATTCTAAAACACAGAGGAAATTATAAGGTTTACAGCACCTGCTTGCTTGTGTGGGTTTTGATGTTGGCAATAATGATGGATCTGATCAGTACAGGAATTCATCATTCCTACTCTTAAATGATTACTTACGATCATAAATATTTCTGATGGATTGCAGTCATGTTGACAGGTAGTTCCTATTTCCCAGTGATGGCCAAGCACCATAAAATATCTGAAATCCTTTGTGTGAACCCAAAGATAGTGTTTGGATTGGAACAGGGGAAAGTCTCTAAACTGATTTCTTGAATAATATTTGGAGTCTATGAATATTTCCATTTATACATTCTAACACAAAATGAACTAACTCAGTTGGTGATTTGATTGGCATGATGTATGAGCCCCTTGCTTAACTATTGTAAGACCTATTCCGAGGAGGCAGGTGGAAGACAAGATAATTGCTCTCTGGGTACCAGCAGAGAAAACAGCTTAGCTTTGATATTTTTCAGCTTTTCAAAGGAGAGCAGAGGTGAGGTTATAAAAAGAATCCAGTCTTCTCTCTTTCTTTCACTAATCCATCCTACAACTTTGTTAGTGCCAGGATGCCCCATGTGGCTGATTTGCGTAGCTAAAGAGGCCGCACCACTGCAACTGAAGACAGGCCATCCACACAAGGGTCAGCTTATGTGGGGTGTCAATAATTTAAAAATTCCTGAAGGTCTTCTTTGTAGCTTTGTGGCTGCTTTTCATTTGAATCTGTAACACACTACCATTTCTTGTATTATAAAATAAAAAATAAAAACCTAGGGATATCGTCTCTGAAGTGCACCCGTGTTCTATTTTCCAAGTGAGGGAGAGAAATATGACTTCTGTAAAAGCAATTGTGGGGAAGCAGCTAAGAAATTGAGTCATTATGGGATTATGGAACGGAGTTCGCTGAATTAAAGATCTGAGACTAATAATCTTCCTTTTCATGAGGATTTGAGGGAAGGAAATAACAAAATATAGTCAAGTTGCAATAAATCACTTCAGTAATATAAAAATGAAAATCTAATCACACAGTCTGATGTTTTATTTAGTTTTTCACTGACATGTGAGTATGTAAAGGACATCTAAATATTTTGGAAAGGGCCTTTTAATATTGTAAGGATAGTAATGTTTTATCTGATACTTTTCTAATGACATAAATTAAACAATTCAGTGGAAAGAAGGGATACATAACCCTTTACTTGAAAGAGGAATTCTGTTTTTACTTTTCATGAATTTTCAGTAATTCTTTCCTTCTGAAGGAATTGCTGTCCCAAGTGGCATGGAAATGTAATGTTCTGGCACTTCCTAGATTGCATCTTTGGTAGTAATTATAGTCAGCTATGTTATAAAGTAGCATGGTTCTAGAGATGGTAGATGTTCTATAATTGGTATACAAGAAAAGCTTGATTCTTCACTTTATCATCTATTGTTATAATAAGTTAGATCATGGTGTAACTGTTATTTTTTAGGTGATATATTCTACTGCAGACATAATTCTCAGTCTATCCGCATTAGTAATAACTAACACTCATGAATACTAGGGCTTGGAGAGATGGCTCAGCCATTCAGGACAATTGGTGCTCTCACAGATGGAGCTGGTTCTATCCCCAGCTTCCACCTTGTGGTTCACAACTGTGTCTAACTGCAGCTATACATGTACTGTGCATACATACATGCAGACAAACACTCATACATGTAAAAGATGATTACATCAATCTTTTAAAATAGTTTAAAAATGCATGAATACACTATCAAAAGTTATATCAACACACAAGATTCTTGGTTAATCCAGTGGCATGATTTTAAAACATAGCTCCACCTGTTCATCCAGCCTTCTTATGACATAGAGAGACACTAAGAAGAGATATAAGAAAAGTTTTACTATATTATTTTCTGGCATACACATTTCAGCCTCAATGCTTATTTTGAAAAGCTGGATTGATTTGGAGTTTTCAGCTGTACATTCTCAACATTGCTTTTGATATTTTCCTTGGTTAAAATACATAGGAAGATGGGAGCAAGGGTCTCTCCCTAAGGTCAGTGATTACATGCTGAGCAGGTTGCTGAATACTTAACTTTTGAAATTTTGAAATTCTTGTTGCTGTTTATTCCTCCTACAAACATGGCTGACATTTTGACTGCTGTTAGATGCTTAGATTCTTCCTGAATATGAGATGTTTCATCGTAATGAGCTCTTTTCAAGAAAAATACACAAGTTTTATATCGCACTCTGATTTCATATGGAGCTTGAACTCATTATGAAAACAGCTTGCAGAAAGAGCTTGTACCATGACTGAGCTTTGGAACTGAGCTCCTTGGAGGAAAAAGGAGGCTGTACAAATCTTGATCTCAAGGGAGCTTAGTGCTAAAGTATAGCAACATTAGACACGCATTTACTTATGCATGTACAAAACTTCATATTGTTATTCAAAACCGTAAAATTAATATTAATGATTTAGCAAAACAGACAACAGAAATTGGATCTCTAGTTTATAAAATGCTATAAAATCACTAAAATGCTCAGGATTGAAGTTCTGCTTAGCAGTGTTTCTACAATAAAAGTTCTTGGAAGTTTTGTGAGCTAGATGGAAGTCATTGAAAGATGGAACTGGCCATCATTTTGTTACAAATGAGTTAACATCTAGTGAAACAGCTTGTGCCTTATTATTTATTAGGAATACAATTTAGTCACATAAGTAACTTTTGTTCTAAAGTTATATTGTATGTGACATAATTGGAATGTTTAATATTAATAGATAGAAACATACTTAATTATTTTGAGACTTTGCATAGCCACTGTTAAATTCGTTGAAGTCAAGTTAAAAAAAAATCCTACAGTTTTGAGCATACACACACACACACACACACACACACACACACACACACACACACACACTTTTTAATTCCACTTTTATTGTTTTGGCTCCCAAGCTAGCTCTGAATTCTCTTTTTTCCATTTTTCCCTTTTGAGATGTGTTTTTATTAATTATTTGGGAACTTCACAAAATATTCCTCATCACGTTTGCCTCCCAATCCTCTTAGGTTCACCCTCCCACCCTTGCGCCCTCCCCCCTCAAAAGAGAAAAAATCCCACCAAGTCCAATTTGTGTTGGCCACACATTCATTGGAGCATGGTCAAACTCCCAGTGGCCAGCCCCTTAAAGATAACTGAGACCTTCCCCACCAAAAGCCATCAACTGTGAAGAGCTACACTTCAGCATCTTTATCACAGTTTTTAAGGACTCTCTAGGATGGCATCTTGTCTAGACTGTTTCTTTTTGGGGGGTGAGGGAGAGAGGGGAGGTTGTCACAGAAGCCTCCAATGTCTCTCATTCTCTGTTATGAGACTTTAGTCATCAATACCACTGCAAAAGAAGCTTTCTTGTTCCTAGCAGCCAGCAGCAACAGATCATGGACTTCCACATGGTTTCTGGCAGAAGCACAGACCACAGACCTCTCAATTTGGCTTCTAGAGGCAGCACAGACCATGTGGCTTCCTAAGGCAATAGGACCACCCAGTCGGCTTCCAGGGCAGCACAGCTTTCCGGTGGTGACATTATGGCAGTACTGACTGACCACAAATATCAACGTGGCTTTGAGCTGCAGCATGGACCATGGATATCAACATGGCCTCAGGCGGCAGCAGGGGCAGAATTCTCTCTCTAGCAGCTGCACACTGCCCACTCCTCCACACCAGCTGCCCTGCTGGCTCACCAGGCATGACCACCACGCTTGTAGTATTGCTCTCAGCAGGGTGATGGAGCAGCCGGATCTGCAGCAGAGATGGCTCCACCAATGGGGCTAGATGGGCCTGTGGTGGCCGAAGCCTCTAGGCAGGCCAAGAACTGGCCCTATGTAGCAACAACACTTCTCTCCACCTTGTGCCACTGTCTCCCCTCAAAGCCTCTTTGGGTCTCTCAGGGGCCCCGTGGGTGTCTGCAGCTGCCACCATCTTAAATCTTTCCTCTTAAATTCCCTCTTAGTGTTGATTGAGAACGTTAATGAGAAAGAATGGGTAAGTGGCTTAGTCTCATAACTGTCATTTATATTAACACAAACTATTTTATTGATTGACACAGTATGGCAAAAGAATTCTTTTTTCTATATTCCAAAAAGCTTAGAAAACACCTCTTCCTTATCAATATGAATTATGTTCCCAAGTGTTAGATGAGGTTTTTAGTAAATTCCGAAAAGAGCGTGACTCCTGAACTCCTACTCAGATTAAAACCTTCAGTCACTCGTTAGTTACCTGCTCTTAACTAAAACAAAACAAAGCAAGCTGCCTTGGCTTTGAGCCCTGTTTTGCCTTCTCTAAAATGATGATGTCACATAATTATGCAGCATTGTAAAGAGCATGTTAGTGTATGTTAAATACATGTTGTCTCGGGAGCAGAGTGACAATAATAATAGCTCTTACTTTTTTTGTTTTTGTGTGTGTTTGTGTGTGTCTAGACACTTTCCACAAAACAACTGGCCCTCTTTATAATTGGATTAATTTCTTAGATCATGTCAGGAATGACAAATTCTGCCCTTATACATTTTGATTACAGGAACTCTGTATGTTGCACATCTTCATTAACCATGATATGTGATAGATCAAAATAACCGATGATTATGTGTATAATAATAATTCATTGTGTAAATAGCAGTGACTGAGCAAACAGAAAATATGATTTAGTTAATAGTGAGGATGCACACTCTGGTGCCTCTGCGGCTGCTTTTTGGTTAAAGCCCCCTCTCTGGTGCTGCATACTGAGTGTGTGTCATTACTATAGAACGTTCCCAGAGGTACTGACTAAAGGTTAAATCAAACTCTAAATGGAATACAGATTTCTGTTTCCTTGGACAAACTTTAGCAGCTCAGTGAGTAAAAATTTGACAGTAACGTATTGCCCCTGAATTTATTCATAGCACCAAGTAGTTATGTAAATTAACCTACTATCATAATCAATGGTTTATATTAGCACCAAGAATTATAAGTTTTTTTTAAATGTAAAGATTCGGGGAAATTTTTAACAGTAAGAGGTTATAACTGGCTTTGCCTCTCTACAAATAGTTATGTATGAAAACACTAACGTGTCTAAATAATGCTCAGAAGAAACTGGCTTTTTAAAGCAAAGATGCAAATGTTCTCAGAAATTACAGAGAACAGTTTTAAATTTGCCTTTTCGGGTTGAATTAGTGGAAAAGACTTGAATCACAAAAGCGAATTAACCCAAAGTGATAGAATGCCTCTAAATAAAAACTCAGCAAAAGAAATTAATGCATTGTTAATGCATTTTTGCATTTTAGTACAAAAATTAATTTTCCTTTACCAGAGTTTTTATAACAGAAAGCACCCGTTTCTGTTGTATAATAGGAACTGAATATTATGTAGATGACAAAGTTATTGTTTGTTCTTTGTCTCAAGGTATGTAGATTCCAATGCAATGTTCCATCCTAATCTCTATATTTAGAAGTTCATTTCTTGCCTTGAGACTCCAAAATCACTCCTATAACAGCATGGTAAATGTAGTAACTATTCAAGGCCTCCTGTTTTGCGCTGTGGATAATCAAAGAGCCCAGTGGTAAGCTGATATCCTTCATGTTCCAGATTGTTCTCTGTTTTCAGCCAGGTCAACGCTGATGCTTGTCTGCCACCACAAAGCAAAGCAACTACGCCTGTGTGCTACAGGGCCAGATCCCTGCAGGTGTCTGTGTTCCGACCTTCAGGGCCTGAGGAATGTTTTCCCTTCGCAAAGATGTGATGCCGGATGGGAGCATTCAGATAGAAGATCTTCCTGGGTTGTCTAATCACAGGAGACTTTAAAAGCGAAATGCCCTTTCTGGGTCAGCAGAAGGAAGTTAAGGTGTGAAATGGGAGAGGAACCCCATCCTGCTGCTGGCTTTGAAGACAGGAGAAGGGCCCTGAGTTGGGGCATATGTGACCTTTCAAAGCAGGTGTTTGCCGGGCGGCGGCGGCGGCGCACGCCTTTAATCCCAGCACTCGGGAGGCAGAGCCAGGCGGATCTCCGTGAGTACGAGGCCAACCTGGGCTACCACGTGAGCTCCAGAAAAGGCTCAAAGCTACACAGAGAAACCCTGTCTCGAAAAACAAAAACAAACAAACAAACAAATAAATAAATAAAATAAAAGCAGGTGTTTAGTGTTTAGACCTCTGTTGTTCACCTGGAAGGATTTTTTTTTGTCAACACACATGAGCAAACAAGCAAGCAAACAAACAAACAAAACTAACCAACCAACCAACCAACCAACCAACCAAACAAACAAACAAACAAAAAACTGGATTCTTGCCCTGAGGCTACAGGAAGGAATGTAGCATGTCAGGATTCTGTTTTTTCCTTCCTTCCTTCCTTCCTTCCTTCCTTCCTTCCTTCCTTCCTTCCTTCCTTCCTTCCTTCCTTCCTTCCTCCCTCCCTTCCTCCCTTCCTTCCTTCCTTCCTTTTTTTCTTTCTCCCTTTCTTTCTTGTTTTAGCTTGGCAAGACTGCATATTTAATCTTGAGAATTATAGGAGAATAGGGGTTGGGGATTTAGCTCAGTGGTAGAGCACTTGCCTAGCCAGTGCATGGCCCTGGGTTCGATCCTCAGCTCAAACAAATAAAGACAATTATAGGAGTATAACTGAGGGCTGCTTTTAGCAATTACATTTGTTATAGAACAACAGAAGACTAATTTGAGTTTGGGTGGCTTCACCTCTGCACATCATATCGATCAGGGCAAAGGGATAGTGAGGTTGTATACGATTAGGGATAATTTCAGGCTTTAGTTGGGAAAAAGTAGCTTGGAAGTCACACTGGTCAATCACTGCTCAACTGTCTACTGTGGGATCACAAGGAAAGTTCCAGATCATACACTGTGATATGAACTCAGCTTGTCATTGTAAATTTTGACCTTTCCCACCATGGCTCTCATATACTGAACTGGACTGTATATAGATTTCCAGCATGCCTTGTCTTTCTGATCTAAAATCTAAGAAGTCCTTCCAAGCTCCTTTGCACTTTCCTCCTAGGCATACATTTTTTAAAAATGTTTTTAATAGAAAAAGAATTACATCCCTTTCCCCATTCCAGCTCTCCCAGGTATCTTTCTTCTCTCCCCTCTCATGCTCTCTCCCCATTTTCAAGTTGATAGCTTGTTTTTCTTTGATTATTTTTGGTATGTACACATATATGCATGCATGTGTATGCACAAATATATAAATTCAACTTGCAGAGTCTGTTTTCGTATTGTGTGTATATATGGTTTCAGGGCTAACCACTCTGTGTTGGATTACCAATAAGTGCACTTATCCCTGGAAGAGACTAACTCTCCTTTTTCCAGTAGTCATTAGTTACCTGTAATTCTTTGTGTAGGGGTGGGATCCTGCAAAATACCCCCCTTCCATATTCATTTGCCTATTCATCTTGCCATGCTGACCTCCACAGTTTCAATAACTGGTATTTACATGATGGTGGCAACTCACAGCTGTCCAATTGGACTCATGGCCCATTTGTTTTTTTTTTTTTTTCTCCCCAGAGCTGAGGACCGAACCCAGGGCCTTGCGCTTGCTAGGCAAGCGCTCTACCACTGAGCTAAATCCCCAACCCTATCATGGCCCATTGAACAGGAGGGAAATTATAGCTGGTACTGGAAACCTAGCCAGCTTTCTGGAGGCAGTGTGATCCTGGGCATTAGGAAAGGGTTTAACATTGCTGCTTTGCTAGATCAGCATCATTCCTAATACTTTCTAAATTTTATCCTAATACCCACAGATAAGTGTAGCTCTAACCCCTCATCAAAGGGACTTCTCTTTGTAGTAAATGGAGACCATCACAGAAAACCACAACTGTTCCCAGCGCAGAGATCAATGGATCATGGGGAGTCCAGCCCCAGTGGATACATCCATAAAACAGATCATAAAGTTATGACTCAGGGAACGTTATGGGAAATGGGGCAGAAAGATGATAAGAACCAGAATTCCAGGAAGTCTGTAGTGAAACAATCTCTCCTAGAAATAGCTGCATCAACAAGCCTGGAAGAATGGCATACGTTTTCATGTTGACCTTGGGTTCTTTTTCCTAAAATGACAAAAGTAAGCAGGAAACAAATGTCATGACTATTCAAAAAAATGCTGAGAGATAAAGGTAGCAATAGTCTTAAAAAAAAAACCCAATCTTAAAATGTTATGTTATACACTGAAGAAAAGAAAGCCCTAACCTCTTGTTATGCTACACTGAAAACCTGCCTTCTCTATTATCCTTATCTTACCTCTTTTTGTGTCTCTACCTCGATGCAAGGTGTACCTCTGGAAGGTAGACTGTGTCGTTAACAAACTTAGCAAACATGTTAAGATCGATTTGATCTTAAAAATGAAAGTTCAACATGATGACCAACACAGCACAAACATTCTAAGGGTGCAGCAGTGGTACCCTTCTATCTTGGAATTATCCAGCAGCTGTCTAGTTTGCAATGGGGATTTTAATGACTCATTTCAAATGGGAAATCATGTCTGGTCCTGGAGACCTGTCCAACGACCTGGGGATAGTGAGGTCATGGATCTTAGGGGAGGACCCACTACTGCTGCTTATTGAACCAGCATAGTTCCTAACTGCATTGTAAACATTTATCTTTAGACCCATGGATAAATGTAGCACTCATCAACCTTCCTTTGAAGCAGATGGAGACCATTAAAGAAAACCTCAACTGGTTAAAAAGATGGGAATGACTGGTTGTGTGGGGCCCAGCCCCAGTGGATACATCTACCACACAGCTCCTGCACCCAAAGCTCAGGAAACATTACAGAAGAAAGGTGGAAAGATTGTAAGAGCCAGAGGACCAGGAGGTCTTCTGTGATATTGTGTCTCCGAGAGATGGTAGGAAAGCTTTAGCCATGATACCTTAGTAATATGGCTGCCTAAACAAGACCTGAACAGCACAACATTCATAAATATGCTAGCACAGAAAGGAGAACTCTCTCACTGTCCTTCCCGCAGACAAAGAACTACAGGCAACTAAGGAATGCTAAGCGTGGGAAAAATAGTTTGCCCCTGAGATGAGCTCTCTAATTGGTTATCCAATGTCAGCTCTACAAAATAGACATACAAGTAACACTAAATAGAGTGAGCTGGGTGTAGTTATATATTTAAACACTTATATATGTAACAATAACAAAGAAAAGGAGGTTATGAATTTGAGAGGGAAAAAGGGGGTACATGGGAGGGATTTGAGGGAGAAAGTAAAAGGTAAATGATTCAATTATATTTTAATAAAAATATTGATTAACTTAAACATTGAAGATGTTCTGTGTCTTGCAGTATCAAATATTCAGTAGAAACCAGTTGGCACATCTCATTAGTATGCAAATTTGTTTTAATTTCTAATAAATAAAAAATTGGGCTGGGCAGTGGTGGTGCATGCCTTTAATCCCAGCACTTAGGAGGCAGAGGCAGGTGGATCTCTGTGAGTTCGAGGCCAGCCTGGTCTCCAAAGAGAGTTCCAGGAAAGGCACAAAGCTACACAGAGAAACCCTGTCTCAACCCCCGGCCCCCCAAAAAACCACAAAAACTTGTATGTATACCCAACAGTTTTTAGAAGTAAATTTTATGATCTATTGTAAGCAAAATAAAAAAGTAAAGTTGTATTTGGTTTTATATTAAGTTGACAAGTTGGAAAGTTTTAGGTTTTATGTCTTTTCTTTTTCTTCAGTCTTGTAGAGCCTCTCCAATGCCTATCTTTCCTGTACTGAAGAGCACAACACTCTCATGCTCACTAAGTGTATCCTGCAATGTTCCTTATAGAGGTAGATTTATTTTTTGGTCATTTCTATCTAACTAATACCCTCAGAAAATTGCCTGATATTGAATCTTGTAGGTACTTGGTAGATGCTGAATTAAATCAGTGGCTGACTGGTACTTTCTTACTTTTTCTTTGGAAACTTTTCATAGGCAACAGGAAATTGATCGAGACATTGGGCAGTGTTCTGAGTATAGGAAACTGCAGAGCCTACAGTGACACATTTCCTCCAACAAGGCCATACCCACCCCGACAAAGCCACCCTTCTTGTGGTGCCACTCTCTATGAGATTATGTGGTTCAATTATATTCAAACTACCACAGCAAGGCAAGAAGATATGATTGTCTCGATACTAGTTTGGGAGTTGTGCAGGAAAGTTTCTTTGAATATTTATAAAAAGCATAGCTCTTGGTAAGTTTGACATTTAAATTCTTGCTGCTTGTGTGGTCCATTTAAACATCATGAACTAGATGCTGATTTCAACAAGTCCTAGATTTCATGATTCTTTTGGCTTCCTTTGTGGAAGCCTTCTTCTAGCTAGGCCCTTAGATATGCCTTATATGAGTTAACAAAGAAAATTACTTCATGGCTAAAATGGAGCTCTAGATGAGAAAATTAGAAACATTGGATAATGAGATCCTATATCATAGAATTATATTATCCCAGAACTCCTACCTCCTAGTTCTATACTCTTTTGTGTGTGGTTTCCCTCTTAAATGTGGGTGGAGCTTCTGTTTCTTAACCAGTAGAATATGACCAATGTTGTAGAACGTTATTCCTGTGATTATGATAAGTAATATTTTCTTGACATCTTGTGAGGTGCCTGACCCTCTTGGTGGCTCCAGAGAAGAAAGATGTTGTGTGGTAACCTACACTGTGGAGAAGGCTGCATTGTAAGGATCTGGTGGTGAACTCCATAAGAAGGACCTGATATCTATGACTGGAAGATGAAAAACAACTGAATATTACTGTTCTACTTGGCTTTCTATTGTTGTGATAAAACACTGGCCAAAGTCAACTTGGGGAAGAAAGTATTTATTTCTTTCTACACTTTATACTCAATCATCAAGGGAAGCCAGGTCAGGAGCTTAAGGTAGGAACCTGGAAGCAGGAACTGAAACAGAGACCATGGAGGAGTGTTGCTTGTTGTCATGTTTCCTCTAGCTTGCCCAACCATGTTTCTTATAAATTCCAGATCCACTTCTCTCTCCAGAGATGGTGCTGCTCACAGTGGAAAGGCCCCTCCAACATCAACTCACTACCAGGAAATGCCCACAAAGATATTCCTGCACATCTGATAGAAGTGATTCTTCAGTCAAGGCTCCCTCTTTCTAGATAGATCACATGGATAATGTAACCTAACTATGAGAGTTTCCAATAACCATGTGAATCTGGAAGTGGATTCTCCCCTAAGTCTGCTGTAAAATGAGACCTTTGCTTGGGAGCACGCCTTGATCTGAGAAGTCATATAGGGAGTGTCTGGACTTCTGACCCACAGAAACTGTGAAATGATACGTGTGAATAGTTTGAAGTTTCTAAGTGTTTGGTAATATTGGTTTGAAGCAGCAAGTATCCAATTGATTCTCAAAGACTTCAGATATTAAAATAATTCACTATAAAACATGTAAGATATGTTTAACGTAGTTAGAAGAAATAAGAGAACTGATTAAAATACAAGATATTAAAAGTACATGAAAACAATGGAATAAACATAAAAGATGAGTAGAATAAATAAATATAAGTTCTGATATTGGAAATTAGTGGATGTATATGGTTCCAGGGCTGACTACTTTGTGTTGGACAACCAATTAGGGATCTCATCCCTGAGAAAGACTAACTCCCCCTTTCTCAGAAGTCATTAGTTGTCTCTAGTTCCTTCTTCAAGGCTATGACCCTGTGAGAATTTTACTCCATCCATTAGCCTGTCTATTAATATTGCCCTTGTTCAGTTCTTCTTTGTGCAGACTTTTCTAGGAGAGACTGTTTCATGGCAGACTTCCTGGTATTCTGTGTCTTACAATCCTTCTCCTCCCTGACCCTTACATCATAAGTGCAGGAGCTGTGATGTAGACCTATCCAATGGGGCTGGGCTCCCCACAATGGGTTGATCTCTGCATTATGTCCAGTTGCAGTGTTCTGTTTTGGTCTTCATGTGCTGTCAAGAGATGCTTCTTTGATACACATGCAGATTTAGCAGGTTGTATTTACATATATGTGCATCAACACACACACACACACACATACACACACACACACACACACTTCTTATACATGTACACAAGGAGGAAGAGGCTATCAGTCTGAGAGTGGGGGCATAGAAGGAGCTGGCTGGAAAAGACCTGGGACCAGCTGAAGGGAGAAACAGGAAGAGGGAAAAGGATATATATATGTAATTAGATTTCAGTTAAAATGTATAAAGGTGAATAAAAATAAATAAAAAATTAGTGGATAGCCTGAACAGTAGATAAAACTGAAAATATAATTTGTGGCCCTCAATTGAAACTTACTCAGAATGCGATTCCCTGTATCAGGAATTTCTTCATATGGAATGGTTTTCCTTTGCTTTTTACTAACTCCTTGCATGGTGAGAAAGGGAAGAAGCTCTCTGAGGCCCCTTTGATGAGGATGTCATTCATGGAGTTCTATTCTCACTACCTTCTAATGTCATCACAATATCCATTTACATTTGACATGAATTTTGGAGCTATAAAATATTTAGTAGCTCTAGAAACATAGGGGAATACTTTTTGTTTCTTAATTGCATTTGGAAGGGAAAAACACCATATTAAAACATAAGGTTCTGGGATGAAATCAGGTGTCCATATCTTCCTGGGAGTCTGTTTGAACATGCTTCATACCTGAAATCGCCAATGAATGCAAGTCCAGAAAACAATGCATTTAAAATGCCATGAAGCGCCCCAGGTATTACATATTTAGAACACAGCTTTATGGAATGAAGCCTGTTTGACATAAAGTTGCACCTTCCACATTTCAAGCATCCAGAGGAGCTTTATTTAAAAAAAAAAAGCCATTAAGTATGAACGGCTCTGTTGGTACTCAAGGTTTATGGGATTCCAGAAGTGTCATCATACTGCCACTACTTTACAAGGCAACTCACATCACTTCCCTCCCTTGGGGAAAAACATCAGGTTTTATTTGGCTAACACTTGATGTATCGTGCATCCTGTATCCACATCATTCTGGCTGAAAATCCTGAGGAAACTCAGGGACCTTGCCTACCCCAGACTTAGATTTTATTGTACTGGAATTTTGCTTTTGAAGAAAAATTGACAATACAACGGCCTTGTCTTTATATTAAATCTATGGCACTAGTGATGAAGAGGTTGACACAGTAAACTGAAAAGCCATCCAGTATCGTGCCCATGTTTGAGTTAGTTCACAGACAACAAAATCATTCCCGGAACGGTGGCTTTTGCTATTGTGTACTTTTGTCTCTGGATTTCTGGTGACCTTGATGGTTTGGTCCCCAGCATCAGCTGCTATTATTCACTGTAAGTACACAACTGAATTGTATCGTTTGTTACTGGGTTGAGGTCTGTGCTTTTTTCTGCCATTCTGACTCCCTGACCATGTTTTTTTTTTTTTTTTCTTTCCCCCACATAGCTGTAGTGTGTCTCCCCAGGAACACAGGCTAATGGTTAACCCAAGTGTAACATTTTCTGTTTGGAAAGACCTGGGTTTAGTTATCACCAATATCATTCCATGTGCATCTCATATCAATTGATCAGTTCTCATGATGTTTCCATTTTTATAGCTTAGTGAATCCAAACCCAGAGTGAGGACAAGGAGCTTCTAAGCCATGGAACCAGGACTTGAATGAGGGAATCTCATTCCATTGTGTTATGCAGCTGCTTCCAAACTTGCAAAAGAAAAAAAAAGTGTATGGATTCACTCTTAGTTGTTTTCTAGCTAACTGAGTGATTGGCAACCATTCTGTCAGCATTGTGGACACTTTATTTTATACTAAAATGTTCTGTAGAGTATTTTGGATTGGATGGCTTTAAGTAGACTAAGTTACAAAATTTGTGTTTTATTTATGAATTGATTCTATCAGAAACTACTAAAATATTGATTTACTGTGTTCATATAGCAATCTATGTATTCTGTATATCCATTTCTCTGTTCAGAGTCTCTTCAGTTTTCAGATGTGTAAAGGTATTCTTACCAAGTCACAATGAAAGGGTAGCTAGGACTCTTCTTAACAACTTCCTGACTAGATATGTGCATGCAGGCAGATCATATACTAACCACACAACTACCCAGACAGTGATTAGTGATGGTAGTTATATACTTGCTACTTGGAGAAATGAAAATCAGTACTTGAGGAGAATACACTAGTTGCTTTTTGTGTGTGTGTGTGTGTGTGTGTGTGTGGTGGTTTGAAAGAAAATGGCCCCCAAAAGGATTGACACTATTAGGAGGTGTGGCCTTGTTGGAATAGGTGTGACCTATTGGAGGAAGTGTGTCATTGTAGAGGTAGGCTTTGAGGTCTCTTTTTTCTTCCTTCACTCTGTGTGACAGTCAGTCACCTTTCTGCTGCCTTCTGGTCAAGATGGAGGGAACACCACGTTTGCCTGCACGCTGCCATGCTCCCTGTCATGATGACAATGGACTGAACCTCTGAAACTGTAAGCTGCCACCTCAGTTAAATGTTTTCTTTGTAAGAGTTGCTGTGGTCATGGTGTCTCTGCACAGCAATAAAAAACATAAAACAACAACAACAACAAAAAAAAAAACAGAACAAAACCTAATTTAGACAGTATGCTTCCAGGACTTTGATTTTGACGACAATGACCTTTCATTTTTAGAAGTTTTTAAAATGTCCTCAGTCATTTAAATTTTGAATCTTTGCAATGTTTTTGTTTCATTGCTTAATTCAGAATTCTCTAAGCAGTGAAAGGGAACTCTGTCCTTTTAGCTTTTTCCTTCCCATTTCCCTTTTATTCCTTAAATGAGCCAATGGTAGTTCAACTTGGTTTTTAAAATGTCAGAATAAAGTGATCTCTCCTCTCAGTGAGAGTCAGACACTGGTTTCCCCAAAATAACATTGTAAAGAAACAACCAGTTTTGAATCTTTACTTCCCCTTTAGTAAGCAATAAATATCATTGCCTGGGCAGAGTTATTATTTTTGACTAATAATAAAGATCATCCTGACACCCATGGAGTCTTGTAAGTCTACCTCTGTATTATGTCTTGGGTTAGACCTCAGAGTTCTAGAACAATTAAAATTTAGGTAGAGCAGGCTTTAATCCCATTGGTGGAATGAACAGAGCCAGTTGCCTACATGAGGAACCTATTCAGTGCTTACCCATTGCCAGATGATAAGAGGGTAGAGTCCAGGTAACTAAATAACAGAGAACTTTAGAACAATCCATTCTTGAGAGAAAAGACCTAATCATCATTATGAGATAATGAGTGCACACATAGCCAGATAGTCTCAGCATGAGAAGGTCTGATAAGAGAGGAGACAATGAAAGGAAAAGTATGGGCTCAGGACCCCTAAGACCTAGTTCTCAGCACAAAGGACAATTATTTGCTCCAGAGGGACAGAGGACAGAGATAAGGGACAAAGGCAGGAGATAGAGGAAGAAGGAGAAGGTAAAGGGGACAATGGAAAGGAGGCAGAGTTATTTGTTCTGGAAGGACAAAAGACTACCTCTGGATAGAGAGGAGACAGATGTGGCCCATAGGAAAATGGTGGTTTATAAAGGTAAAAGGGGAAACTCCGTGTTAGGATGAGGTGTTTAACTTTAATTGGGCCTGTTAATTAGGTGAGCCAAAGGGGACTTTGGATTGCTGGATTTCAATACTTTGATTGCTGGGCCTTGGTAGTCAGCCTTAGGAGGAGGAAGTGGCCAAATAAGGGAATGGATCTTGGGGCCTAGCTTTGGAAATGTAATCTAATGGTTTTTAGCCAGGTAGAGGGAATGGGGGAGAAGGGCAAGGCCTGCCAGAGCCACATGCTCAATGTCCCTTCAGACATTGCTACATAGGAATCTATGAGGATGATCAAGTTAGCTCTATGTATGTTTATATGTATGCATGTATGTATGTATGTATGTATGTATGTATGTATGTATGTATGTGTGTATGTATTTATCCATTCACCAATCCATCTATGTAGCTATCTGTTATCTATATCTATGTATCTATGTGTCTGTCTATCTATCTATCTATCATCCATCTACCTATCTATCTATCTATCTATCTATCTATCTATCTATCTATCTGGTTTTGTTAGTACATGAGATAGAGTCTCACTCGGTAGCCAAGGCTGCCTTGAACTCATGGTTTTTCCAGACTCAGCCTCTTGAATGTTGGGTTTTCAGTGTGAGAGTACACATCTGCAATCTTGGAAACTTAAGGGGTTGATGCAGGGGGGTTGCAAGTTCAGGCCAGCCTGGGCTATGCAATTAGTTCAAGGAAACCATCAGACTCTGTCCCAAAATAAAGATAGGTAAGTAGTTGGGGTCAATGGCAGAGTGTTTGCCTACCAAATCTTAAGAACAATCCTGAGTACTGGGGGAGGCATGTGGAAGACATAAATTATAGCTTGTAACCCATGCTACTTGTGACTTCAAGCATTGCCTGTTTTTGTATGTAAAGTTTTATTGGAACATAACATGCTTATTTGTTCATTATTATTGTTGTATTACAAGGGCAAACTGAGATATAAACAAAGACAAATACAGAGCCTAAAATAATAAGTATTTGACTCTGGTGGAAAGTGTATGCTGACAATTATTTTTGATTTTCTTTTTTCATGGTATTTTATGTGCGTATACATGGATGCATTTGGATATTGCAGTTTGAAATGAAATATTTTAAAAAGCCATAAAATAATTGTTAAATGATTTAAGGATATGAAAAGATATATTTAGGACCTATTGTTGGTAAATTCATCTTTTATTGCTTCAGTTCAACTTTTTAAAGAATAGATTGCTTTTTTTCTTGAATGAAATTAACTTTCACTTCTTTTTAATGGAGAACCAGTTCTTGTCAGTTGGATAAGTTTGTCATGCATGGATGAAAATAAGAATATAAACAGTTTCTAGTTTTCTTCTTGCATCCAACATTATTTTGTTAGTGAGAACTAGTAGAGACTAGTCTTCTCAGTTCTTGAGGACTACAGTTAGGGCCTACGTTATGAGTCATCAGTTGGATATGGTTGTACTTATTGGGTGTCTCTGACATTCACCTTGTCAGGCATATGCTTTGTGTTATGACAGTTGCTAACAGTATACAATAAAATAGTGGTTGACAGAGAGATGTTCCATTAGCATAATCAGTTCATTTTGAAGGACTGGGTAGAGAATTATTCTTATTTAATTTTAATTTAGTTAATTTGTTTTTTTATGTATATGTGTGTGTGCCTGCATGTATGTCTTTGTACCACATGCATGTAGTGCCCATGGAGGCCAGAAAAAGAGTATTAGATCCCCTAAGACTGAAGTTACACATGGTTGTGAGCTGCCATGTGGGTGATGGGAGATCAATCTGGGTCCTCTGGAGGAGCAGCTAGTGCTCTTAGCTGCTGAGCCATCAGCCCCTATTATTTTTATTAAAGGTTTATTTTGCCTCACAGTTTCAGGGTTCAGGCAATCATGAAGGGGAAGGCATGGTGATTGGAGGATCCTTGCTTGTATCTATGTGGTTCAGGTATTATAGCAGAGAGAGATGAATTCTAGTACATTGGTGGCTTTTTCTTTTTTCACTTTTTAATTCAGTCTACACCACAGGATAGTACCACCCACATTCAGGGGAGGTCTTCCATTCTTATTTAAGCTGTGCTGGAAATATTCTTCCAGGTGAGAATTATTTTTTAAAAGAATATGGCTTAAACATTTTGATTTTGCTTAATCCATTTAATCATTTCCTGTAGCCACCATGCATTATACACTTTTAAGGTTACACTGTCTCTCACTGCTGAGTGGCATTTTATATGTGGATGCATGGCTTTGAGGATCAAATGCTGGCATCTGTCACTGCATTTCTATTTTTTTTTTATGGACAATAACAAGTATGGGTATTTCCTGGCTCACCATGGTATCTAAGTAAGCAAATTGGAGTATAAAGCAATGAGAAATTACACGTTTAAAAACATTCTTCAATAGTTTCAAACTATTTATTTCTGTTACTGCTCTTAACAGAAGCTCACTTAAAATACGGTGGGGGAAGTATTCATCTAAATAATGTTTCCCAACTTTACCTCATGTCCCTTCTTGAGGCATTTTTTTAAAAAATTCTTTTTATTGTCAGTACCCAGCATGGAGCAGGGGTTACAGATGTAAGGAACAGGGTTATAGGTAATGCAATTGTCATTCTTGACCATAAATGTAGATATCTGCTTATACATCTGGATAAAGTCTGGGAAAAGGTGGTGGAGTTTGGGCAGATCTGTAGACCTCACTGAGTTGAAGACCCAACTCGTCAAGGATTGCTAAGTGGTAAAGTGGTAATTAGACACCTAGCTGTCAGAAAGCATGGGACTGAAATAATAGAGCAATAGCAATAGCTGATTTAGGAAAATACTTTAGCCACAGCACAGAGGCTGTTAAGGTGCATTTCCTTGGAGACCATGAACTTTCAGATTTGACAGTGTTGGCAGTTTGAAAACCTTAGAGATGGGAAGTGTCTGTGTGCTGGGTAGTTTATGTCAATGTGACACAGGCTAAAGTCATCTAAGAGTAGGAAACTCAATTAAGAAAATGTCTCCATGAGGTCTGGCTGTAGGCAAGCTTGTACGACATTCTCCTGATCTGTGATTGATGGGGAGGGCCCAGCACATTGTGTGTGGTTCCACCCCCGGGCTGATGGTCCTGGGTTCTATAAGAAAGCAGGCTGAGCAAACCATGATGAACAAGCCAGTAAGTGGCACTCTCCTATTGCCTCTGCATCAGCTCTTGTGTCTAGATTCCTGCCCTGTTTGAGTTCCTGTCCTGATGGCCTTTGATGATGGTGATGATGATGAGCAGCAATAGGGAAGTGTAAGCCAAATAACCCCTAACCGACCCAAGTTGCTTTGGTCATGGTGTCTCATTGCAGCCATAGAAACCCTAACTAAGACAGTCTTGGTCAGTGTTTTACACAGTGGTGAAATGAACATTTAGAACAGTGGTGTGCTGGGAGAGGCTTAGCTATCAGCACCCTAAAACAAGCCAAAACCTCAGAGTTGTGTTGTGTGTTAGCTCCTATAGTGGAAACCCTCCTGCCATGGCTGATGGAAGTGACTGGCCTGCCAGGACTGTGCAGAGTTGGAAAGGAATAAGCTAAATGTTAAATATACTCCAAGAGCCAGCATGAACCAGCATGAGCCAGCATGAGCCAGTCTGCTACAGCTAGTTGGAAGCAACTTCCTTTCTTAGTTACCAGAGACTACATGAAGGTGTTACCTATTGCCAACTAACAAGTATAATGTGGTCATTGACGTATGGCATTCAGAAGGATGTGGAACTGTGTAAAAGTTGTTATCAAGTTTTCATTCCTTTTATAATTTGACACTTAGCCAGAGAGGTAGCTGTAGTAACGAACAGTAAAGTGATTTCAAAGTTCTCATTCTGAAAGAGGGAGCCATTTTGAAATCCCAGGAAACAGATGGCCTTGGAAATGTGTCCACTGTACCCCAATGGGCTGACAGTGCAATTGCCCTTGGTCTGGTTTTCCACTTGTGAATCTGCATACTACCTGAGTCAATTTTTTAAAAAAAGATTTATTTATTTATTATGTACACAGTGTTCTGTCTGCACATATTCCTGCAGGCCAGAAGAGGGCACTAGATCTCATTACAGGTGGTTGTGAGCCACCATGTGGTTGCTGGGAATTGAACTCAGGACCTTTGGAAGAGCAAGCAGCACTCTTAACCTCTGAGCCATCTCTCCAGCCCCTGAGACAAACATTTAAATAAATTATTCATCTTGAACACTAAGGCAGAAACATGCAGGATTTCTTAAGTAGTTTTCTGTTGCAGGTAACAGGTGGCTCTGACTAGGTACAGAGTTGGCCTTCATGCGTCTCTTTTCTAGCAATAGTCCGTATTAATAACATATGCAAGAATGAAATGACTTCATGTGAAAATCTGGTTCTTATAGCCTTAGAATTTTTCTGCATATGCCTTCCAAGATTATTTACTATTTAACAAATCCCTCCATATGATACAAAAACATCCTTTCTGTAAGATGCAAGGAAGATTCATGTTTTCCTTCCACTTCTTCCTAAACTGAGCAGTTTGGCTTCTTTGCCTATTTCCAGCTGAGAATGTTTTAGTTAAAATATCCTTTACTCTACTTGGTGTTGGCTTACTCCTTACATGTCTTACATACCCTCCTCAGTGTTGTACAACTTCATATATCTCACACAAACTCACTGTCTCTGCTGCTTCCTTTCTGTTCCCACTTCTCTGGGTTCAGATGCTCGGCAGCACTTCAGCCTTGAAAGGTTGCCACTGTCTGGCCATCTCAGATGCTAGGAGTCACCCCTCATCTGTGGTGCATCAGGGTACACCATCACAAATGCAAATCTTATTGTATGAGATGACTTGTGCCTGTCTCATTGGCATATTTTGTGTCAACAATTTCATACCTCTAAAGAATGTTTTCTTTTTTTAGACAGGATCCTGATATACAGTTTCATCCGTGCTGGCCTCAAACCTGCCCTTATGCCCTAGGCTGGCCTCAAAATTACCATCTTCTTGCCTCTAGTTTCCAAGTGCTGGATTTGCAGGCAGATGTAGCAAAATAAAATGTCTCATTTTTCTTTATTTAGGGCTTGGAGGATTGTCACAGAGCAGGGACTAAGGGGTGCTGTTAGCACTTTGCAAGTACCTATGGCTCACCCAATGAATCCCCACCTACTTCCTTAGAAGGCATATTACCATTGAAACTCATAGATATCCACTGGGAACTTTGCTGCCTACCATAAGACTTACCCAAGCATGCTTTCATATGCTTCTCTTTGAGAGTAAGTTTAATACAATGTTCTCCATCTTGTTTTGTTTCTACCAACAGTTTCTTGGTAACATGAGTAGCCACATATCTTGACAATCTCTTAAAATGCTATGCCTGCTGATCTTTTGTCTATCATTTGGGGCAATACATTATTCTCTCTGGCCTATGTGCCCAGTGTGAGTGTAGTAGCCCCACCTTGGACATGAGTACTGTCATTTCCTACATAACAACATCATTACAGTAACATTTAGATCATGGGCTGTTCAAAAACATTTACTTCTCCATGTATTAACTCTATCATCTGTATAACTTGCATACTTTGTTTACTCACGCTGAGGCTTCTAGCAATAAGATGGAACTAAAGGGAACAAATGAAATAGTGAATTGATACAACAACAACATCATGATACGCTGTAGGATGACCTTTTTGTATGCTGTTAATATGCATTACTCTCATTGGTTAATGAAAAGCTGACAGGCCAGTGGGCAGGAAATTAGGTGAGAATGCCAAACTGAAATGATGGCAAAGGAGGTCAGAGTCAGGAGTCGCCAGCCAGATTCAGAAGAAGATAAGAATGTTCTTGGTACTGAGAAATGGTACCAAGCCACGTGGCTAAACATAGATAAAAATTATGGGTTAATTTAAGTGTAAGAGCTAATTAGTAATAAGCCTGAGCTACCAGCCAAGCATTTATAATTAATATAAGCCCCTGTGTGCTAATTTGGGAAGCAACTGCTGGGTGCTTGGGAGTTGCTGGAGGGACAGAAATTTCTTACAATGATCAAAGACTGATTAGGAAATAAAGACAACATTCAGTAAGGAAGGATCCAGAAATGTTGGGAATACAATTGAGGATAAGCAAAGTGCCCGGGAGGGTTTTAATTTCTAGCACGCCATGGGTAGTGTTATGCTCTTATATCTACATTTATCAAACCTTCATTCAGATATTTGAGAGATGATTTTTACAGGAAGACAATTTCTAATCTTCTTCAGGCATCATCATGTACAAGCAGGAGTTGGGCTGGGGTGACTATGATCAAAATGGGTTGCATGAACATATAGACTTGTCAAAGAATTAAACAATGTTACATTTAAAGATTACTGGGAAAGATTAGTTTCCAAGTCCACTTTCATAACATATGTGCATTCTTTAATGCAGGGACATGTGAGATGGTGGTTTGCATTTCCTATGTGATACTTGGGACCTTGAAGAGGTCCTTTCTCTGTGGAGTGTTTTCAGACAGAAAATAGTTCCATATTCTTTAGTTTGATCTCTATTCACTGGCATTCCAGGAAATTTAGAAGGAAATGATTCCTGAAGGTTCCTGGACTGGAAAAGAACAGATGAGTTTTTATTATCTTAAAACCTCTCTTAGGTTGTAAAAGGACCAGTACTTGAACATTTATGATTGCGTGTATCTGAAAGAAAGAGAATAATTTATTAACCATCATGTTAAATTATGTTTTCCTGTTTAGCAAGTACTCATAAAAATGCCAGCTAACACTTTGGATAAATATGTTTAAAAATGTACATTTGAAATTAAGTTAATGAGCCTTAATAACATTCTGTGATCAAATAAACCACACACCTAATCAAATTTATTGCTCATTATTTCTGAGGTTGTTTCCTTCTTTAGCTGCATATTGGTAGTGGTAATAAATTTATATTATATAGAGACTTATCATATAAAATAATATTACCAACATGATCTAATTTAATCACCACAATGATCCTGGGACATAATAAGATGCGCTGATAAATTAAGGAAAAATTGAGGTCTAGGGAAGTTATATATTGCCAAATATCATGTGGTTTATCAGCAGAGGACCTAAAATCCATGTTCTCGGTGTCTAACCTTCCCATGTTTGTTGAGTTGTTCCTTCTTGTTTTATAGATCTTATTACTACTAGACTACTGGACAGATATCAGAGCTGATTGAAATCTCTTGATAAGAGAAGGCTCATATTTATTAATAAGTCAGTGTACTGGTTGATATCTCAGTTCCTGACCTAATTATTATAATTGCTCTTTCACTCTCCTAATTTCAACATCTTCACTTCCCTGAACTCCTTTTCTTTATGTGATAAAGAATAAAACATAGATTTATCATTTAAACATGTCAGGGTTTCTGTTGCCAATGTGCTGAAGCACAATCATCCTCTAATGAATGAAGCTGCAGTCTGTTAGGTACCTATGAGATGAAGACGAACCTCTGACCCTCATGGTGCTCACAATTTATGTCCTGATTCTGACAGATGTCTTTGCTGATTTACCAGTGCCTAGGCTATTGGAGTAAAGAATGTCAAATATCCATTTAAAGCACAGTATTAGCTTGAATCTGTCTAGCATTCCATATTGGAAGACATCTTTGTTTAATACTTCCATGAGTATTGCTTCTATGTTGGGAATGCTTTTTCTGAACAGATGGTCAAACTAAGGGCACTGTTAACTTCATTTAAAATATTTTTACATGCGTGATAACAATACATCAATGTCCAGAAGAAACATGTTCAAATGGGAACCTTTTTTCTTTTCTGGCTCTAAGGTGATTTATAACCCATACTAAATTAGGTTCTGCATATCTTTTTGTATGTCAGTGGAGAGTGAAGATTGCAGAGTTTTAGCCTTTATAGTATATTTTTTTCCCTCTCTAATCTCTGTTTCTGATCAGTGAGCCAAGAGTTTCCTAATTGGATAGCAATAAATCAATGCAGGGACTGACTTATCTTGAATCATTTTTCTAGCCCTGATATATAACAAACACAGGAGCAGGTTGAATTCGGGGGTCAAATACTATCAGAAACACTCTTAAATTGTCCGGATTTTGTCTTAATGTTTAAAGAGCGAACTGCAGAATTATTGCTTTTTGAATCTGTCATTGAAAGCCAGGGGCCTCTATGACCTTTGTGCTCCAGGGCAACTGAGGTCCCCTCAGTTTCGTAGCTGGTTTTCTCCCTCTCTGATTTCATCGTTCATCTTGTTTTCCCTCCGATTTCCTTCGGTTTCGGTTTCATTCTTCAGCTCTCTACTAGCTGTCAGCTGTCCTGGTTTGTTTTTTCTGAGCCCATGCAGTTACAGCCCTTTCTTCCTGCTGTTGCTTCCCAGCATGCATAGCTACTTCAGGAAGCCTCCCTGTGCTTGTTATATATGTACTGTGAATGATGAGGTTTCCCTCACATGGTTCTGGATAGACATTGTAATTTGACTGCTTCTGTTGGGAGGAGAGGAAAACAAATATGTCATTTCGGTTTTCCAAGTGTTGTATTTCTCAATATAAAGAGCAGGAATCATTTAAAACAGCCCCAGGTTAGCATGTGACACCTTGGCATTAGGTTTATATTTTCCAGCAGGTTACATGGCAGATGGGTGCGAGGCTTAATTTTGAAAGGGTAAAATCTTTACCCATATACGTATTTTGTTGATTTTTGAATATATTTGGCTTAAAATGTCAAAGTCTGCCTGGCTTTGTTCTGCAAGAAAAGGACACATGGCTTTGTTTTAATTGAAATATTTATCTGGGAGAATTTTTTTTTTTTGTATACCATATGATAAATTCTAGATTTGCTTATGGAAAGTTATTCCTAGGAGAGCAGGAAACCTAAAAAAGAAGTCTTTGTGAGGTTCCAACCTAAAACATATAGTATTTGATGAATAACTAATACAGGTAATTAGCAGATTAAGAGACTGAGTGAGTCCAAGCATGAACAGCACAGTGGAGAGGGAGATTATCAACATTAAAAAAAAAAAAATCAAATGAACAGGGCAGCTGGAGCATGAATGAAATCCATTTAATTTGTGGGTACTTATATTTCCACAGAATTATAGTCTGTTCCTTCTTCTGGGTGACTTCCTTGTGTCAATACTGTGTCTCAGATGTCTATCTACCTCCCCATTCTGTTTTTTTCCCTCCAAAAGGAGAGGGTCAGAGCTACACTATCCAGGACCTTAAAATGCCAGACACAATAATTTCCAAAAGTCTGAGGAACACAGATACACAGATGGAGAATTTTTAAAAATTAATTAGTTAATTTTTTGTTATATTTGTGTTTTAATTTTACACATCAGCCATGGGTTCCCCTGTCCTCCCCCCTCCCGACCCCACCCCCACCTTCCCCCCAGCCCCTCCCCTCCATTCCCATCTCCTCCAGGGCCAAGACTCCCCTGGGGATTCATTTAAACCTGGTGGATTCAGTACAGGCAGGTCCAGTCCCCTCTTTCCAGGCTGAGCAAAGTGTCCCTGTGTAAGCCCAAGGTTCCAAACAGCCAGCTCATGCATTAAGGACAGGTCCTGGTCCCACAGCCTGGGTGCCTCCCAAACAGTTCAAGCTATTCAATTGTCTCACTTATCCAGAGGGCCTGCTCCAGCTGGGGGCTCCACAGCCTTTGGTTCATAATTCATGTGCTTCCATTCATTTGGCTATTTGTCCCTGTGCTTTTTGCAATCTTGGCCTCAACAATTCACACTCTTACAGTCCCTCCTCTTTCTCGACAGTTGGACACCTGGAGCTCCACCTGGGGCCTGGCTGAGGATCTCTGCATCCACTTCCATCAGTTATTGGATGAGAGTTCCAGCACGACTGTTAGGGTGTTTTTTTTTTTTTTTTTTTTTTTTTTTTTTTTTTTTTTTTTTTGCCAAATTTGAGAAGCAGAAGTCAGCCTGACCACTGCAGGCCTGATTCTTGTCTCTCATGGTTTGGAAGCTCCAGGAAGATGGATGACTCTCATGCCTCTCTCCATTGTACCTGGGAGAGATTCTTGGCTCAGCTGTTCAACCCACAATTGGGCAGTATGTGAAAGGAAGAAAGATAAAGGAAAAGTCTTTTTCTAAGACTAATTGGTCCTCACCTTGTTTGGCATGCAGAAAAAAAAGAAAAAATAAAACATGCCTGGTGGATTTATCTGTAGGTAAGAAACAGCATGCAGCACCAGATGAAAAGAAGCAGAGGTCTGAGCTGGAATCTGCTCACTCTCTTCATGCTTACTGATGCATGAAGGGAGTGATGCATATGTATTTAAGGTTCTGTTGGCTTGTGCTCTGAGAACCCTGCCTGGTGGAAGGCAGAGCCCACACCAGTGAGGCGCTCTCTACTTGTGGGGAATGTGTAAGTGCGCTTAGTCAAATTATATCTCCTAAGTGGGTTACTGGCTCTTACCTCCCAGGGGCCTCTTTCCAGACTCAGCTTCCAGGACCCCTCACACCCACTTTCTCTTTTCCATTTTATTTGTAACTAGGGCTTTTGTTAAGCCGTGTGCAAATGCTATCAGCTTTAAGACACTAAAACTCCAAGACTGTTATCACTGTTATCTAGAACTTTAAGAACTTTGGACAGTTCCAACTGGGATTGCATGAGGACTAGAGAAGGTTTTGAAATTTGAGTTTTCCTGGTATTTCAGGAGAATAAAGACACTGTTTCTTGGCACCCTTTGCCTGGATTCCTTCTTAGAAGGAAGATGTAAAAGCCTTAGTATCATTCTGCTGGTGGATTCTCAGATACTTCTGTGTCTGAGAGTGTGCATGTCAATGATGAAAAGAAGGCTCGAACATTGTGTAAAATGACTACAGGCTTCATGAGTAGTTAATAGGATTAAAAAAAAAAAAAACCCTACCCAGGAGGATTACATTTGCCTATACCAGTTCCTCCAGGGATTTTTCTGTGTTTCCCTTGTTTGTTTTATTTTTCAAAATAGTCAGCTGTTGACACAGCCTTTAATCCAATGCCAGAAAAGCTTTATAAAATCTTAATGTAACTATGTAGGGATTATGGATTGGCTGTAGGGTGGAGATATCACATGTTCTATGGAGGAAGACATCATCTTTTCCTTTGAGGAATTTAGAGTTTTTTTTTTAAGGCACTTGGTGCAAGATTTATTTTCAAAATTACCTGGATTGAAACAAAAATCATTTTATCAAGTAAAATGTAAAGACATGCAATTAATGCTTGAGGTGAATTTAAATTCAGTGCTAAATATTAACTCAACTGGAATAAAACAGTCTTTAATATATATGGTGAGACATAATTAATTAAAAATTGCATATTTAATATTTCTATTTTAGGAACAGAAAGGGGGGCTCCAGTCTGTTTAGATTCCCTTCAGATATGAAGTAGCTGCCACAGTGGATGAAACCTTCTTGGAGACTTTCCATCATGATCATTTAAAAGACATTTCTGGTGTGTCCTTAAAACAGTATAGATACATTAAGGCCCTCAATGGCCCTGTGTTTTGAAAATAAGCATTTACTAATGCAAATAATGCCTGTACCATTTGTTCTTTTTTGTTTTTATTTTGAGCAGTACTGAAATATTTTTCTATTTTAAGGCTGAGTGGAAAAGTTGCTTTAAGATAAAATAGAATAACATTTGAAAAAAAAATTGCAGGTCCTGTGAGGACCCTTTATTAAACCATAAAGCTTTATTTAATTTTTACTGTGGTAAGAAAATATAATGTTAGAGACCACCAGCCACCGCCATGGCAAGAAGGATGTAAGGTAATGGTAAGCCACAAGTCACGTGGCAAAGTATAGATTTATAGAAATGGGTTAATTTAAGATAGAAGAAGTAGATAACAAGAAGCCTGCCATGGCCATACAGTTTGTAAACAATATAAGTCTCTGTGTGCTTTCTTGGTTGGGTCTGAGCGACTGTGGGACTGGCAGGTAAGAGAGATTTGTCCTGACTGGGTCAGGCAGGAAAAATCTAACTACAAATGGCGCCCAACTTGTTGGCAAGAGTTTCCACCTAAAACCTGAGAAAAAAGATTCTAAAACAGAGCTAAAAACAGCTTCCTAGTTGTCTCTCTCAAGTTAGCGGCAGCCTGCGGGTTTGAGCTACTATGGCGGGTTCCTGGCGTGTGCATCTGACCTGCAGTGTGGCGGGAATGAGGAGTCTACAAGTGGCACTTTACTCTGCTGCGTGGTAGATTTAGCCTTTGCTAGTTAAAAAAAAAAAGTTTCTGGGCTATGCACTGCTTTGATAGAACTGTTTCTGATAGTTGATGGTACACATGACTCCAGACCCAGAGCTGGTGGTAAACTGTACCACCACCATGTTGGGAAACTGAGGTGGGCGGAGCCAGCAGCCACAGCAGTGTTTCAGTCTTACAAAGATGGATATTACACAGAGAATCTGGCTTGTGTTGTCTTTGGGATTTTCAACTGCAAAAAATGATTTGATTGTAAAAGCGGTTGAGTTAAACAAATATGTAAACTTTAAAGACACCTTGACTTCAAAATTTGGATATAAGGATATGTTGCTTTGGAAAAGAGTCTCTGCTTTTGTTTCCACAGAAAGCCAGAGGCTATGGATTTGTTCCAGATTAAGATACATCAGGTTTGATCAGCCAAGACCATCTGAAAGGTCTCCAATGACACAATGGCCCAGATGATCCAACATCCAAAATGGTTTCAAGGCAACTGGCTCAGAGGTTTACCCTCACGGACTACTCCCTAATCCTAAAATTTTCTACAGCGCCCCCCTCCAGCAGGAAGTAGTAAGAAAAACTACGCCCAATTTCCCAAAATTATCGAGCTGGCTTTGGAGATGGAATTGGCTCACTCCTTCTCTAAACCCAGACATATTGCTAAAAGAAAAGGTTAAAAGATTTTTGTGTCCCAAATCAGAAGAGCCCTCTGGTGTGGGACAGAAAAAAACCAATACAGGTTGATTATAAATATGATCTCTTTCTAAAGAAGAAAAGGGGATATGATATAGATATAATAGGATAAAAGGATAGATTAAGGAACTTACTTCTAAAGAGCAACAACTTTACATTGGTATAGATTTTAGTCTTTCAATACAAACTTAAAGTTAATTTTTTTATACTGTGTGTATATTTCTACTCTTGTTTAAGGTGTTATGTTTATATAGCTCATTTTAAATTGTAATGGATAATTAAAAGTAGATTATTAGTCATCTAGGATAATCATACTCATAGCCATGTTAGTTAAGTCTTCTAGGTATATATAGAGATATTTCAGATAGATAGGTAATCTTCAAATACTTCAAAGACCTACAGAATATGGCATTTAAAATATTTTTAAAATTTAGACTTTCTGGACAGTGAGATATGTCTGCTCCTGGCAGCACCATTTTACTTCAGAGAGGAGGATGGACATTGAAGACACTTCATATGGAGTTTATCTTCTTCACCTTGGCAAAAATAGCCATTTGGGCAAGAAACTGTTCTTGCCTGGACTGCTTGATCAACTGGACATGCAGGACCCACAGAAAGGTGACCACTAAACTTTGCTTGACAAAATGGTCCTTCAGGTTCCTGCTTTGCAGAGGAAACTGCCAGACATTCTATAGGACACTGAAAAACGTGACCAAGAGACTCTAGCCCTGTGGGCTGAAGACAAATGCCCCAACTTTACAAAGGAACATTAGGTGACTGTCCAGGCTGCCAGATGTCTCTGTCTACCCTGCAAGATTCCCGAAAGTTGCTTGCATCCTTCTCCCGGTTCTCAGGTAATATTATATCCTTCTGAGGTCTTTGATGTAGTTGAAGACTAGACAGATATAATTTCCTCAGTTATGATAAAAGGTAAGTTAGATATAAAACCTTAAACTCACTAATATAAGATAGATAGGATATCTTCTTTAATATTATAACTGTAATTCTTGCTTGATAATTGTTTTGTTATCTGTAATTTTACTATGTGAAAGTTAACCTTCCTTTTTTAACAAAACAGAAAAGGGGAAGTGCTATGGATATCACTCTGTATAAATAAAATGCTGATTGGCCAGTAGCCAGGCAGGAAGTATAGGTGGGACAAGCAGAGAAGAGAATTGTGGGAGGTAGAAGGCTGGGGAAAGACAGACACTGCCAGCTGCTGCCATGGCAAGAAGGATGTAAGCCACAAGTAGTGTGGCAAAGTACAGATTTATAGAAATGGGTTAATTTAAGATAGAAGAACTAGATAACAAGAAGCCTGACACAGCCATACAGTTTGTAAACAAAAAAACCAAAAAAAAAAAACCCAAAAAACCCAAAACCAAACCAAAACAAAAAAAACCCAACAAAACAAAAACCGAAAAAAGAAAACATAATGTTAATAAAAATATTTAAGTTTCATAGTGTAATGTCCCACATGGTTTGTGTTTCAGGTTGATTTTCTGCTGTTTCATAAGGAAAGGGATGGATGGATATATGAATGCAATTGTGATCTCCAACTTCTGCCTTGGGAATTCCTGACCCATGGATAGTTACATTTATTCCCTTGACAGAAAAGCCATTTTACTAATAAACTTATGAGAAACTTATTCTATTCTGGCAGCAGTCAATTCAAGCTTACTGTAAATGTTGCCACCTCATGCACAAAGTAAACCTCTTCTGGGTGTTTCTGCACAGTTGTGGAGCTAATGTTTCATAAGTTTACTTTCAGTCCTATGGTGGTTTGAATGACTCTGGCCCCCATGAGCTCACATATTTTGATGCTTGGTTCCTAGATGGTGGAACTGTTTGGGAAGGATTAGGAGGTGTGGCCTTCTTGGAGGAGGTGTGTCCTTGGGATGAGCTCGGAAGTTTCGAAAGCCCAGGCCATTCCTAGTGTCTCTCTCTGCTTCCTACTTGCCACAAGACTGTAGGCTGTCATGTCTGCTCTGCCATGTTCTTGGCTGTGATGGTCATGAACACTACCTGTGAGCCTGTGGATGAACTCTTTCTTATGTAGGTTGCCTTGGTCATGAAGTCTCATCACAGCAACAGAAAAGTACTGGAGACAAAAAAGAAAGTTTAGAGGTCCACGTAGGAGTCAGTGTATTCTGCAAAGAATATGAATTTGGGGACTACAAACATGAGTTTGAATATGTGTATGTGTGTATGTGTGTGTGTGTGTGTGTGTGTGTATGTGTGTGTGTGTGTGTGTGTATGTCAACATACTTCATCTTATGACGTATGAGAAGTAGATAAACTATCTTCTATATGGTCTTACAGGTACTAAGATGGGAACCAGTGAAATCAATAACAATGTCAGTTCACTTATAATCTCAAGTAAATATTTTTTTCTTAGTTTCAGTTTCTTAAACAATGGAACTATGCCCTCCCTTATCTCATCCTCTTGAGAATAAATGATTAAAGACCTTATTATGGGTAAAATCCTGTTAGGCATGTAGAGCTTTATTATAGTTCTTTCCTGCTAGCATCTCAAAAGAGTCAACTCAAAAAACAACAAAATTGCTTTGAGATTTCCTTATCTCATGGTCAGCCGATGTTCATCTAATCAGAATGTTCCTTATAGATTGAAAATGCTTGTTGAAAATACTTCTGTGAAGTTCTTACATGTCTCTCTTTGACCTAAATTCAGGTAGACTTATTTCCTCTTTGGTTCTGTGGTATAGCACTCCCCTGCATTCAATTGTGGTCCCTCAACCTCCTTTGCTGGTATTTTCTTTTGTTTTTATAATATAGCATGTTATTTTTTTAGGGTTCCTGTAACCAAGTACCCCAACCTGGCTTTAGGATATAGGCCAGACATCAGGAATCAAGGTGATCACATAGTGGTTCTCTCCCTGAAGTCTCTGGAGATGATCATCTTTGCCTATTCTAGCCTCTAGCACTCTTTGAAGATTTTTTTAGCTTCTAGATGGATGTTGCCTTTTCTATGCATGCCATCATATTGTCCTGAATCAGGAAAAGTCATCTGCATGCCCACAGACCTATGTCTGTGTCTCCTGGGAGAGTTAGAAATTCAAGTGATTGTGCCTAACCGTACCGCAGTGCATGATAATTCCAAGAACAGAAACTCAGGTGTCTCATTTTTCGTCCTGGACATGATTTTATTTTATTTATTTATTTTTTTTGGTTTTTCAAGACACGGTTTCTCTGTAGCTTTGGAGCCTGTCCTAGACTAGCTCTGTAGACCAGGCTGACCTTGAACTCATAGAGATCCATCTGCCTCTGCCTCCCGAGTGCTGGGATTACAGGCGTGCACCAACACCGCCCAGTCCTGGACATGATATTTATGCATACTTCAAATGAAGTAGTGAAATTGGGCATATCCATCCATCCATCCATACACACACATACATATACATACATATATATACACACATACACACATACATTATACATACATATATACACACATACATATACATACATATATATACACACATACACACATACACACATACATATACATACATATATACACACATACATACACACATACATAATATAATGTATATAATACACACACACACATATATGTATATATATGTCTTAGGGCTGTCTAAAGATCGGGTGGAAGGGCCGCCTACTCTAACTTCTTCCTGGAGATCACAGACAGAAGCAGTCCCAGGCATACTTAGGGCAAAGGCAGTACTGATACTGAGGTAATGTACCATCACTTTTGTCTCAGTTACCTTTGAAAGACCTATGCTAAGCTCCATTTGACAACTGATCTCTTTCAAAATTGCTTAATGTTCTTCCCTCAGCCTTCACTCCCCACCTTAGACATTCCTGTCCAGAGTGAATCGGAGCCCAGCGAAAGGTGATTTCTGTTGATTTGTTTGAGGAAATGTTTTGCACATCAGTCCCTTATTATCCTTTCCAGGCAGACGTGTCCAACATAAATTATGGTGATTTATTAGGAATGAAACACCTATTCTGGTAACCTCACTCAGAGGTTCTCACAGAGTTGTCTGCAAGTAAGAAAACATTTGTCATTTTTGAACAGATTCAGAATAAATAAAACAAGAACTAACAAAAGTACAAAGATTTTTTTTTATCACATCAATGTAATATACATGCAATTTGCATGGCATTACAGACCAATGGATGCCTCTTAACCTGCAAATCATAATTCCAGTTCTGCTTTTTCGACTCAGGATTTTCCACACATTGGAATTCCTCCTCTCTCCCATTGGTGTGCGGCCCAGGAAATTGTTTTGTGAAGGTCACTCGTGGTGAAGGCATAAACTGTCCCTCTGTTTTTGAAATGTTGTGGACATGTTCCAAATTAGATGCTGTGTGAAAGGAATTCAGTGGTGGGCCGTCAGCTCAGCAAAGGAGATGTAGGAGGGAGGGGGAAGGCAAGGTGAGAGGTTTGGGAGTTACCTAATTTCTTCCCGAGAAATTTATGACTGTCATATACAGCATGGCTTAGTTTCATTTCTTTTCAAAATTGGGATATAAAATGCAGTCATGGTAGAAAAGACAGTTGAGAAACAGTTTCTTGGAATGTGGTACGTAGTACCATGAAATTTCTGAGTGATCAAGTGAAGTTCTTGGTATTTAATTTCTCTCCTTCTTTTGCATGTCTAGAAGCTGAAATCTTTATTTATTTATTTATTTATTTATTTATTTATTTATTTATTTATTTTAAAGAGAGAGTCTCACTTACAGCCCAGGCTAGCCTCAAAGTCACAGCAATTCTTCTGCCTCAGTAAACCAAGTTATTGGAACGTAAGCCACCATGCTTACCTCTTTCAAAATTCCTCTTGTGTCTGTTAGAGTTTACATCACATTTTGATATACACACATGAAAACATTATTGAAAGAATTAATGTGTGCTTCTTTCTTCCTTACTGATTAGTTTTTGTGGTAAGACACAAAACCATGCTTTTCAGCAGAAGTTGTGAATCCGGTATGATACCATTAACGATGTAGTCCTCATGTTTTTTATTGGGTCCCTAGACTTGTTCGTTCTTTGTGTCTACTACTTTGTTTTTGACCAAAATCTCTCCATTTTTTCCCCTACCTTCTACCCCAATATACTTGGTAGCCATGTTTTGTTCTTTATTTCTATGTATTAGACTTTGGAGAAATGTTAGATTTTACATATAAACAAAATAATGTACCACAGAATATTTTCTTATATACAACTGGTGAGAAACCTGATTTGATATTTACATATGTAGTCATACACATTTTTAAATCTAATATTTATTATTTGTGGTTTAATTGGATTTGAGACAGGAAGGTGAGCAAGACACATTGTTTTTTTTCTTCCGGAGATTTCAGAGTAGTGGAGGAGAGAGTCTAATAATTTGGGGAAAATAAATTAGGTTATTATTTGTCTATGTTCAGGCCAAATAAATGGTAAATGTACAAGTAATTATTCCTCTTGTCTATAAAGTGGTTGTTCTGAGATGTTTGCACACATCAGAATTAGGTGTGCAAGTTCTCTTGTGGAGTTTTGTGTACAGTATTAATGCTCTTCCTCTCTTTCGGCAAGTCTTATTCCACAATTCTATAGTGAAAGTTCGGACATATGTGTGTGTAAAAGGCAGCGCAGGATCATTCTGGCATTTTCCCAGGTTTGTGAACCTCTGCTGTGCCTGCTTAGAAGCAGACAAGTTGTGGTGTGGCTGGATTAGGGATCACATGCTCTTCTACTGAGGAGTTTGCCTGGAACTGGGAGCCAGAACTCAAGGGAGCACTGTTTAGTGCCAGCATTGGCTGTTGGAGGAGTAGCCTGGCTTGTGGGTCAGTGGAATTTCTTTGGCTCTGTTTTTCCATTCAGCCTGCTTAAGGACTCTGAGTCTTGTTTCTTGGTTATTGGTTTGAATGAAGCTCATCCTGAACAGATGGGCAATACTTTTGAGCACAGATGGAGAAGGAACACTGAGTGCACTGGTAGGGCCCACACATGGAAGTGAGCAAGAGAGGAAAATACTCATGCCAGAGGTAAAGGCACCGAGAAAAACAAGCAATCCCTGACGTTTGCAGACAATGGCCTCTTCTCTGAGATTTCCAAATAAGGCTGTGTATATACCAACCCTTTTATAAGCTCATTTGCGTTTTCCCTATTTCTGGCCACTAAAGTCAATGATAAGTACCTTTTTGGTATTCATTAAGATTAAATTCTCAAAGAATACGAGAACATCATTTAATGGTAAATTTAAAATGGCTAGTAATGCAGTGGAATTAGAATCTAAGGGATCCTCAGTGGGGAGCTGAGTGTTTTTCACGAGGATCAGAGGAATTGAGTTTATGGGTGTAGGTAGTTGGCCGACTGCGATTCTCATCAAAGAAAAGTCCTGAGTCAGTATAAGACCTTTTACTAAGAAACAGTCCCCCCCCCCCCTTCTCTTTCTCTCTTTGAGACAGAGTTTCTCTGTGTAGCTTTGGATCCTGTCCTGGATCTCACACTGTAGACCAGGCTGGCCTCGAACTCACGGAGATCCACCTACCTCTGCCTCCCAAGTGCTTGGATTAAAGGCACACGTCACAGAAAAAGTTACTGCTGTGGTGTCTAACTCCTTCATTTTCAATGTTGGATATCTGGTGTGATTTTGATCTCTAATTTTTAGCTTCGTGCTGTATCTTCAAGAAGCCCACATATACTAGTTGTTGTGCATAGTCTGTATTTTCCTACTCTCCATGTGTGATTTATTCCCACCACCTCCTCAGCATTTATATTGGAATTCTCATAATTCATCAATACATGTTTCATTTAGCAAATATGATATAGTACATTACAGTTGGGTTACATAATGAATGTATCTTCACCAAAGCCTCCTGCAGTATAACTTTAGATCAATGAATGGACAGTGAATGGGTGAGTCCACGGTCAGAGGCTCTGTGCTCACATCTATTTTGGAAGCTTACCTTATTCAGAACACAGGAGCTGTTGACCTACTAACCTGCTCTCTCTTCTGTCAGCTTGAAGAGCTTTCAATTCTTGGGCAGTTATAGAACTTCACTTTTGTTTATTAATTTCCTCTTGCCCTACCCAGATTAAAAATCATTTACTTTCTTAAAAGTGTTCAATTAGTTTTCATATATTCTTACTTGCTTTAAGATAATGGCCAAGTTGATTAATATCAACTGTAAGCTCTATGCTTGTGGTGTGTGTGTGTGTGCAAGTATGCCTGTGTGTGTGTGTGTGTGTGTGTGTGTGTGTGTGTGTGTGTGTGTGTAGGTCAGAGTTGATGTTGAGTGCCCTCCTCTCTTACTCTCCATCTTATGTTTTTAAACTAGTAAACAAAATACTAGGAATCCTTATGGCATTTTCATGCCAACTGTGGTTAAGTTGATCTCTTTTCTCACTCATCTCCTCCATCCCTTTACTTTTTGGTAGAGACTCTCACAGAATCCACAACTTCCCACCTTGGCTAGACTGACTGACCAGGGATACCCCCTCTGCTCCTCCCACCAGTGCTGGGATTATAGGGGCTGGTTCCCATGCCTGGCTCCACTATGTGGGTGCAGGGAATTCAACTCAGGTTTCCAAGTTTGTACAGCACAAGGACTTCTCCCATTGTCTTCCCAGCCACACCACTGGTTCTTAATCAGAAATGGTTTTTTATCACCAGTAGGATATGTTGCAAAGCCTAGAGATGGGATGGTTTTGGCACTGGAGGTGAGAGGCAGGGTCAGGAATGGCAAAGGCCTGGGATCCTGTGAGATATCCTGCAGTGCTTCAGAAGGGGTCCTGCAAACGGAGTTCTGGCTTACTATTGGGAATGGCACTGAGGTTCAAACCATTGCTGTGTGGGCATAGCTTCCTCCCACTTCACCAGCCTCATCTGCTGCTCGTTTCTCCTCATCGTCTCCCCTTCAGGCACACCCGCTTTCTTACAGTTCTCTGAATGCCCTCTCTTCTTTCTACTTTATAGTTCCTTTGTATGTAGCTAGCCCTACACGGCCTCTTTCCTACTTATTTCATTTGCCGAGTAATAATTGAGACACCCGTTCGGAACTCAGCACATGCATCCTCCAAATAGTACTGTCCTATTTCCCCCTGTGTTAGCATCCTTTCTTCTTAAAGTACTCTGCATTCCTGCTCTTTGTCTCCTACTTACACTTGTCATGAAATAATTTCTTTCATAATTGGTTATTCACACCTTAACCTTTCTCATTGGAAGGAGACCAGGGCCTGTTTATTCACTGTGGTATCCAGCATGTTACTGGCAAGCACAGTGATTTGCATTTGCTCATCCCAGTGTGTGTGTGTGTCTGTGCATTGCACATATCTGTGGCATATGCTCACATGTGTGCATGTGTACAATCACCAGGATCCAGAGAGGACGTTGGGAGTCCTGCTCTATCAACCTCCATCTTACCTCTTTTCGACAGGGACTCTCACTGAATCTAGAAATAAGCTGGTGTCAGTAAGTGCCAGTGTCTCTCCGTCTAGTGACTGTGTTACAGGTGTATATGACCACGCTCCCAATCAGTTCTAAGTGGACATTTAGGCTGAACTGGTACCCACTGAGTTATCTCTCCAGCTTTCAATGAGTCTCTCGTCAATGTATGAATCATCAAGTAAGAATGCGTTTAATATAAGGAATTGGACCCACAGAGAGATGACCTCTTTCCTTCTAATCTACAAAGAATTCGTATTTCAGCTGATTTCCAGAATTAATTTCCAGAATCAATCATACACAATTTTGTATAGTAGTTATAGGCAAAGTGGAATGCATCATGGCTTTTGGTTGTGGTTTCTTTATTCATACTCACATATTTCTTTATTGTTTCCCTGACACCACAATTATAACTATTTTTTCTACTTATTTTTTTGTACTGTTTGCTTATTAAAAATTAATGAGAATTATCATTCATATTAACAAAGGTGATTAAGAGATTGAATTGTATTTATGTAGAACTAGATTTTTAAGCTTATCATTTAATTCTACAAACTATAAGTTTTAGGAGTTTAATGATGTTAACATAACATATACCTATTATTGACTATGGAAAAATTCATGAGGAATTAACTTGAAGATTAATGATGCAATTTGGAGAAGAATATAAAGGATCGTATTGTGAGCCGAACATCCTGCTTGGCTCCTTGTCTAATATATGCTCAGTCAAAGACAGTTAGCATAATTAGGCAGCCTACACAAAGCAGAGGTGTTCATCCTTTAGATTTTTCAAAGGGAGAACAGACTGAATATCCTTATTAAATTGATTAATCTATTTATTACCCAAAACAAATTAGAATGAACATTACAGTTGAAGAGAATAAAAATAAAACTTGACTTACAGACTATTGTCTATGAGTTTGCTTTCACAGAATGCACTGACTCATTGGCCCTTCCTGTGGTAGGCACATCTAATAAACATTTGATGCCTCTTTATTCATCTGGTTAGGCTGGTCAGGTGGTGCGCGAACTTCATTCTGATCTCACTTAGTGTGTGGGGCTAACCAAGGGGGCTGGGCTTAAAGTGAAGAGGTTTGAAGTGTGACACTTCTTGGTAGTGAAAAACCATACGGTCTGTTTTTAGATGTCCTTTTAGAACCAAAATACATCAAATTGCTGCTCATAGTGTTAAGCAGTCATTGTAGCTGGTTATGGTAGCTGGTTATGTGTCAACTAGAAGTGATGGCCTGTGTGCGTATGAACCTTGTCTTATGCATCCTTTTCTTAATCACTTCTGTCTTGAGTACACTATGCTATTACTTCTTCCATGAATGAATCAGATAGGATCATTTGAAATTGCCTATAGTTATCTGATTTTGACCTAAAAACATTTCACTTTCATACAGTTAAATTAAGTACAAATCTAAAGCTTTTATTCACTCCTTTATAGAGAGATGTTCTAATTAATAATGAGACAAACTTGAAATGGTACCATCGATACTTTTTTTTTTTTGAGACAGGGTTTCTCTGTGTGGTTTTGGTGCCTGTCCTGGATCTCTCTCTGTAGACCAGGCTGGCCTCGAACTCACAGAGATCCTCCTGGCTCTGCCTCATGAGTGCTGGGATTAAAGGCATGCTCTACTGCCGCCCAGTAGTATATTTTATATATAAAAAAATGTACTAAATGATTCAAATGGAGTTTTATAGAGAGCCCCCTAAACTAGAGGCTCTACAGGCAACTACTCACACATTTGATATACAACCTATGCACAGTGGATGACTTATAGACACTTGGGAAATGTTATACTTATTATGACAAGATAATTAGTAAAAAGTTCTTTGCTATTTGTTTAAGACTAGTAATTATGCTTAGCTAGAGAATTGGGTGGTAATATTGTTGATGCTAGATTCTCTTTCCCTTTTCAAGGTGCTGGTTCTTATTGAGAAAAAGACTTTCACCACTAAGAGGTGAAGTCTTTGGCATTATATTAATTGTAGTGACCATATGCTAAATTATAAGGAGCAGATCTCTTTCCTAGAGGATGACTATTCCACCTTCATGATCTGTGGTGAATGAAGGCCATTTTGAGTCCCTACATCTTGACATTAGGGTTTGGAAATGCCTTAGGTAGATGTTTTACCCTCCAGGTACATAGAAATGTAAGGTGTTGTAAAAGCTCAATGGTACGGATGGGCATATAATGATGTTTCATGAGCAGGTGCAGGAAGGTGATATTTCTGCCAAAGAGTGATATAACCCACAGTAATTTCAGCATTTGAAATTCAAGGAGAACAGCTTGAGCTTGGTGCCACCCCAGATATACTGAAGTAACTGCCCAGATGCCCTTTGACATATCTGCACATGGGCTGGCAGTACATGTATGCATTTCCTTGCAGGGAAGAATCTTAGTTGGGAGAGAAAACCATCATATTTTGGATCATAAATTTTATTTACTTCCTAAATCCCCTGTGAATAGGTTAATAATAATTATAATGAAGTCCATGATGAAATTGGAATCCTCACCAAGGGCGAAGACATTCTTGTGTGACAATCCTGTTTTGATTTTGTATTTTAGATGGATAGGTAAATGTAAGCCCTCCACATACTCTTGTGTCTGTTATTACTACAGATCAAGAAGAGTTAATGAAATACTCAATGCTCATAAGTATAAGTAGCTTTAAGCAGCTTGCTGTTTTCCATTGTTAAGAAAGAGACCACAAATTTCTACTAATGCATAAAGAATTTTCATATAACTGTTGGACAAAAACTATTGTTATTATAGAATTTAAAAAAGTGAGACAGATACCCACATGTTGCTATCATGCTAGGGCTTCCTGAGGCCATGAACACTTCATATTGATTTCATTAGGAGTAATGCTAAAATTATTATTAACACAGACAAAATGATTTTCATTATTTTTCATGTTTTCATGAGCTTTTGATGTGTGACCCATTTCCCAGAGCTATTGTCAGAGATCTTGGCAAAGTCTGATTAAACTCTTAGGGTGTTGTCCATCAGTTTTCCAGAATGTATTACTGAATTTCAGCAGAGAAATTTTGGGTAGAATGCAATTGTCCTCTCTCCTTTGTCTAGTGTTTTTTCCTCCTCATCATAGTGATACCCTCTACATTATACTTTTACAATTATGTTATGGCTAAAATGACCAGCATCGAGGCTTATAATTCATCATTTACCATTGACCTCTTGGATTTGAATTCACTGTAAATTGAATATTTATTGTGTTGTTGGTTGGTATTGTGCCATTAGCAACTGCTTTATAAATGCAGTTTGCAGCCAAGTCCTTGGATCAGTGTTCATGGAATTGGCAAAATTTTCATTTATTTCCTGATACTAGAAGGCAAGAAGGACATAGTTAAAAACCATTGTGTAATGTTAAAAAGTAATTAACTTTTTTATTTCTTCATAATATTCCATGCAATATGCTAGCAGTATGTTTTTATTAGGTAAGAAACCAAATTACCTTGGAGACTTCATTCTAAATGCACTATAATTTATTTACTTAAGTTTAATGTATTTATTCAACAAAATAAATAAGTTAACAACAAAACCAGAGTAGGCCATTATGAACATTCAAATTATCCCCCAAATTCCATAACATATGCATCATCAGAGGTAACATCATTTTGGTACATGGAGATGTTTGTGCTTTTGTTGAGAGGCATATGTGATATAGTTGACTTTTATATTTGTGTTTCCCATGTTTCTTATATACACATGTACAGGTTGGTGGGTGTTCCTTACAATTTTGGGGGTCTCACCAGGCATTCTGTTGGTTTAGGCTCCTGTACCTTGGATCCTTAATCTAAACTTTGCAACTTTAGTATCTAGGGTTCTGAAACAGAGAAGATTCAGTTTGGATAGCCCATGTGTCATCTGCTCAGGGGCTTTGAGTATAGTGCAGGCAGTCAGCTGTCATTCTATCTGACATGGAAAAATGGAATGATAATAGCATATGTGGAGACTGGCTGTGTGCTGGAATGATAAAAAGATGTATGAAGACTGTGTGCTGGAATGGTAAAAGGGTGTATCAAGTCTCACTGTGTGCTGAGATAAATTCCGAGTAACATTGTAGTTTTTGCTTGCACTGCTGTGGGCAAAAAGGCAGCCTACATTCCGTAGTTTCAGGCTTTCTGAATACTCTTTCCCTTTCTTGCTTGAACAACTGTTTTTGCCTGCACATGGGTTTGCCCTCCGTAACTACTGTGCATTCCACCACTAAGCTTAGAGGTGGGCCAGCTGTCTTGTTCTTCACAGCTGTTTTCAGATGTTTTTTTGCCCTACTCTGAAACTACCGTACTCTACCAACCCTTGAATCCTTTGTTTTCATTTCTCACAGCTTTCTCTTCTGACTCATTTAACCTCTTCATTTTTTTCTGTTCTAGTTATCAGTGACCTCAATGTTGCATAGATGGTCTTTCCAATAGGCTTCACTTCCTAGAACTCTTTTTTTTTTTTTTTTTTAAATCTTATTTCCCTCCAACAAGGCCACACCTCCTAATAGTACCACTCCCTACAGATCAAGCATTCAAACACCTGAGTCCATGGGATCCATTCCTATGAAATAACCTTAGACAGATACTCTATAGATTCCTCCTTCTGTGTGGCTACTATCACGAGGTTTGCTCTGAAGCCTCCTGTCCCGAAAGCACTGTCATTCTAGCCAAGACTGGAACCAACGTTTAACTAATGTGGGGATCCAGAGGTATGGGGTGATTCTATTTTCTCTCACCTTTGCCCACATATTTTGGCTTTTAGAAAAAGAATATTCAATTCTATCAGTAGAGTGTTCTGTTCCATTGTTCTATAGATAGCTGCTTTCTCATAGGAATTGAATCCTTCAGACGTAACATGTAGGAACAGTGTCCTATGTGATTCAATGAGGTTTTCAGCTCTTCAGGTAGAAGACCTGTTAATTACTAGCTGCATGACTTTAGATGAGGTGGCTAACCTCTCCAAAATATAATTCCTCTATTTGTAAAACAGTTATGGTAATAGCATTTTACTGTGATATTAGTGGTGAAAAAGAAACCATGTAGGTGAACCTTTCCAGCACATGAGACATGTACTGGGTCTTCCATAATTAGTGGTTTTCATTCTTCTTGTCAGTGCAGGCAACTGAAGTCCTGATCCTAGTGTATCAAGTATTGAAGACAGTTTCTGTGACATGAATCAAAACATGAAAAGATGGTTTAAGACCAACTTGTGAAGCTTAAAAGGTTATCTAATTTTAAGTTAAAAAATTAAACACAGAGAAGATATTTTTTATTTTCAGAATTTAACATGTTATTTTATCTAAAAAAAAAAAAAGACCTACCTGTGTTTTCTAATGTAGATCTAATAACCATATATTGAGCACGTGTTTCAGCCTCTGCTTTATAAATGAAACCAAGCATTGGCAGCACGTTGTCAGGATGCAGACACTAGATGGTGGAGACTCCTGTGTCAGCAGGAAGAAGGGACCTACAGAAACTCAGAAAATGGGTGGTAGTAGTTGGGACCTTCTTTATCCTTTGGGTAGTTGTCCTGACTGCTGTGGCAGATGTTCCTTTTCCTGGTTTGTAAACAAAGTTGGTTTTGCTCACATTTATCCTTGGCTCCTACTTCACAACAGGTGGCCAGTCAACTCTGCAACTGCTGGCTGTCAGAAGCTCTGCAAGCCTTCTGTTGTGATTAAAACAACAGTGTAGAGGAAACTTAGGGCAACTGGCTGAGTTTCTACAGTCTGCACAAACTTACTGTGAGCTAGGATGGATTCTAGTGACTCTGAGTATACCTTTTTTTTTTTTTTTTAATTATTATGTGTTAACATGTTTGGTTGCAGTTGACCACATTTAGCAACATAACAAGCATTTGCTGGCAGGTAGTTGAACATTTTTCTCCAAGTGTCTGTTTTGAACCTTAGAGAGAAGAGAAACATTAGTTTTCTAAGATCTACTGGCTTTTGCAGACACAGAGAGAGGGCGCAGAGGTTAAGGAAGGAAGAGAGGCTGGGGCTCTATGTGAAGAAGCTGAAGAATTGCCCTTCATGTTAGACAGACTAACTCATTGAGTCCAGCTCAGCTTGACACAGTAGGAAACTGGAATAAATCCACAGAAGGCAAATATGGATGGCCACTTGCAACCTCCCAAACCTTGACATCATAGGGAGTTCAAGGAACCTTCACTCATAACCAGAACGCAGGGCATTGTCTTCCTTTGCCGCATTATGGTCTTCTGGGACGTGGATTCCACTTGATGCGAAAGCTTGCCATTGTAGCAGGTTGAGTTAGTGAGTAACCATCTTAACTGGAGGTTCACAGTTCTTTGGTACAGGGACAGAGGCTGAGCTGGAGAATGTGAGCCAGGGAATTCTTAACCCATGGCTCCTCAGAGATGCAGGTGCTCCTGGTGGAACAACCCTGAGCATGTGAAGCAGGCTTGGAGTTCCACAAAGACTGCAATTAGAAGCCTTTCCTTGCCAATGACGAATTGGGTAAATTATGAATCTCTCGTATGTGTAGATTTCTCCATCTCTAAGAAGAAAATAGTGTTTGCTATATTTGTTACATATAGGTCTTAGACACAAAAATATACTTTGAAAAGAGGCTGTATACATATGCTTCTGTCTCTCCTTCCTGCCTCCCTCTGTCTCTCTGTCTCTCTCTCTGTCTCTCTCTCTCTCTCTCTCTCTGTCTGTGTGTGTGTGTGTGTGTGTGTGTGTGTGTGAAGTATTGGATAAAATTTACTGTCTGTAATATAGGGCAACAGTAATTTTCTAGGCAAAGAAAAAAGGTCATTAGATTGTTTTGTGATTCTTGAATGAAAAGTGCTATATAAATATAAATACCATTATTCATAACAACAGCTCAAACCTACCATGAATATTTTCTTACCTTGCTTGCTGGGATACATTTTTCCCTTTAAACAATATCAGTTTAGGGCTGGAGACATGGCGCAGCAGTTAAGAGCACCTGCTACTTAATCCTGAGGAGCAGAGTTTCAATTCCAGCATCTGCCTGGGGCTGCTGCGATCCAAATGCTAGTCCCCACAGCTCCAAGGGATGTGACTCCCTTTTCTGGTCTTCCAATGTACCTGCATACACTGGGACATATGCTCATGCAGACAGACAGACAGACAGACACACAGTTAAATACAGATAAAATAAGTCTTTAAAAAATAAAATTTATACAAAATCTCAGAACAATTTGATTTTCTCTAGTACCTTTTCTCTATACTATTTTAGTGTCCTGTGAACAGCACTTCAGTTCATTAATTTGTCTGATCATAAATATCATCCTTATAGTCCCTATCTTGTTTCTAGGGCCACAGCAAAGAGCAACATGCTGTAGGTTAATTCTTTATCTTTCCATCATTCAGATACAGCTTGAAATAATACCATCTATGCAAATCCTTCGTTCAACCTAGACCCTTTCCATTTACATATTTTAAATTAGTCTGCTTTCAGTTCAATGATTTGGTTTAATTTTATACTTATAAATATGTGGCAGATGCTGTTCAGCTAAATTTAAACATTAGGAATGATTATTATGAAAGTAGTGCCCATGTCTCTACCATCCTGTGAACCATAGGAGAGTCATTACTCAAAAAGAGAGGCGAATTCCTTGTGAAAAAAAAAATGTCTTTGAGCTATTGATTTTGAAAGGAAAGACCCTGAAATTATTACAAAATCAAATAAGTTAGAACTATAATTTCCAGCTGTGTCCTGATGTGTCTGGTGCTGTTTGATACTGCCATGTAAGTGAAGCCATCAAGGTTAGGCATTTAAATGCAAATTTAGAGTTCTAAATGCTTTCTTTTGTTGGTACTGCTCTGCTTAAGCATGGAATCCCAGGGGATTTATCACAGTTTTGAGTGGCTTTTGAAATGGAAACTTTTGATGAAAACAGAAGAAACAGCGATGGCATAATTCAGCAAACTAAAAAAACAAAACAATAACAACAACAACAAAAAAAACCAAAAAAAAAACCCCAAAAAAAAGAAAACCAAAAAAACCCAAACCAACAACAACAACAACAACAACAACAACAAAAACAAAAACAAAAACAACCCCCCCCCCCCCATACCCTCTCCCAGATCCCAGAATCCCAAGCAAAGTGGGCAGAAATGACTACTTTCAGCTGGAAGACAAGAATCAGAGATGTCTGTGGGACAAGCCAGGAACTATGCAGCCTGAAAGATCAAGTTGAGCTGGAACCAGAGAAACAAAATTAGATCAATGAGTGGATTAGCCTGTCCCAGTGACAAGGGATGTTATTCTAAGTACCTGGAAATTCACATGAGAAAGAGACAAAGCCCATTTCTTATGGATTACCTCCCTGTTCCTTTTCAGGAGGACTGATACAGGGCTCTAGGGCAGATCCTGGAGGCTAGCTGTCTTCCCCAGGTGCCATCTTTGACTGTATACCACCATATAGTCAGTGACTCAGCCTCTGAAACAAGCTCAGCAAAGGAAATCACACCAATAGGACATTTGACAACCCCATCCATCCGTAAGTATTTTCTCAGAGGTTTAGCAAAAAAAGGGTGAATTTTAATTAATTTTTTTCATAGTTAATATTAACATTCATCTAAAAGGATGATGCAGAACTTTCCCCAACTGTTTACTATTAGTAGCTTACAAAATCTCCTCAGGACATAAGTCTTTAAAGATCTTCATCCATTGGTTACCTGCACTGACTGAAATACGTGATGTATAGGAAATGAAGTAGGGTTGGTTGTTTGCTCTATTTGTATAAGTTACTAGCCAATTGGGCATCTTGAACAGAATGATTCATTTCTTGGATTTCTACATATTTCTCAGCATAACTTGTTTTTAGGTGAAAACTATAGCTTGAATTGTAGCATGGGACACCAATTTGTACAAATCAAAGCTAGAAAATCAAATTTGATTTGTTACAATTTTTAATCATAAAACATTTTTTATCATTAAATGCTTTAAAAGTACAATGCTGGGACTGGAGAGATGGCTCAGAGGCTAAGAGCGCTGGCTGCTCTTCTAGAGGTCCTTGAGTTCAATTCCCAGCAACCACATGTTGGATCCCAACCATCTATAATGGGATTTGGTACCCTCTTCTGGCCATCAGGCGTACATGCAGGCAGAACACTGTATATGTAGTAAATAAATACATCTTTACAATGAAATAAAAGTACAATCCCCATTATTTTATACAGAGTGAAATACAAAACAAATTAAAATGAGTTTAAAACAATAATAGTGTTAGAGAACATCAGCAATGGAAATTTTAGGCAAAATTCTACCCGTTCTGATCAGAAACACATGATACATTTTATGGTGAAACTATTTCCTGCCATGACGTCTGGACATGGTCTTGTCAGTTTGTCATTATGTGGAAACTCAGAATAGTTTCTCACATGGGACATTATCATCATTTCGTGGCAAATAAATGCAGTCTCCAGAGGTTGCGTCCTAATGTAGACACCTTGAAAACCATCCTAACATCCTTTTAGAAGTACTGTACTTTGCAGCACGTGTATCTCTGTCTTGGCAGCCATTTTTCTAGCTCCAGGGACATTCATTTTGTATTAACACAGTAGAGTCAGGATTCTTATGCCATGACTTTAGAGGCAATTGTACTGTCAGCGGTGTATGTTAAACATTTGCAGAAGACTGAAAAAACACATGAATCCTGCGACTAGGGAGCTCCTTGCTGACTGTCCCACTGCTACCAAGGATGAGTGAGAAGAAGGATGAGGAGCTGCATGCTGCAGAAACTCAACTTTGGGCTTGTAAAAATATACCCCCCCTCAAAACTATGTAATTACTAAACTTAGATCCAAACTAAAAAACTAAAACCTTATTCAGAACTAAGAACTATTTCCTCCACTTTTTATAATATAAATCACGCTAAGTGTGACACGTTACTGAAGGCCAACCTCTTGTCCACCTGTCTGTCTGGCCATTCTCCCCTGTTTCCTCCTACTCTTAACTTAGTTGCTTAAGGCATCGATCTCTTGTTTCTTCAGGTTTCCTGGTGGCAAGCAGGCTCAAAATACCAATGGCCTTTGTGAAACATTATGATTTCTCTTGTTCCTACTTTTCTCTTTCTACCTCTTTTTCCCTTACCAGAGCATGCAGCCATAAAACCACTTAGAAGGTAGGTGCTTCAATAATACTTTTAAGCAGTGGGCGTTTCCAAACGTGTAGTCTCATGTTGATGGACTAAACAGTGACTGTGTTTTAGGTTCAAGATGGATGATATATTTGCTTCCTAAATGCTAGCCGGAAGATGCCAAGACATGTCACGGACTTGTCAGTGTATGTCAATGCTGCCTCTTCACGGCATGATAGATACACAGTCAATAATGGTGGTGGATAGATGAGACATTAGTCAACTGCTGGTCTTGCTTGACACAGGGAGTTAAAGTTATGCTATAACTATTTAATCCATTCACCTAGGAACAGAAACAAAACATGTAATTTGAATACAAGAAATGTATTCATCCAGAAAAAGAAAAAAGGTTAAATCTAATCATGTTTATATGTACCTGGGTGAACAAGAATGACTTGCACAGGTTATAAAAATAAGGACAGAATGTGTTAATACCACAAATGGCCCGTTCAAGTGCCTGGCACAAAATACCGCTCAGTGTGTCAACAATCATTATTATTTTATTGCAAGAGAGAAAATGAATAAGAATGATGGATACCTCATGGGAACGCTTATTGGTGCTTCCTGGGGCAAATACATATCCAACTGTTGTGTTCCCTGTGTCATGAGAAGGGTCCTAGAGTACAACCAGATATATTTCTGCTAGGATAACTAAAAATATAAAACCAATAGTGACACCAGGCATTCTTAAAACCCAGCAGTTTTCCCATCCTCATTAAAGTGAAATGGAAAGTTCCAGTGTGATAGATAAAGCTTTCTCTGTGTGACCTCTAACGCTTATCTAATTCCATTCTAGAGGCTGCTCCTCAGTCCCAGGCCTTTCCTGCTCTGTCTTCTTTGTTCCTTCAGCACTGGGAGATTATTGGTAATCAGTAGCTCACATGCTGGGTTATATGCCTTGAATTCCTTGTTCCTGTCCACAACTAGGCCTTGTTTTGTCTCCTTAAGGTTTAAAACAGAAATTCTGTTTAACCTGAACTACTTTTGAAGGCTTTGCCAACCATGTTGCCTTTGTTGCAATGAATGGAGATTCGTCTTTTTTTTTTTTTTTTTTTTTGTGGTAGGGTTTTACACTGTAGCCCAGGATGGCCTGGACCTCACTCTGCATCCCAGGTGATTGTCAATCCCATGGGTATCTTCTTGCCTCAGCTTCGTGAGTTTCTGTGATTACAAGTGTGTACAGGCTTACTTACTTCCAGGACATGTTGGGTACACAATGTATGAAAGAATAAATGTGGTTGTATTCAAATAAAACTTTATATGGCTATTACAATTTGAATTTTCAAAAGCACAGGAAATATGTACTTATTAAGGAAAAATGAGACAAAGAACTCCTGAGAGTAAGTGGTTCTCCAATAGAGAAATATATAAAATTTAGAATTTATATGATTATTATGGATAGTATTATTATAATTTTGATTATTTCAGTCCATTTAAAAATGTAAAATTGTTATTTGATTTGTGCTACACAAAAAGAGCCTGTGGGACAATTTTGGACTGCGTGATATTTTCTGTTTCCTGGTCTGAAAATGCCTGGCATAGGAGCGGTAACCCATCAATATGCAGGAACAGATAAGAAGTAACTTGGTGAGTCTTGAAACCATTTCAGATGTAAGGAGAACATTTGACTGTCCATCCGCTCATGGTAGTACAGCATCTGAACCCTGGGGGTGGTGCAGAGGGAAATCTACAGTCTGATCAGTAGGTAGTTAATTTTTATTCATCTTCTTCGTCTGTTCCTTCAGACCTCTTCTTATTGTTATCTGGGTTACACACGCTGACAAGGGTGATGTCCTCAGGGAGCTCCATTTCTGTTTTGACCTGTGAGCTTTGTGGGCTGTATTTGTCTTTATTCTGAATGTTTGTTCGCCCCTTTCTTCCTTCCCTCTTCCCTCCCTCCCCTTCTTCTTCTCCTTGATTCTTTGTGTGCATGCGTGTGCATGTGCGTGTTCGTGTGTGTGTGTGTGTGTGTGTGTGTGTGTGTGTGTGTGTATGAGTGTACCACAGCACAAGTGTGGGGTCTGAGCGCAACCCTACCCACATTCATGAAGCTGTTACTATTTTGTCTTTTCTTTATTTTATCTCTTTCTTTTACACCTTTCTTTCCCTCCCTCTCTTCCTCTCTCACCCCTTCTTGTAGCAGGAATCTTAAAAGGTCTTATTAATAAAATCAAACCTGAGGCTTATTGGGGTGAATGCTAGAAGATCAGAGAAGCAGAACAAGCCACAGCTACCTCACCTCACCAGGTCCTCAGCTGATCCTGTTTCCTCATACTGGAAGCTTCTGAGTCCTCATCCAAATGAATCTCAGCTGAACTGCTGCTCCAAAGCCTAAAAGCTTAACCAGCTAAATGCTGCTAGTTTCTGGTCCTCATGCCTTATATATCTTTCTGCCTTCTGCCATCACTCCCTGGGATTAAAGGCGTGTGTCACCATGCTTGGCTGTCTCCTTGAACAGATGGATTTCTGCCTCTGGAATGCTAGGATTAAAGGCATGTGCTACCACTGCCTATCCTCATGTTTATTATTGTGGCTGTTCTGTTTCTGACCCCAGATAAGTTAATTAGGGTGCACAATATTTTGGGAAACACAATACCACCACATTTCCCCTTTTTTGTCTGTGTTTATCAAATATTACTGGACTGGACATTGTTAATATATATAATGAAGTTTTTATCTGAATCTGTCAAATGTTAATGGACTAGACATCGTTAATGTAATATTTGACTGTATGTATTGTATATACTTATTAGACAGTTTTTCTTGTATTAGTTATAAGCTTTTTTAAATTTTAGACAAAAAGGGGAAATGTAGTGGTATTGTGTTCCCCAAAATATTGTACACCCTAATAAACTTACCTGGGGTCAGAGACAGATCAGCCACAATATTAAACATAGAGGTTAGGCAGTGGTAGCACACGCCTTTAAACCTAGCATTCCGGAGGCAGAAATCCATCTGGATCTCTGTCAGTTCAAGGCCACATTGGAAACAGCCAGGCATGGTGACACATGCCTTTAATCCCAAGAAGTGAGCCTTTAATCTCAGGAAGTGATGTCAGAAAGCGGAAAGGTATATAAGGCATGAAAACCAGGAACTAGAAGCATTTGGCTGGTTAAGCATTTGGCTGGTTAAGCTTTTAGGCTTTTGAGCTCAGCTTCTCAGCTGAGATCCATTCGCATATGAGGACTCAGAGGCTTCCAGTCTGAGGAAACAGGATCAGCTGAGGAACTGGCAAGGTGAGGAAGCTGTGGCTTGTTCTGCTTCTCTGATCTTCCAGCATTCACTCCAATAATTGGCCTCAGGTTTGATTTTTTTTTTTTTAACAAGACTCTTTAAGATTCCTGCTACATCTTCTCTCTATCTCTTTGAGACTCCATGAATTTAACCAGTATCATTTGTGTGACTGTGGGTTTGGAACTCTCTGAAGGAGCCTGCTGGGTTCCTCAGTGGACACACAACCAAAGACAGTGGCTGTTCCTCCTCTAGAATCCATGGGTAGTCAGTAGTTCAGCAGAGGTGGATAGGCCTCTGTGAGCTCTTTGCCATCCATGGCGGATTGCTGTTAGATGCAGTCTGGTGTAGGCACAGATGCTGTGAGGTCATGCACGCATTGGCTGTGCCATATCCAGAAGACAGCAATTGATTATAGCATTTATATTTTTTAGTTGGGTGTACCAGTGTTGTGCATCTGCATATTTCTTATTGTTGAGATGATATTTTGTCATTATATAGTGATTTTTATATTTTGTCTGATATAAATATTGCTACTCTGGCTTCCTTTTCGCTTCTGGTTTTCACATCTTGTAGTGTCATTATAATGACCTGCGTTCCCTGTAGGCCACCTATCAGGGAGTCTTATTTCCTAATTTCCATTCAGCCAGCATCAATTTTTTAATTTTAGAATATTTCATTTATATGTAAGTTTATATTAATTAGTAGATGTACTCTTGCCTTTTGTTAATTTTTTCTTATCTTGTGTGTCTTTCATTCCTTTGCTTTCCTGTTCACCTTGTGCTTTGGTGGTTTTTAGGTATCGATATAGCTTGACTCTCTTCTCATTTTCACGCATCCACTTTACTAGTAATTTTCTATATTTTTCTGTTGCCATGATTGTAGTTGCTATCTTTGCATCCCCTTTTTAAGGCCCATCTAGTGTGGCTGGTCTGACTATGATGAAGGATCTCAGGTTTTGCTTGTGTTGTTTTTATCGCTCCCTTATTCCTGCAGGTTAGAGTTTCTGGGATAATGTTCTTGACTAATGGGTTTTCCCCAGCCTCTGAATAGATCATTTCATTCTTTCTTGGCTTGCAAGAATGCTGCTGAGCAGTCCGAGTTAGTCCCTTCTATGTGAGGTGACACTTTTCTCTAGATGTTTGAAAAAGTCTTTGTTTTGTACTTTGACAGTTAGACAATAAAACACCTGTTCTAAATCCATGAGGAGTTTTTAAAGCTTTCTGGGTCCAATGTCTGTATCTTTCCTAAGATGTGGAAAGTTTTCACAATTTTTTCCCTCAGTAAGCTTTTCTTCTATACTACCTAGACTATACAATCATGAATTTCCTTTCTAATTTCATTAAATTGTGTGTCTGTATTCCCACATGTCTTGTTATTTTCTTAAAGTCATTACTTTGAGCTCTTTGTCGCGCAGCTTGCCATTGTCCTTGTCTCCGAAGTCTGTTACTAGAGAACTGTTGTATTGTGTTGCAGGCACAATGCTCCCCATCTTTATCATGCTCTGATGTCTCTAAATTGATCTTTTCCTATGTTGTGGTAATAACTGGATTTTGAGGATGAAGGGTAATGTGTTTTGACTAATATTTATGATATTTCAGTGTATTAACTGATTTCAAAGCTTATGTTTTGATGGAATTTACCTGGAAGATGAGTGTGATTTTGCAATGTGCTTTAATTACCTTGTCTATTATAGACTCTCTCAAATATTTTGTTCTTGCTTACATGTACAATGTACAGCAGAAATATCCAGCATGTCTATCATATTTATTTCCATTACCAAGGGAAAAATTTTCTGCATTTTCCCCAAATGATAAGATTTTTCAAATGAGGTCAATGTTCTGAGTATATTTTGCCAAAAATACCTCGGGAAATTTCATTTGGCACCAACTGGTGTGTTTTATACCCATGTTAGATAAAAAGCAACTTTCCTGGTAGATTCTTTCTCTCCATCCATCTCTACAATTATAACAGTGCCCTGAGTTTCAGTGCTTGTTTAGGTGACATTATAAACAGAGAATTTGAGTGCTCCCTGCCTGTCCTCTCATATGCTGTGGATGGCATGCCAGTGATTGGAAATCAGAATATGCTCAATTGGTACAGGTGTTTATGACAGGAACATGCCATATTAATGTGAAAAACGAGAGTACCTGTGCTATGCAGAGATTATATATTTTCAACTTTATTGAAAAGAACACATTTTCAGGGTCATCATGAAGTTATGAAAAAACAATAATGGAGAATATAACTGGACACACTTCACTTCAGAGCAGGAATATTTTATCACATGTCCCAATCTTTGGGATATTGATTAGTTGTCTTAATTTTTTTAAAAAAGCATTTATTTAACTTTATTATATATATATATTGATATGAGGGTGCTGGATCTACTGGAACTAGAGTTACAGACAGTTGTGAGCTGCCATGTGGTGCTGGGACTTGAACCCAGGTCCTCTGGAAGAGCAGCCAGTGCTCTTAACTGCTGAGCCATCTCTCCAGCCCACTTAGTTGCCATATTTTTAAAGTAAAGCTTCTTAGTGATAGAAATTATGTCATTTATCTTTGTTCAAGTTGCAGTTTTACATAAGAGTTTGTGTATAACAGGCACAGAGGCATGTATTGTATTAAATTTCATTTGTAAAAAAGCTCTGACCATGTTTGATAAGAGAAGCCTCTCCAAAACGATTCTAGGATAGTCTTACTAGTGTATGCCATTTCTATAAATGTATAATATTCAAATGATATGATCTGTGTCTATCCTTGGCTAGTTTTATGTGTTGCTGGCTGTTATTAATTCCCTATGTCTGAAGTGAAATCAGGCTGAGGAAAATTAAACACCTTGTGAGCTAATGTATGATGCATTTGCGTTGTAGAATTTGTGAGGATTAACCAGGATGAATTGCATACCAGATTTCCTTGGTGTATGATAAGCCTTTCAATAATTTAGCCGTTATCATTAAGGTCATGCAGCTAAAACTTTGTAGAGGTGGGATTAGCTTGCTGCTCTGTTGCTTTCCATAGTACATGCTCTTTTCACCATTTTTTGCCAGCTCCCCTGACCAAACTACATCCCAGCCAATCATTATCCTTCCTCTGATATGGTCCCTGAGGGCCAAGGTGATACCTTAATACCCTTTCGTGTGATATTGTTTACTAGTCCCCCATACACACAAAGTGAATGTTGTCAATAGCTTGACCAGGTTGCCAGTGACATTTTCTTCTTCTTCTCTGTATGAGCAGTGGACAGATGGTTGACACTGAGGACTCAGGAATGCTACTTCACTACACTTCACATTTTTCATTAGAAAAAGAGTTTTTCTTCAGTAATAGGCCACCTGTACCTTGATGTTAAATTTTGTCTCCCTGGTGCCTTGTGAAAAAGGATTCAGAGTAGATGGAATATTCCAGCAGAGTTCCTTCTTCCAATTAGTGTTACCAGTAGGTCTCAATATCAACCTGAAGCAATGTCTGCTGGTTATGTCTGGGGAGTTTTCAAAGTTAAGTTTTTTTTTTTTTTTTAACTGGAGGGGTAATAAATAACTTTTTTTGCGTTTTAGAAGGGAGAGGAAATTTTTTTTTTTTTAAAGTTCATCAAGTTTCATAGTCCTGGAGAGCTTTACTGAAAGGGAATTTAGGTAAAAAATGATCTGCCAGTGCCCTTGAGGGTTCTTGCTTGTCACATAATGAAACATCATTTGTCAAATGCGATTGTCTTCTTTCACCTGAAGTTCCTGCTGCTGGCAGTGTTTCTCCATGCTTGCACAGGCGAACGCAGACCAACTCAGGAAAGGAGTCTTGTACCTGTGTGGAGCACACACATCCCCAGCACAAACAGGTCCACATAGGGGTGTGATCCATCACTGCTGAAGGAGGGACTTCCCTGTGTGTCATTTGTGTGAAAGATACACACACACACACACACACACACACACACACACACACACACACACACACACACACACAGACACACACACACACACACATTAGTAAGATATACACAGTATAACATTTACCATTTTAATAATTTTTTGAGTCTATAATTCATGGAATTGTTTTTCAAATGTATCTGTTAAAAACCAGCATTTGTTTTCCTCCCAGAACTTGACACCTGCCACCCTGTTTTCCATATGTCTGAATTAGAGACTCATGTTTCAGTTATATCTATCATGAAATATTGGTTTAAACCAAGGTCTATTATCCTCTGTTATTCCCTGTTGTGGTTACTGTCTGACTAGTGGGATTGATATTTCATTGACATCTCTATGACGGAGGTGAACTTAATTCAGTTCTCTTGTGATAAACATTCTGCTTTGTCCCTATATAGACATTTCTTAAATGTCCTCACCACATCAAGAGGGCAGGAAGTGCGTGCAATCTGCCCGCCATCAGTATACGGTGCACTGTTAGAGCAATCTAGGAAAATCAATACTTATTTATGGAATAAGCAAGTGCTGCTGGTCTTCAACATTATTAACAATTTTACTTAAATTTAAAACTGCCTTACTTAGACTTTCCTTTGTGTGGGTGGCCACCTAAATTAGGGGCTCTTGTTCATTTCCCATGACTATCTCTCTAGGAAATGGGTGATGATAATAAAAATTCAAGTTTATGAGCGCATATGCATTCAGGCTACTTCTTGGCTCATTAACTCATTCATAAAATGTTGGTTGAACATCTTTTATGATTGAAGTGCTGACTGTTTACTGCTGCAGTAAGTATCCTAATCTTAAACTCACATGGAAGCCCAGCAGAGATCACAGGGTAGGGGCAGAATCATGATAGAATCGTGATTGTAGATCATAGGAATGATCTGTTAGATGTGGCTAGACAATTTTAGACTGAAGTTAGTAGAGACACAACTTCTCATATTTTTGAAGATCTGTGTTGACACATAGGAGAGAGGTGGGCTTGTTTGAAAGACTTGAGGTACTAGGACAGATGTTTTTGAGAAGACAGGCTATACAAACTTTTGCTGATAGAACTCTCCAAAGGTGAAGTATATGCTCCTTTTAAAAAAGGGTTTCTGTCATATCTCTGGGACTCCTTGGACATTGCCTTGTGGATATATATACACACAACTAGGGATGGGGAATTACTCTTTATGTGGAAGGGCCTCATTAGTAAATCACATTAATAGTTTAGTTTAATAAATGGTAGCTGAACCTTACCTTCAGTTACTTTATCATATTTTAATTATAACAACTGACTTAAGATGTATCTTAAAGCTGAACATGATGTTAACTATAATCCAACTTGGAAGTACAAAATTAATGGCTCAGTAATGTTGGTTAATATGTTGTCTGCTTGGTCTGAATATTGGTGTCTTATTTCCAGATTTGCCATACTGTTGTTTGTGGTACATGCATGTAGTGTGCTTAGGATGAAGATGTAAAGTTCTGTGACTTACTGCCTAAGGTAGAAAATTAAGGACTGTGATGACAGTAGAGTCTTTTTTTTTTTGAGTAAAAATACAACTTTTAATTCAATTGTAAATATTTTAGATCAATAATATTAATATATATGGTCTAGTCCACTTATCACTCCTGAGTAAGCTTGTGGAAATTGCTAAAGACTTTGAGTATCATGATGAAATACATTTAACATTTAAAATTTTTTACCGAAATAGTTTTGTATAATATATGCTGATTGTGGTTTCTCTGCCCACATTTCCTCCCGGATGCACCCTCCCTTCCCACCCTTCCAACTCCATGTCTCTTTTCTCTATCTCTTTAGAAAAAACAGGGGAAAAATAATATAACAAGATCCAAAGAAAAAGCACAAGAAATACATACACATGCACACACACACACATACACATAAAACCCACAGACTCACAAAATTGGGAATGGTAATATACAAACAAGAAACCAATAAGATAAACACCCCCCCCCCCCAAAAAAAAAAACCAAACAAAACAAAAAATACACAGAAACCATATGAGAGAAAAAATTTCCCCAAATATCATTGAGTTTGTTTTCTGTTGGCCATCTAATGCTGGGCATGGGGTGTGCCCTTTAGTGTATCGATGGTGACTCCATTGGAGAAAACTAATTTTTCCTTTGTGACCAGTTGTCAGTTGGAGATAGCTTCTTGGTTATATGTGGGAGCTCATGTCCACATCCCTGACAGTAGTCTTTTGGTTTAGTAAGTGTTCATATAATCCAGTGAGATAATACACATTAAAAGACTTAGTGAATTTTTTTTCATATTAGGTGATGAAGGTATCAATTAATCATCAAATACCAAGTATTTAAGGAATATCTGTGTTGCAGTCAGTACTTATGGGAAGTTGGGTCAAGATCACTACTTTCCACTCTGCATGTATTGTGAAGAAGGTTTTGAAGATACAGCCCATCTTGTCACTTTATCAGTTACAGGATGGGTGAAATGTAATGTTGACTTCCTTGTGCTGCTACATTTGAAGGTGACCTTTCATTGCTTAACTTAAACCTAATATGTTGTATTTACATATTCAATCTTCCATCATTTCTGCCTGTGGATTATCACAACTAAAAGACTGAATAGTGGAGTCAACAAAGTAGGTTATTAAGTGGAACAACCTGACTTCAACACATTCTACAGGAGAGCAATTTCGTATGATTGCCATTCATTAAGTGATCCTATACGGTTCCCGATGAAGTTCATTACTCACACTGTGGTATTGGACTGGTAATAAGAGTGATTTTTATAATAGAGTGAGTCCAGCAGAGCTACCGTGCTGGGTGATGACGATGTGTGCAGTGTTAAATATCTGGATGCAGTGTTTGCATGAAGAATTAGATACTGGAATTTTAGACTTACTATTAACTTAAATCTCAAATGGTACCCATTAGCAGCAGGACGCCTTCTTTTCCTTTTCCTGTTGTGTGTTTATTAACGCATTTAGTTTTGAAAATGCATTAACCAGGAAAATTGTGTTCTACTTGATCTTGAATTTGTTCAGACCTCTTGTATCCTATGATTAGAGACTAGTAGGTAGGGAGTGGCAGGCATTGATCTGTATTGTGCTGCCCTATGGCAGATACTCCAGATTTATATAGTCTGAATTTATTTCAACAATTTCTATTTGGTAGAATTCTATCCCATTTATCATCTGATATAATATAGTCCCCCTTAAACAAGATTATCCAGAGGTATTTACTGTTTTTTTCCCCAAATATAAAGTGCAAATTCTCAATAATAGGATAAATTTGACCAACAACATTTGCAAATGATTTGAATGCTCCTCTTGTATCCTTTGTGCTTTCAAATGTGGGATGAGGAAGGTCTCTAGACCAAGGTATTAATTTTCAGCTTTAATAAGGAGGTATGTGGATGTGCTCTGAGTCTCAGAGATCTTTTGTTAGCTGGGCAGATTTCAGGACAATATTTGTCTTCAGCATGAGAGCACTTACCTTAATGTCTGAAAATTGTATTTCCCTCCATTATTTAGGTTTCAGTGGCTTTTATTTTCTAACCCTGTTAATGTTCAGTTAAGGAGAATATTTTTCTTGTATGGTTACATTTTATTGTAAAATATTTAGAAACTTTTTGTATATAAAAATCTGCCAATTCTATTTGTTTTTGGTAAGTATGATTTTTGAGTGCTATGTTCTAGATTGGATTAGTATCCATTATATTCCCAAACATTTTGGTAGAGTACTTTTAGGAATAAAACAAAGAAATTTGGGCTGGGGTAGATTGGATATGGTTTTTTACTCCTGTAGAGACTTTTACACTTTTGTGGTGTGAGAAAATTCAGTAAGAAAGTGAGCAGTGGAAGTTTGAGGGTATTTATAAAAATGGGATGTGTCTCTTTCTAACCACAGGCACTTTTCTGTCCTCACAAAACATCTACAGAGGTGGAAAAAAACCCAATAAAAACCCACAACACTATTATAAACCAGTAGTTTCTCCCTCCCTCCCCTCTCTTTCTCTCTTTTTGAATGCTGAAATTTGAGAAAGATGATGTATGTGCCTCCCACTGGCTTCAATATGGTCTATTTACCTAAGGGAAAATAAAAGTGATAAAAATAAATTTTATTACATACAGAATGTTCTGCTTGCTATATTTGCCTTAGGAGAAATACAGACTTATCACACATTTAATATTTTGACAGTTAGATGTTTAACACTTACTGATGGTTCTAAGCACACCGGCGTATAACACCTGCGTTGGAGGACTTATTATCATCAGCCTTAAGTAATTTTTACTGATGTCTTTTTAGGTCTCTGAAATTCTTGATTTTTATAGATTCTAGCTAAACATGCTCAGTGAGATGATTTCAGAAAAATCATACCCTAATTATTATTGTCTTGCTTAAGTTTCTAGTAGGATCTGTTGTCACTGTGACTTATACACATTCATGGGCTGACAGCATTTTACAAATGTGCAGTGAGTTCTGGCTCCACTTACACATGGGACAAATGGGTTCGGAGAATTGCTTCTTGGAGATGCTGGTATTTTAACTCTGGTCTGCCTTAGCCAAGCACGCAATTTCACTGGCTGTCTTACATTTTCACAACCTAACCACTCAACTGTTCTCAAGAATGTGATATTTTACACTGCTTTTCATGAACATTTTGAATACTTGAAAAATTAATGATAGGGAGATGTAAAAATAGACAGTGGGCAATATTTTCTTAGCTACAATTTCTGGATAGCAAAATGAAAACTCACCAGTTTTCTCATGCTAATGGCATAAGAAGAGGTATTTGGGAGCAGTTATAGAAGACTTGGAGGTGTTCACACAGTGCTTGGTTGCTCCAGAATTCCTTTCAGTCTTTGTAGATAGAAATTTAAGGAAGACAAGTTTATTCTATGAGGTTGGAGGAATGAGTGTGATCATTGAGCTTGGGGTTAAGGGATACCTGACCACAGCTGTGATCTAAGCAATGCCTAGTCTTTGAATTCATACGTCACAGACATTCATAATATTGGTTTATTCCCTTGGAAAACAGGGTTATAATTCTTTTGGAACTTTGTGGGGGTAGTAAATGGGTAGGATAGCAAAGTGTCTTCCTGATGGTGTAATCACTTAGGTTTTTGTCTTCTATTATATTTAGGTTTTTTTTTTTTTTTGTTTTGTTTTTTGTTTTTTTTTTTGAGAATGTTCCTGGTAATAGTATTATTTTTCTAAACTCAAAGTTTTCTCTGACACACAATACCTTCTTTCAGCTCTGAAGGGACCGTGTACATTTTTGAGTTATTAACAGTTATGAGTTTTTGGCACATGAAAATCACTCAAGAAATTCTTATTAAATGATTAAACTAAGAAATATGCGCAGGATGCTGTCTTCTTCTATATTTTGCTTCCTCTAGTCTTTAAGAAGACAAATATAAAGGAACATGGTGACTTCATGAATAAAGAATGTAGCGTTATCTTTTTGGTTTTCAATTCACTTAATTGATTTATAAACAATTTATTCAAATGATTTATTATGAAAATATTACAAATATCCTAGATTATGAACAAATATGGTTATTGTGTACATGAATAAACATTACACTTCTCATAGCTTTGCTTTTTTATCTTAGAAATCTGATTGTATTATACTAGTGGAGTTTTCCTCTTTGTCACATGTAGTTGGATGGGAAATTTTCATCGAGAAACAGGATAAAAATTTTACCACTCAGAAAAGTTGGTGATTTTTGATGAAAATCCTAGTACAATTGCAACAACAGATTTCTCTTGATCAGGTTTTGTTGCTGGATTTTTCTCAGTTCAACCCATAATCTTCTTTCAAAGGTCATTTCTCTCATCATGTGTAATACAAGATCAAAATGTTGGCAATAAAATGGACAGTGTTAGGCAGTTTTCAAAACACCAAATGACTGCAGTTGTGTGTGTGTGTGTGTGTGTGTGTGTGTGTGTGTGTGTGTGTGTGTAATCTTGGTGCATCTAGACAGACAGCAATGTTAGAGAATGAGATATGCATATTTGGTTACATTAGTTTTTCATTACTTTGGTTCATCCCTGATTATGAGCATACCTTAGGTGGGTTCATCCTAAAGTTGTGTTATAATGGATATATTTTAAAGAGAGTATCACGTTTCTTTGCCAGGAATTTTACACTTACAATTTTTGGATCAGACTTAAAAGATATATTCTTAGGTGGTACTGTTTTAAAATACTTTGATTTCAATAAGGCTTGGCAATGTTCTAATAAAACAAAGCTATGAACTACATATGCTCACATGATTATCTTTTTTTTTCTATGTTGCTACTTCCCTTCTTAGTTATTTGAGGAACAATAATCTATTTTAAGCTTAATTTAAAAAGAAGTAAAAACTATGTGAAATGTTTAACAACACAACCACTTAACTATTCTCAGCAATGTAGTATTTTATAGATTATTTTTTACTTTCTATTCTTTGTCTTAACACTCTTGATGAAATGGAAATAACAGTAACCCAGAAGAAATAATATTTTATAGGGTCATTCATGGAATGACTTTAAAAATCTAATCAAACTTTTTTTCATGGTACCCCAACATTCATTAATTAATTTTCTCATCTTTTATTCCTTTGGGATAGGGTTTGGATACATTTTGAGTGTACACAAAGCTAGCCATATAATCTTGCTTTATAAATCACAGCATAGAAGCCCTACAAGTCATGAGACTACCCAGTCTCTGATTCCAAGCTGAAATTAATTCTGTAATGTTCCTGATGAATCATTGACTCATACATTCAACTAATATTCATTGGTTAGTTGCTGTGACTCAGGTACTATTCCACTGTGAACAGCACAATGAACAAACGAGCCACATGACTGTTTCCCAGAGCGTGCGTCCGTCCCAGTTCCCAGTGTGAAGACATGGACCACACACAAAACAAAGTCACAACAGCAGTAAGAGGAGAAGGACACTAAGAAAATAGGGTAAACAGAAGTGGTGATCTTTCCGTGGATTGTAAGGGAAGAGCCCATTTGATGTGGGGACATTTATATAGATCCTTAACCAAGCCCTAGCATCAAGCTTTGTGTTGTCTGTGTAAATAATATGCTCATCATATGGCTCAGAAATCACAACACTGTTTCCCCATGATGATGTGGGTAGTGTGTTCGGTGAATATTATGAGGTGGTGAGGCTAGATCAGAAGTGGGAGATAGGAAAGGATTGGGTAATGGATCTTACAGGAGCTCTTCATTGCCCTCCTCAGTTCCTTCAGTCAGTCATGTTTCTAGGGCAAGGCTTGCTCCTCAACACCCTCAAAGGCAATGTGTATTGTTGACCTGGTCTTGGAAGGGATATTATGTTGTATTAATACATCACGGTTTTAATTAACTTGTAGCATTTGTGATACGCCCTGGCTTCCTCTTACTGCCTTTACAAGGATATAATTAAAAGGCCAATGGAAATTTACTGGAGAAATGAATAGAAAACAAGTGAGGAGAACTCATTACCGACTTCCATTTATGATTGTGTCATGCATTCAATGGACGTTTTTGAAATAGATGATCATTGCTTGGTAGAACATGGCAAACATTGAGTTGATGTGGCTCCATAGATCTGAGGGTGGTTTTCCTTTCTGTCACCCAATGTGGCTGCTCTTAGACCTCCTTATCAGAGCTAATATAAAATGTGCAATCTAATATAAATCCCACCATTTACCGTCAGCTTTACTCTCTTGTGAATCTGTTTTCTTTCCAATTTTTAAGTATTGGAGTAGTAACGTGATGGCTACTTTAACAATTGACTTTTTATAATAGGCTGGTGTGTCTTTCACGTCCCGTGAATTCCTGGAATCTTTCAGACTTGAAGTGTTGATAGTCATTTTCCTCTTACCAGCAGAGGGCAGCCTTCACAGCCTGGGATGACAGAAGGGAAAGCACAGATGAAGTCAAAAGGAAGGTTCGAAAAAACCCAAATCAACTCACAACAAACAACCCAGAACCCCCAGCAAACTTTTAAATCTCACATACATGTCTAAAAAACAAAAATAGAAGAGAGCTTATTTAGCTTACACTTTTATCATCAGGCTAGATTTTATGCTGTTTCAAACACTCTGCTTTCGAAGCATTTTTATTTTTGACAAACAAGAAGAAAATATAATGACTCTATGATGTGGAAAAATAATGAAATATTTAATAAATAGGTGATTTGAAGGTAGATGGTTCAATACTCATTTTGCACTGATTCCTTTTTCAGCCATAATTTCCTACTGGCAATTCTGAGTATTAAAAAGAGCACTTACCTTGAGAGGGGACACCTACTATGTGCAACTTAAATCTGAACCAACAACCTGCCTACACCTCACTTTGCTTACTACAAAGTGCATGTAGGGAACCTATCCGTTTTATTTTTGTGCTGGTCAGAGCAAGGACTGGCATTCTAGTGAAGCCTGGCAATGTTAGGTAGGCATCCACCTCATTTTTCTTTCAAATACTTTATAGATTATATAGAACATGGTTGATTTAAGGTCTCTGAAAGCATTGTCATACTAAAATTTCACATGAAATAGTCACCAACCAAGAGAATGATACAGAAAACTGAGGTTAAAATATGTTTTCTCTATGTTAAAGTTATATTCTACATGAATTATGGTGATGTACCTGTATTCCGAGGCCATAGCAACTTACATTTAATGTATGATTAGAAAGAAGGAAGAAGTAAAACCAGAGACAATATGGAGAGAACCAGAACATTTGGTTTCCATTCATTCATTCCTAGTGTGTATAGGAGCTATCCAGCATGGTGTTACACACATACACAGAGTGGGCGAGGGAGAGAGTGAAATGTTTGCTACAATTTAGCAAGCCAGCATATCTATAGCATCCTACAGTTATCATTTTTGGTGGTAACTTAATCCTACTGTTTCAGCAAATTTCTAGTATTCACTGGAATGTTTTTAACAGAAGTCTTCCTGCTCTACGTTAGATCTGCAGATACTGACTTGTCCAATGGGACTGTGACTTTGTGCCCTTTGACCTACATCTCCTCATGTAGGGTACCCCTCTCCCATTACCCCTAGAAGCCAGGATTCTATTCTGTTTCTACACATATGACTTTTAATAAACATTCCATATTATCCTAGGTATCGTGGTTCACATTTCCTAATCCTAGTGCCTAGATTAGGTAAAAGCAGCAGGATTAGGAGTTTAAGGCTAGCCTTAGCTATGTGGTGAATTTGAGGCCAGCCTGGGCTACATGAAACTATGTCTCAAAACAAACAAACAAACAAATATATGGTCCAAACCAAACAAACAAATGAACATTCACATCAAAACAAACACCACCCTCTCAGGGAAACCCCACAGTCCACACACAAAAAAAAGTGTGGTTCAACAATATTTGTCTTTGAGTGTCTAGTTTATTTCACTCAGCCTAATGTGTTCCAGGTTCATCCTTGTCATTGTAGAGTTCAAGGTCTCCTCATATGTCTGCATGATATAGCACTGTGCACATGCATACAGATATATACACTTACACACACACACACACACACACACACACACACACACACACACATATATATATATATATATATATATATATATATATATATGTATGTATGTAGCATCATTTCTTTATCCATAGGATCTTAGTTCTTGCTCTCCATATCTTGACTTTTAGAATAATGCTGGAATGAGAAGGAGGTCCAAACAGCTCATGATGCACTGACGTCATTTCCTTTGGGTACATACAGAGAAGAGATCTATATAATAGTTGTATTTTTAGTTATTTCTGGGTGCTATTAAGAGGTAGCTCTTGGCCGTGGATCTCTGCATCTGCTTCCATCAATCATTGGATGAGAGCTCTAGCATGACAGTTAGGGTGTTTGGCCATCCGATCACCAGAGTGGGTCAGTTCAGGCTTTCTCTCAACCATTGCCAGTAGTCTATTGTGGAGGTATCTTTGTGGATTCCTGGGGACCACTCTAGCACTTTGCTTCTTCCTATTCCCATGGAGTCTTCATTTATCATGGTCTCTTATTCCTTGTTCTCCCTCTCTGTTCTTGATCCAGCTGGGATCTCCCGCTCCCTAAGCTCTCTTTCCCTCAACCCTTGCCTTTCATTACCCCTCTCCCTCCACATCCAATTTGCTCATGTAGATCCCTGTGTCTTTGTTTGTTTGTCGGCCAGGCCCCAGGTGGAGCCCTGGGAGTCCAATTGGCAAGAAAGAGGAGAGATTGTATGAGAGAGAGATATCGAGATCATGATTGGAAAAAGCACAGGGACAAATGGCCAAACTAGTAGAAACACATGACTTATGAACCAATAGCTGTGGAGCCCCCAGCTGGACCAGGCCCTCTAGATAAGTGAGACAACTGAATAGCTTGAACTGTTTGGGAGGCACCCAGGCAGTGGGACCTGGACCTGTCCTTAGTGCATGAGCTGGCTGTTTGGAACCCGGGGCCTATGCTGGGACACTTTGCTCAGCCTGGGTGCAGGGAGGAGGGGACTGGACCTGCCTTGACTGAATCTACCAGGCTGAGATCAATCCCCAGGCGAGTCCATGCCCTGGAGGAGATGGGAATGGGGGGGTGAGCTGGGCGAGGGGGGGGAGGGAGGACAGGGGAATCCATGGCTGATATGTAAAATTAAATTATAAAATCTGAAAAAAAAAATTAAAAAAAAGATGCCTACTCTTTAAAGAGCAACAAAGTAGACTACAACACTTCGTCCCATGCTCCAGCCTCTTCCTTTCCAGAGCCAGAGCAGCCTTTGACTTGTGCACAGATGACGTATGAATTTATTCCCTTGTTCATTGATTCACTAATTGGGCAATTATCTTGCTGATCTTGCTTATCTTAAAAGCAATTTGCACCCCATTGCATTCCTCACCAGACTGGGCCACACCAGGGTTTCTTCCTCCCAAACCATATCTGCATGGAGACTGGATGCTTGCCTCTTCTTACAATACAGCTGTTTCCAACACAAGTAATTGTTTTCTCTCTTAACACCTCTGTTCTTTCCTCTTCCAGCTGTTGCTCAGTGGCATTAGAAACACCTGCTCTCAGCAGCTCTCTCTAGATCTCTTTATGTCATGTAGATGAGTTGAAAAGAATGCAATCATGGATTACACACTTCTGAGAGCCACGCTGGTGATCCATTTGGACAGGGATGAGAAAACCATGCTTTGAAGTGAAAATAAATTTTAAAAGATTTCATTTTTGCAAATGAAAGTCTTGAAGCTCCTTGGAAATAGATGCAAAAGATTCCATTTTTGTTCTTCAGTTTCTGCAGTTGGATATGGCTGTGCTTAAATGTTGGTATTCAAGATAAAATAATATCCTTTATGAAATGATTGTAATTATTGATATTTGTTTGTATCATACAATATTGAATAAAATAATACATTATACATGCGTCTATAAATAGATATACCTATCTACAATTTGGATTTATTTTCTTCTAATGTAGAAAATGTAGACATTTTCAACTATAATATATGAGCCAATCAGGATTTTTTTACTTCTTTGTGATTCTATGACTTTGTTAAATTCTACATTCATGTCTTGAAATGTTTTCATTATTTCATTCAGCTGTTTGTTTTTCATGGTCTTCATTGAGGCATTTGTTCATATCCTCTTTAAGGTCCTTGAGCATGTTCATAATTGCTCTTTTGAAGTCCTTGCCTTGTGCTTCATCTAACCTCTTTCCTCAGGGCCTATTGCAGTAGAGTTGCTGGCTTCTGGGGACATACTGTCCTGGCTGTTTATGATTATTTCTTGTGATGATGTCTAGCCACCTGGAGTTATGATGCTTGGAGTGTGTGTGTGTGTGTGTGTGTGTGTGTGTGTTTTCCCCCATAGATATCTGGTCTTGTCTTTGTTAGGTGAATGTTTTATTTTTTTGGTTGGTATTGCCCCCTATGGATCCTAGCCAAATGTGGTTGCTGGGGGGAGGTCTCTAAGTCCCAGCCTACAGTCACTGGGGGCCCCTGGAAGAAAATATTTTTACATATTGGCAAATAACACAAAGGAATGGAGAAATGGGCTAGATGGAAAGAACTTTCTATTTCTTTCTATAGGTTTTCCCCCCAACCCCTGTAAATCTTAACTTGGCTCTACCGAAGCACAGCTAGTCACACACATAAGGATATGTTTAAATTACTTAAGCATATTTATTATATATCAACTATGTACTAGGTACCCCCATAGCTATTTGGAATATATAAATAAATGAATAAATAAATAAATAAATAAATAAATAAATAAATAAATATTATAGATGAAGATGTTTCTTTTTCAGGCAATAGAAAGGAAAGGGATAGTTTGCAATAATAAAAATTTATAGTAAAGTGGGTATTAAAAATATAGTAGTAAAATTTAAAAAATAGAGCAAAGCATTAAGTTGGAGCTGCGATGTATTAGCTGAAATTTAAAAATAGGATTGCTGGTTTTCATTTTATGTGTAATTATCTTTTGCCTGCATATATGTGAGTGTACCACCTGCACGCCTGTGGAAGGACCGCCATTTGTAGATGAGGTTTCAAGGTAGGTCTCATTCAGCAGCTGAAATATGAACAAACCTTGAAGATGGCAATGGGGAAGCAATATATATTTAGGTTAGGATATTCTAGGGGGAGGAAACACTTGATACAAAGCCCTTGTGGTGTGCCTCTGTTGGAGGGTTCGAGGAAGAGAGGTAATGGGGGTAGTAGCCATCTGCACTGGGTGTGCAGTGGAGCTGTGGGAGGGGTGGAGAGAGACAGCTCATTGCTGGACTTTGATTTTTCACTATGGGTAAGGGTGAGGCTATTTGGGAGTTCTTAGAAGACTAACTTGACTCAGTTTACATTTTCCAAAGCATCTCCTGGCTGGAAACAGGCTGTTGATAGGTAAGGTTAGAAATTGACAGTCCTGCTGAGAGACTAATGCAGCAATCCAGGGGGAATGATGACCACAGCTGATGAAAGTATTCCCTGAACACACAAGGGAGCAGTTCTGGTAACTGGTAACTGAATTTAACCAGAGTATGCCAAGTGAGAGGACACGGCAAGGAAAAGGACATTGTAAGATTAGTAGGATCAACACTGGGAAGAGCTTACAGGACTTTACTTGGAGAGAATGAGCTGATAGTAGATTGACCTTTATTTAGGAGAAGGTATGTTTGGGAGGTGTGGTTGGAAGTTTCATGAAATTTGGGTTTGCTGGACTTGTATATCGTAGCAGGATGACAAATGTAACTCTATTTGGGTGGCTTGGTGTTCTGGTTTCGTTCTGCTGTTGTGATAAAACACTCTAGCCAAACACAACTTGGGGAAGACAATGTTTATTTGTTTTACACTTCTAGGTTAAAATCTGCCTTTGAGGGAAGTCAGGGCATGGAGGAACGTTGGCCATGGAAAGTTCACCCTTGAATGGGGTTCGAGAGTCATGGTGATCAGGGATGATTTGAGAAAGAGAGAAGCAATTGTGATAAGAAAGCTGCTTTGGTTGTTTGGACACTATCATGGGAAGGCCCCCTCCCCCACCTTGTCCAACAACTCAATTGACTGCAGCCCAGTTCTGCCACTAGAAGACTCACCTAGCTTCAAGAGATGCCAGTTAGAGTCTGCATCCATTATTAGGAGTCCTCATTAGTACATTTCCATTGTACTAGCTTTCCACACCACTCCTCAAGTCCTCCTCAGTCCCGGCCATGTCTCCCTGCACTCTTTTTCTCCACCCATCTCCCCCGCACCCTCACTCTCCCTCTCCCACTCCCAGTCCACCAGTAAAATCAATTCTATTTTCTCCTCACAGAGAGATCCATATGGCCCCCTAGACTCCTCATCTTTAATCTAGCCTCTCTGGGTCTACAGCTTATAGCTTGGTTATCATTTACTTAATGGCTATTATCCACTTGTGAGTGAATATATACCAGATGTATCTCTCTGAGTCTCTGACTCTTGTGTCTACTCTTGGACTCTTTTCCTCCTGTTGGGTTGCTGTGCATATGATGATTTTTGCTTCATTGTATTATGTTTTATTTTGTCACATTTGGTTGTTATCACTTAGAAGCCTGTTCTTTTCTAATGAGAGACAGAAAGGGAGTGGATCTGGAGAGAAGGGGAAGTGGGGAGAAACTGGCAGGGGTAGAGGGAGCAGAAACTATAATCAGGATATATTGTATGAGAAAAATATTTTCAATGGGGGAAAAAGCAAGTAAGTTTTTTTCCCCCCAATAATAGCTATCATAATAAAAGTAAAAGAAAGAAAGAGAAAGAGAGAAAGCAAGCAAGCTGCTTCCTCACATCTCCCTGCCTTCCCCTCCCCATTGGCTGGACAAAGAGATAAGCAATATTGTTCTTCAGAAGAGAGAGGAGTCGGAGGCCTCAAGGTTCTTAGGCTGGTAATAAAAGTAATGGACCCTATTTTTCTACTCACACTGTCCTGTTGATGACATTGTGGGACTGCGGGACTTTCTGATCTCAAGATTTATTCACATTAAAATCCCATTTTAAAAATCACCATTTAAGACAGCTAACTAAGGCTGATCATGGTTTCTTTTGATTTTGTTACTCATTTATATAATTTTTAGTTTGTATGATCAGTTTACTTTTTACACATGATGGAAATCACTATGCTGTGTTGCTTAGTGGGAGAGGTCAGTTCAGTATATTTATTGGAGGTGAGGGAGCCCATAGAATTTTAGCAATATGAGTTATTCAATACTAGCTCATGGCAACAATAGAGCAACCCCAGAAGTCTCAATGACTTTGTTTGCTACGATGCTTCTTCTCTTCCTTTCATAATTTCTGCAAGATTCATATAGTATTAGAGTTATCAAGAAACAGAGGGAAGACAGAAGTAAGTATGATCATGTAGATTTCAAAGTTTTTTCCTCATGAATATTTTTATTGCTAACATTCTTGAATCCCCTTTTATGTTTATCTCTTAAAGGTAAACATTAGTCCTAATTCCATCCTTGATTCATTTTACCCACTTCTGACCCTTACACATGTTAAATTATAGAATATGAATTTTTTAAGGCCCGATTTCCTATGCTTAATTATAGTTATTGTGAGTTACCATGTTGATGTGAAAGACAGCAGTTTATTTTCTTTGCTATATATTGTTCTGTGGTCTGACTATATTAGAATTTACTCATTCATTTTTATCTTGGAAGAATATATTGTTTTGGCTCTGAGTTACACCATATATTTTTAAAAAAATTTTTTGAACTTGTGCATATGTGTGTACATGTATATGTGTACATGTGTGCATATGTATATCTATTCAATATGTATCATAGTGGAACTGCTAACTCATGGGGGTACATATACTTAAAATTTGTAAATACTTCTAAATATTGGCCCAAAGTAATATTTCAGTTTTGACTAACTCTTGCAATGTCTGAGAACTCCATGAGCCTCACATCCTTGCTAAGACTTGATATGCTCGTGACCATGTCCTCTGATGTGTTAGAGAAAAAAAAAAAAAAAAAAAAAAAAAAAAACCAAACCAAAAACCAGAAATGATATAGATACTCTTTGAGATTTACTTAATCTGCTGGGTGCGGAACATGTGAAACCCTGAAGGAAAACAGAGTGTTACAAAATGCTAAGCTGCCAGATTAAACAGAGGTAGGAACATAAAGGGTTTCTCTGAGGAGTTTCAAATTATTATTTATGGAATTCCTTTATTGATACCTGATTTTGCAATAGTGAGTTGGTGAATGGTGGCCTGATCCTCAGTTTCAGGGAGTTATATCCACGTCACTTCACTGTATCTCATCTAGTTACGTGACCCATTTAAGCCTTTTGTCTTCAGTTACTGCATGGAACATGTGCAGATAGCAACATCTGAGGCTGAGGAGTTGTCTTATGGTCCCATGAGTGTATCCTGAGTACTGTTAAGGGAAAGCTACTGTGTATAACAATGTCAGATAATTGTAACCTGTGTGCCAAAGCTAGGGGGTAACTTGTCTGGATCTTGAAGCTGCTTTTGAAGGAGAGGGCATGCTTTGATTGAATTTATCACTTCCCTGTGTGGCTCCTTTCCTGCAGGGTCACACAGGGAGACTTCCTTTATCAGCATCCTCTTTTCACTCACTCTCCTTTTAAATAAATTCGTACGTTCACTCCTGTCCACTCTTGGATCAGAGGGATCTTTCTCCAAGGCACCCTTCCTGTTGTCCCAGCGCTAAGTCTGAGATCTCTTAAAACACTATGCTAATATATTTAACAGTTACAGCTACTTTATACTCAACTTTAATTCGTTATGCCCAAACTTCACACTTTTAAAAACATCCCCCTCATGGATCTTTTCTCTTGAGCCTTATTGTAAATCTGACTAAGAGCAGGTAACAATACCCACGCCATACTTTAACTTCTCTACCAAACAAATATTATAATTGAAAAATACAGTCTCATTTATTATTTTGGGACATGGGTAGATAATAGCCAGATTCTTGGACAGAATTTAATATGAACAAACTTTAATTTTTTTTTTCTTTTCGAGACAGGGTTTCTCTGTGTAGTTTTACACCTTTCCTGCAACTCAATTTGTAGACCAGGCTGGCCTCGAACTCACAGAGATCTGCCTGGCTCTGTCTCCCTGGTTCTGGGATTAAAGGCATGCGCTACCACCACCCAGGTGAACTTTAATTTTTGACAGAGTCTGTTCCATTCTGAACAAAAATACAAATAGGAGCACATTAACTTCTAATTTTTATCAGCATGAAATTTTGGTCTTCTAGACTCCCACCAGAATGGCCCAATGCTTCTAATATTCTGAGCTTCTGTAGCCTATACCTCCCACCTCTCTCGAATTCATCCCACAAACCACTTCAAATGGCTAGGATTGTCACAAGCAACAACCTTACTCTTGGTACTAGTTTTCTATGTTAGTTAATTTTGTGTTTACTGTGATGGAAACACCTGACAGATATGACCCAGGAGAGAAAAGGTCTATTCTGGCTTACAGTTCTAGAGAGATTTCAGCTTGCAATGGCAGGGAAGGCAGACAGAGTTCCTAGGGGGAACTTGTGACAGTGAACGCTCATGTAGAATGTACTAGGGAGGCAGGGCGATTGGGCTGGACCTGCTACCCAGAAGGCATGGCTTTTTCTCTTCTTGGCTTTATACCCTCTTCACTGTCCATAATAATTAAGTCATGAAAATTGAGAAGTAAACTTGGGAGATTCCTGAGCCTTTGGTGCCCCCTCTCCAAAGCAGAGCCTGAGACAAAGACTTTCTGATTGTTGCTTCTTAAGGGACATGATCCGAGGGTAGAGGAGCAGAGCACTGGGAAAATGAATAAAGAGCATAGGGAAAACCTACCCAAGGTGCTGCTTTGAGCTGCTTATGGTCCTGTGCACTGTGCCTCAATGTTATTTAGTTCTAAATATTGAAAAAATGGAGCAGTAAACACTGGAGACCTACAAGAGTGGAATGTTTATTAGCTACCATGGGTTTGGGTTTGTTAGGTGTAACTTCTGTCTGATGTAGGTGTACCTATATATTGAATGGTTGCACTTTCTTGCAATGCCCCATAAGGCTGCAGATGGAGCTCTGGTAGAAAGCAGGGGACAAGTTTTGTCAAGTGACATCTGCATATCGCTGGTTGTTAAAGCACCAGTTGGAATAAGAAGGGGTGGACAAGGGGGCCATGTTGTGGGTGACTCAAGGTTCTGAAATAATGGCCTTCCCTGTTTTCCTCTTCCTTATACTTGCAATTCATGAATATTTAAAAAAGATTTTTGCTTTTCATTACATGTATAAATTTGCGTGTAGGTGTGTACATTTGAGTTCAGGTGCTTACAGATGCCAGAAATGTTGGATCCTCTGGATCTGGAGTTGCAGGTAGTTGTGAGCCTCCCAATATGGGTGCTGGGAATTTAACTTGGGTTCTCTGCAAGAGCAGTAGTACATGTTCTTAACTGCTTAGCCATCTCTCCAGCCCCACAATTCACGAATTTAACAAATCAGTTTAGTTTTTGTATTTTCAGAGTTACACAAACATTACTGAAATAAATTTCAGAACATTTTTATTACCCTCTCTCATAAAGCCCTATACTCATCTACACTAAGCTCTAGGCAGAAATCACCTACTTTCTGATTCTATTGATTTGTCGATTCTGGAACACTCCTATAAAATAGAATTACAAATATGCAATCAAATGTATGTTTAAGTAAGTCCATGTGAACTTATTGATTTATTATCTGTATCTGCTGTGACTGGGTACTATGCTAGGCATCAAGAGATAAAACACTAAGAAAGGCCAGAGCTGATTATAGTCTGCAAAGAAACAATCTTGAGTGTTCTCACCATGAACGCCAAAATGCTCAGAAATAAAAACTTCCAAAGTCTAAAATTTCAAACATCTGAACATCCTCAAATTATAGCCCTGATTAAAATCATGATGGTGAAAATCTAGAAGCTTGAGTCCCAAGAATAATATGTTTTAAAGCAGCAGCAGAAGAAGCAGCAAAAAGAAAGATTCTTGGCAAAGGAGTGCCAAAAACACTGCTGTAAAATGAAATCATTTGTCTGTATCGACATGCCCTGCAGCCTCAAGGAGCCAGCAATGCTAGGACTGCCTTGAGAATAATCACACGTATGGGGTGAAAATAAGAAGACACATCACTGCCCTGCTGTTCAACCACAGGTGTTGCCCCTTCCCAAATACTTGGCTTGTACAGGAGTGCATGCAGAAAGGACTCACTCCATGTATCCCAAAGCAATAGGCGAAGTATAGCCATAAGATGGGACCATTTCACATAAAAACACATGATGGTGTCTATGAGGTCGTAGCTCATTTCGAAAAAGCCCCACGCAGAAAATGAATGTGTGTGTTATCTAAGATAGACATATCCTAAAAGAGAAAACAACCCAACTGTTTGTTTATCAGTTGTAAGACTACAAAATACTAGTAATGATCACAACAGTCAGGCAGCAGTTCTGGACTTCTGTTCAATTACCCATAGTTCACCCTTGTTGTTTTTCAGTGCCTAATTTTATTTGAAAGTTTTTTTTCTTTTGAAAGTCTTTCCCTCTTTATTTTAAATCATCTAATTTTTTTTTGCACTTTACCATGAATTTCATCTTCCTGCCGTTTAAAATACTGGAAGTATAAATTATGTACCTACTTCTAGAGTTCTGATATACTTCTTGTTTCAAATTTGACTTGTTAAAATGCAGTCTTACAATGTTGACTCTGTATATATGCATTGTGCATACATATAAAAATGTAGAAACTTCCTCAGTAGATGAAGAGACATACTATGATATATTTGCATTTGTAAATGACAAGATTTCTCAAGCTCTAAGCTCTTTGGATGACTGCTACAATGATTCAAATTAGAAACCCGGGTGCCAGTCATAGTGACATGCATTTATTCATTTTTGCTTTGTGACTCATTTAATTATGAATCAAGTTGGTCTTCTCATAACTGTTATGCCCAGGAGACAGTTGTCTCTCTGCTGGAGATAAAGAAAAGTAAATTTGTGGAGCATAGTATCAGAAGATGGCCCAGTTCTAAACGACATCTAAAGTTGAGATAAAGGAAAAAAGAGCTAAAAGTAGAGGCTGAGGAAAAAGTCCCTGGGCAAGCAGAAAGAAAACTAGAAGCATGAAGATATAGAAATCAAAGCGGGTGGGTGGGCATCTATGCCAAAATCTATAGTAAAGTTAAAAAAAAAATAACAGCAAGGAGTTTTTGAACGACATCAGTGATATCCAAGTACCTTGCATTCTTTTGCATCTATATGTTAGCTTAGTACTTCATTTAACCCTCAAGAACATTATAAATGACATTTAAATAAAAATAGATCCTAACAAAAGCTCCCAATTGGGTGCTTGAATATCTAAGAACAGCATGCATGTAATCTACAACATGGTAGTAATAACGTGTCCATGAGACTGTGGTATTTCATAAATGTTAAAAGCTTCAATCTTGAGCATGGAGATACTGATAAACATTAGAATGATTTATGTGGATAAGTAGGGTGTTGAACAAAGAAATTAATATAATTTGTGGTAGACATCTGAGTTTTAGATTCAGAAGGTGAGCATTTCAGATGTAAGAACATGGGAAACATTAAGAACTTTAGGAAACAAAGGTGACGGTGTATATCAGGTTCACAGGGGCCTAATGTAAAAAACTCCTCCTTATTAAAACCCAAGTTTTACAATCCCCAGTGTATGATCTGTGTATAAAATTCAGATAGCTTCCAGAATGTCACCTTCTTCCATGATGACAAAGGGAACATGGTGCTGTTTTCAGCATTCACACAAATGTCTAGCCTAATGTAGGTGTCACACCTGGCACTTGGTGTGTAGGAACTATTATTACAAAACAATATGGGGAGAGGTTATTGTTTTGTTTTGTCCATTCTTAGAGTAAATATACGAAAGCACTAAGCACTGTTCTTGGACCAGGGTGTAAAGAAACATTTGAAAACATACAGGCCTCCACTCTCATGGATCTGTGAAGCAGTGCATGCTGGGAGAAAAGGAAGCACTATGTAGCTGGAGCAGGAAATAAGGTTGAGGAGGTGGCGAAGTGGGGAGCATTGATGGTTGAGGTCACAAAGTAAGTTACAACTGCATCAGTGAGGGCCTTGGAGGCCAAGCTAAAATGATGGACTTTGTTTTGAGTGAAAAGGGAGGCTATTCAAATATTTTCAAAGGCACAGTGACTCACTCTGTAAGCTTCCACTCTCTATATGGGTAGAAAGGGACCTTGAAAAGGTGAGGGCAGAGACATGGAGTTTATGACCTGAACCACCAGGGAGAGGCAAAGGGCCTTTGAGGCAGATGGCAATGGATGTGAGGACTGGCTGGGTCATGAATAAATCTGCAACAAGGAGGTAACAGAACTTACCAAAGGCCCGAGTATAGCATTTGAAAGGAGGGGACTCCAGGGAAGTTTCCTCTGAATGGAGTTTCCATTCTCTGAAATTAAAGAAGGTGGGGGTATCAGCAGGGGTCCAGGAGAATTATAACCAAGAATCATGTTGAAACATTAACTCAGAGTGAAACCAAATGATAGGAATTGGATATACATTTGGATTTGGAAAGAAAGTGATCTGAAAAAAATTACATCTGAGAGAAATCTACCTTTACATAATTTTAAATTGGAGGAAAACAGTGTTGTGTAAAACATAGTATTAATTGAAGTGATAACCAAAACTAATACAATTGATCATAGCACTAATAATTAAGTCATATTAACTTGATAAGGAAATTCTAACTGAAGATAATGACGATAAGTTCTGTTACATTGCTAAGGAAAACACAGTAATTTTGATAACACCTAAGGCAGTAATTGGAAGCTTTCAAATAGCTAGAGAGTTGTGATCATCAATATAAAAGCCCTACTTTGGATTTGTGGGAATGCAAATTGGGCCAAAACCTCTGATAATGAGTTGCATCTCACAACTACCTGTAATTAAACCATATGGTGCAACTCTGTAAGCGAACAGACTAATACAGTGTTTTACCTTCTTGGTGCAGGGTAACCTTGGCCGGTGGAAGGCCAGCCCAGAAAGGTCAGTTTTCTCTCACACCATATCAAACCTGGAGGAGTCAAGATCCTATCAATACTAACTCATCCGGTAGCAAGTTCACAGCCCCTTTCCAAAGGGACAGAGAAAACGAAAAGTTGGGAGGACCCCACGGCGACTTCATTTATAAGTTACTCGATTTTTACAATCTTTACAAAAATGTAGGGTTTCAGTGATGGATGTGAATGGGGCAGAAGGCAAGAGTCTACTGAGCAAGGACCTTGATCGAATCAAATACACCTTGATCTGGTGTATGCTTTACACGGTTGATAAGTAGTGCTGCCAGCCTTCCATCCCGGTGATCTCAGTTTATAAAGAACACTCTGTGTCTTTAAAGTTGTTTGTTATTGCCCAAAGCAAGTAGCAGACCGCCAAGGCTCGAAGGAGCAGGAGACTCCTAAGGACATCCCTGCACCCTTGTATCTGAACTCTGTAGTGGTCGTGACCTTCACGAGGCAGCTGTCTTTGTTTGCTTTGTTTCCATCTCTCTGTGGTAAACAGTCTTCAGGTTTACAGCTGCTCATGAGCAATTATTGTGTTTCTGAGCAGGAGTGTTGTCCCGTCTCTCTAAATTGGTGACACCATGACAGTGTCATGCGGTTCAGGTCTTGTCTGTTATATTGCTTCTATCATCTTCTGTGGAGGGATATTGCTTCCAAGCCTTCTCATAATATTCTTTTTTGTTATTATTTCTTAAAGTTTAATTTAAATAGAATTACATCATTTTCTTCCTCTCTCCTTTCTTGAACACCTCCCACGTTCTCTTCCCAGATTCACAGCATCGTTTTTGTTGTTGTTTATTCTTGAAATTATAATTTTTTGGGCTACATTTTTCCCTTCCCTTTGTGTATACATACATACATACATACATACATACATACATACACACACACATATACATATTACATCGCTAAATATAACCTATTGAGCCATACCATGTTTCTTGAATATATTTTTCCAGAGCTGGCCATTTGGCACTGGACAGCCGATTGGTATGTTCTTCCCTGGGGAGGACCACCAATCCCGCTCCCAACTTCACTCAGTTACATAGCCTCTTTAATATATATAATATAATATAATATAATATAATATAATATAATATAATATAATTAATATAATTAATATAATATATACAATACAATATAATATAATACAATACAATATAATATTTTATATATATGTATCTCCAACCTGCTGAGTTCCTTTACTGTTGTTTGTATATACATTTTTAGGACTAACCACTTGGATAACCATTTGGAGGGTTCACCTCTGAGGAAAACCAGTTTCCCCTCTCTCAGCAGGTTTTAATTTCCTGTAGCTCTCCGCCGAAGGCTGAGGCCCTGTAAAATTGTCCCTGTCCATGTTGGCATGCCAACTGGTGTTATCACTATTTAGGCCTTGTCAGGTAGCCATAGTCATAGATAAGTGTAGCTCTGACTTCTCATCCAAGAAGCCTCTTTTTGCAGCAGACAGTGACCATGACAGAAAGGCACAACTGGTCAACATGTGGGCAACACCTGACAGGGGCTGCTTAGCTGCAATGGATACATCTTCAACACAACCAAGGCTCAGGAGGCATCTTGGAAGAGTAGGCAAAATGATTGTAAGCACCAGAGAAGAACCAGGGAGTCTGCTGTGAGATTGTGTGCCAGGGAAGCCACACCCATGAGATTTTAATTACACTTAATGATGTTGTTAATCTCATGTCTGAAAATAATTCCTGATGACAGTGATGAGTTTGATCGGGGTCAGGGGCATCCCATGCAGACGCTTGGCAGGTGGAAAAGAAGCAATTACAGTTACCAAAGGCAAACAGAAGGGTCACTGGAGGATTTTCCATTTGAAAGGGAAAAAGTAATTCTCCAGGTTCATCTTGCTCCAAATGGTAATGGCAAGAAATATAGCATCAGTGATCCAGAAAGGTGGCTTTCAAAGGAAGGATCTGGCCAGTAGTGATAGATTCTGTTTGGGAGAGTAGAAGAGGGACCCTGAGAAACGACAGGTGAGTAGGGTAGACCATGTCAGGATCACCGATGATCTGTATAACGGCTGTGTTGGGGAGAGAAGCAGGGGATCAAACTTCAGTTATAATAGACTCAAGAGAGAACGAATCAGAATGTTTGGACAGACAACTGTTTCAAGGAATTTCTCTGTAAGGGAAATGAGTGAAATAAGGAGGACTGATGTAGGAGATGAACTGTGTGTTTATATCCATGTAGAAGGAAATGCATTTGGAGCTTATAACTGGTGTATCATGTAGTCTCCTAGACAAGGACACCATGACTAGCTATAGATTTGTAAGTAATTTTTTTTCACGTGCATACCTGTTTATGTAGTATGTATGTGTGCCTGCATGTTTGCCTGCGTGGGTGCATGAGTATGTATGTTGGTGCATGCTCACATGTATGCATATGTGTGTGGAAGCCTCATTGATCACTTACTATCTTCCATGTTGAGATAAGAACTCTTGTTGAACTCTGCCTACTGTTTGGGTTAGTCTGGCTAGCCAGCTTGCTGAGGGCATCCCCTGTCTCCACTTATGTGGTGGGATCACAGGCAGGCCATGCTTTATCACTAGACAAAATGAGTGTAGGGGTTAGAAGAAAGACTAGATATCCAAGGAAGTGACCTAAGTTCCTTTGATGTTTAGAGGTCAGGAGAATGAAAAGGAAACATTAAGAGGATCAGTGTTAGAGGATATTTGGAGGAAAACAGTGTCCTGGGGCCACTTTCTATTTCAAAGGAAGGATCTGGTCAGTAGTGATAGATTCTGCTCGGGAGAGTAGAAGAGGGACCCTGAGAAATGACAGGTGAGAAGGGTAGACCATGTCAGGATCACCAATGATCTCTATAACGGCTGTGTGAGGAAGAGAAGCAGGGGATCAAATCCCAGTTATAATAGACTCAAGAGAGAATGATTCAGAACGTTTGGACAGACAACTGTTTCAAGGAATTTCTCTGAAAGGGAAATGAGTGAAATAAGGAGGATTGATGTAGGAGATGAACTGTGTGTTTATATTAGTGGCAAGAGCTAACAGAGGCAGGAGCTAGTCTGTACTAAAGAAGTTACGTTAGAAGTTATGAGAAATATGTGGTAATAAATGATAAGATAGAATTTTAAAAGACAGTGGGTGAATTTTCAGTTTAATGTGGATAGCAGGAAGTCTTATAGATTTTTCCAATAGAGAATTTATATTAAAAATTCTATGCATTCATAGTTGAAGTCATTGAACTGGCTAATAAGCATTATTCCTTTTGATAATCTGTCTCCTTAATAGAAAAGATAAAAAGTTTGTATTGTAAATAGCTCAATCTTAGGTTGACTAATGTTCTATGTAGTTGATTTTTTTTTTTTTTTACTCTTTACCCACAGCTCCCATATAAATACTCTGAGACTTATTCTTACTTATGAATGCCCAGCCATAGGTTGGTTTGTTTCTAGCCAGCTTTTCTAACTTAAATTATCCTGTGTCTCTTTAACTATGTTTAGCCTCTGGTTTTTGTTTTTGTTTTTGTTTTTTTTTACCTTTCTTTATTCTATATATCCTCTTTACTTCTTACTCCATGCTGGCTGTGTGGCTGGGTGGCTGGCCCCTGGTGTCCTCATCACCTTCACCTTTTCTCACATCTCCCTTGCTCTCTAGATTTCTCCTCCTATTTAGTCTCCCTGTCTGCCAGCCCTGTCTATTCCTCTCCTGCCTAGCTATTGGCCACTCAGCTCTTTGTTAGACCAATCAGGTGTTTTAGGCAGCAATGCAACACAGCTTCATGGAGTTAAACTAATGCAACATAAAAGAATGCAACCTATCTTTGCATCATTAAACAAATGTTGCAAGGCACAAACAAGTTTAACGCATCTTAAAATAACACTCCACCACCGTGCGGTGGTGGTGCACGCCTTTAATCCCAGCACTTGGGAGGTAGAAGCAGGTGGATCTCTGTGAGTTTGAGGCCAGCCTGGTCTCCAAAGTGAGTTCCAGGAAAGGCTCCAAAACTACACGGAGAAACCCTGTCTCAAAAAACAAAAACAAAAACAAACAAACGAACAAAGAGCACTCCACCACAGTTCTACATAGCAGTTACTTTTAAAGGCTAACTTACTTTATCCTAACAATTCCAGAATGCAGATGTTAGAGATGGCCATCATTTATGGGGCAGGAAATTGAATCCCAGAGATTAAACAGCTGTTTTAAACAAGAGCTGTTGTAGGCGGTAAAGTTAAACCCAGAGAGTCTGATTCTGGAATAGGGCACAAAGCACCTTGCTCTACAGTCCCTTATACTTTATTGTCCAGTAAATTATAAATTACTTTTAATTCCATGTGCATTTGTTTTCCAGGGGCTCTCCATTTCCATCAAGCCAACAAATTATGTTTCACTTGTTAGCGCTTACCTAGTGTTCTTATCATGTATAGTTTATATCCTATGCATACAGATAGATCTCTCTCTCTCTTTTCTAGTCCCTTCCTCCCCTACCTTCTCATGGTAATGATCAAGTACAGAATCAAGAAAATAGATGGTTTTGGTAGTAGTTTCTTCATAATTGCACAGTGCTTTACTGTTTGGTAATCATCACTACATAAATAATTCCACAATTCTCTGTATTAAACACTGCCTGTAAAAAAATGAAAAATCAAGGACTGATGGAAACTGGTATAGTGCTTAGATCAGAGTAGACACTGAAATTAACAGCTGAATAAAAGAAATGAACGAGCCAACAGCTCATAGAGTTGGAGAGAAGAAAGCATTAACTACCTCCTTGGTAGTTCAAGGATTTCTCATTATACTGTAGCTGTTTTGAGTTTTGAATTCTTATTTTTAATTAAAATCCTTTGTCTTCGAAGTACTAGCAGTTAAAATATAATCCAAGTGGTGAAATGGAATTTCTCACTCACTGTGCCCCAAATGTAGAACTTTCTAGTTCTACATGGAGAGCAGCTGTAGTACCACAGGTAGCTAACTATTCTTTGGCACAATATTGAAATAATATTTCAGCAGATGTCTGTTGCAGACTGACTTGTAGGGAGCACTGTTTTTGAGGGAAAAATAGATGAAGGAAGGATGATTCAATGACTAAAATCATTGAAATAATAAGAGTGGGAACACATTTAAGGCATACTAGTTGAACACTTCAGCTTTGGTAATTGGTATCTTTTCCTCTCTATTCCTCTGTTCACCAATTTCTAAGAGGCTATAAGGGCAATATGCTTTACGACGTCCTATTCTGGAACATTTTTATACATTTTCTGTCGAAGATTAGAAGCCTGCCAGATGCCACTCTTGGATTATGTCTTTTCTGAATGTGGGGAAAGACATTACCAGCTCTGTAATATCTCTTTTAACACAAACGTCTCATCACCTCAAGCTCCACCCATCCGAGTAGGGAGAGGAGTGAATCAGGAGGGTGCCAATAAGGGTGGAGGAGAAGGATTTGTAAAACAGTCATAGCACAGGAAGCCCGTGTTTTATTGCCAGCCAGAAGTGATTCTGCAGAAACAGCTGGGTGCTTGTCACAGTCATACCGTTGTAAATGTTACACTGTGTGTGTGTGTGTATGGTGAGTGACACAGGGAAGCTATGGCAGGATCCAGCTTTTCACAGGAGTCTTCGTCTGGGAGGAGGAAGAGAAGGGATAAACCTGTTTTTTGTTTTTTGTTTTTTTTTTTTTTTTTTTTTTTTTTTGCACAAGGGAGGTGTTACTTTCGATCTTGCACAAGAGCAGCTGAGCCTTCTACATTGGTGTAGCAACACCAGTAACTTATTTTATAGTTCCCCGTTGGTGCGTGGTGTCTGGGGCACAGCCCTGAGCATGAACTTACATCCAACTCCGGGTGGTGGAGCAGCATCTTAAACAAGTGTGATCAAATCAGCACACTATTAACAAAGTTTTATTAAGTTGTATGCATTTATTTTTTTTCTTTCTGGCTAAAGCCACCTGGGTTCTGTGCACTGTAAGAGGGATTCAAGAAACTGAAAATGTATTTGTGTTTGAGGGAAAAAAAAATTGGATCTGTTCACTGGTGCTGCTGCCTCTGTGTCGAGGCAGGATTGTTTCTGTGGAAACAAGGATGAAAGTTTTATTCCTAAGTGTCAAAATGTCTTCTCAGCTTGTGTGACTTCAGTGAAGAATCCAGACTATCATACCCCCAGCACTCAGCAGAGAGGCATGGCTTACACAGGCAGCTTACAAGAATGCTCAGGACAGGAGGCTTTAACTGTGCAATAAGGATGGAGTCACCTCTGTGCTGCATTGCTGGGGGTAGGTTACGTTAGCAGGTTCTTACACATCTTAGCTAAAACCTCAGTTTTCCTATACAATGTATTTTTGTCCTGTAATTTTATATCCTGAGATCTGATCAGAACTGAAATTACTTTTCAAAGAAAACTTTTAAATTAAAATTGCAGTATGTACTATAGTTACAGTCCTGCAGAGTTGCGGAATAAATGGACTAAAGTGACTGTTCTTCTTTTTTTTGAGGGGGGGGCGCTTTTTTTTTTTTTTTTTTTTTTTTTTTTGGTTTTTCGAGACAGGGTTTCTCTGTGTAGCTTTGCGCCTTTCCTGGAACTCGCTCTGTAGACCAGGCTGGCCTCGAACTCACAGAGATCCGCCTGGCTCTGCCTCCCAAGTGCTGGGATTAAAGGCGTGCGCCACCACCACTCAGCTGAGGGAGCTTTTGAGACAGGGTTTCTCTGTGTAACAGCCCTGGCTTCCCTGGAACTCACTCTGTAGACCAGACTGGCCTCAAACTCACAGAGCTCTATCTGCTTCTGCCTCCCAAGTGCTGGGGTTAAAGGAGTGTGGGCCACACCACTCTGCTTCTCAAGGAGTCATGCACATAGTGTCACTGGACAAATGCTTGCTGTGGCAGAATTTACCTTTTCTTATGAATTCACATACTTCTTTGGATTGTGTTGTTTCCAAAATAATTCTTAACTGGCTTTAACTGTTTGAAATGAGCTATTTTATGTGTTAATATTATGAAACATTTTCTCCCCAATTATAAATTTTGGAGCACTTTGGAATGTATTTAGTCAGTTTTACGGTCTATAGCTTGAAATGCCTCATGGTATGTGAGGGAGTAGGGAGGGCAGATATTCTTAACGAAAACTAAACCAACAGAAGATGTTTCTCCAAACAACTACCTCATGAGAAAGGGATCCTGAGACCCATGAAGCAAGGTTCTGAGTTCTGTGTGCAGTTCAGGATTAGCCCTACAAGAAGGAACCTGGTCAGGACAAGCCTTCTTCTGGCTGCATTCCATGGTGTCTGTTGGAAGTGCCAATTCATCTATAGAACACTAATTGAACACTAATTCATTGTGGTGATGATTTATAATCTTTGACTTATTTTATACGATTTAAGCCTTAGGGAAATTCATTGATTTTAATTTGCTTCAACAGACATTTGTCTCGAGTCTCCATTTAAGTTGGCAGTTTACAAGAACAGCTGGTTTTCCTCATGGGAATTTAGAGTCTGGTCCGTGGTGGGGCAACATTTCTGTGTATAGCCACTCCCTTCCTCCGACTGAAAAGACCTTTTGTAAGATATTTTATTATTATTTTATTTACCAGAGCTGCCAGTATATTGGACATGGAGGAACAGCTGAATAATTTAAGGGCTTTTAGGTCATAGCCTATTGTTGGTTTAGACATCATCATATTCTCGGAAGTTCAGAACCCAGCAGGTCAACCATTGTTCAGGATACAGATTTGTGTGGACTCATGTAAGGTGAATTTACTTTGGACAGGGCAAAACACAAATTATTTTGTGCAATAACGACATATACACCCAGAGAGAAGTATACTGGTACATTTGCTCAGTGATGAGCTGGCCAGAACCATTTTTTTCTTTGTCCTGGACCGTGATGGATTACTGGCTTGGAAAGCAGGCAGAGATGTATAGCTACAGTACTCATTCTAACAAAAACTAGAGAGCCTTCTGCTCACCCCCTTTGGCTTTTTAATTCAGCTAAGTGTAAAGAGGATGCTGCAAGGAAACACTATGATTTATGAGTGTGGAGCCTGCTGCCCTAACAGGATTCTTAGGACTGCTACAAGTGTGTTTGCTCTGAATTCTGAAAAGGAATAAGAGAGATATTTCCTCTCCCAGCTTAGGATACTGAGTCCTTAAAATTAGAGAAAAAAATACTGCTTTTAATTATTATTATTATTTTTTGTATTTGGAGGAGGGGTACATGATAACTTTTATGTTTTTTTATTGCAAACAATTCTGTAAGATGTGGCCTCTTGGGACTCATTGTTTCGACTAAGATATCCACTCACAAATGATGGCTTTAGCCATGAAGAGAGTGAGTCTCCCACACAGAAGGGCTATTCCTTCCTTTCTGGTTCTCATTCTGTCAAAGCCTGTGTATATATCATATTCTATGCCATTATTAAACTTTCAATTATTCTTGTTTTCAAACACTTATAACATACTTTTCATACTATATAGTATCTTTTATCTTTATTTGGTAGAAATAATCAAAAAAGTCAAGGTGAGTTTTGTATTAAAGAAATAAGTGACTTTTTTAGATCCAGTTGCCATTCGGTGGTAGACCTTTTAAATTTAAAATTTCTAGAGCTTCAGTCACTTGGCTGGGTGATTGGCTGATACTGACATTCTCCTTGAACTTTAAACATACTTAATTTTTACGATTAGCATCCAGACTGAGAGTCTTCATTACGGCATTCTCACTCATGGATGTCAGTACACTTTGATCCTTTTTGTCCCTCTCCGTAACCAACCCTCCTTGTCCTCCATACCCTCTTTCTGGTCCTCTTCCTTCTCCAAAATATCTCCCCTTCTGTTTACATGTCACATGATTTCTGTTCCCCATTTCTCTCCCTGAAGACCTCTTCTTCCTCCCTGTAGTGTGTGCTTCTCTCCCCCCCCCTCTCTCTCACACACACACACACACACACACACACACACACACACACACACACACACACACACACACGTTTAGATTCTGCACATAAGAAGAGACATGTGATATTTATCTTGTTGAGTCTGGTTTATTTTGGTCATTACTCTTTAAACAGGAAACACACCAATCATGATGCAAAAAATTGTGTGTCACAGGGTCTCTAAGTGGCTGTTTACTCGGGCATCACTATGGGAAGCTATGCCATGTGGTGATGAAAGGGAGATCCAGGGGTTCTGGGTGTGAGGGTGAGTTAGGCGAGCAGGTTGAAGAACACAGAATGGTCCACATTTTGCTCACTAATGCATGCTTCATTCAAAGACTAAACATAACTAAAATGCATGCAGATCCATATTTCATATCTAAATATAGTAGTCAAAATAATTTTACAGATAATAATACAACTTATGACTTAAAAAAAGGGTAGTCTCATTTGGCATTTGAGAAAAACATAATTTATTGGAAATAAGTATGACTGAATTCTTTATTTTCACTCCCAAGGAGTAACAAAAAGAAAGATAAATGTTCTTATAAAGTCCGGGAAATCAAGACAACTCAAGAGGTGATTTGTTGTTTTTTTTCAAGTTTGTATTTCAGTCCTGCATGCTAAGTCTGTGTCCCCTGAATTAGGGAGATTGTTGTTCATAAGTGGGAAACAGGACTGTGACATCTGTGACAGGGTTCGGTTCCCAGCACCCACACGGTGGCTCACAACTTGGATACCAGTTCCAGGGTGTCCAAGGTCTTCTTCTGAGCTGTGTGGGCACCAGGCATGCATGTTGTTGTATACACCAGGCATGCATGTTGTATACACCAGGAATGCATGTTGTTGTATACACCAGGAATGCATGTTGTTGTATACACCAGGCATGCATGTTGCATACACCAGGCATGCATGTTGTATACACCAGGAATGCATGTTGTTGTATACACCAGGCATGCATACATATAGCCAAAATACTCATACAAATCAGATAAATAAAATACCAGAGATCATTTCAGCTGGCTCTAACCGCTAATAACCACATAGCATCCAGAACACTGCATAATAAATTCCCTCTTACCATACTATAACAAACCATTATTGTTTTGTGTTCTTCAGAAGCTTATGACTAGATGTCTCCATGGCGTCAGGCTTCACTTTTTGTCAGTACTGGGATGAAACACAGCCAAGGCAAAATAAGCTGTGCTGAAATTATTTGCAAAATGTTTCGATTCATCCTGGATTTGTCTATACTTAGGCCATATCACACAACTGGAAATGATCCCAACATCCTTCCCAAGTGTCGAGTCTCTGGTTCTCAGAGCAGGGGCAGGTCTGTCTGGTTGATTGACTTCTTTGGTGTTGGGTGGCATTACCTGTCAAAAGGAATGAAGTGAGACTTTGAGAGAGGAAATTGCATGATCAGCTCAACTTAACATTCAAAGCAACTTTCACTTTCTCCAGCCCTTTATTTATTCATTCATTTTTTTTGGTTTTTCGAGACAGGGTTTCTCTGTGTAGTTTTGTGCCTTTTCTGGAAGTCACTTGGTAGCCCAGGCTGGCCTCGAACTCACAGAGATCTGCTTGGCTCTGCCTCCGAGTGCTGGGTTTAAAGGTGTGTGCTACCACTGCCCGGTCTTTCTCCCACTTTTGTGATTAGATTCTAGGATGGTGTTTAAAACCTCAGTTCCTTGCCCTTTCCTTTAGTTTAGTCTAGGGGTCTGGTGTACAATGCAAAGGAAAATTGCAGCCTGGTGTATGTGTGTGTGTGTGTGTGTGTGTGTGTGTGTGTGTGTGTGTGTGTGTGTGTGCAGCAGCTTTGTTTCCTTACAGGCTTGTTGGAAGAACACCATCACAATTCTAATAAGGCTTGGTAGAAAAGGAAGATCGAGACTTCACAGGGATGAGTCACACAATCCCAGAAACGCCTCCAGGTGTCAGTGGCTGTACTCAGTATACGGTGCAAGTGGTTATGTGCATGTGTGAATATATACATACTGATGAAATGATCACTGGGATACTTTACTGAAAATGTAAAAACTACCCCATATGCAAAATATAATTGAAAATACCCTTTAAAATAATAAATAATAAATAAAATATAAAACAATATGGGGCTGGATAGGTGGCCCAGCAGTTATGACCATTTTTTGTTCTTGCAGAGGACCAGGGTTTGGTTCCCAGCACCCACACGGTGGCTCACAACTTGGATACCAGTTCCAGGGTATCCAAGGTCGTCTTCTGAGCTGTGTGGGCACCAGGCATGCATGTTATTGTATACACCAGGCATGCATACATACAGCCAAAATACTCACATAAATCAAATAAGTAAATCTAAAATAATGTAAGTATTTTGAAGGATCCTAATGACTACTTCATCATTTGTGGCCTCTAATCCGAAGGGATCTCCTAAAAAAATCTACAGTCTTCCAAGATCCATGATGGGAAAGAACAACGTACTCATTCTCATTCTTGTCCGTGTTTTCCCACAGCTGTGGCTAAACCATCAAATATTACCCTCTGCAGACTGTTGTCCGTGGTGGAGGTGGGGAAGAACATGCGTCAGGAGGTCTGGGTTCTGCTGCAGACTGTTTCTAGGAGCATCGGCTCCGTGTGGGTAGAGATAGAACTCTCTTGTTCTTTATTCTATCTTGAGCATCCATTGTAATCTAAATTAGATTGTTCCATACATATTTAGGTATATTCTTGGTACCAGGTACCACTCTAGATGCTGAGCATAAAAGAATGCATAAAAGAGACAAAATTCTTCCATTGACAGTATTTATGTTCTAGTGGGGAGATAGATATGATGAATGTTTTGAAGAATAACATAGCATAATTAGAAGATAGGAGTTGATGCTTGCTTTCTCTCTCTCTGTCTCTCTGTCTCTCTCTCTCTCTGTCTGTGTGTGTGTGTGTGTGTGTGTGTGTGTGTGTCTGTCTGTCTGTCTGTCTGTCTGTGTGTGTCCCATATGAGGACCAGTCCTACATAGGGAGTAGGCTATGTGTTCCTGCTATCTTAACACATGGGCAAGGTCTGAAAGAAGGTGAAAGAGTGAGTTATGTGGATAAAAGGGCTGGAGAGGGCTCAGGGTAGAGGCTCTGGCATCCATAGTACAGTCACAGAACAGCACAGTGATACATATAAACAGATGAAGGTGAGTGATCCTGAAATCACAGAGGTATGAACATCAGGATATGAGGATGTTAGCCTCTTCTGGTTAGTAGCACTTTTATGCTCATTTATGGCCTCTGCGAAGGATGGGCAGGGGATTTCTATTCATAACATATAGGCTGCAGATCAGTCTCTAGACTGGTGATTGATTAATAGCTGTAGGGTCCAGGACCCAGAGTTCTGCCCTTTCTAGTTCTTATTATTTTGGTGATAACAGTGGCATGGTTCCTGGGCTTAGAGTCAGTGGTGACCAAGATGGACAATTCTGCATGTTCATAGCTGGGAAGGAGTCATTTTGCATCCCATAGGTAAGAGTGAGAAATTTATGGGAGCTGTAGCTGATTATGAAGGAAATAAGAACATTCCTCAGGAAATTCTAGAGTTGTTTAACTTTTTAAAGATAATCTTCATAGTCATCTATTCCTTCTTGAAGTCTGAACCTTTTAAAATTGTCCTTTTAGCTCCTACTCAACCTAAATTTCATCCCAGCTGTTGATGCTTTCTGAAATAAACCTTTCGTCTTCTTCTGTTTTTTTTTTTTTAACTATATTTGAGTAGAATTTGGATCCACGGGGGATAGGACATAGAGTTAAAGAATCTTAATGAAAGGCACTGGGTGATGGTTTTTAAGAAAAGCATCCACTCTCTGTCCTACTTGCTGGTGAGGGCAGTTGTTCTGGAAAGCGAGCTGGCAGCATTTAATGTGTGTGTTCCTCAGCCCCTCATGTCAGGCCTGGGAACTCACTGCAGGAAACTCATAAAGGTATAGGAGCATGTCTAATGACGATCTCTCATCCTCTTGTTTAGATGCTTATGGAGGGGTTCCTGGAGACCAGAAGGTAACAAAATATCTAAAACAGGGCAGAGGAAGTATGTGTGGGATGTGCACGTTTAACAAGATGCACATAAAGGCCACAAACTAGACATAAATAAAGTAGCGTGGATAGCCTTTAGGAATGCGGACAGATATTAAGAATCTGACCCAAAATTAAAAGAGCCAGTAGGAGAAAAATAGAAATAAGATGCGCATCAAGGACTCCGCTGTTTATCTGTCTAAGCTGATTCATATAAACCTAATGTTTTTAAAGAGGTGGGAATGTTTAAGGATATGGGACTTGAAATGTGCAGAGTGGATTTTTGGCCTGTGGGATAAAAGGAGATCAGAAACAAGCTGGACAGGAAGTGGAAGCTAGAGAGACATTTTAGTGATGGAGTGTTGGGAAAAGAAGAATAAGATCTTTGCATTCAGGATTCAAAGGACAAGGAAAGCAAACATTCCTTTTGGAGCTTATTACACAGTGGTTCCAGGGGTGCCATCAGAGGGGAAGGCACACCAACAGAAGGCATTCTGAAAAAATCATGAGCATGGAGTAAATTTTAAAAGTCACTCATGTTGGAAATGACTTTTTCTGAGTGATCACTAGCAATGGTGTTTCTAGACAATGTGGCATTTGAGTGTTCTCCCACAGGACACAGGACTATGGTGCTCCCCTCCACGGTGTGGGATGGGGAATGGATACTGCAGTCTGGTAATTTTTTCTTTTGATTTCTTTGGGGGCTTCATTCAGGAGGCCCCTCCTCCAATCTGGGTGGTTGTGTTGGTCTTCTCCTTCTAGGCATCTTTATTGTGGTGATGGAGTCAGCTTGGGGCAGACGGCCGCCATGTGTTCTTGGTTTATGTCACCAGTGCTCTTTCCCCCTGTGGTTGTTTTTATTTAGTTATTTAAAAAGTTTCCCTCTCATTTCCTCTCCTCTTTTCAGTGTTAAGTCACTTCATCTTGACTTCCCATTTCCTTGTAAATTCTGATGACACTTTCTTCATTTCCGGTCTTCATTTGAGGTGTAGTGTATGAGTGAGTTGCAAGAACAGACTAGGTCTCTGCTTTCAGTCTCTCTGAGATCTGGCTTTACACACTTACTTGGTTTGTGAAAGGAGTGGATGGTATGGTAGATGGACCACTCTGTCATTAAATGCTATTTTTTCCTCCTCCATCTGAGATAACCTGAAACCTGTGACCAATAAGAAGTCCTGTGGTTGCTGCGTTCCAAAGCTTTTGTTGAAAATCTTGGTCTTGTGTTTACCCAGGAAGGCTGTGATTCACATCACCGTACACCACTTCCACTTAGTTATTGCTTCCTCAAAGGATAATTACTATTTACCTAATTATGCAGTAAGTGCTATTCAGTGGTAGGGTAATTAAACAATGTACTGCACAATTACAAGGCAACTGTGGTATTTGGGGGAGTTTGAAGAGAATTCACTTGAACAGTAATTCATTGGCTATCAAAACAGGATGCCAACAAGTTATCAGAAAGTAAGTGTCAAATGTCATTTGGTTTCACACGACAGCCTTGCTTTTCATATCAGAGAAGCAAGTGTATTCTCCAATGACAATGGATTCTGCATGCTTTCCTGGGTAGCACAGGGCTACACTCTTGGTCTCTCTGATTGGGAGGTAATTGTGAGTGTTTACTAGGATGTACTGATTATCTCTGTGTATGCCTAATTTGAGAAGCAATGCAAATGTATGCCAGGATCAGCCAGGGTGAGCAAGCCCACCTAGTGCTCATTTCTTACAGAGTTTCTCGGAGGCTGCTACACGGGCTATGGACATCACAGGGCGTGGCAGGGCTTTGAAACAGAGAGAAGGTATTAGCCAAATGCCGATTTCTAGGCTCTCGTCCCTCAGAGATTTGAGTGCAATAAGTCCAAATTTGTGCATTGGAATCTGCATTTTATCCAGATCTAGTCAGAGGTTCCTCAGGGGAATTAAAGGCATCTTCAATTTTGAGAGGCTATGAAAACAACAAAGAAATCCAGGTCTCAGAGCTGGAAAGATGATCAGTGGTTAAGAGCACTGGTTGCTCTTCCCAAGGACCTGATTTTTTTTTTTTTCAGAATCATGCATGAAAATTCACCCCAAATCCCAGAATACGTTAACACTAAAGAGTTAATAAAGGAAAACAGGACTTTAGTCTGTCCCTGTCATGATGGAAATGCCTTATTATAACTCACAATTTTGAGAAAAGAACATTTTGCCTTTGGATTGGGTAACTAATTTATTCTGTGGGGGCTTGACCTAAAATTTAGACTAGAGAGCTACCTAGTAGCATCATTTGGTCAAGTGATTGATTCCATTCAGCTTTACTGAGCTATGACTGGCAAACATAAAACTGTTAAGATAACACTGGGATGGTTTGATATTTGTACACATTGTGAAATAATTTACAACCCAGTTAATGAAAATACGTTTTCTTGTGCTGAGAGCACATGCGATTTAACCGCTCAGCCTCTTTCAGAGGTAGAATACATTTTTATGAACTCTACCCACCATGCTGCAAAAATCATGCTCCAGAACTCAAAATACAAAATTTTTACTTTTTAGTCATTGTTCCAAGGAGGCTATGGACAACTAAAATTGTACCTAACTCTGTGCATTTGGAGGTGGTGTAGGTATGGATGCACCATGTTCATTCTGACATTACTAACAGTCCCCAAATATGGGAGAAACCCAAGTGTTCTTTGGTAGATGAAGAGGTACAGAGACATGGATAATATAAATTTGGGGGATTTATAACTATAATGGATATTAATAGATATTATTCAGCCTTTGAAAAGGAAGCCCACCATTCTGTTTACATGAGTGGTGTTGGAGGACAATGTAGGTGAAATAAGTTAGACCCCAAAAGAAGACTATGTCAGGATCTCCTTATATGTGGGACCTAAAATATGCTAAGTGCATTTTAGAGCAGAAAGATGGGGCGTGGAGTGACATAGGGAGACCAAGGTCAAAGGTATGTGATCAGACCCACAGAGCATGAGTCAGTGTAGCTGACTGTGTAGCATGAGCATTTGAGTAAATAATACTCTGTTGTGTACTGGAGGTTTGTAGAATCATTTTCATATTCTCTAAACACAAGAGGGGTAACTGAACTGACAGAGATCTTTGCCTAGACTGTACCAACCATCGCATCATGTAGCTGCACATCAAAACAGCATGTGATACACCTTGATTACATATGACAAAAATAAAAATTGGCTGGTCCATCTGACTTTGACCTTGGACTAACATTCATAAAAATCATCCCATTAATTATTTGCTGTGTAGGTCCTTGCCACTACTGTAGTCTTAAACATAAGCGTGGATTGTCAGTGCATGCCTAGCCGCTGGCTTAGAGGAACTGATAATAACCGAGGCTTTTGACAGATCCTAGTTCGTGTAGTACATGGTTGTTCCACGAAATGAAACTGCACTGTTTAGCAATCTGACAGCTAGTTCCCCTTCCCACCCGTGATCCCATGTGCTGTGGCCCCTGGAATTCATTGCTATGAGCAGAGTGGTGCAAAAGATAGCTGTTCCCGAGTGCTCCTGCATGCAACAGTGTGAATTTCACTTTTAATTTGTCTTCCCATCTGACAGCGTATCTAATTATGCTTTAGAAAACCCATTTTAAATGGTAGTTAAAACTTCCATTGAAATATAGTTACATAAAAATGAAGATTAAGTAAACACTTAAAAGTTATCTCATGGAGCTGTCTTAATTCTCCCCTCCATTCTGTGGCAGTTAAAGCATGATATATATTTTGTTTATACTGGGATAATTTTCGGCAGGAGCAGAGTAGCCGGAAGCAACTGATCGGAATGCGAGGGAGAGGGAAGAAGCAATCCCTTCTTCCTCTGAAAGTCTCCAGCCACTTAGTATACGCATTTGAGTGGTTGGCAACTATTTTCTACCATTAAAATTCTTTCTTTTAAGTTTTTCTTAAATTTACACAATTGCTAAAATTAGTGGTGCCGTAGAAGCATATTTTATTAATTGTGTAGAGATTGAGAGACTCAATTATACATCTTTAAATGACAATAGATCATACTTCTCTCCCCTTTGTCTTTATTCTCGTCGGTCTCTTTCCCCAATTTTCAGCATTGTAGTTAACATAATAACTGCTCTACTTAGAGCATTGTTCTTTTCATATGACACAATGCATGTTCTTCTTCTCTTGTGGAGAATTTTAACAAGACTTTTTACTCTAGCAGTGAAATTCTTTGCCCAGACCTCTAACAGTTTTAATTAGTATTACAAACCTTCCTCTAGTTTAAAGTATTGGTTCTCAAACTTGGCAGTACATTTGAAGTCTTAAAGAAAATCAGTGACTGGCTCCCAGCCTCCCTCATGTTAATAATTTCATCTTCCTGGTGTGTGGCTGGGCCCTGGGGGTTTGTAGCCCTCCTTCGGGGATTCTTACTTGCAGTAAGGCTTGGGAGCTCCTGCTTCCAGGGACTGAAGAGTTTTCTTTAGGATCTCTGCACTAACACTGTGGCTTTCAACCTGTCTGCTCAATGGACTCATCTGGGGAACTCAAAAGAATGATGAGATCTCCCAAGAAGTTGTAATTTGAACACTTCTGGCTGGTGGCTTAGGATTCGGAATTTCTAAAAGATCCCACGTAATCCTAATGTGAAGAAAAGTTTGGGAACCACTATGTCAACCTGTAATTTCAGAAAACACCATGGAATAAATCTAACTAAGGAGGCAAAAGACATTTATATTAGTAAGTTTGACACTGAAGAAAGAAATTGAAGTCACCAGAAAATGGAAAGATTTCCCCTTTTTCATGGATTAGCATAATTGATATTGTAAAATTGGTTATATTACTAAAAGTATTCTACATAGTCAATGCAAATTCATCAAAATCCAATGACATGCTTCACAAACTGGAAAAAATTCCTAAAATTCATATTGTATTACAAAAGCAAGTAGCCAGAACCACAAACATTTCTAAGGAGGAAGCAATGCTTTAGGCACCACAATATCTGATCTAAAAGTATATTACAATGCTGTTGTTACAAAAACATCATGGTGCTAGTGGGCACAAAGTCCAATGGCATAGAGTAGAGGACTCCCAGACAAACCACAGAGCTACAGCCAGCCAAGTTTTGACTAAGCTGTCAACAGCATTCACTGGCAGAAAGAAGCCCCCCTACAGATGGTGGTGGAAAAATTGGATATCAACATGCAGAAAAACGAAACTAAATCCAGATTTCTTGCTCTTCACAAAACTCAACTCAAAATGAATCGAAGACTCTAAGGTCGGCCAGGTGTGAACACATATCTTTCATCCAAGCACTCAGGGAGATAGAGGCACTCAGATTTCTGAGTTCAAGACCAGCCTGGTCTACATACCAATTTCAAGGCTAGCCAAGTCTACATAATGAAATCTTGTCTTAACAAACAAACAAACAAACAAGACTCTAAGGTAAGGCTTTGAAACTTCTAGAAGAAAACAATACAAAGTAGGTTAAGATGTAGACATTGGCAAAGATTTTCTGAAAAGGACACCAGTTGTAAAATATTCTTAAGGGGTTACATGACATTTAAATGCAGAACATCAAAGAAACAGCCACCAGAGTGAAGAGACAGCCTACAGCAGAGTGGGAAAAGTTTTTGCTGACTATACTCCAGACAAGGGACTAATATCCACAAAATACAAAGAGCTGCAAAAATTAAACACTAGACATAGGATGATTTCATCAAATGAGCTAATGGATGGAATAAACAAGCATACAAGAAAGAACTATAAATATTAGAAAAAGTGTTAACCATCCTTAGCCATCAGGGAAATGTGAATTAAAACTACTTTGGGTTCCATCTCAGCCCAGCCAGAATGGTGATAATGAAGAAAGGAGATGCCAGCCAGTGTCGGTGGGCCTGTGGGTCAAGAGGAGCCCTTACACAGAGCTGGTGGGAATGCCAGCTGCGAGGCCAATAGGGAAGTTGATGTAGCAGTTCCTCCAGCCACGGTGAACAGAACTGCCGCAGAACACAGCTACCAGCAAGATTCTAAACTGGCAACAGAGAGAGATAACTGCATAACCTGTTTATTGCTGCACTATTCAAACAGTTAAGAAATGGAACCGGCCTAGGTGTCCATTGGCAGGTAAATGGAGGAAAGAAGGGAGACATATACACAATGAAATTTTCTTCAGGCATAAAGAGAAAACAAAATCATGACCCTTACAGGTAAATGAATACAACTAGTGTCTTTGTGTTACTATTGCTGTGATGAAACACCAAAACCAAACAAGTTAGGGAGGAGAGGGTTTATTTGTCTTATACTTCCACATCACTGTTCATCACTGAAGGAAGTCAGGGCAGGAACTTTAACAGGGCAGAAACCTGGAGGCAGGAGCTAATGCAGAGGCCATGGAGGGGTGCTGCTTACTGGCTTGCTTCCCCTGCTTACTCCGCCTGCTTTCTTATAGAACCCAGGACCACCTGTCTAGGGGTAGCCCCACACACAAGCTAATCATTTTATTAGATGTGTGTGTGTGTGTGTGTGTGTGTGTGTGTGTGTGTGTGTGTGTACATGCAGATGCACGTTGGTATGTGTGGAGGTCAGAGGACAACTTGTGAAAATTGATTTGCCCTTTCTTCAGCTACGTGGGGCTCAGGAATTGAACTCTGGTTGTCAGCCTTGGTGACAAGCCCCTTTACTGCTGAGCCATCTTGCCAGGTCCACATTCTAGTACCGACATTTGAATAGGTTATTTGGTTAGCTGGGAAAAAAAAATAATTCCTAAAGCACGAGTTATTCAAGTTAGGTTATCAGTCTTTTGGGGAAGACAGATCCTGTATCTCCTAATAACAAATCAGGACTATTTGGCCGAATTGAGCTCAATTTAGTGATGTCCCCAACCCTTATATCCTCCCCTGCACTGAACGGCTTATCCCATTGCCTGTCTGCCTCTGTAGCTCACACTCTTTGTCTGTAATCTTCAGTCTCCAGGACTTCTTTGTTCTTATTTTTTAAAAGATTTATTTGTTTATTATGTATACAGTATTCTGCCTGCATATATCCCTTCAGGCCAGAAGAGGGCACCAGATCTCATTACAGATGGTTGTGAGCCACCATGTGGTTGCTGGGAATTGAACTCAAGACCTTTGGAAGAGCAGCTAGTGTTGTTAACCTCTGAGCCATCTCTCCAGCCCCGACTTCTTTGTTCTTAGGTGCAAATCACGAGTGCTTTTTGACAAGCCGATACTCTGTTCTTCCATTTCAGTACCCCACCCCCATCGTTTTCACAGTTCGGCAGAGTTTGTCGAGGAGAATGGATAAGCAGACTCCTCTGAATTCCCAGTGAGGACTTGGGGTTCACATCTGTGCTTACGATCAGTCTTTATCAGCTGGGTGCATTTCTTAACTAACTCCCCTCTTCCTTATTTTCCATCCCTGTAGGGTAGGTGATGCTGGAGCCTTGGTCAGGACACGTGGCTAAGGACTGAATGTAACTTCTGCACCTATGTGAAATGCTCTTGCTATGAGAGCAATGAGTCCAAGCAGATTTGATTAGTGAGAAGCTTATCGTTTTTCTGTCTGCCTGACTCCTACCTGTCATTCAAGAGCCATGCTAACGGTTCCAATTTTTTAAAAAAATTGTTCATTGATTTCTCTTTCTCATGTGACACTCCATGAGTATTCCGTATCTGTTCCCATGGTTATGTTGACTTCTCTACTCACTCCTAATTTCGTCTGGCTTTGGGCACTGTCCCTTCTTTTTGTTAAATTTCCACTTTTAATTTCACTAATGGCGTCATCTGTCTCATTAATCAAGTGTTAGTTGTTAGACACTGGGATTTATTTTTTGCTCTCTGAAATTCCTAGAGTGAAATTCAGATATACCCAGAAACACATTTTTTTTGGGGGGGGGCACTCTTAGGATTTTTTTTTCTATATGCATCATGAACCTCTGAGGGTCACTTTCCATCTCTGTTTCGTTTGGGTTTTTCTTCTCAGTTCCCAAGGTGACCTTTGTGGGCAGGGTGTTCCTGATGACACCTACCTGATGATGGATTTTTCCTTTTTAGCTGTTTCCCAGTGACATCTTTTTCCTGGCCCTCAGTGCATGTTGATTTTAGTCAATTACAGAAGAAATACTTCTTTGGTGATGTCATTTTCCTACATAAGAATTTAGTTTGTGTTTACTAAGTAGAGCTCTTTTGATTTTTGGCTTGGTTTGACATGTGATTCATAATAGTGTAATTTCTGATCGAAAAATTATTTTGGCCAAATGGATGCCCCAGTGAGTTTTTCTATTTTTTTGTTTAAATCTTGCTTACCCCTTAAAGCTGATACTTCTCTTATGACATTTAACAAATTTATTATTTTTTCTTTTATGGTCTTTATTCCTAACAAACCCAATATTAGAAGAACAAAAAAATTCAAATAACTTTATTAAGAAAATTTGATCATTATGTGAATTTACAGCTGTTAACCTATTTTAGAACTATTCATAGCCAGTTGAGTTTTTTATATATCTTTATAATTAATATCATCAACAGTGATTTGATGATGTCTGCCAACAGTCACCATTTTCAACTAGATAACTGAATTATTTCTTATCAACACAGTTCATAAATAATGTATATTATGAAATCAGATAAAGCGCAGAGTCCGAAGCACAGGCCTACTGTGCTATAATGTGTACAGAGGTGGTCATGAAAAGTCCAAAGAAAACACTATTCAGATGAGAGAATAGCAGTGAGGAGGAGAGAACATAGGTTTTTTTAAATTATTATTATTATTATTACTATTACTATTATTATTATTATTATTATTATTATTATTATTTTTGTTTTGTTTTTCAAGACAGGGTTTCTCTGTGTAGTTTTGGAGCCTGTCCTGGAACTCACTCTGTAGACCAGGCTGGCCTCAAACTCACAGAGATCCGCCTGGCTCTGCCTCCCAAGTGCTGGGATTAAAGGCCTGCGCCGCTGCTGCTGCTGCTGCCGCCACCGCCACTGCCGCCACCACCACCGCCTCCCGGCCAGTTTTCATTTAAGTATCTCACCATCTTTATTGTCATCTGGTGGAATAGCTGATGTGACATAGTGACAGAGAAGGGATATGTTTCCAAAATGTCTTGCAATTATAGTTTGGTATGGTGATGCTTGCTAAATGATTAATAATCTACCAAACTAACAAGAGACCTCATTAAGTTAAGGGTTATCACCAGGCCAGGACCAAGGTTACAGAAGTGTGGGCTCTAGACTGTTTGTGGCCTGTTTGTAGGGTTCATTGCTTGTGTCGTCTATTACGTGTGGGATAACTATAATCTTCCTTATTGGAGAGTGGAGGGCAATGGTGACTAGACCATCTTTGTCTTTTTTTCCCTGTCATGCACAGGGCAGGCATTTCATGAATCCTGACTGCGAGTGCTCACCAGTTTGCTTTCTTCTGGTGTGTTTTCACTCACTCCTCTGTCACCCCTCTTAATTGATTTTCAAGTTCTGAACTGAAATGTTTGGTATTCCAAAGGAAGATGCTTCTGGGAATACTGTTTTGAATGGTTCACAGAACTGGTTCAGCCTTCTTCTCTTCAATTTCCTGCACTTCACGTTATTACAGACGGAAGGAACTGTGTCAGGCTGCCAGGGCTTTTTTGATGGACTGCATGTGGTGTACCGAATGACTTCAATCAAACTGATAGAGTGAATGATAGGACTATAGCTTGTCCTTAGAATCAAGTAATTTCATCTGGAATGTTATGAATGGCTGAGATTTTCTTACCCTTTACATTCCAAATCTCGCATTTAGCGACTTTGTTTGTTTGCTTGAGGATCTCTTGGCATCCAGATGTTTGTCCCTAGAATTCGCCACTTATGAATAAGTCAAGGCCTTCTGGTCTTCTCTGAGCCCACTAGGCATGGCACAGTACTTATATTTAGCAGCTAATTAATTAGTGCTTCTTGATTGAATTAATTATTGCCTAGTTGCAGAAAAGCACAAATGTTGCTCTGAACACTTAACACAATAGGAAAAAAAACATAGAAAAAATACTCCCCCAAATCACCATGTCTCTGAAGCCTGGCCCATGAGAAAAAAAAAACAAAATCAACATCCGTGTAATACAACCCCACAGTCCCTAATGTTTTTAATTTAGAGTAATTTTAAAATTTGCTTCTAATGCATGCATTTGACACAAGGTCACCTTGAGTATTATTCTTCCTCACGTATTTGTGTATATGTTAACTTTTACTTATATAGCAGAAGGTACACATAAACACACATGCATGCACACACACATTTGAAAGCTATTGTTTTGTTAACTAGAAAAACTAAGGAATTTCATATTCATTCTTGAAATCTCCAATTTTAGTCCTATGGATGTGTAAGTGTATAGTATAAAGAAACAGAAAGATAATTGGGGGTTTAGCTCAGTGGTAGAGTGCTTGCCTAGCAAGCGCAAGGCCCTGGGTTCGATCCTCAGCTCAGGAAAAAAAAAAGAGAAAAAAACAGAAAGATAGAGGTTGCATTAGCAAAGCTGGAAGTGAGAGAAAACAGGCTCCCTGCCCAGTGCCCTTGAGATAGGGTTACATCATAGGAGGTACACTGGGTGTGGTTCTTTTTTATTTTAATTCCATGAATATTTATGGAATATTATTGTATGCTCAACCACAGAATGGACACAGCAAATGATTTAGAGGATGGTTAATACCATCTCAAATCCATAAGAATTAAAAACAAAGCCCAGAAATACTAGAAAATAACAAGTATTAGTGGGATGAGCAGCATGTGAAACTCTGTGTTCTTCTCACTGCAGGAGGGACTGTAAAACAGCAGACCCACTGTAGACATGGTCTGGTCACTCCTCAGAATATCCAGGACATGGTTACCATATGTCCACCAATTCCCAAAAGAGTCTTGAAGAGTTACTGTTACAACTCATGGTAATGGGTACCTATTCACAACAGCCAAAAGGTGGAAGTGACCTAGGTTTATAGCAACTGGGAGACTAGGAAGGCAAGAGGATGTGCATGTACTTCTTAACCTGGTAAATAAGATGTAAAAGAGCTTTGAAACTGATGTTAAATTACTTAGCAAAATATGGCCATAGGTATAAGAGTGGCACAAATGTTTTGGAGCTAATTAATGGCTCTGTGATTGGATTGAAGGCTTGATTCCTAGGAGCAAAGTCATTGGTGGTACTGCCTGCCAAGAACCTATGGCTGAGGAGATCATAGGTTTTATATGAAGTCATATGAGAAAAATTATTACTTTTCTAAGCAGGCATAGTATTGAGTCACCTTCTAAATACTTACTTTATACCCATAGCTTAGTGCATTTCTCCACTCTCATCAGAGAAACTACTTCTTGTGCTAGGTAGTGGTTAATCCAGAGACAGACAACTGGTCAACCTGAAGTGAATAGAAGATCATGGAGTGCTCGGCTCGAAGTGAGACATCTATATAATGCCCACTTGAAAAAGGCTCAGGGACCATCATGGAAGATGGGGTAAAAAGATTGATTGTGAAAACCTGGTGTTGGGGAGCACTTCCATGAAGTCGTGTTCTCTGGATATAAAATGGAGCTATTGTGCTCATAAACTCACAGCAGCTGTGGTTACCTGAATTAGAGCTGTTCAAGAACCTGCCAGTCAACATTCTGGCATGAGTAGGACAGGGACTCACAAGATCATGTCTCCAGTGAAGGGTTATTGGCAATTGACAACTGCCAGGGGAGAGAAAAATCATACTTTTCTCAGGGGTGAGGCTCCTGATAGGCTGCCAGTGCTCTGGTGAATGACCCCATACCTATGCACATACAAGCACCATTAACTGGACTCACTGGGGTCTGGAAGAAGAGGACATGACATTGGAAGGTGTCATGGAAAGGGGAAGTTGGAGATGGGTATTATCAAAATATATTCTCTACATGTACAAAGATCCTAAAGAATAAATAAAAGTATCATATATTTATTTTAAAAGCTTTCATAGAAAATGAGACATCATTTCAAATCACAATTTTGTAGATAATGAAATAAGAATTTAACTTTACTCTGGAAACCATGTAATTTCAACCACAAAATTGACCACAGTTTTAAATAACTTTACAATTTGAATACACACTATATTTTGAAAAGGAAATTATAGACCTAAAGTGATGATAAATACAAGTTGGATAACCAAGGACTCTATTTTCTCTATTTTTATCAGATTATACATGCTCATGAGATACTGTTCATATTTAGTTTACAGTGAAGCAAGGAAGGCTTGAAACTAAAAGTGTGTGTGTGTGTGTGTGTGTGTGTGTGTGTGTGTGAGTGAAATGTGACCAAGTTACTTAGAAAAATAAGTATGAAGGTAAATGGAAAAAAAGACTGTAGAAAGGTGGTATGACTGATTAAATTACAGATTTGATTAAACATCCAAACAAAACCATGTTTTTCATTTGGAGGAAGAGACTCATGGTGAGACAGCCAACAAAGTGCATGAATGAAGTGAGGAACCAGAGGACCACACTGCTTCTGTAAAAATGAATGAAGTGAAGAACCAGAGGACTCACTACTTCTGTGAAAATCAATGAATGAAGTGAGGAACCAGAGGACCACACTGCTTCTGTAAAAATGAATGAATGAAGTGAGAAACCAGAGGACCACACTATTTCTGTAGTCATTTTCTGAGCAGCTCATTGTCTGTTTCCTCATTTGACAAATGAGGATAATGACAAAATACCTTTCATAGGTTAGTTTTGAAGACAAAATTAGTCAATATGGGTTTGTGGAATATAAACTTCTATACATTAAACATATTTAGCTATATAAAGTATGTGTAGTGATATGTTAAATATTGGGATCCAATGCTGATTGGATACAGCTTGTTCCCTTGCACAGAGTTCAGTGTCATGGAGTAGACCCCTTTCCGTGTTGTCTCAGTGCCACTTCATAGGGAATGCAGAGATGGAAAAGGTGAGCACACAGAGGCTGCATTAAAATCTTGATGTAAAGCACTGTGCTTTCGTTATTCATGTTTACAGCTGTAGACCGAAAATAGTGGGTGATAAATTAACACATTGTATAAATATAAAATACAAAATGTGAGGTTAAAAATAGAAACTAGAAATTCCATCAAATTCTAGCATTTTTTTTTTTTACTAAAAAAGCGGTTCCATAGCATGTTTATTAGACTATTAATCTGTGAAATACTACAAATATTAATTGAAATGCAAAGAGCTATTTAAAATATGGAAATTGAGAAATGTATGAAATTGGTTTAATCATCTCACACATTTATAGATATCTCAAGAAGACAAAGTAGGTGTTTTTCCCACCTCTACATAGGGACAATGGCCTATATTCAAGTGGTAGATTTAAGTTCAGCATCACTGGTAACCATGCCTTTCCTCTACTCCTTGTTCTCACTAAATAAAGAACAGCATATGTGTGCATATATATGAGAAAATTAGTGAAATCCTTTATTAATAAAGGTGGTCATTATTGTGTGACAAACTTTTCCTCGGGAGATGCAACACACGTGCCTACTTACTCCAGATATGGAGCCAAAGAAAGACCAAAAGTATCGACACCACCAAAGTCCAACTAAATGAACGAATGAGTGTTATTGGGGTCACTTACAGGAATGTGGGTGAGGGGTTACTTACAGGAGCAGAAATGACTCAAAGATAGCTGTATCACCAATGCCCACTCCAGCACAGGTGACGGCTCACAAAAGCTGGGAACCTGGAGCACACTGCACACCCCTAGGCAGCTCAACAGATTGGATATGTCCTTTCCACACCATTCAGTTGGTCTGAACCTCTTCCAGGCAGTTGGTCTGGTCTTAGAGTCTTGTCAGTGTGGTTTTTCTGACAGTCTTTGTAGTTCAGTTCATCTGAGAGTGATTCTCAGCAATCTTTCTAGCTTACTCTGGCAAGGGGGTGCCTACTGAATCTGGTCAGTTTCAGGGACTTCCTGAAGCTAGGAAGTGGCACTATAAGGAAGTGTGGCCTTGTTGAAATAGGTGTGGCCTTGTTGGAGGAAGTGTGTTACTGTGGGAATGGGCTTTGAGGTATCCTATACTCAAGCTAAGACTAGTTCAGTTCACTTCCTATTGCCTGTGGAACAAGACGTAGAATTCTCAGCTCCTTCTCCAGCACCATGTCTGCCACATGCTGCCATGTATCACCATGATGATAATGGACTGAATCTCTGAACCTGTAATCCAACCCCAATTAAATGTTTTCCTTTATAAGAGTTGCTGCAGTCATGATGCCTCTTCATAGCAATTGAAACCCTAACTAAGATACATGGGCTGGGGTTTTATACTGAATCAAAAAAGAAAGCAGGAGGACTTAGCACCACCATTACCTTCTAAACAGGATTTCAGTAGCTCAGGAAATAATAGTGAGTATTAGCTAATGGGCTGCATGGAGTTAATAGTTATGACATAGCAAAAGCAACACCCATAAAGCTAGGAGACAGCCTGTGGGTGGGAGAAAAACCTTTCCCAAATATACTTTTACAGAGTATTTGTATCTATAATGTATAAAGATATAAAGAAACACACATACACACACACACACACACACACACACACACACACACACACACACACACACCAGTGACCTCCCAACCTCCTGAAATAACCCAATAGCCAAATGAGCATTTGGCTAGAACAGACACTTTTCCAGCGAAGAAATGAAAATGGTCAGTAAATAGAGGGGAGAAGGTTCAGTATCTATAACCACCAGGGAAATGCACATCAAAAGTACATTGAGATTCCACCTTTCCCTAATCAGAATGGTGTGTCATCCCGAAAATAACAAATGAAACAATAACAAAATAAACAACTGCTGTTGTCAAGGGAACAGGGAAAAGGGAACCTTTGCACACTGTTGGTAGGAATGTGTTAGTCTCATTACTACTGAAATCACTATGGAAGTTCCTCAAAAATTGAAGGTAGAATTTCCATATGATCCAGTGGTTCCATTCCTGGTGTGAACTGGGAAGAACTGATGTTGTCATACTACTGTGATACTGGCATGCTCCTGTTTCTCAGTGTACTGCTCAGGATTAATGGATGAATGACCACAGAAAATGGGATATGTATACACAATGGACTTTTTTTGTTTTTTGTTTTTTCCCCAGGTGATTCCAGATTCTTCTCTGTGGTCTCTTGTTTAAAGAAGCATTGCACAAATGCATAAAGAAAGATGTATGTTAATTTTTTCATAGTTATCTTTTGAGACTTAACTTTCTATTCAAAGTTTTGCCTTGAATACTCTATTAAAGTAATGGGGCCATGTATCGGGCAACATTTCTTTTTCTGTAATCTGTAGGATGGCTTAGTTTTTTTCTCCTTATCAACAAAAAGTGTGGAGGCAGCAGTCTAGGGTTACACCAGCAGCTCTTTGTTTCTCCATTCTTCCCAGCCTCCGTCCTGTCTCCTTTAGCAAAGGGCCTTAACCCCATGGGTCATGATAATGGTACATTACATGAGGAGGGAAGTGAGGGAATGAGACAGTGCCGATATTACAAAGTGAAAAATCACTCCTGCTGAATTTCCCCCAACATGTTGTTTTTCATAACGTAAAAGGGAACTCTGTAATGCGTAGCACATGGCCCCAGGGTAGTTCAGACCTGCCGCTGAGTAACTGGCCAGAAAAGACTTGGTTGACGTCCTCTGATTCAGCCAACCGTATTTTGCTTTGGCTCTGTCCTAGTTTTGGCTGGCTGAGACAATCTTAGTAAGGAATTCTGCTAAGTCAGTCATATGATCATCCTTGAGATCTGGTCCTATTCTTCATCTTGGTCTGGTTTTACTAATAATCCTGTCAGATCAATTTACTAAGAGCCCCCTTGCTCTTAGTATCTTCTCTCAGTTCATTTCTATTTATTGACCCCTCACACTCCTGCTTGGCTATGAATTCCCTGCTGCCTTCTCAGTATTGAATTGAGCATTTCTGTCGTATTGTTATAGTTGTGAATAAATTCTTCTCTGCTATGTTGACAAGTATGTATGACGATTTAATTTCTTTCTTCAACAATGGCCACAATGAGCAGCGTTAGATTTTTATTAGCTATGAAGGAAAACTGAACGAGTAATGGGAAAGCAAGTTAATAATTGTGATACCAAAGACCTCCTCATGCTGAAAAGTTAAGCCTTCTGTTTGAGGAGCTGATGCTGACGTGGAAAATGGATCTTTGTAGTTCAGGACTCACATTCAACTTCTGTCCCTATCCATCTACCTGGTGACTATGGGACTGATCTCTCTGGGGACTCAGTAAAACGAGACCTGCGAAGTGTTTTACCTTTGTATCTGTAGGAGTGCTGCGAGGTTGTCATTAGCTGGTGTTCTGAAAAAAAGTTGCTACCAGTCCATGATGCTTCTTTGGATCATGTGAGGGTAGTATCACCAAGTCTGGGTACCTGACAACTAATTAAAGGGGAATGTGCTGGAAATGCTGCTCTGTGACTCCCGTCAGCGTTCATTGTGGGGTTGACACATCCGCGAGGGAAGAACAAATCTCTCTCTGCTCTAAAATGGTTCTTAAAAATTCCTTTTCTTGTCTTTTAAAATCACATTCACCATCTGCCTGGAAAATTCAGATAGCTGCCTGTGAACTTCACAATTAAATGTGCTAATACAGTCTCAGGAGAAAATGATTGTCATACCTGTTTTTTTCTTAAAAAGAATAAAAAAAGAACAACAAACAAAACAAAATAATACCACCACCTTCAAATTCAAAAACAAAGTGAGCAACCCATCTGCTTTTTATGTAAAGAAAACTTCAGATTCTTCAGAAAATGCAACATGAGCTCAAACATGCTTTCAGATGTCATTAGACATAGTAAACATCACTAAAAAAAAAAAAACAAAACCTTTAACTTATTATAAAAATTGAAGTTTCAAGGCAAAGACTCATTAAACCAATGTAACTGGGTATGTGTCCTCCTACCTCTATGAATTCCTTCTTTAAATTTCACATTAGATAGCAGAATACTTTTACTATGCATATCTTATTTTACTTCTCTAGTAGTATGTGAAATTTAAGACTCCCCATTTTTAGCACATTATTTTTGACATACTGTAGGATGTGTAGACAATCATCTACTATAGTTTTGCTATGTATTTCGAAAAACTATAATATATATAGACCATTGTTTATTATGTCAAGAGCTTCAATATTTTTCAGGAAAGGGCTTTACTGTTTAGTACATGATACATTGTAAAGACTTATTAACTTAACAAAGACTTATGGTTAATAAATCTTTTCTGTGGTGTAACGATTTTGTGTAGGTCAGAGAATATCAAAACAGGACTTGCTGTGGTAGTAGAGGTGGGTTACAGAAGTCCAAATACTGTATGGTTTACAATAAGTGGAGGGATTTTTGTCTGTTTTAGCACCAAGTAATAAAATTGCTTGGAATTACTCATGCATATGATTTCATCGTCTTGTATTAAATCGATATTCCACTTAATGATGTACTAAGTGGTGTACACAAGTAGAACCAAGTACCACATGGATAAAACTCGTTAAAGCAGCTGATGATATGCTGTGTCTGTTCTATGCACTGATGTCGTATTGTCTTGTCAGTTGGCGTGTGCAAGATACCAAGCAGTGTGTTGATAAGCAGTGCCAGGACCTTACCAACACAACTGACAAGAAATGCTGGGGAAGATGAGGAGGAGAGGGAACACTCCCTGTTGGTGAGATTGCAAACTGGTCTAGCCACTTTGGAAATCTGCATGGAGAACTTGCCAAAAACTAAGCATACACCATATGACCTAGCTGTATCACTCTTTAGCTTATGCCCAAAGGACTTGACATCCCAACTGTGCAGATACTTGCTCAGACTTACTCACTGCATCTCTATTCACAATAGCCAGGAAATGGAAGCAACCTATATGACCTTTAATTGATGAATGAATAATAAAAATATAATACACACCCACTATGGGATGCTATTTAGTTGCAAAGAAAAAAATGAAAGAATGAAAATTTCAGGTGAGTGAGCAGAACTAGAAAAGATCATATGGAGTCAGCTAACCCAGATCCAGAAAGACAAGCATTAAATGTTCCCATTCATCTGTGGTTCTTAGCTCCAAGTTTCAGATATGAGTATATAACCTGGAGTAACTTCAGAAACTAGGGACCTTGGGAGGGTGCAGTAGAGAGGAGGTGTAGCAGGTTACAGGGAGGAATAGTGGGTTACAAAAGTCTACATTTGAGTTTTTAGTAATGGTTATCCAAAAGATTCCCCAAACACAAGTTGTTGTTCTTGTTCCTGACAACCTCCCGGAGGTTGAAGGTAGGTCCCACTGCTGAAGCCACCATGTAATTTAGTCACAGGAACCAGAGGATCCATGTTGCTTCCAGAGGAGTAGATTTTATGGTACCAGAAGCTTCCAATGGAGGGAAGCAACCAGTAGCCCTACCCAGCTATGATACCTATAAAGTAAAACAACTACCAGTGTGGCACATTAGCCCTAAGGGCACAATAGTGACCAGCATATGTTAGCAGTAATTAAGAGCTCTCACACTTGATATAATGCCCACTCAACAGGAGGGAAAGCATGCCTGGTACTGGAAACCTCACCAAATACTTGAGGCTAGTGAAGTCATGAATCTTGGAGAACTTACAACTACCACTTTATCAAACTAGGAAATTTCTTAACTTTATTATAAATATGTATCCCTATTGTCACAGATAAGCTTCAACTCTCATCAAAGAGATGCCTCCCTCCAACAGACAGAGATTACTACAGAAAATGACAACTGATCAAAATGCATAGAACAAGTGACCACGTGGTATCCAGCACTGGCTGATACACCTACAACCAACTCCTAGACCCAAGTTTCAAGGATCGTAGCCTAAGAGGGGATGGAAAGATTGTAAGAGCCAAAGGAACGGGAAGTTTGCTTTGAGCCAGTGTCTCCTAGGAATGTCAGAAGCTATACCCATGGGTTCTTATCAACATGGCTGCTTAGACAAGCAATAAACAAGGATGGCATCACTAGTCATGCTAGAATCGAAGGGGAGAGCTCATGAGGCCTCAAGCCTAGACAAAAATACCCAAACCAAACCAAGCCAAAAAAGGAAAAAAAAAAAAACCAAACAACAAAATTACAGTCAACTAAGGAATACTAAGAATGAGAGACATAATCTTCTTCAGGGGAGAGTCTCCCCATATTGGTTATGGAATACTAATAGGTCAACCGTGAAATCATTTATATAAAGTAACATTATATGGGCTGAGTAGGTTGATATATACTTAGGGATAATATGTAACAACAATTAAATAAGTAAAGACCATGAATTTGATAAAGATCAAGTGGGTAGAGTGCATGGAAAGGATTGGGAAGAGGAAAGAGCAGGGAGAAAATGAAGTCATTTTAATTTCAAAATTAAAAAAAATACTAGTATCTTTATACAAATGAAAAATATTGATTGAGGATGATCCAACCCACACTATGAATGAGCTGATCTTTGTTTCCTAAGCAATTAATGTGAATTTAAATGTATATATCACAAATCCCAAATGCTACACAATAATACTTCATTTTCCTCAAAATAAAAAGAAAAAAAAACCACATTTTCTCTAAAGTGCCTTGGAATAATCCTTCTGTATACTATGTGAATATATGTTGCTATGATTGGTAAAATAAACAAGCTGACTGGCCAATAGCTGAACAGGCGGGAAAGCCGAACTGAGAAGAGATGAGGAAGCATGGAGTTAGAGGAGTTGCCAGCTAGATAGAGAGGGAATCGGACACACAAAATGTGATAGTACTAAAAGTCATGAGCCTTGGGGCAGCACATAGATGAACAGAAATGGATTAAATTGTAAGAGCTAGATGGTAACAAGCCTGTGCTCTTGGCCAAGCATTTATAATTTATATTAAGTCTCTGAGTCAGTTATTTGGGAAGTGGCTGCTGGTTATTTGAGAGCAGGCAGTCAGGACAGGAAAACTCTGCCTACACTAATGTCTTGAGTGGATCTAAAGGTTGCAGTTCATTTAAATGTGTATTTTGACTTGAACATTTTTTTTTTTAAAGTTTATATCTAAATTCTTATTTCTAAATAAATCAAGGTAACGGTAGGATTTAAAGAAAGCATATCTTGCTTTAAAGTGCCTTTTAGAGAAAATGCTCATGTTGGATACTGATTTGTTTTCAATAAAAAAAGTCTTTTTCTGAGCCTGATTCTTGCCACACTTCTGACTGTGGCAACTGGACACGTGTGACTCCCTTTGGGTCTGTTTATCCAATCACATCATGATGCTTTGGGGACCAGGGACCCTTATAAAAGCCACTAAGGTAGGCTCCTTCAAAGGTGCAGAAACCACTAGTCTTTGTCCGGTGCTACTTGTACTAACTGCTACCACGAATTGTGCAATAATCACTCATACTTTATTTTGCATATAGCGTAAAATCCAACAAAATATAGCAAGTGATACCAACAACGGAAATCTGAAATACCAGTTTCTCAGTGAGTGGCAGTAGTTACTCATTTCACCATAAAGCTGACTCATACCTGTATTTTATTTTTTCTACAGTGTAACTTCACTGATGTTGCCCCCTTTTTACAGCTGGTCAGTTAACTGTTTCACTTGAAAGCCTCTGCTGTTTTTCAGTGGCCACTATCTTCTGCATTTAAAGTATTTCTGTAAAGACCCACAGTCCGATTTTAACATCCCCATTAAGAATAAAGACTAAGGAGATGGTGGTAATGCAAAAAGGTGTTCATTATTAAGGAGAGTGTCATTTTTCTTTCATTTGGAAAATGCAAAGGAGTGCCTTGGCACCATGTTCTCAGATGGAGGGGATCGATTCTCAGGAAACCAGAGTGATGGATCCATTACTACCCAAGAAGAGCCTTATCCCTTTATGGAGGAAATGATAAATGTGAGGTAGACATGTAGGAGATACTTCACAGCCTTTCAGGGACTTTTAATGGCATCTTTATTGACTCTAAATCAAGAAATGACCTTTCTGGCCATGGACTTTTCAGCAGTATCTCAACACTGTTGGCCTTACCCTCCTTTTGGATGTACTCATTTGTTCTATATGGACTCTTTCTTTTCTTTGTCTGCCCTGTGCCTTCAGCATAGAATGTCTTCCACCCTCCACTACATCCACCTGATGCAGTTTTACCTTTTGAAGGTAAATGTTCAATATCAGCTCTGATACAGAGCCCTATCTTGTGTCCCTCATCTGATAGTTTTTTTTCCATTTCTTTTAGACTCAAATAATTTACTGTGTGTCTCATAAAACCCTGTGCTATTCCTTGCCTGCTCTTTGATTGGGTTATCTCTTATTTCTTCCTGACAAACACTGTAAAATTTCGTGAAACCATGAACCATGTATTTTGAGCATTTACATATATAACCAATGAGGTGTGGCACCCCGTTAAGTAGGTATTGTGTCTAGATCCATATGCTATATATCTCCAGAAGCTCCTGGTATGTTGACTGTCTTCTTGTAATTCACATCCACTACTATAAAGTTGCTGCTGAAAGACAAGTTAGCATCTCAATCAGAATATGATGATGGACTTAAAAAATTTGTATTGGCTCTGAGGATTATATTAACAAATATTTTTTTTTTAGTTCCACAAAATATAAAAGAAGAGAAATGTTCTAAAATGTTCATTTTGACTGTAAAACAGGCACACATGTCTTTATATGGGGTGTTGGCTGATTTTAGTTGTCAAATTGACATGCCTAGGAAGAGGGAACCTCAACTGGGAACCACTTCTATCAGACTTAACTGTGGGCATAGCCATAGGTATTTTTTGATTGACAGCTGATATAGGAGAGTCTAGCCGACCATGGGCAGCACCATTCTTAGGCGTGGGCTATATACAAAAGGTATGTGAATGTAAGCCTGGGAGCAAGGCAGTAAGCAGCATTCTACGATTTCTGCTTTAAGCTTCAACCTTGGCTTTCCTTGAAGATAGATTGTAAAGTATAAGATAAATAACCCTTCTCCACCTCAAGCTGTTTTGGTCATGGTGTCTGTCACAGCAACAGAAAGCAAGCATGGACATTGAGCCACACATGTCATCATAAATTGGAATCATGGGTAGACTCCATGAGAAGAGTTGACCTGAGACATGCGCATGTTCCGTCTTAACCTCTTACTCATCTCACAAATTTTCTGTGGCTTTTGATATTTACCTTAAAGGCAATAATGAGAATCCCAAAGACTGACATATGGAAAGTTGATGGCGTAGGCACATAAGTTCATATAAATGAATATAAAATTGTCACACTAGTCTTTGTTTGCTTTGTATGTAAATTACAACACAGTGTTGTGTTCCCAATTGTCATGCTGTTTCTATTGGGTTAGTGTTCATGGGTCATTGAATTATTTTTTGTGTTCTCCTAGGCTAGATAAGTAACTAGCAGGTAGAAATATAGGGAAATAGAGGTTTGCTTTAAGTTAACTGAAAGAACCCAACTGATGGAACAGGGAAGAGAGAAAATCTAAAAGCTCTGAAAGAGGAATGCAAGATGAACTACAGCAGGACATTAATATAAAACTTTAATATTTGATAATTTACTTTTTTTTTTTTTTGAGCTGAGGATTGAACCCAGGGCCTTGCACTTGCTAGGCAAGCGCTCTACCACTGAGCTAAATCCCCAACCCTGATAATTTACTTTTTATAGTTCTGTTTTCTGTTGAAAATCTCACAGCTTCTTCATTATTACATAATAGAAAAATGTAACTGTATAATGAAATACTGACATTGATTGGCAGATTGGATGTTTTCACCCTGGAGCCTATGGCAGAAAATGGGCAACACACACACCTACTTTGGCTCCATCTGTCTAGCTTCCTGTCAGTCATCACACTTACAAAGACTTGGGACAAGGCACACATACATACAGGAAAGAAACAAAAGGAGAAGTGTAAAACTGTGTGTCTAGACTGTACTTGTAAGTTACAGAAGAGATCTCCTTGGTCATCTGATTTTGGCTGGTAATTATAATGCTTAAAATGCTTGTATTTTTCTTAAGTATGTGTTAGTTAGGATGTGTTTAATTTTCAAGAAAAAGTGAACAATTCAACTTGCAGATTGAATCTTTAAACATTAACACTATTGTGTTCCCCAAATAGGCATGCATAGTGTTTAGTTTGCCTGAGGCAGGTTTTCAGTATCAACCTTGAAACCAGGATGGTGGTTTAACACAACCCATATTTTCAAGGTTGTGCTGTATTTGAAGTAGGGGAAGTCACTGGAAGGTTTACCTTCTGGGTGGTGTTAAGTGACAACTACAGTGACATGGCAGGATGGACATCTAACAAGATGGCTCTGCCGGTTAGATGGGGGAAGGCAGGCTGGGCACAACTCATATGAATACCTACTGCATCTCCCTTGGGCAAGTTGCTCAAGTTCCCATGCTCCCAGTTTCCCTCTTTTTAAAAGGAGGAGATGGGCTATGGTTGAGGTTCTTTTAATTCCATTGGGGTAAATTTGTAGCAGAGTGGGAAATTATTGAGGTTCATAATCCCTTCACCTCTAAATGCATGAAGAAGTCCCCCCACTGTACTATTCAAGGCATATTCCCCTATCTCCTTTGTCCTCTGTTTGATCATACAAAGAGCCTAGCTTTTATGGCCATGGAGAGAGGTTAGACATTTATTTCAACCCCTACATTTACACCTGTAACTAAACATTGTGTGATTGGCTGACAAACAGTACTACACTCTCTGTCTTCTGTTCTGGTTCATTTTTTTCTGGTCTTAGACTCTTAGAGGCAAAAGCAAGCAGACAGTGCTTGTAGTAACCATTGTTTGTGATGTGTCTTTCTCTCTATTGCTTTGAATCCCCTAGACACTCAAACAGAACAGTAGCAAAATTAAAATCAGTTCATCTCAACAGCTACTCAGGCTCAAGAACCTTCTTCCCCAATGAAAGCCAAAGGGCTAGACCACAAAGATTTACTTCAAATTGGAATATCCTCTAGCACACAGTGGATTTTTATTCTCTTTTAAATCCCTGAAGGATTTGATAGGGAAACCATGCTAAGTAGAGATAGGATGACATGATTCTGTTGCCCATTCTTAGATAGACAGAGACTAGGCAATATTCTGAGGAAAGTGTATGTGCTGTGTGTATAAAATATACACATACAGTTGCATTTAAAAATAGTTAACATGCTTTTATTTTGACAGAGCCTCATTAATGTAGGCTGGCCTGGAACTTGATATATAGGGGAGGGTGACCTTGAACTCCTAATCCTGTCTACTTCATGAGCTGGGATGACAGGCATGCACTACCATGCTTCCTTTAATGCCTTGTTAGGGATTGAACCCACAGCCGTAGGTGTGGCTAGGCCACTTCTAGCAACTGTACACATACCCAGCAATTAGCATGCATTTCTTTGCAGTGTTATTTCATATTAATCAACCCATGTGATAATGCAGCAGTGTGAATTTGCTACAAATTTGTATATGGGTTTATTCTAGGAAGTATTTTTATTTTTGACTAATATTCATGTTCTTGCCTTTTTGCTTACACCTGATATAAAGCAGATATATTATATGTAAGATATCAAGACAGATATTTATATGTTTAAAACACACACACACACACACACACACACACACACACACACACACACACACTTTGACACAGTTATATGCAAATGCTAAGATTCTCTTTTGCACCCAATCTTATTCACTGGATGTCCTTACTTCATCTAAGCCTAAAATGTGGACTATTACTTCAAATCACCATTCAAAGAATGTTACAGTGGCATTACTGACAGTCACTTTAGTGTTTTATTGCATGTTTGTACAGTGTATGTGCATGTATATGTGTGTGCATGCAGGTGCACACACATAAGAACACAGGTATGCACATACCCAGCTCCATGTACAGAGGTCAGAGGTTGACATCAGGTGCTAGTCATTGCCTTCTGTCTTGTTTGAGACAGGGTCTCTTGTTGTCCAATGTGGAGTACTGCACAGACCAGGCTAGCCAGCCCTCCAGCTCCTGGCCGCTTCTTGTCTCCACTGCCTACTTCCATGTGGTAGCCCTGGGAGATGCTTCAGCTCTGCAGCAGCCTTTTGTGTGAGTTCTGGAGATTCAAACCCAGGTACTCATGCTTGTATGGCAAGTGCTTTCTTCCACTGAGCCACTCCCCAGTTCCCGGCAATACGTCCAGAACCCATGAATGAACATAAAGCACATTGAAAGCGTTGTGTCTTGATTTCCTGGTTGACTTTGAATTTTATGGTCTATGCCTCAGTGTCATCTGGGAAAGGAAAGATAAACAGAAGAAACTGCATTCGTCCATGATACCGTCTTCATTTTTCTCCCTCTTTCTGAGCCTCCGTCTCCAGCTGGAGCAATGCTGTCTGTGGATTTGCCAGGGCTCTGCTTTTTGGCTATGATCTTTCCCTTCTCCTTTATCCCAGGCTTTATTTAATTTTCATCTCACAACCCGCAGCTAGTTGTCTAACCAGAGCCATAATATTTATACATGCAAATAGGTGTGCATGCCAATTCCCCTTTAATTTGTCTTTATTTTAAAGTATAGGATATTTTCTGCATCAGAACAGTCTGGGTTGCTACTATTTCTCATTTTTAAAAGTACTAGACTCTTTAGTGGAACCATTTTGTGATAAATTTTTCACGATTATATTATGTATTTGCCTGTAAAAGCCCACAAGGTTTAACTTCATTATAACAGGATCACATGTTGCTATCACTGTTCATTCTGTGCTCCATGGAGCCCTTGCAGAGAAGCCACACCTGTGAGGCTGCCATTCTTCGCAGCAAATCTCCTCCCTTTCCAATTAAAGATGGGGATTGTTCTGCCTTCTTTCTTCTCTCTCTCTCTCTCTCTCTCTCCCCTTCCCCCTTGGTTAATTCTCACCTCTCCTTATTATTTAGCAGCCTCTTTTTCTCAGCCTGTTATTCTTTACTGGGGCACTTAGCATCTAATTTACAGCCCTGATCTTTTAGGGCAAAGTTCTGGTATGGAGAAAGACAGATTTACACCTTTGCTCAATGGCCTCGCCAATAAGAAATAAGTAGGCTCTGTTCCAGAGAAAATCATGCCTTTCAAAGAAAGGGCGATGGTTTAGTTCTTGTCTAAATAAGAAGCTCAGGAAGGAGGAGAGCAGCTGGTGGAAGTTCTGCTCTGAAAGCCAGCAGGCTCGAGGTTCAAGGTGACCAATGTTTCCATCGGATTTTAGAGCAGTGGTTCTCAACAACAGTGAGACCCTTTAATACAGTTCTTCATGTTGTGGTGATCCTCAACCATAACATTATTTTGTTGCTACTTTGTAACTGTAATTTTGCCACTGTTGTGAATCATAATGTCAATAGCCAATACATGGCTATGGAGGTCGCAACCTATAGGTCGAGAACCACTGGTCTAAAAGCAGGAAAGGGGTACTCTCAGCTCCAGAGGTGCTGTGGTCAGTTGGGTGGACACATGGAATCAAGCATCACAATTTCTAAGCAAAATGGGGTGTATAGCAGGGGAACACCTATTTAAATAGAAGAGATAGTATGAGTGTGAAGGTAGGATCAGGAGTTCAAGTTCATCCTCAGATACACGGTGATTGTGAGATCAGCCAGGGCTGTATGAGAACCTTGTCTCCCCACAGCGGTCCTTCCCCACCAAAAATAGGAAAAGAACTATCATGATTATGGCTCTTTAGTTGATAATGTAGCTTGGTGGGTGGAATTCTTTCATGGCCACCAGCACCATGTAAACTGAGGTGCCCTGCATAAAAAGTAGATATGGGTACTTGAATGGAAGATGGTAGTTAAGATAAAGCCAGAGAGATGAGTAGGCACTAGCCAGAGGGAAAGTTGCCTCACTTCTTTTCATTTTGTCCGATAGCCATATATTCTATATTTAAGATATTCAGTGTTACTATTACTGTGTTTGCATGGATATATGTGACTTTGAGAAATATAATGAACAGGCTAGATAGATGGCTCAGCCGTTAAGAACACTTGCTGCTCTTACAGAGGACTGGGTTGGTTCCTAGCAACTGCACTGGGAGATTCATAACCTTTTGGACTCCAATTTTAGGAAAATGACAGCCTTTTCTGGTCTTTACAGGCACCTGCATACATATTGTACACATACTTATACTCAGTCCCCACCCCTGAAAATAAAATAAAATAAATAATTAAAAATAATCATAATGAAAATACTCAACTCTTTTCCACCTAAGTCAATAAGTAGATCCTACAAAAGCATCCCTACTGTGTCCTTGATTACAATTTTTACTTCCCAGGGGAAATCATTATCTTATCATTTGTGGCAATCATTTGTTTGCTTTTTAAAAAAAAATTTACACCATACATAACATATGCATCATTAAACAACATAACTTTATGCTTCTATATTTAGTGCTTTATGTGAATGGAGCCATTATTAAATATATTAGTCAATCTTTAAAATGACTTTTAATATCTCTGACTATTGTTTTTATTCTATATTTCTAAAGTCCTCTAAAGGGTCTCACTATTAAAACAGAGAAAATAGCAAGTGGCCTATATATTATGTGTCCTTACATGTCTACAGGAAGTATTTACTTGTGGCTGATTTTTTTTGGGCGTTGAGTTTTGTGTTTGTATAAGAAGCCCTTTGCATTTAGAGTATGCTTAATTCAGATCTCAAATATTATGGCTGCCCTAAATTTTAATCTTGGCTTTAACCCTGGTGAACTCTATAATCTTGTACACGTTACTTTATTTATTTGCATAGTTGAATAGGGATGATAATGGAACCCACACTTTGGAGTTAGGTAGATGGAAAAATAAAATTATAAAAGGTGCTTAGAGCAGTGTGGGGTGAGTGAGGGTGTAATGCCATCACTCACCATTTTATAAAGTTATTGTAACAATAAAGGTTCTTGGGTAGATTAAATGACAAAGTCTTAGTCTCTTTCTGACAAATAGCAGGGCCTTGGTTATTCTTGGTGAATTTTTCTGTTTTCTCTTTTCCTTTCTGACGTTATGGGTGCTCTCCAAACAGCTGAGGTTCCTGTGAGTCTCACAGTTGTACAAATGGGGATGTTGCTAATGTTCCCTTATGTGTGTTCTTAAATACCTGTACTGTCATCACACTTCCTGTACACTTCTTTTCCAGCCAGAAGTTTTGAAGTCCGCCGTGCTTCAGGCCTGGCACTTGGCTCTTGGGATGCTAAGATGAATGGCACGTCTTTGCTTCAAACTGGGGAAGCCCATACAAAGTGCCATGCTGGTGTCCTCATTTGTGTACCATAACCAAAAGAAATGAGAACACCTTGATTTTTCAGCTGTCAGAGACTGACCATTTTCCACTGGAATTGGAAATTTTAGAGATCAGTAGAAAGTGGCTCTGACTGAGTTCTAGGGGTGCACTGTCTAACAAGCAGACAGGGTGTGAACATTTTCATGCAGATTTGCATTATGTCATCCCAGTATATTTTTGCTTTCCATTTGTGGTAGAGGCTTGTGATGAAATACATGATAAGATTCTTAATTTTGGTAAAAATCTAAATTTTCCTACTCTTCATCTATAGCCTAGTACTTTCCAACAAAATATAACACAGACAAACACACAATTAAAAATTTTCTAGTTGACTTATAAAAAAGCAAACAAAAATAGTTGATATCAACTTTAATTGTATATTTTATTGATATAATATATGTAATATACAGATGGTCCCTTACTTAATGGTGGCTTGATGTAGGGATTTCAGCTTCACACTGAAGAGAACATGTACCCATTGTAGTATTACTAGCTGAACATGAAATCAATATAAATGTTATTAATGGTCTATTTAAACATTTTTCTTGTTCTGAATCTTCAAAACACAGTGATAGCCCATCCAATTCAGGCTCAGGATTTTCATCAGCAACACTCAATCTGTGCTTAAATTTCAGAAAACTACAGTTTAAAGTAGACGCTATATCCAGGTCACTCAAAACATGTAAAAGTGCTAAAACATCTGAGTCAGATATAAGTTAAACATTAAAATTAATTATAATGAAGTCAAATTAGGAAGTGTGATCTTTACCTCTACTTCTGGTCCTACACTGGGCAATAACTCATGTTTGGCTGTTCTGCTGTGAGTGGTAAGGAGAATAATCACACAAGATGGAGAGGAAGCCACAACATAGATTTCCCGTTCATCTCTTTTTACATGAAGGTACTTGAAAACATCATCGCGTAGATTTATGTGTATTGCCAATCAGCCTCACATAACCAGTCTATGGAGGACACAGAAACTGCACTTTGCCCTGCTTTATAGATACTGATTTGAAATCCAAACTGGCTGAGGTCATGGCACCCCTTAGGTGTTGGGCTCCTACTGGTATTTTGTTCAAAAATAATTCTTTGAAATATTTGTTTACTTCAAATTATGTGTATATTTTCATGTCTGTATGAGTATGTGCATGGGAGCATAGTGCTTACAGAGGCCAGAAAAGGGTATGGGGTTCACTCTGGAGCTGGACTCCATAGGCAGTTGTGAGGCATCCAATGTGTGTGCTGGGAACTGATCTTTGGTCCTCTGGAAGAGGGGCACATACTCCTCTCCCCTGAGCTGCCTCTCCTGCCTCTCCACATCAATATTTTAAAAATGTTTCTTTTACTTTCTTTTAATTTTCTGTTTCAAGAAATGGCCACCATTTTTTTTCTTTACTGAAGAATTTACATTGTTTCTTAAAACAGTAGTTCTTGTTAAATTAAAAATCTCACAAGGGAAGTGGATGGATAGCAACAATTAGAGTTTCCACTCCTTTGGAAGGACTTTGAAACTGGTATGACATTGTACATCAGGGGCTTAGTAAGAAAGGGGTTTATAAACTTATAACTAGCTAGAAGAATTCTGTATTTGATTGAAGGATTATGTGTAAGCTTGGTTTGGTGGCTTTTGATGAATTAGAGCATAGCGAAGTTTTCTGAGGAACTGTGATATAAGCCTGTGATGAATTCCTATCAATTGAGAAACAGATTGTATTTCTGGGAAAGGTAGCTTAAAATATTTCTTGTCATGTTGGATGGGAGATTCTTGGCATTCACTATTGAATAATTATTTCTGGATAGTGTTGTCAGAACCAGGCCTTCTAAAAATAAAGCAAACTTTCATCAAATTAGCATTTTCCTGTGGTGAGGATACATCAGTGTAACCTTATCTTGGCTTGTGGTGCTTTGCATGTCTCCTTTCTGTCTCTGAGTCAGTGGTGATGCCACACGGTCAGTAAATATTTCCTATACCCACACTAAGCATAGTTAACGATCAATCCAGTCAAGTGGTTTCAAGCTCTCATGAATTGTATGTGCTTTGAGACATGTATGTGTCCCTTACATTATATATTAAATGTGCTTACCAAAAAATGATAAGCACGGAAATAAAATCATATATAGATGTGATAGGGAAGTAGTTGTAAAACTAGTTCTTTAGGAAAAAATGTAGAGCTTGACAAACCATTTACTGTGTTTGCTGAGATTCTAGCATGGATACTTCTTTCTATCCTTCTAGAGTTAGCCATGATCAGGGTAGACAACAAGGGGGTGGGCATTCTCTGTATAGATGCTTTCTCTTTGTTACAGATTTTGTGTGTGTGTGTGTGTGTGTTTGTGTGTAGGTCTGTGTGTGTGTGTGTAGGTCTGTGCGTTTGTGTGTGTATGTGAATATACAGGCCAAACGTTTCTGTCAGGTGTCTGCCTCTATTACCCACCACTTTATATATTGAGTCTGGGCCTCTCACTGAACCTGAGCTCACCATCTTGTCTCTGCTGCCAAGCTAGTAAAATCCAGAGGTCCATCTGTTTCTGCCTCCCCAGCACTGGCATTACAGGTGAGTGCCCTTTCACTATGTCTAGCTTCTGTGTGGGTTCCAAGGATCCAAACTCAACTCCTCATGTGTGTGCAGCAAGCATCTTACTATCTCTCTGGCCTCTGCTCCAGTATCTTAAGCAAAACTTCTCAATGCAGAAAAGGACCTATATAAAATTCCACAAACAGTATGAAGAAACATCTGGGGAAGCTGGGATCAAATGACATTTCCCAGGCAAGCATCTCATTTATGTATGATTGATGGCCTTAGGGGATAATCTTACATTAAACCCCAGGGTCCGAGTTTTCAGATACAGAGATAGAGGAAAGGCCGGGTACTCATGCAAGGGTGTGGTTGTTTTCTAAGGCACCGAATGTAATTTTAGTTGGTACCCAACACTGATTCCTGAACAGATTCTTACCCGCTTTCTCGAGAATGTCTTTTGCCATCATCCCTGCTAGGGAAAGCTAGGTTTTAGTCTTTGGTTGTGATTCTGAGTTCTTCTGGATAGGATATGTGGCTCTGGGTCATTGTCAGCTCCCCTCTTGGGGACTTTCTTGGTAGACCAGGGGTTTTGGCCATGATCACTATCTGACAGGTGTCATTTGTGGTCCATAGGTTTTTGGTTATGGGAGTGTGCTGGTTCATTTTTGCTATGAACTCAGCACAACTGAAAATCCCCATCACCTGGAAGGAGGGGCTTTGTGAAGAATTGTCAAGATTAAGTTGGCCTGTGGACATGTCTGTAGGAGACCATCTTAGTTTCAATTGCTATAAGAAGGTATGCCAGTGTTCTCCAGGCAGGGTGTTCTCAACGAGAGCAGGAGAAAGATAGCTGAGAACAAACAACCCAGCAAGTTTGTGATTTTGTCTCTTTGCTCTTGACCGTGGATGTGGTTTAACTGGGTGGTTGAGTTCCCGTCTTGGCTTCCTGGAAATGATGGACTGTAACTTGGAATCACAAGTCAAATGAACTCTTTCCTCTAGCATGTGGCTTTTCATCAGGTCCTTGGTCACAGCAACAGGTGTGAAGACAGGACAAGGAGCTGTCCAGACAGTGTTCATGTGAGAGCATCATACTATGAGCAGCATGATTTAAGAGCATATAGCCATCTGGATTAACTTATTTGGTCCACAGAGAATTCTTGCTGTTAGGTTTTTGTACAGCTGCATAAGCAGGATATATTGCATATTAGGGGATATAACACAAATGCACTCTTTGAAAATGAGGAAAGTCAAATGGCATGCTAGTTTGATAGAACTCTTACTCAAAGAAATGGATAGACTCTAGTCTACCCATTCACTTTTACCTCTGTCTGTGATATATTTATTAGGGATCTTTTTTAAAATTAATCACATCTATGCTGTAGAATTTTCATGATATTTATAAGTACTTTGTTCATGCACTTAACACATTTCTTAGCACATAAAGCATTCAATAAAAATTTGTTATTGTTCTTACTACATCTGCTACTGTTAGAACATCTGCTGCTGTTAATTATTTTGGCCAATATTAGCCTGAGTGGGAAACATATTTTTAAGTCTCCTGGTTAATTTCTGCTCTTGCATCTCTATACATTATCATATTTAACCATTGGAAAGATATAGTAAGACAGTTATCACCTAAAGATAAAAACTGCAGCTCAGAACTGCTAAGAAAATTTTGTTGAAGAACTTCTGATAATTAATTCGGATTTGAACTCATTGTATTTGATTGAAAATTGTTTGGCCCCTCCAAACCCCTTGATGCAGTAAAGGTTCTGGATAAATTCAGGAGTGAGACAAATTGAGGTTAGCATGCAAATTCTCTTTCTCATACCAGCCTAAATATCCTCTGTACTTGACACTGTGGCCCACATTAAGTAGCTGAGACAGGAGATGGGGATTGGGGAGGCTTGATATAATATCAACTGGATAAGCACAATTTTTAGCATCCTTTCATGAGTACCTTAACTATCGTGATGTGCACCATTTCCTAGCCCTTGGGAGACATCAACCTGTGGCCCAAGGATGATTACAAGTGTCTAACATTGGTCTTGGTGGCTGTATAAGATAGGAAAGAATTCACCACATAGAATCATTTCCACTGGACCTTCCTTAAATATTAAGGAACCTACTCTGCAGCTCTGGGAAGGCTTATAGAGTCATTTGGGTTAGGAAAACCAGAGGCTTACTGAGTGGGAAAGGCTTGTTTTGAGGTCTGCTTTCGGACATTGAAAGAGGCAGCTGGGTGGTATCATTTCTCTTCTTGCTATTCTCATCATTCATTCTTTACTTTTTTTTTTTTTTTTTTTTTTTTTTTTTTTTTTACCTCCACTACCTGCTTCCTGAGTCTTTTGAAGCACCTTTTCTTGTCATGCCCACGTAAAGGTGTAACATGAATCTTAAATGGTCTTATTAATAAAAAAAAACTTGGGATCCAGGTATTGAGGTGAATTCTGAAAGATCAGAGAAGCAGAACAAACCACAGCTGACCTCACCTCACCAACTTCTCAGCTGATCCTGTTTCCTCAAGCTGAAAGCCTCTGAATCCTCATCGGAATGGATTTCAGCTGAACTGCTGCTAAAAGCCTAAAAGCTTAAAAGCTTCTAGTTCCTGGCCCTCATGCCTTATATACCTTTCTGCTTCCTGCCATCACGTCTTGTGATTAAAAGCATGTATCTTTCCCAAGCAAGACGTAAGATCTCAAGTCCTGGGATTAAAGGTGTGTGCCACCATGCCTGGCTCTGATTCCAGTGTGGCCTTGAACTCACAGAGATCCAGAAGGATCTCTGCCTCCAGAATGCTAGGCTTAAAGATGTGTGCTACCACTTCCTAACCTTTATGTTTAATATAGTGGCTCTTTTGTTCTCTGACACTCAGATAAGTTTATTGGGGTGCACAATATATCAACCTCATAAAGGGCCAATGGAACGGAGTAGAAATGGAATGCACAACATAGTACCTGTCTTTTGCCATAAACAGTGTTAATCTGGAATGGGGGTGGGAGGGCATGATGGTGGTCAGAGACCTTTCCTCCAGCAGCAAAATATACCATTATTTCTTCCTTTAAAGAATCATTTTGCAAACTGTTAACTTATGTGTATTACTTTAGTATGGAAAATTAATTGGATATGGAAATTTGCTATGAAACAGGCAAGTGATGCATCATGCTATTTTATGTAGCTCTGGCGTAAAAAGAGTGAAGTAAAGGAGAAAATTTATGTTCAGGTATGAAATTAATCAAGAATGTAAAAACATCAGTAAAACAGAATGATTTTCTAAACATGTTTTTGTAGGCAAACAAGAGCTCTATATACAGAATTTTGATTAGGTATAGAAATTTCTTGGCACATGCCTGATGCAAAAAAAAAATTGATCTGATATATATCACCTTTTGTACTCCGGAAGATTCCCCAAAGAAGATAATTCATTTGATAAAGTTGCTATAGGATCCAGCAGAACATTTGGTAACAAAAAACTCTTGTCAGATGACAAAATGGCAGTGGCCACCAGGGACACAGGCAGCCAGAGTTAAACCATATCGTCTAAGCTGGAGATGAAAACAGCTCACTTTTCCTTTGAGTTTTCAAAACTACAGAGAGAAGCAGAGCAGATCCAAGGTTTTGTGCCTTGTGCAGAGTTTCACAAAAGAGCACAGGTAAGCTGCAACAAAAATTTACATGGTTGGCATGTGGCTTCCCCATTCATGGCTTTCAACGAGTCTAACTATTACAGAAAGGCATTAAAAGGTATCCAATTTCACAGCAGCTGGACAGAGTTAAGTGCTCACACAGCATACAATTAGACACGGTGCCCTCTTTATTACCTTCCCTTGGATTGGATTCTCACAATATTTGCAGCTAAAATTATCTTCATGTGTTAAAAGTGAATGAAAGTATCTGAGATTTCCAATCTAAATATAAGGATATAGGCCAAGGATTAATTTTGGTGTGCTCATAGCAGGGATTAATTATGGGTTTGGAAAGACAGCATATGCAGGATGGATCATAGTCCAGTAATACTAAAATTAAAAAAAAGGATAACATCCTTTAATTACAGAATGCCTTACAAGAAGCTATAATTATTTATGATCATGTTTAAACTGGCATGAGGATCAAAAAGGTATCAAATGGCAAGGATTCTTCAGCGATTTTGACATGTAGTACAAGGAAGTAAATGATCTCTCATCTGTTTGGATAGTCATTTCTTTTAGGAAACCATCTATTATCGGGCTTCACTGGGAGACAATTTCTCTATGAATTTATAAAGATGAGGACACTAAATTACTTCTGCCATGGATCCTCTTAGGATTTACGAGAAGGCTATCAAAGGAACTGCTGCTCCCATGGGTGCTGTTGTGTTTCATGTCCCCTGACCAATTGGGTCGCAGGCGTGGCTATTCATAGGAATTAGCTACCTCCTTTCCCAGGTGGAATGCTGAAGGAGGAAACCAAAACATCTGAAATCATGACCTAAGACCTCAAGGAACTTAACTCTGGTGAAGAAATAAATCTGAAAGTTGCATGTTCTCAGTTATTATCCTAAATGACGGAATGCATGATTGGTGTGTACCACTGGATGGAGACTGTATAGAGTGTGATAATTGGGCTGGGGGGAGGGGCTTTGTGTTCAGCAGCTCCAATCTTGGTTTTTGCTTTAAGTAGACAAGAGATTTTTTTTTTTTTGATAAACAGAACAAATAACAGTGCACTCACAGGGTCTCTGAGAGCAAGATTGTGATAATACATGGAACAAGCTTTATGCAGACAGTTTACCTGATACTCTAGTAAGTACTTAGTGTGTGTTTTCTACTGTTTCTACAGTGGCTCCTTTGTAATCAGGAGTACAAAGATGCAGGCTTCCTTATCTGACTATGGTTTATCTCTCAGGCGTTCAGTTTTGCTCTGAGAGATGAACATTATCTTTCCAATTTAAGGTTATACAGTCAATTCTGGTTGAAATTTAAGTCTATTTTGTGTAAGTAGATTCAAGGTTTTTTTTTTTTTTTTTTTTTTTTTTTTTTTTTTTTTTTTTTTTTTTGTGTGTGTGTGTGTGTGTGTGTGTGTGTGTGTGTGTGTGTTTGTTTTCTCTTTCCTCCATCCTTATCAAGACTTGTCCTCTATTCTAACAGTCCTCTGGATATTTTGGCATCAAGGAATTGTCAAATGGTTTATGTTACTTTTCCTGTGCTACTGTTGTATTAGTGTTTTGTCTGCCACCTCCCTTGGAACGGCATGGGGATTGATGTATGGGTGCTTGCTGTTCTTCTCTGCAGACTTGGCCTCAGTGTCTCATGATGCTGAGTTGCTTGTCCCACTCTCTTGTTCTTCTTATCCCATAGTGCTTATAATCTCTTTCACGGAATCAGCACTATTGTCATGGGATAATGTGAACTGAGTGGTATTGGGGGTGGGGTGTGGGGAGGACATCTTTTATGATCACAAATATTTTTCCGTCCATGATGGTCAATGGGTAGTTGGTGAAGAAAGCTGTGGAGAAAATTGAGTTGGTTAGTGATTACTATACTTGACATTTAAACGTAAATGTTCTGTTTCCAAATCTAGTAATCTCTTCTTTGGACCATCACCATTTAAAATATGATATGCATTTCCCCTTAAGATAAGAAGATAGCTTAAAATTTGAAGATAGAGCCTGTATTCTACTAAGAGCTGGGCTGAGGCCACACCTCCATTAGACCTCCTAATCAAGGTATCAGGGGTCAACAGGGGTCTGTGCATGATAATTAGGACTACATTTTCCCCATCCTCTTGATTTTTCCTAAGGGGTTAAGAGAGAACTCTATACTCCTTTCCCATGTTTTCCCCCACCCCTGGTTTACTATTACATTTCATAGTGTGCTCAGCAGGGCTAGCTTACCTGTCCTATATTCCTTTCAAGTTATTCTTCATAAGAAACTCTAGGCTTCTCCTGTATTATGGTTCTCATTAGTTCTGACTCCTGTCCTGTTTTCTTTTCTCATTCCCAACCATCAACCATATCCTTTCCTCTGGCCGTGTTCAGGAGTCTTCATAAGCCTTCCCAGCCACAGATCCTCAGTCTCTTCTCTGAAAACATTCCCCATCCTCTATTAAGAATAACAAAGCAGGGGCTGGAGAGATGGCTCAGTGCTTAAGAGCACTGACTGTTCTTCCAGAGGTCCTGAGTTCAATTCCCAGAAACCCCAGGGTGGCTCACAACCATCTGTAATGAGATCTGGTGCCCTCTTCTGGCCTGCAGTCATACATGCTATATACATAATAAATAAATAAATCTTGAAAAAAAGAAAAAAAAAAAAAAGAATAACAAAGCAGTTCCTCAGAGGGTCTTGCTTCCCTAAAAGGGATTTTAAACTTTCTTCCTGTGGTATCCCATCATCAGTCTTATATGGGGAAGGTTTCTTGTTAGTATTGCCACTCTTGGGCTATTCTCTCCAGGTTTTTCTAAAGCAAGCAAGTTTTGACCCATATATCAACAGACTTCCTGATTCTCTGCATGTCAGGGTTCCTACTAGTGCACCTTTAAATTATTCTTCCATATTTGTTGGTGATTTATCTGCTTTAACTATCCATTTTTATTCCCATTTTAATTAAGGGAATTTAAATATGTATGTAGATGATTCTTCTAAGACTTTTTGAGCTCAGAGCTTGTTTATTCCAATCACCCTTCTTGGATGGTCTTGTTCTTCCTTCCATGGTCATGCTCTGTCCTTTCCATCACTACTGACTGCAATGTGCACATCAATACAGTTTCAGATTACTCATCCCTGATCTTTTGATTTATTTTCTCTTGGCACATTGTTCCACATCTACCACATCTACTAGCTCTTGTTTCCTCCAAGATTTCTCATAGCTTAGTACTGCCATTTTATTGGCTATCCTTCATTTATTGCTTTTTTCCCTTTTAAAAATATATATTATCAAATACTACTTATAAAAATAACAGATTTGTAATATTTTTTATAAATGTGATGGCTGTCTTGGGTGTAAACGTCACACACCCAGGAAGAGGGATCCTTGGTTGAGTGATTGCCTCAATCAACATGGTCTGTGGGCATGTATGTGGGGCATTTTCTTGATTAATGTGATGGAAGGGGCCAGACTACTGTAGGTGGTACCACCCCAGAGCAGATGGTCCTGGACTGTACAAGAAAGCTAGGCATGTAAACCAGTGGAAAGAAGCCAGCAGGTGGTACCCCACTCCCTCAAGTTTCTGATCCCATCCCTGCCTCTAACTTTATGCCTTGAGTTCTTGCCTTGGTTTCCACTGATGATGGACTTAGTTTTGTTGGCACAAATAAACCCTCTCCTACCACAAGTTGCTTTCAGTCATGGTGTTGCATTCATACCAATGGGGAGGCAAACTAGGACACAGGTTGGCACCAAAAATGTGGGGTAGAGCTTTGAGAGACCTGGCCATATTATTTAGGGAGGGTTAAGGAAGCCTTTAGAACTTTAGGCTCTGAAAACCGTCAAGGGCTCAGAGCCTCGAGGACTGTTCTATAGAAACTTGTAAGATAAGAATGCTGAAATAAGTGCAGAAAATGGAGATGTGGTTTGTGAAGCTTCAGAGGGAAGCCATGGCTTTATCAGGGATGTTCTTCGGTGGCTGAAGAATTGACTGTGATAAATGAGGCCAGCCTCACTGAGGTGAAATTTTCTGGGAAGTATTTTCTCAGACACTGTGGTCTAGAGGGGCCAAGACTGTATCTTAAGATGTCAGTTGAACTTGGTAATGTGTAAACATCTCCCATGTGGTACTAGTTTTGGTGGCTACAAGATTGAAGGTATCATGGTGAGCACTTGGAGCTTAGTAATACAAGAAACCAGGAAAGGTCACTGGTGAATCTTCAGCCCAATTGCAGTGGAGACCCCACCACATTGGAGATGCCAGAATAACGATAAAGAATGGTGGCTGGTATGGTATGCACCCTGCCTAGTTTTATGAGATAAGCTACATGTGCTGTGGACAGCAGAGCCAGAGAGATAGGGTTACTCAAGCCCTTGGAGCCCAGAAGGTCATGTCACAACTGAGCCTAAGATGTTGGACATGAGTTGCACATACTGTTGGAGTTGGGTCTTGCTCTTTTGCGTTCTACTTATGCCTTGTCTCTTTCTTTTTGAAGTAAGAGAATATTTAAGTTGTTCCTTTATTTTACAGGAAAGCATAGTTAAGAGACTTTAGAATTTTAAAGAGAACTTTAACTTTCTAATTGTTGGAATTTCAAAAAGATGGTACATTTGAAAGGGTTTTTTTTTATACTAAATTTTATACTGATACTGACATGAGCTTTTGGAGCAAGTAAAGGTTAGGCTTTAATAGTGATGTTTGTGTGTAAGATGACAAGGGTGGGCTCATGATGGCTAATTTTGGTTGTCAACACCCACAAAGAGGGAACCTCAATTGAGGAAGCACCTCCACCAGCTTGGCCTGTGGACATGTTCATGGGACATTTTCCTGATGTGAGAGGTCCAGGTTCACTGTGGGTGGTACCATCCAGGAGGTTCTGGGTTATATAAGAAGGCTAAGTGAGCAAGCAAGTAAGCAGCATCCCACCATGCTTTCTGAATTCAAGCTTTTTGCCTTGGCTTCTCAATGATAGACTGAAGTTTATGAGCTGAATAAACTCTTTTGTTTTCCAAGTAGCTTTAGGTTAGAGTTTTAGCACAGGCATAAAAAGCACACAAGAACAATATATGTATATAATGTACTTTGACCATATCTACCCCATTTTTCTCCCTTGCCCTATCTTCCAGTATTTTCTCTTTCTTCTTCCCTAACAGTACCTCTTCTACTTTAAGTCTAAATTTGACATATGGTAGAATGCATATGGTATTAGTCTGTCTTAGTCTGGCTTATTTTATGTAACACATCAGTCTCTACTTTCTTTCATTTCCTGCAAATTGATGATTTTATTCTTTTGTTCATGGCTGAGTAAAACTCTGTTATGTGTAGATAACCACCTTTTATTTATTCATTCATTAGTTGATGAGCACATAGGCTTATTCAAAAACTTGGCTGTGGTGAACAGGGCAGCAACAATCATGAGTGTGCAATTGTTTCTTTTATGCTGATTCTGACACTTTTGGGTATAGTTCCAGATGTGGTGTAGCTGAGCTATAGGGTAGATTTTTGAAGATCCTCTGCTCTGAGTTGCTTCTCTACTACTTGGGTTAATTTACATTTCCACCAATCGTGCTCAGGGTTCTTTTCCCTCCACATCCTTGCCATTATGCCTTGGTGTGAATGGTGAGGTAGCATTTCAATATTGTTTTAAAGAGTATTGGAGAGAGAGTGTGTGTACATGTGCATGGGGGGGCAGAGGCATTGGATCCCTTGGAGGTTGGGTTACAGACAGTCATTAGGCACATGATGTGAGTGTGGGGAATCAAACTTGGGGCCTCTGCAAGAGCAATGTACACTCTTAACCACTGAGCCGTGTCTTGAACCTCACTGTAGTTTTGATTTGCCTTTTCCCGATAACTAAGGGTGATGAACATTTTTCATGTTTATTGGTCATTTGTGTTTCTTTTAAGAATTGTCTATTTGGGAGGCTGAAGAGATGGCTCAGTGACTAAAATTCTGTTCCCAGCACCCACATGGTGGCTTAAAACCATCTGTAACTCCAGTTCCAGGGGATCTGATGTCTTCTGGTCTCTGGAGGTACTACATGCATGTAATGCACTGACGTACACATGGACAAAACACCCATGAACATAAAAATAAATAATGAAGATAATTCCTATAAAAGAATTGTTCAGTTTGTTTTGTCATTTGCTTACTCTATTATTTATCTTTGTTTCGTACTTTTCTTGATACTTCTGGATGCATATTCTGGATGTAACCGCCCTGTTGTTTTAACTGCTGGGTCAGATTTAGTTTCAGCCTGTAGGCTGTCTCTTCCCTCTGTTAATTTTTCCCTTTGCTGTCAAGGAGCTGTTGCATCTCAAGCAACCTTAATTCTTGGAACTATTTTCCAAGTTATTAGAGTTTCTACAGAGAGTTGTTGCCTAACCCTGTATCTTAGAGTGTTTTTCCTCTGGTAGTTTCAAGGTTTCAAGTCTTAAGGTCTTTGATCAAGTTTGAATCAATTTCTGTATATGGTGAGAGGTATGGATCTAGTTTTAGTCTCCTATATGTGGATGACCCATTTTGTGGCACCATTTGCTGGAGCTTCTGCCTTTCTCCAATGGATGCTTTCGACAGCTTTGTTGAGAATCAGATGGCTTTAGCTGCGTGGGTTTATTTTAGGGTTGACTGTTCTATTCTGATAGACTACGTGTCCTTTTTTTATGTCAGTACCAGGAATTTTTTTAAACTATCACATACAGTTTAATTTGGAACTAGACATTGTGATACCTCCAACATTATTCATTGAGTCGTGATGCTTTGGCTATTCAGAGTCTTTTGTGCTTCTACATAAATTTGAGGGTTGATTTTAACTAGTTTCATGATGAATGTCATAAGAATGTTGACGAGGCTCTCTGAAGCTTTCTTACCTAATATCAACCACATAGTCAACTATTACTAAGGCAACTTACTGCCTTGTACCTATATGTGACTCATTCTTCTTTTGGCTCTTTATATTGACTTAGAAAACTTGAACCATTTTTTAAATCCAACTATTCACTGTCAAGCAGAGGATCTCAACCTTCCTAATGCTGCAACCCTTTAATACAGTTCCTTGTGCCATGGTGACCCCCAAACATAAAATTATTTTATTGCTACTTTATAACTCTGATTTTGCTACTGTTATGAATCATAATATAAATACATGACATGCAGTCTATCTGACATACAACCACCAAAGGACTAACAAACCACAGGTTGAGAACCGCTGCTGTAGAGGACGATGGCTTCAGGAAAACAGGTTGACTGCTCTCACTTAGTTTGTGACTAACTCCTTAAACAGACCCTGGTGCCTCTTTGCTGTAACATTACACTTTCTCATTAGGTGCTGATTTCATCATTTATCTTTTCTCACAGCCAATTATCTCTTTCTCACCCACATTATTCCTTCATTACCCTACTTCCTGTTTTATAGCAAAACCAGAGGGATCTATAGAGAACTTGTAAATCTTCCCATCACATACCTACCAACCACCAGCCTATGCCTTGCATTGCTTTTGTACCAAATGGAGTAATGGTTCTTATCTAGTTGCAATACTACTGGTACGCTGGAACAATTAATTCAGAGCCTCTTGTTTGGGATATAGCTACTGTGTTCTGGAAAGGATTCCCTTGGGAGTATTTCTGTCAGCCAGCATTGAAAAGTATTTGCCATAGAAGCATCTTTACTCCTCTCTGTACCCCAATCTCTCCCATGTTGCACTGGATCCCATTTTCTCTCATTTATATTTCTTCTTGTGTGTGGTATATGCATGTGTTTGTGCAGTGTGAGTGTGGGAGAGTTGAGCAATTGTCTGTGCATCTACTCGTGGAGTCTAGAAGTCATTAATCCTTTATTACATTCCCCATCTTATTATTTGAGACATGGTCTCTCACTGAACCTGGCACTCACTGGCTCATCTCAACCGGCTGGCCATTGAGCCCCTGGGATCCAACTGTCTTTGTCTCCCCTGACTCCAGTGCTGAGGTTCTAGACACATGATACACTTGTTTTGCCTACAAATTTCCAATACCTGTTTCTAGTGGTCTCCTCTTTGCTTCCATTAGCAGTTATTTGCTCCTCAAGTGGATCTTTCTTTTTAACCAATTGTCTCAGTTATGGTTTCTATTGCTGTGCTAAAACACCACAACCAAAATCAACTTGAGGGAAAGGATTTATTTCATCTTACAGCTTGTAGTCCATCATCCAGGTAAGCCAGGGCAGGAACTCAAGGCAGGAACCTAGAGGCAGGAACTCATGTAGATGGCATGGAAGATTACTACTTACTGGCTTGCTCCTCATGGCTTATTCAGACTGATTTCTTATAGAACCCAGGACCACCAGCCCTGGGACCACAAGCATAGTGAACTGTGCCCTTACAAATCAATCATCCATCAATACAATATACCACAGGCTTGCCCATAAGGCAATCATTGGAGGTATTTTCTCAATTGAGAGTTGTTCTTCCAAATGACTCTAGCTTATGTCAAATTAGGAGCTTTTCTTAAAATGTCCATTGTCTGGCTAAAGTATCCAAAAATCCCTTTAAAAGTCTAAAATTTCTCGAAAGTATACAAGGCCTCATAGCTGTGGGCTTCTGTAAAATCAAAAACTGAGTTAAATACTTTCTGATTACAGGGCACAGTCACAATCAGACCAAAGCAAACCAAGGTCTAATAACATAAAGCTCAGGGTCAGATTTCTGGGACTCTTTATCTTCTAGGCTTCCAAGCACTTGCTGAAGCACACATAGCCTCAGGTTGGCTCTACTCCACAACTGTCCTTGGTAATCAGCCCAGGGTACCAGCATCTCCAAAAATGCTCAGTTTTCCACTGAAACTGGGCTGCACCTTAACTAATAATATCTCTTGGGCTCTTTTCAGGGAGTCTAACCTGTCACATGGTGCCAAGCCTCAACTGTGTTCATGACTCTTTCATGCCTTTAAAACAGGCATCACCAGGGAAACTCTTATACATTACCACGCTTGGCTCTCAGCCTGAGGAGGCCCCATCTTGACCACAGTTTCTGTATGATACACCCTGACAGAAATCATCTCTGACTGAAAATTGTTAATGGTGTTGGTCTCTTCTTAATCACAGGTTACTCTTGAACCCCAGATGACCAGTCATGATTGTCCCGATAAAGTAAAGGTTTCGCTTCGGTGGTCATTAACTTGAAATGCCACATGAATGGCTCTGATAGAATCTTAAGGACTTCAAATCTTCCTTCTGAAATTTTACCAGCTAGGCCTCCATTATCTGTCTTCCTCTCAGGATTATCTTCTAAGTTCCCACAATATCTCATTAAGCCTTGAACACTTGTTCTTCTGTGATTCTTCCCAAAACGTAGTCAGTTCTGTTGCAGCGATATCCCATGAGCCTGGTACACCAATTTCTGCCTCAGTTAGGTCTCTATTGCTGTGCATGAAGAACCACAACCAAAAAGCAGCGTGGGAAGGACAGGGTTTGTGTCCCTTACAGTTCCATGTCACAGTTCATCATGGAAAGATTCAGGGCAGCAATTCAAGGCAAGAACCTGGAGGCAGGAACTGAAGCAGAAGATTGCTTTGTGAGACTTGTTTCATGTGCCGTGCCAAGCCCTTTGGAGTCTAAAATTTAAAAAAAAAATCCCAGAAAGTCCACTGAGATTTGCATGGTTGTTTTAAACAGCCAGATACCACATTCACATCCCATCTTAACAGTATTTGCCATAGTAGGCAACACACTCTGTGATACTATAAGCATATGTGTGTGCTTAGAGTATACTACATTATCAATTTTTATCCTGCTGTAGTATTTTTTTTCCTGCCACACTTTCTAGTTGCTTCTTTTTCTCCTGCCTCTTAGTGATAGCAAAGCCCAGATTCAGTATTTATTTACGTTTCCTTTTCTTTCTACATTCACTCATAGTCATGCCATATAGTTCTGTGCCTTTAAGTCCTGTCAATATCCTAACTAATATTTGTAGTCTTCTTTCTTAGTTTATTTACATGTCCAGTTAGATAATTTGAACAATTCTACTGGGGAACTCATCCACAGATCAAACCTATTTTGTTCAAAATGGAGTTCTTCAATCTATACACCCGAGGAAAACAAAGACCCAAGCAAACAAGTCTACAACCTCCCCCTTTGCTCTGTAACCTTTTGCATCTCAGTTCTTGAAGAACAATTCTGTTTTTGCGTCATGCAGACCCCAAAGCTTTAGCGTGATCTCTGAGTCCTCTGCTTCTTCGATCCCCATTAAATGTATCAATACCTCTTCTTGCTGTATCTTCAAGTTATTTCCTGTGCCCTGCCTGTACTCACTACCACTTCATATAAATCAGTGCCATTGCTGGCCTGAGTTCATCCACAGCGTCCTGACGTGTCCTTCCTTTCTTACCCCTCTCACACTGTATATCGCCACGAAATAGCCAGAGTGATGAGCGTCAATGCTGAGGCCAGTGGTCTGACTTCTGGTCTACCACTCCTGTGAATTTCATAGCTACCCCAGTAAAAGCGACAAAACTGTAAGTGACCCTTTGTGACGGCCTCACACATTTTCGTTCTGATGTTGTCTCTTACTGCTTTCTTTTTCCCTTCTGCTCCAGTGACATTGACATTTAGAGCTACCACATTGCCACATCTTTACCCGTTCACTGATATTGCCAAAGGGAATTATTTTAAACTTAAATATTCATTTGATTTCTCCTTTGTCTCCTCTACTTCTGTGTCTTTTCAATAGAAGGCTTACCAACAAATTTCTGTTTATCCCCTTTCCTTAGCATGCTAATCTCATGACCCAATAGTCTTCTATTATACTTAGTATATTGGAAAGATTAAAAAAATATTTATGATCCTGGAAATAAATTGCTAAGTGATAAATTAACAAAAATTTAAAAAGCAAACCCTATTAATATGTGTAGCACAGGGACCTGCACAAGAGACTCATGCTGAGTAACTCAGAGGGGTGGTTAGGACATGGGCCTATATATCTTATAATCTTAATGAAGAATTGATAAATCAGTAAACAATGGTAAGAAAAAGGAAAGGGTTTTGGGCTTCTGGGAGCAGCAGACTATGGGAAAGTCAACATATGTGGGAAACTAATAGAAGATAAAGGTTCTTTTAGTAAGATTTGTCTATTGACCTATGTCAATACCAACTTTTCAGTTTTTTTTCCTCCATGGCCTTAAAACGTCCTTAGGAGAAGGGATTTATGTAAGTACTAATTTCTCAGAAGTTCTGCTTTTAGTTAGAGAAAGGAAGTTATGAAGAGACTTCTTTTTGCATTTGTTGACTTTCATTTGGCTTTAGCTCAAAATAATGCTTCCGTCATCATATTGCTGTATTTTGGGGTGGCACATTCCGATCCAACAAGAGAGTACTTAGAATGACATATTAGATTGCCAATTGAACTAATGAATATTCTTTCATAGTCACTGTCCCACTTAGCCTCTAAATGAGTGCTGATTGGTTATGCTTCTCATATATCAGTCTGATACTATAGATACTGTGCTTTATGACATTGCAAGTAGCACCAAATCTGCCATGGCAATCATTACGTTATTTTAAAATTTTGCCTATAGCAGTTGTGTATTGCAAATGAACTAATGAGACTTAGAATTTTAGCTTGAATCAACATCAAGAAAGTGGAGTGGAAAATTGAGGATATTATACTGATAAGTGAGGCAAAAAAAATCTGTTAGCCTTAATTAAATAATGGATACAGACCTTACTGTTTGGGGTTAGATGAGAAACTGTTCATTGCCCCATTTCCCTCTTCCTACAGCTTGCTAAATCTTACTACAGATTTAACATTAATGATCAAACAAGCCAAATGAAAAATTGAGCATTATATACTTATTTAAAATTACACAATAAAACAAAACTTGACATAATGAAATATTAATACAAAATAAAGTATGTAAAATATAACAAAATACACCATCCAACATGATGATTTGGAAGAGCCACGTTGGTGACTGATTTAACTGTTTCACACGTGGGAAATATCCAGCTATCAGAGTGACATTTGTAAGGGGTTTCCAGGGGAAAAGCCCAGTATAAAAGAGAGTCTCACACAAACAGTGAGAATGCAGTAAGAGGCCAAGGGTCAGAAATGGGAAGAATATGGGTTGGATATAAAATACGTAGTAAATGCCAAATTTAGCAGTACTTCTAGCTGTTTTTCTTTCATTTATTTTTCATTAACATGACAAGGAATTAGGTTTCACTGTGCTTTTTCACAAATACATTTTGGTTTTGCTTCTTTTCCTCTCCTCCCCCATCGCCTTCCCAAACTTGTGCCTAGTAGCTCTCTTTTGTTTCCACGTTATATGTGCTCTTAACCCCATGCCCTCTATCCTTTTCTCAACACATCTTCTTCCCCTCTTGAGGTCGACCATTTAGCTTCATAGCATACATCCACTCTCATACCCCTTATTCACACACACACACACACACACACACACACACACACACACACACACTGAAAAATTAGGATTTGGCCACGAGCAAGAACATGTTAAGGTTTGTCTTCCATGTCTGTGTTACCTCACTTCATATAATGTTATCCAGAATCATCAGTTTTTCTACAAATTTTATATTACTTGCTTATTTTTTTATTTTGTTTTGGATGGCGTTTTCCCCCTTTCCAAACTTTGTCAAATCCACTCAACTTTAAGTCCTCTCTCTCTCCCTCCCTCCCTCCCTCCTTCTCTCTCTTTCTCTTCTCTCTCCTCTTCTCTCCCTCTCTTTCAACAACAACAACAACAACAACAACAACAAGAACAACAACAACAACACACAAACCCCTTGAGATAACTCTTAACTAAGCAAGTGAAAAACTTGTATAATAAAAGCCTTAGGACTGTGAAGAAGGAAACTGAAAGAGACACCAGAAGATGGAAAGATTTCCTATGCTCATGGTTTGGTAGGATTAATATAAAAATCACCATCTTAGCAAAAATCAAGTTACAGATTCAGTGCAGTCCACATCAAAATTCTAATACAATTATTCATGAATTGACAAAAATGTCTTTAATATGGACAAACAACCAACCCAGGATAGCCAATACAAGAAATGCTAGAGGTAATATTATCCCAGATTTCAAGTTGTGTTATAGAGTCCATCCTTGGTGACACACTTCTTTCAATACCTCACTTTCTAATCCTTCCCAAACAGTTCCATCCACTAGGGCCAGATATTCAAATATATGAGCCCAGGGGGGCATTATCATCCAAACCACCACAAGCAATAGGTAAAATGCATTCCCTCAAAATATCCACCAACTCCTTCCCCCAGCCTCCTGATAAGTCACTCTAGGCCCTGCACATGCCAATTATAATGTTGGGGGTAGTCCGGAAGGCATAAATTTCAATCAAACGGAAGCGTAAAATGTTCGGCCAAAATGATATAATCATTAAGATGCAATATCTTGTCAAGCAATACAACTTCAATCAGTGTTTGCAGTCATATAGAGCTTGAATTCCTATTTGTCAGGAATATTTAACAAAGAACTAAATATAACCCTAATTGTTTTAGTAAAGAGAAAGATTTAATTTAACTTTCTGACACAAACAAATAATTTTGTAAACTCAATTTAAAATTCTGTCTAGATAGGATGTATAGGGGGTGTTATATGATCCATGTGGTTTTTTATTCCTGTTTTATTTTTATAAATGCCTTTATTTTGAACCTAAATTTCACATGTCCAGTGACTTCAGATTTTGCTGTTAAGGTGGGTTTTCCTCACAGTTACCCCTTGATCAGGAACACTGATCTTTACATCCCTCTTATCCTTGTATATTCAAATGTCAGGACTGTGGCTGGGGGACCCACATCACTCACCGTTCTTGCCGTGTGCAAGTTCTTAATGTTCCCAGTTGGCCACTCAGGTTAATTAGACATGAATGACAATGATGTGAGTGAACTTATCATAGTTAATGTAGCTATTAAGAGCACATTTCCATGCAACATCTGTATATAATTTGGATAAGGAAGCATAAAACCTGAAATATATCTTTCCTTAATTATTTTTCAAGAAAAGGTGGAGAGCATGTTAGATTAATTTGGAGTTCTCACCGATTCTGATACTGGGTATAAGATAGTTATCTAGAGCATGCACTCCAGATGTACTAATTTGCATAGTTCATGTAGCTTCAGTGAGGTTTTTCCATACAAAATCAGAATGAAAGAAACTTCCATTTATAGGTAAGCTACTACACCACAAAATCAGAAACAAAAAAGCAAAAGCATAAAATTGTAACCAAAGTGAAAAATGAAAAGTGATAGAAAAATCTCAAGTAAATTTAACCAGTTCAAAGACAGTTATGACTTTTGACTATTTGGTTGCAATCACAGACTGAAAATGTTTATAATAAAACCATATTGACCATGTGTCAAAAATGTGTTGAAGATTATGGATATTCTAGTAGGTCTGATGCAGACTATACTTATACGATGTTTAACTCTCACCATCAACATTTGATGGTTGTAATCAGTTGTGGTTCCTGTTATGTGGAAATTTAGGTGGAGAAATGTAGACTCGGAGAATGACTTAGCTGCTGAATGTCCTAGTTTGCAGTTTCATGCAATTGCTTAGCAAGAAAAGGATCAAAGGCTTGTGGAAGAATAACAATCATTACAGTGAAGGGAATATTGCCTTCTTGTGTTTGAAAATACCTGTTATAGCTGGGCAGTGGTGGTGCACACTTTTAATCCCAGCATTCAGGAGGCAGAGGCGGACAAATCTCTGTGAGTTCCAGGACAGCCTGGTCTATAGAGTAAGTTCTAAGACAGCCAGGGCTACACAGAAAAACCCTGTCTGAAAAGAAAAGAAAAGGGAAAAAGAAGGGAAAAAGGGAAAAAGGGAAAAAGGGAAAGGAAAGGAAAGGAATGGAATGGAATATAGATAGAGATCCAATTACATTCAGTGGTAGAGTGTTAGTTTGTTAATCTAGCTCTCTGGGTTTGGTCCCCAGTAGGGGTGGTGGTGGGAGAATGGCCATTAAGGATATTATAGTTACTTATTCTGACATGATGTGTGATGGCTAATTTTAAGCATGAACTTGACTGAGCTAAGAGATACCCAGACAGTTGATAAGGTATTCATGGCCACTAGTGAGTATGTTTTCAGAAGACATTAGCAGGTATCAACATATTGAGTTATGTTCATTGTCACCAACACAAATGTGCATTATCCAATCTGTTGAGGGATGAGAAAGGACAAAATGTGGAGGATGGATGGATTTATTTTCTTCTTGAGATGTATCATTAGAAGAGGCTTCAATAATTGTATGACACCTATACTAAATCCCTTCTTTAAATCTCTAATACACTGTCTCTTTTCTATGGAGAAACTTCATTAAAATACTTGGCTTAAAATCAGGAGGTGCTGAGAGAAGGGGTTCATCCTAATAGGGCAAATGTTTTCTTTCTTAGAAAAATGATTTCTGGAATATGTGGGATCTTACTGGAAAATGTTTGACTTCACACATGTGACTCATTTAAAACATTATAGAGTTCTATAGCAATTTTCAAATTACTTCTATCCTGAACAGAATATTTTTTAATGCTGCATATATAAATATTTTAAATATAGCCTATACTTCTGACTGGGAAACAAACTGGAGAATAAAATGAATATTTATCTAATAATTCATCAGAGCTAGACCCTTTTGTGGCACATACACTATAAGATTACTGAATCAATGAATACCATATGATAATTTTAGGATAAAAAATGAAGGTATGATGTCAGTCAGGTCTTACAGTCTACCAACAAGGGTAAATTTTGACAATCTCTTTTAAAGAAAAGTCTCCAATGTCTAATATTTTCTGATATGTTTTGCTTTTTGATGCACCAAGTTTCTCTTAAGCCAAAATGACTCTAATTGTTTCCATGGGGTTTAGAGTGTCCAAATAATGATGCTTCTTGCAGAATCCCTTTCTGTCTTTATAGATATTCCAGATGCCCGCTAAACTCTTACTCTGAGCACTTCTGGGGCCAGGGTGATGAACTCAAAGCCTATATTCTAGATCCTCTGTACTTCTGGGAGGAGAATAATTGCCTTAGAACAAGAATGGAAATTCATGATTAGATCCTGCTTTGTCTGACTTCCCAGGTGAATTTAAAAAAATGGTACCCCTATTCTGTCCATGAGTCTTTACTCTTTAGCTATTAGTGATGAGTACAGAGAGACAAAATAGTGATTAAGTTAGATATCCATGTGTCTCCAATTTTCAACTCCTTTAAGACAACAAGAAAGACAGATCTCTTTGTCAAAGTGCATTAGGACTGTAAAAGGATTGAAGGAACTTGTAGTTTAACTCTAACAAGGCTGTGTTGTGTGCTATGGAGCAAGTCACCTGGCGTAACATGAGAGCCAAGAGGACCATTGTACAGACTTCAGTCCTGTGCCAGACAACCACCAAAATTTGAATTTCCTTAGTTACCTTTATTTGGATAACGTGAAAACTGCATATTTCTTAACACAAATGTGACCCATGGAAGGGATAGAGCCCACACAGCTTTTTTTTTTTTCTTCTTCTTCTTCTTCATCTTTTCTTTGTGTCTTCTGAACACCCTGAAGTCTCTGGGACTTAGGTACCATTGAGGCTGATGTTCTTCTGAGACCAGACTTTGGTTTCCTTGTGTAAACCACATTGGCTCCTGCTGCTGTGGACAACACACATTTCCTTAGGGATTAAATCACAGATGAAGAAAGTTACACAACAAATGTTAATTACAGAAGTTAAGAATTGTGAGTCCACGTTCTTCCTGTGCATTGTATTCTCCTGGATACAGCCTGTAAAAGAGAGGACTGTGACTCACAGGCTGAGGTCAGCATCCCAGCGCAGGTCTCCAAATGCCATTTGAAGTGATGCGGCCTTGAGTAAATGTCTTTTCCAAAACTGATCCCTGTTTTCTCGTGTTAACAAAAGCTGTTGAATTAGAGTTCCCTCCAGTGGTTATTGTGTATAATATTCATCATATCCATAAAATATTTTGAGTAATTAGAGGCTTATAGTGACACATTTTAAGTCCTAAATAATGATGCAGGTTTCTTAATTTCTTGGGTCAGCTAGGGCACTGTGTATGGCAATCACAACCATTTTATGCTCAGTCACACTTTCTGGTTTTATGTTTTTTTCTTATTTTTTCTCTTTTTAAACTTGGACTTAATTTCAGTGGCATAAAGCCCATAGTCTTAAATCTGGGAGAGATGACAGCTCATGATACCTCTTTGGAAATTAGTGCAGAAACTTTTTTTTTTTTTTTTTTTGCAGAGACTTTTAACATTTCATATTTGATACTTTTTCATGGACATACATGATTAATCGACCATGCTTACTGCCCTCCTTCCTGCACTCCAGGCCGTGTCTTCTCTGGTTTCTAAAAGCAATGTAGACTTTAAAGGCTCCAAATCTGAGACCCAGATGAGGTAGTAACGTCTCCTTGTAAAGCCTGGCTGAGATTTCACAACCCCTAGACAAATCAACTGTCGGAGAGGAAAACGTTGCTAGCTGAGTTGGTGTGAATGGAAGAATTTATTCAACTATGGGGAATCATGGGTGTATGAGACAGGGCAGGTTTGTGGATTGGAGATTTTGGAGTTCTGCTAGTCATTTCAAAGCCTGTGCTTCAAATGTTTTCCAGAGTCTGGATCTAGATGAATAAATGGAAGAGAAGGTGTAAGTGCAGAGAAATAAATCAGGAAGCAGTTCCTACTGCTGAGTGATTATGAAGGTGTAATATTGTAAACTGTTAATTTTTAGATAAAATGCAAACCCCAAGCAGCTTTCTAATCTAATATTAAATAATTGGCCCAGAAAGCATAAGATAAAATGATATTTTCTCCTGAAAATTATGAGAACAAAATACCATTCGTGCAACCTCTGTGAACATCTGTACATGATGTAACTCTTCAGCCATGGAGGGAACAAATAGGCAAATTGCTTGTCTCATTTCTGCACATCCCAAAGACAGAGAAACAGTCAAACATCTGATCTCAGAAACAAATGTTTCCTAAAATAGAATTGCCCAGATCATTTGGCATCGTAAGGGCTTTGAAGGCACACAGATGGTTCAGAGTTACACAGGGTGCTTATCGGCACTGATGGCAAGGGGGATGCTAATTAACTTCAGTAGGACTGCCTGGAAGTTTTGCTTTTCTCTGTGCGGTCTTGACCTTTACCCAACATCAGTCCTGCCTCTTTCGTAGTGCCCCTCTTAGGTATTGTTTCTTCTTTAAGTCATTTGCCATCTATAACATGAATTTGGTAAGAATTATGGTACCTCCTAGATTAGCTCCTTTCCTGTGTATGGCTTCAGCTTGACATGACTATAGCTAGCTGATCTGAATGGCAGCAACCATCTGAACAACCTCGTTGTTTCCTCTTGCACAGTTTTCCAACCAACTTTAAGTGAACGACAAAACCGTTAGAGTGGCATGTGTGGCTTACAATGAGGCTCTTGTTCCAAGGATGTGCTGACTGACTATTAAAAGCTCTTCAAACTCACTTCAGGTGAGCATGTTCATTTTAGCTACCATAGTGTTACTCTTGTCCCAGTCCATACATAAGTCTCTCTTTTTGACCCAAATCACAAGACTCGGCTGATCTTGCTGCCACTCAAGGCTATGGCTCTATCAGTAAATGCCGGATAAATTGCAGGATGTACAATCCAAAACCTTTCTCTGTCTCATTACATGTGGAGTCAGTCTTCACACACTAGGGCACCATTATTTTTGAACTACTAGCATTTAGAATATCATTATTAATTTAGATTTCTCATGGTTATATTCTGTTGGGTACTCCTTGAAGGCAAGGAGATAGGGTTTAAATCACATCAGCCATTATGTCTGCCCAGGAGGTTTTGGGGGATGATGTTCAATCTGCGACTCAACTTCTAGAGAATCATGGAGTTGAAAGACTGACAGAGACTCACCTCATCTACGGCATTCATTAGTTGTGTTCAGCTAGCTGTGTGTGGAGTGGCGTTTTTATCCTAGCAGCTTCTAGTTAGTTATTTATGTAATATATGTATTTGTTCTCAAGGAATTATTTTCTTCAAAAATATTAAAAAAATCTTTTTCCATATAAAGAAAATTATCTTTTTCCACAGCTCTGCTAACATCAAACTCTTTCTGGCTAATGTGGTCCTACCTCTCAGATTTACCTTCTTGATGACTCCCACATTTATGTATTCAACTTTGATTTCTTCCATTGGGCCTTTTTATTTTAGAGGAGTCCATGGCTCACTATACTTTTGCATTCCTGACACTTTTAGAACACTCTGAAATTGAATAGCTTTCCTCATACTTTGGTATCTTGGCTCCATTTTATAAATGAGAAAATAGAACCTTGAAAATGTTGTGACTTCAAGGTCAAAATGCTTGTTACAGTTTACGGATTTGTGACTGACTACTCATCCCGTGAAGGGCTCTAGACGCCTTTCTCTCCAAATTTCCTGATATGAGAACATCCTTCACTGTGTCCATGGGATTACAAACTGTCATCTCTCCTAAAAATCTGACAGTGAAGTGTAGGCTCCTTCACGCCAAACTTGTTCCCTGAAATTGCTCTATTGGATTATTCTGGGGTTGAAAATCATACTGTGGATCACAAAATAAAGGTCTTTGGATAAAAGTTAAAATCAGTTTAATTTAGATTTGCTAGTACCGCAGCATTTTGATCCTATGTTACAATACAGGAATGAGTTTCCTCCTCCCACCCCTACATGCTGGAATAACTGAGTTTATTTCTACTCCATAAAGACATTTGTCTAAATTTATACTGAATGGGATCATGTTCTTTGACAATCTTACAGTAACCCACCTCCCTCAATGCAAGCTTTGCTTTTCTTAACTCCAGTAGGTTGTGGGAAGCCATGTCTGGAATACATAAATGGAGAATCCCCAGTGATAAACAAAGCTTGAGCTTTTCATGCTGGCACTGTAGCTTTATGAAATTCAATGCATGCTACTTCACGTTGTCCTGGATGTGAATGAAGCTGTTGTCTAATATTTCCAATTGCAAAACATGTCCACCAATTAGTTAGTCCTGCTTTTATACTGGGACAGAGTTTGTTTTCAAGAAACTCATTTACTTAATAATGACTTCAGAGTCCAGTAGTGATGCTTGCCATTAAGACGTGCCTCAGAGAACCCATAGGGGAAGAGGTGAATGTTTTTTGACTTAGCAATGAGAGAAAACAGTCACAGGAAGGCGTTGCTAGGATCTACAGTGTGATACTTTAAGAGGCAGAGAGCCAGTAACACAGCTTTTATTATATATATTATATAAATGTATATATACATATCTATAATATATACAAACACTTATATGTACTTATATCACTAAAGAGAGAGTTTGTATGTTATGTGTATGTATACACACACACACACACACACATATATGGTATGTGTGTATATGGTGAGTACACACTTGTGTGCATGTGGGTGTGGACAACAAAGGCAATATCAAGTATCTTATTCTGTTACTCTCTACCTCACTTTTTTGAGACAGGGTCTGTCACAGACCCTGGAGCTCACTGATTTGACAAGACTGGCTGGCCATTGAGCTCCAGGAATCCTCCTGTTTCCACTCCTTAGCAGCGGAATTGCAGATGTGTGCTGTTGCGCCTGGCTTTTATGTGGACGCTGAAGATGTGAGCTTGGGATTTCATGCTTGTGCAGCAAGCACATTACCCACCAAGATGTCTCCCCAGATCTATTATTAAAATCTCTTGCCAAGCCTAATTTATAAATTAAACTTTATCATACATGGGATGTTTGAAAACCAGCACACATATACTTCATTATTATTTTCTATGTTAGGTAACCATTTATGGGAGTTTGAGATGTATCCCTCGTGGATAAGGGGAAGTCTGATGTATATTCAGTTCATCATAATTTGGTGTTGTATTTTGGAAGTCTGAGCCTTTGGTTCCAGGCTGACTTAAAGTTCAAGGACATATTAGCACATATGATTGAGTTTGACACTTTCACAACCTGAGTGGTTTGTAGTATGAATCGTAGAAGGTCTTATTAATAAAATCAAACCTGAGGCCAGTTATTGGGGTGAATGCTAGAAGATCAGAGAAGCAGAACAAGCCACAGCTATCTCACCTTGCTAGTTCCTCAGGTGATCCTGTTTCCTCAGGCTGGAAGCTTCTGAGTCCTCCTCCACATGAATTTCAGCTGAACTGTGCTGCTCCAAAGCCTGAATACTAAACCAGCCGAATGCTTAACTAACCAAAATGCTTAACTAACTTAGTTCCTGGTCCTCACGCCTTATATACCTTTCTCCTTTCTGCCAACACTTCCTGGCTTAAAGGCTGGGTTTCTGGGATTAAAGGCATGAGTCACCATACTTCAGTTTTTAGTGTGGCCTTGAACTCAGAGATCCAGAGGGATTTCTGTCTCTGGAATGTTAGGATTAAAGGCGTGTGCTACCACTGCCTATACTCATATTTAATATTGTGGCTGTTCTGTCTCTGACCCCCAGATAAGTTTATTTCAGAGAACACACAATATTTCGGGGAACACAATACCACCACAGTGCTTGGGGCTGGGGAGATGGCTCAGTGGTTGAGAGTGTTCAATGTGTAATCATGAGGACTGGAGCTCAGATCCCAGCACCTACATAAGAAGCTGAGCATTTTGTATAGTCCTGTGATACAGGATCCTAGAGGGTGTGTGTGGGGGTCACTGGGGCTTATTGGCGTTCGGTCTACTTGAGAAAACCCTAACCCAGGGTAAGGAAGAGATCCCGCTTTGAAGCCATAGACAGAGGATGGTAGAAGATGATACACCATGACCTATCCTGGCCTCTGGGCATGTGTTGGTGTGTACCCTCATATACAAATGTACACATAAGTTATATGCACACATAAATACATAAATCTAAAAAAAATCCATTTTCTTTCTGGAATTTTCCTTCAGCTTGATGTGACTGTGGCCACTCTGAATGGCAACTACCATGCCATGATTGTATCTGAACAACCCACGGTTTTCTCTTGCAGTTTTTCAACATACTTTAAGCGAACAAAACCATTAGAGTGTCATGGAAGGCCATACTCTTGCAAATAGGTTTATGACATCATCTTCATAATTCTTCCAAGGATAATATTCACCTGGTGAATGGTGGAACATGCGGGAATTTACTGTACTTTCAAGCTCAGGTCCCATATTTAGAATAGTTATACTGTTCTTCACTGGTTTTCTGGGCACTAAAGAACAATTTATGTATCTGTGGTTTCTCTGAATTAGGAAGTGCACACTGTTTAAAGGAAGATTAAAAGTACTAAAGGGTTGTGTTAATAACATGATTACCGAATTGATGTGTTATTCACGTTCCCTCAGAATAACTGGTAAGCATTGAAACAGAGCCTTGGGGCTTTCTGTGAGAAGCACAGTCTGTATGCTTAGAGCTGTGCTGTGTCATCACAATGCATTCTGTTTAAGGGTTCATAAAATGAATATTTGCCTTTCAGTAATTGTAAAAATGCTAACTTCCTTTGCATATGAGAATAATTTTGACTTGCCTTTATAACCGAAGAGGATAAAAGCATTTATTCTGATAAAATATTTTGCATGATTTGATATGAGGGCATTTTTCCTGGGGACCCCATTGTCTTTAATATATATATAAAACAATGATCTTTCTAATAACATCGAGATTATTTGGTGATGTTAATTCTATCGACTCACTTAGCACTTTGAATTTTACATATTCATTTATGTAAATTATTGACTTTATCTTTAAAGTTAACCAACTAAACATCAAGAATGCCCTACTTTTTAGAGGTTTAGCTAATGACTTTCTTTAGTTTGGATCATTACTGTGTCTTTTTATAATTCTTGAAATCAAAATTTTGATGTTACCAGCAGTGCTTTGTTAGGGAACTATGGATTCCTAGTAACTGAGATGTTCTGCTCCATCTGTGTGGTACTTCTTATCATGTCAACTAGTCGGCACACTTATTAGAGAACCTGGACAATGGCTTAGACTTTTAATAGTAATTTTATCTCTTACTATTCAAGCATACATAAAAAGGTCTTTTATGATAATCACAAGATGTTTCTATTATAAACTGTTGAATTAGATGTAGAACCATTTAAGTCTGTTTGGATATATTCTTAGACATCAGAAATTAGTGCCATGAAAAGGCAGTTGTGCAAAAAAAAAAATTAAATTCCTCAAATCTTCAATAGGAATTGAGTGTAGATCTCTTTTGATAGTTTTTTAACATCTGTACTTCAATGACAACCAGCTGCAGACATTGGTTAAAAAATATCTTGGTTGGCAATCAACCCAGTGTATTTTGGTATTTTTCATAGAACCAAAGAATTGAGGCCAATGAAAGATTCATTTAGTAAACATTTGCACATGCTGAAAATTTGCAAATACAGCTTCTTTAGCATTATCCATTTTAAATTTATTTTCGGGTTTTAAGTTAGAATACAAAATAATCAAAATGAATCTCATGGTGATGTTTTCAGTTACTATGTCATCTTATTTGTCTTTATTCTTCCACCTCTGCCAGTCACCTTCCTAGATGTCACCTGCCCTCTTCTCATTGATCCCCTACCTTCTCCCAGACAGTGGCCCCTTCTGTTTTCACACAGTATGTAATCCATTACTTTTTCTTCCCCTCTCTTTCTTTGCTTTTCTTTCTTTTCTTCTTTCTTTCATTTCCTCCCCCCTCCCTCTTCCCCTTCCTCCCTCTCTCCCTCCTCCCCTCCCTCTCTTCTTCCTTCCTTCCTTCCTTCCTTTCCTTGCTGGCTAAACTTATGTCAACTTGACACACAGTATATTTATCTAAGAGGAGGAAGACTCTGATGAGAAAATACCTCCAAAGACCTGGTGGTAGGCAAGCCTGTAGAGCATATTCTTAATTAGTGATGGATATGGGAGGGCCCAGCCCATAGTGGGTGTTGCCATTCCTGGGCTGGTGGTCCTGGGTTCTATAAGAAAGCAGACTGAGCAAGCCATGGGGAGCAAGCCAGTCAGCAGCACCCCTCCACGGCCTCTGCATCAGCTCCTGCCTCCAGGTTCCTGCCCCGCTTGAGTTCCTGTCTTGACTTCCTTAGATGATGAAAAGAGATGTGGAAGTGTCAGTAAAACAAACCATTTTCTCCCCAACTTGCTTAAGTCTTGGTGTTTTGTCACAGCAATAGAAACTCCAAGACTCTTTTATTCCTTCTCCTCTATATCCTCCTTTAAGTTCTTACTCTTTCATGGTCCCCTTTCTACTTTGGTGACCTACACACATGTATACACATATATTTAAATCTAGAGTCTGATTATGAGATAAACACATACAATTCGTCTCTGAGTCAGGCTTGTCTTATTTAGCATAATCGTCTCTAATTGTATCTGTTTTCTTGCCAATGCTATAACTTCAGTTTTCATGAGGGCGAATTAAAGTTCCCTTGTGCACATGTCCTATAGGTTCTTTCCCTATCCATCTGCAGATGGCTGCATAGCGGCAGTGAACAGAGGGTCTTCTTTCCCTACATCCCCACCAGCATTTGTTACCATGTGTTTTCTTTATGGTACCAGTTGTGACTGGGGCGAGATAGAATCTCAACATAGTTTTGGTTTTCCCTGGTCACCAGGGGTGATCAATACTTCCTCAAATATTTACCAGCTTTTGTATTTCTTCCTCTGAGAGCTGTTTTCTCAGTTTATTAGCTCACTTAGTGATGACATAGTTTTTGTGTGTGCTTGTATTTTTTTCCAGGTCTTTACATACTCTAGATATGAATGACCTATCTGAGGTATAGCTGGAAATACGTTTTATTCATTTTGTAGGCTATCTTTACACTTTAGCATTTGTTTCTTTTACTCTACAGAGGCTTTTTATTTTGTATAATAACATTTGTCAACTCTTGTGACTAATTCCAGTGTTACCAGAATGTTTTTTGGAAAGTCCTTGAGTGTGCCCATATGTTCATATTTTATTTGTATTTTCCTTTAGCATTCTCAAAGTTTAGGTCTTATATTTAAGTCTGATCAGTTATGAATGTTTTTTTTTTTTTAATGTAGTGTGAATGATTTGGATGTAGTTTCTTTCTGGTACCTGTGAATATAGTTTTCCCTGAATTATTTATCAGAAAGCTAAATTATTTTCCAATCTATATTTTTGATAATTTTGTCAAAAATTAATAACTGTAGCTGTATTTATTTTGAGTCATTCCATTCTTCTGCCCCATTGTTTTCTTTAATTTCTATTTTGACTGTCTTCGAGAGTTCTTTACAGAGGTTGTTTACTTCCTTGGTTAGGGTTGTGCATTGTATTTTCCTTCAGCCCTCCTCATCCCTCCCTTTTTCCCTCCCTCCATCCTCCCTTCCTTCCTTTCCCTCCCTTCCCCCTCCCCTTTCTCTCTTGCTGCTGGCTGTTGTGAATGAGATTTCTTGGAAAATTCATTACTGGTTCTAATTTCTGTATATTGATTTTGTTTCTTGCTAGTTTGCTTAAAGCACTTGTCAGATCTGAACGTTTTCTGGTGGACTCTTCAGGGTCATGTTGTCTGCATATATGAATATTTTGACTTCTTTTCTTGACTGTATCCCTTTTTACGTCTCTCTCTTGTCTTATTATTCTAGCAAAATTATTTTGAGAATGACATGAAAAAGAGTGGTATGAGTGGGTATCTTTGCTCCACTTCTGACTTTAGAGGAAATGCTGTAACTTTTCCCCACTTAATATAATGTTGGCTATGGGGTTGTTGCATCAGAAATGGTATAGTAAACTTTTTTATGATCTCATAAGATAAATTATTAAATATCTTTTCTGCACTAACTCAAATAATTGAGGGACGTCTGTTTTTAGCCTACTTATATGTTATATTACATTTATTGATTTATATATGTTGAGCCAACCGTACATTGCTGAGATCAAAGCAATTTAATTATGGTACATTATTTCTTTAATGTATTCATGAATATCAAGCAGAAATTATATTGAGGATTTTTGAGTTGTTACCAAGACTTTATTACTTCCTATATTTTTATTTATAATAATATTTTGAAGCCATAATATCATTACATCATTTCTTACCTTCCTTTTCCTATTTCCAGCCCCTCCCAGTCTCCTGTTGCTCCCAAATTCATGACTCTTTTTCTTTAATTGTTGTTATGCATATACACATACATTTTATATATGTATAATATATATATATATATATATATATATAAATTTAAAAAAATATATAAAACACACATAAAATGTGTGTGTATATGTTCATAGGGAAATAGGTGTATAGTTTTCTTTTTTGTTATCTGGTTTTGGTATCAGGGCAACACTGGATTTGTAGAAAAAAGTTAGTAGTTGTCCTAGTTCTTCTATTGCCATGATCAAAAACAACTCAAGGGGATAAGAGTTTATTTCAGCTTATAACTTTCAGATCTTGCTCCACCACTGAGGGAAGTCGGGGCAGGAACTCAAGGCAGGAACTGAAGTAGAAGAGATGGAGGAATTTCTTATTGGTTTGTTTTCCATGGCTTGCTTGCTCAGACTCCTTTTTAATACTACCCAGGACCACTTGCCCAGAGATGACCACTCACAGTGGACTGGGCCATCTCACATCTATCATTAATCAAGAAAATGCCCCCATAGACTTGTCTATATGCCTGTCCTCAATCGTAGTTTTTACTTCTCAGATGACTCTAGCTTGTGTCAGGTTGACAAAAACCTAGCCATCATGGTCTTGTGGAACAGTCTGGGGAGTGTTGATAGAGTACTTTGTGAAATGCTGAGTATACTTTGGTGGTGAATTCATCTAGTCCTGGGCTTTTCTTGAGAGAGAAACTTTTATTATTGCTTTTTTTTTTTCTTTTTTCTTTTCGAGACAGGGTTTCTCTGTGTAGTTTTGGTGCCTGTCCTGGATCTTGCTCTGTAGACCAGGCTGGCCTTGAACTCATAGAGATCTGTCTGGCTCTGCCTCCCGAGTGCTGGGATTAGAGGCGTGCACCACCGCCCCCCCCCCCCCCCCAGCTATTGCTTTATACTTATTGCTTGCTAAGTAACTGTTTACGTCCCTTATGTCTTCTTAGTTTTTGGTAGGTAACACATTTTCATGAATTCATCCATTTATGCAATGTAATCATGCTCATTTTAAAATTTTCCTTATTGATGTTTGAGTGTTGTTTGTTTCTGTCTCTCTGTTGCTGTTTCTGTATCTCTATCATCTGTTTCTGACTTTCTGTCTCTCTCTCTCTTCTCTCCCTCCCTCCATTGTTCCCTCCATCCCTCCCTCTCTCCATCCCTCCCTCTCTCCCTCCCTCCCTCTCTCTCTGTGGTGTTTATGTGGTTCTATGCCTGTGTGTAGGCCTTAGGTCAGTCCATGTCTTCTTCCATCACTCACCACCTAACAATTGGAGGCAGGGTCTTTCATTGAACTGGAGGCTCATTGATTAGCTTGACTCACTCACCAGGGATCTCCAGGGATCTGCCTGTCTCCAGTCTTCTCCATCACTAGTATTGCCATTGTCTACTTTTCTATCCAGTTCTTCAGGGTATGGGGATCTGAACTCAGGTCCTTATGCTTGTGTGGCAGATGCATTACCTACCCAGCCATCTTCCCGGCACTGAGCATAGTCTCCCTTCAACCTTTATAACTACCCCTGATATTGAGTCTTCTACTTGGTTGAGCCTATCAGTGATACTTAACCACTATTTTTCATCTGGGTTGTTGAAATTTTCATATTCCATTATTTCTATTTGTTGTTCTTGTTTTTTTTTTTTTTAATTTCAACTTCCTTGATGAAATTCATCACATTTTCATCCATTTGCTGATTTTCCTCATCCAGCTGGCTGACTTTTCCTTTATCTTGCTGACTTTCTTCTCTAAGCTGTGAACTGAATTCATCTGAGTGCTTTGTTCTCTTTGAGGTCATTGTTCATTTTTACTAGTAAGCTGTGGAAACCTTGACCCTGCCCAGTACCTCACTTGGTGTCTTGGAACCAAGTAATTGAGCAGGTAGGATATGTTGGAAGTGCCATGCTACCTTGTGTTTTGCTATGTATTTTGTTTCTGTGGTGTGATTTCTTCATCTTTTGGTTTGGATGTTACCACTAGGTTTATCTGGGAAATCTAGTTGTTGAGCAGTCTGTTCTAGGGGGATCCATCTCTAGTATCCCTTTAGAAAGGGTCTTCTACAGAGGAGGAGTGGATGGGTGGGCAGAGGGGAGCTGAGGGGGAGAGAATAGGAGGAGAGGAAGGAGGGAGGGAAAACTGTGGTCAGGTTGTAAAATAAGTGAACAAATTTAATTAATAAAAAATAAATCATAAAAAAGAGTCTTCTATTTCCTTCCCCAAGTTGAGAGCCTGGCAGCTGGAGCCCTGTTTGCCTTAGCCCCTTTTCCATTCATCGTTTTATGTTTTATGTTTTCTCTATATCTCTCAGGTACACTTTTGTGAATTTCTTCAGTACCTCTTTGCCTGTCTTTGACATAGAATCTGTTTTTCCTTACCCAGATTCTTCCCTTCACAGACCAGACAGAAGCAACTTTTAGTCACAATCCTCTTAGTATCATTTATCTCATGCCTAAGCAAAAAAAAAAAAAAAAAAAGTGTGATTCTCTTATATTTTTGGTTGTGAGCCTAGCTTTTAACGGCTGAGCTATCCCTCCAGCCCATAAAAAGTGTGATTCTCGATAACAGAATTAAATCAATTTAAGTTTTAATTTCATCTGTAAACTTTGAGTTGCTGCTGCTGCTGCTGCTGCTGGTGGCAGTGGGCTCACATAATTCCTGACTACCGATTATAAAAGTAGGCTATTTATTGTTAATTTTTCTTTTCTCTTAAAGGCCATGTCTAGTTTATCATCGTGGTTGGTCACCTGTATAGTCAGATTTTCTTGTCATTGTGACAAAATTCTGGGAAAAGCAATTTCAGGGAGGAAGACTTTCTTATGCCCACAGTGTGAGGGTTTTAGTCCATCCTGGTAGGGAATTTGTAACTGAGTCACTTGTATCATGGTGGAAGCAGAGAGAGAGAGACCCGGGATTGAACACTGCCCACTGGTATAGTGATCTAATTCGCTCAAGAGGCGCCATCTTGGAAAGGTTCCAGTGCTGCTGCTCATGCTATAGTGCCATTAACTGGAGACCCCCAAGCCTTTGTGGGTTATCACGCACATCATAGCAAAATCTAAACACCGTCTGTTACTATTTTCATCATTATTAACATTTTATCCATGAGAAAACTAGATCTAAACTATTTAAAATCAGAGACGAAGACTAACTTTATCCCCATAGTTCCAGCACCAGTACGTGTCTGGCAAAATAAATTTTCTGTTAATATTTGACAATAGAGATGTGCTCAAGAACAAACTTGTAAGAGTTACAGATAACTTGAACTTATATCTAAGATATAATATGCGTATGTTTCGTTCTACTCTGTCCCTTAGCCAAATGTGTTTGGAGGCCATTTTGTACCTCTAGGAACATTTATATTTTTAGCTCAAGCATCCCAACTTTTATTTTGGAGATTGCTTTCCTTTAAACTAGAATAATGGCTGCAATGCCAGGCGCCTCTTCTGCACTCTCTTTCAGATATCACCACGAGCAGCCAAATAAATGGATGCTGTTCTCTTTAAATGTCTGTTTTATCTATTAAGCTGATGACACACAAGGATACTTGGACATTTTTCCTCCTAACTTCTGTGATGTTGTATCAGCTTTTCAGTGTCCCCAAAGCCTGGCTTTGAAGATACAGAAATCACCAGTAATTTCAAATGACAGACTTTGAAAATAATAGCAGGGACTTGTCTAAAGCAGGCATTTCCCTCAAATTACCCAGACTATTATTATTCCATTGTCTGAAAAGGCAGATAATTTAATGAGTATAAATTACAACTAACTTGGTACAGAGAGAGCTTTGCTCTTTGATTTTCTTGGAAGCAAAAATAAAAGGGAACCTTTTGACTTCATGCACACTATTCCATTTTTGACTTACAGATTATAGCTAAAATACAGTGAAACTATAGAAATTTTAAATGACTATTTCTTAAAATGAAAGAGTAATGCACAAATCAAGCAGTTTCTCTGAGATTATTAAACTTGACATGAAAATGAAAAGCCTCCCGGACCTTGTTTTGTGATGGTTATTAGGTATTTGGAAGGAAGGTTTTTAAAAATTTATTTCTTTAATAAATATTTGAGTGCTTGGACCAAGCCAGACACTATTTGAGATCCAGTGTCTTGGAACACAGCGGTAAACAAGACAGAAAAGTTTTTCACCTGAAACTTAGATTCTCTTAGAAGTCAGAGAATACACACACACACACACATACAGAGACATAGCTGATCATTGATGAGAAGTTCATAGTGGCAGAAATGAATGGGGTGCTAAGCTATGCGTGGTAGCCATGAAACATTCGACTCAAATTATGGAGAATTACCAGTGCAGAGATCTTGAGGCTCTGAGCTTGGCATTTATACAGAGGAGGCAAATGAGAGAGAAGAGGCCAGAAATGGCAGAGACAGAACAGGGTTCTATTGCTAACAATCCACCTTTGGGCCAGGGTAAGGAGTTGGGATTTTATTTTAGTAATAGGAGATTGATTTTGTACCCCAGAATTTAAGTAAAGTGGTGATGGTGTTCATGTGTTAAATTGTAAAGTGTGTCTTTGTGTGTACCTGCAGCTGACTGGTGGAAAGTTAAAAGCAGGGGTATTAGACAGGAGGTCATGGTAGTCGTGAAGGCCATGCTTCAACCCGAGAAAAGTAGCGAAAGTGAATAGATTCAATGTATGTATAATGAGTGTGTCGAGTCCAGGAAGGGATCAAAGGTTGGAAACAGGTGAGGGAGAGGCTATTTCCACTGTTACGATATGGTGGGTGGGGATGAAATCAGCAGTGGGAGAGGAACAGTAGATGGGGGAAAAGATGGCCATGCGTTGGTCTACTTAGGGCATATTCATTTTGAGGCACCAATCATCTATCTGAATTAGAACACTGAACTGTAAGTTGAATGTGCAAGGGGGCTCAGGTGAGATGTCCAAGTTCAAGAAAACTTTTGAGAATGTACCATTAGGAGAGCCCACTCCATCTTGGAGATTGGATGAATTCATCTGGGGAGAAACTGTAGAACAAGAGAAAGGGGCCTTGAAGAAAACTTTAAGCAATGTTAACTCAGATATCAGCAAAAGAGCAAATACCAGCCAAGCTCCCAGAAAATGATAGGCAAGCAAGGAAGTAGAAGAATCATTAGTGTGAGGGTGTTTGGTGCCCTCTTCCCAGGAAAGAGCATATTTATAAGGAATGATGTGCCTGACTGTTTTTAATGGACAGAAAGGCAAAGAAGATGAGGACAGTGGTATTAACTACACAAGTGCTTTTAGTAATCTGTGCCTTGGAAGCAATCCCATCTCTAGATTAGAATTAGATGGCTGTGTTGGAAGCAGTCATGGTATTGGCATCTTAGTTTAAAGGTGGTGACAAGTGGCCATGTTTTGAATGCAAAGCTGTTGCTGAGATGATATAATATGTATTTCATTGGTTCCACAGTATATCTAGAATTGCTGGTTTGCTCAATTTCTTAGACAGCCCAACTTGCCAATAGGCCAGCTTCCACTCTAGATGGGTACACACCTTTCTGGGCTAACATTTTGTGTTTAAATCAGTGGTGTATAATGCATGAGTTTAACTGGTAAAGTTTCAGAGCTACAAGCACTGTCCACAGTCACAACTAAGTGAGGTAACAATCATAAACTCTGTGTAGAGAACACAGTTGCTGTCCTTAACATCCAAGAGAAGTAAAATGTGATGCCTATTTAGTCAGATAGCCAAAGAAACTGCCATAGGCCTATAGTGACAGTATGTCCACCTGTACTATTGTCAATGCTTAATGCGCATGACTCTCTCAATATTAGAGAGACTGGTAATATAGCCAAGCCAGACAGGTGATGAACACAGAGCCTTCAGGGCAACCTAAAATCCCATTTTATTTTTCTGATCTTATCTGGGAAAAATGATATATATAGGGCCCAATGCTGGTCCTTTGTCGGGTGGCTTCTTTAGACAGAATTTTTACATCCATTACATTGGTTATGACCTTTGGTTGTTGTGGGGTTTCACGTGTTTGTTTTCACAGAGTTAGTAAATGGGAACAGAACTAAGAGGTTTTTTTTCCACTACACAGTCACTGCATAGAATTGACAACTGTATTTGATGTAAGTATGATGGTGGGCACACAAGTATAGTCCTGTAATCTCAGCGTCCTGAACTGGAGAAGTGAAGGCTAGCAAGATCTTATCAGAAAGAAGAAGGAGAAAAGAAAGAGGAGGAGGAGAGAAAGAAGGAAAGAAAAGAATTTGGATGACTTTGAACTTGGAAAGCAAATCAAGCTTGATAGCATTAGAATAATTCTATTTAGAACAATATACAAAACACTACTGAGAAAAGATTTTCAGGTCAAGTAGACCCGTGCATGCCTATATGTTGTAACATTGTTGAAAAGAGGCTGGTAGTTCCTTAATAATATAAGTCAGACCAGAAACTGGTAATCATGTCAGCTCAAAACTCACATGTTTGTCTAAATTAGTGATAACACTTAATATAGTTTGCTACTGTGGTATTGGAAATAAAAGAACAAAGGGAGTAGAAACTGGTTACTTCTTTGAAAATGCATTCACATTTTTAGTAATTATTGCATATCAATGAAAGTCATAAGGTTAAAAAACAAACATCATTTGAAAAAAAAAATCTCTGATTATCAGGAATAATCCGGGAAATAAAAATTAAGGCAATAAATGAACACCACTTCAGATTCTCCAGAACACAAACAAATCAACAAAGAAACCCAATCCCAAATCAAAGCTTTTTCTGCCAGTCTTGGAAATTTGTCGGGTACTGTGGTTTAAATGTGTAATGTCTCCCATGGGCTGAAGTGTCCGAACATTTGATTCCTATAGGAGGCGTGCCTGATGGGGTGGGCTGCTGAGAAAGGGCCCCTGAGCATTAGAACCCAGTCCTACCTTTTGTACTGCTCTCAGCCTCCACCCAGATAAGAAGCGCTGAGACCAGAGGATCCTACCACAATGCTCTTCATCAAGCCTCCCTTGCTCTGATGGACTGAACCCTACACCAAAATAAAATTCTTCTCCCGCTGGATGGTGGGGTTGCATGCCTTTAATACCAGCACTCGGGAGGCAGAGGCAGGCGGATCTCTGTGAGTTCGAGACCAGCCTGGTCTACAGAGTGAGATTCAGAAACGGTGCAAAGCTACACAGAGAAACCCTGTCTCGAAAAACAAAACAAACAAACAAACAAACAAACAACAAACCAAACCAAACCAAACAAACAAAAAAACCCAAGACAAAAAAAGCCTCACAAAACTCTTCTCCCTTAGCTGTTTCTGTCCAGCATCTGTCAGAATATACATTCATTTATTCTTTGAGTTTTGGGTGTGGGGCATGAACTAGGACAGCAGCCTTGGAGGCCAATCCAGCATTATCTTGTGAAGTTATACAATATAACTTCCCATGAAAATATACGGTATGAAAATACATAATTAAAAGAATAGAGGGAAATAAAATTCTTAGATGTGCGAACCGAGATATACCTTTTAAGAGATTGCATCCAGTTTGACACTGTCTTTACATCACAAGCAATTGAAATAATAATGCATGTACATATTTATGAAAGCGATTTTTAAAAAAAAATATTTTATAATTTAATTTAATTTTTTCATATCAGCTATGGATTCCCCTGTCCTGTCCCCTCCCATCCCCCTTCCTCCCCCTAGCACACCCCCCTATTCCCATCTCCTCCAGGGCAAAGACTCTCCTGGGGATTCAGCTCAACCTGGTAGATTCAGTCCAGGCAGGTCCAGTCCCCTCCTCCCAGGCTGAGCGAAGTGTCCCTGCATAAGCCCCAGGTTCCAAACAGCCAGCTCATGCACTAAAGACAGGTCCAGGTCCCACTGCCTGGATGCCTCCCAAACAGTTCAAGCTATTCAATTGTCTCACTTATCCAGAGGGCCTGAAAGCAATTTTTAAGAAGGGAAAACTAGCACTTTTGGATGAACGCAAAGAGGAAGAAAGCCGAAGAATAACAAAGAGTACCTCCGAGAAGGTGTGATTGTTCAGTTAGTGATAGGTGGATGTGGTAGGTGCCAATCCACATTCCTCTCACTGTAAGACTCCATATTGTATGCATATAAAATGTATAGTAAGGTGGTATCTTCTGAAACCAGTTATGTCTGTAATTATCTTGACTGAAAATAAGGACGTGTTTTCATCTTGGTTACCATGTTATCAGGTAACACCATGATTCCTCCACTTGGCTTCTGAAATACAGATACCTTGTTGGCCAATAATAGAGCTTAATGCAGGTCCCAAGGTCTTTCAGCAATCATAATGGATAGTTAAGGTTTTGGTTGACAACATGACATGTTGTTCTCTGCTTGAGGAGCTTTCTGCCTTTATTCCTTCATTTGGTTTTCAAAAGTGCTGGCAAGATAAGAATATACAAAATCAAATAAATCATCTACCAGGAGGCTCACATAAAGGGATAAGCACATAGTGCCAGAATACTGATTAAAGCAAAGAGACCGGAACCCCAATAACCTAAATCCCTCTAATCACAGACATTAAGACAAGCTTCCAGCATCTGAAGTGGCCCAGTGTTATCAGCAATGATGATGTGACTGGGAATCCAAGTACTTGTCAAGTGCTGTGTGTTTAACTGAAGAGATAATTGTATGCAAGTATATGGAATCCCTGGGTAGATGAAAAATGTGGCATTTGGTAGATTATTAAATATTTCATAATGTTTCTTACACTTATGAAAGTATAATATAATTAGATCTTGGCTTGGTTTTTGCTTTTGACTGCCATTGTTAATTTTTTCATTCCAGAATTTTATTAACTCTCAACTCCAGAGTCATTACTCTATGAACATTACATTATAAATGTTGAGTAAGGCATTCATAATTATGGTCCCATACCTTGCCAATTCATGAACCATACTTTCGCATTCTTTGCTATTTAGGTGCCTGTGAAAGTTGACAGTATGAAACAGTGAAAACTAAGGACCAATTTCTTTCAACATACATTTCTTCATATACGATTGAAGTGATCAGTATTAGTATCAGACCCAGAGGAGGGCACAGAGGATGTCTAGGCACTGTGAGAACTGAATGCAAAGATCATGGTCAGTTTATTTGGGAAAGATGGGACTCTTGTAGTCAAAGCAAGGCATCCAGGTGATGAAGAAAGTGAACTATATTTTTTTGGGGACAGGAGAGTTGCATATGTGCAATCAGGGGAGATTGCGAAGGGATAGCAAAAACCAGAACTAAGCTTTATAGTCATCACACCAGAAGATGACACACACACAAAGTAGTTTTTATTTTTCTCCTTTTTTTATTTATTATATTTGTGTTTTAATTTTACACATCAGCCATGGGTTCCCCTGTCCTCCCCCCTCCCGCCCCCGCCTCCACCTTCCCCCCAGCCCCTCCTCTCCATTCCCATCTCCTCCAGGGCCAAGACTCCCCTGGGGATTCATTTAAACCTGGTGGATTCAGAACAGGCAGCTCCAGGCTGAGCAAACTGTCCCTGTGTAAGCCCAAGGTTCCAAGCAGCCAGCTCATGCACTAAGGATAGGTCCAGGTCCCACTGCCTGGGTGCCTCCCAAACAGTTCAAGTTCAATTGTCTCATTTATCCGGAGGGCCTGATCCAGTTGGGGGCTCCACAGCTTTTGGTTCATAATTCATGTGTTTCCATTAGTTTGGCTATTTGTCCCTGTGCTTTTCCAATCTTGGTCTCAACAATTAACATTCTTACAGTCCTTCCTCTTTCTCAACAACTGGACTCCTGGAGCTCCACCTGGGGCTTCCTGGAGGCGGAGGCAGGAGGATCACGAAGTGGTTCTTTATGGGCCTCCAAAAGGAGGAAGACCTGGTAGGAAAATTGTAGAGGCCAGGGCACCACATGAAATCCAGCTTGTAGAATGCAGTGAGTGTCCTGTCTATAGTCTTGGACCAGATGTCTTTATTTCTCCATGTTAATGCTAAAAATGAACCCAATGCATGGAGGAATATGTGGTCCTAAAAGAGAGGGAAGACAAGGCCTGACTTTTGAAGAAGTGCTTTTTTGATTTGTCAGGGCAAAACAAGCCTTGCCCATGCCTTCTCTTAAATATTGGCCATCATTTGTCACAACTATGGAGATATTTCTAGATTTAGCCCTCCTCTCTTGGTCGTATCTCTAGACTTGCTTTTGATTGGTTATTGTGGTTGGTTGAAGACATTCACAGGAATAAAAAAAAAATCTGAGTAACTAAAGAAGGGAATAATTTTGTCTCTCATATTTCAAAAAAAGTACAAGTCGGGCTTGTTTAGCTATGGAAAAATTAGGATCAGATTTCTGAACTGAACAGAGGAGACTATGATGGTCAATTTTATTCTTCATACCTGAAGCCAAAGGAATTAATCCATAGTCAAGAGAACAGCAAAGGTGAACTGAGGTGGAAGACACATGTTCCCTAGACAGATCACAAATTGGATAATATCTCTAAGCACATTAAAACTTAATTGTATTATCATCCACATTTGAGGGTACACAGCGCACTCTCAGCAGATGGTGTCAAGGGTCCTGTGAACTCGATTATTTCTGTATAATTCTCAGTACAGAAGGTGTGGAACTATGAAGCATGGATAAAATAGGAATGAAGCTGCCTTGTGCCCCCACATTGTTTTCTTTGTCTCTCTGTTCAAAATGGCAACTACCAGAGGGTGGGGGAAGCAGTGATCTCAAACACGCCTCATCTGTGCATGGCGTGTCGGCTAATACCGCCACAGTGTGCTTATACCAAATAGGAAAGGGACTGCAGGATTCCTAATCAGAGCTCCTGGAGATGGGTCCCACAGTTATCTCTTGCGAGTGGCACATGCCAACTCTTTGAGCTCAGTTTCCTTATTGTGATAATACAAGCAAAAGCACCCTACTGTCTTGGATTGTGTGAGGCAATTCTGTCTACTCCAGAGAGTTTCATAACTACTAGAAACTATTTTCATGCTTCCTACAGTAAAATTAGAGAAGCAGACTTAGCATGAGTTGCTTGCCTTTGCAGTAAAGAAGTTTGGTTGGAAAGAAAGAAAGGGAAAGAAAGAAAACACAGACTGGAAGTAGGTAGATATGAAATGTTTTTCTTTCTTGATCTAATTAACCTTTGTTACTAATTATCTTTGAGCTTTTTATCTTACTTTATTTTTTCTTTCTTCTTTACTTAATTTATCCTACACTGTTTTTTTTTAGAATACTCTCCATCCTACTAAAATGTGTACATGATAGTGCAAAGACAGGAAAGACACACATATTGTGGTAGCATGACACACACACACACACACACACACACACACACACACACACACACACACAGGAAGGGGGAAGAGGTGCAAGAAGTGGAGAGAAATTTGTTGTTTTCTGTCTTTTAACAGAATCATAGTTTGTAGGACAAGTCAGCTGAAACTCATAGCAATCTTCCTGTCTCAGCTTCCCAAATGGTAAATTATGGCATGAGTCACCTGTGTCAGCTTTAGAAAACATTTTTGTTTTGTTTTGTTTTGTACATAGATGGTGCCCCTTAGTGATTCATCAATAGTTTAATAAAGACTACATGAAATAATATAAACTTTGTATTTAGTCAATGGAAAATTTTTCCATGTACCTTCTTTAGGTTTGAAGGTAGTTTTATGAAAGATGAGTTATGAGAAATGTAACACATTTAACACTGAGAGAACCATTCACCCAGGTCCTGGAAAAAGGGACCTAACAACAATGTTCAAAACAGAAAGTCTGCAAAGATCTTTGCTTACTTACCCTAACAGAAAATAATAATCCTAAATGAGCCTGTGTGAAATGCATTACTCATTGACTTATCTTCATTGGTAGTATCTGATACTCAAATGATTAAAAAGATGTGTATAGCTTTTGTACATTAAGCTGGTGTCCTGTGTTGGTTATCTTCTTAATATTTGTAGTATGTAAAAGGTAAGCACTCTTCTGGCCGTGAACATTCTCAGTGTTCCAGTTTAGGTCCATTTGACCAGAATTCCATTTTTACACTTTATTATTGTACAGTGAACCAAATGAGACCACATACCACAGTGCTTGCATAGTCCCAGGTCCATGTTTTCCCAAGACACTTCCTCTGAGTTGAAATACCCCCTTTATCTCATCTGCCTATTATAACTTTACCCATTTCCTACTTCAATTACAAAGTCAGTGTTTACTCCTTGATTTCAGGGGCAAGAAGGCTGTTTCGTATGTGACTACCACAATGGTGGGGTATCAGCTACTCGTATAAATGTCTTCTATCCTGAGTTTCTTCAAAATTGATAGTGTTTGATTTTATTTTATAGATAGAAAATGAATGTGAAGTAATTTTATGAACTTGAGTGAAGACAGGAATAGAATGAAAGTTGGCTCTATATGCCAGAGTTTTGTGACTGTACTTTTGACCTTTTGACTTCTTATGTGTGCTCTTGCTTCTCAATTCTCATGCCAATCCTTTGTGTAGCATTACTATTGAATAATTCTTTGGCTCATGTGATTGTATAATCCTCGTTTTCCTTAATGATGAGTCCTCTGAGGGAAGGGAGAGATGGGGATTTACTGGCTTTGGGACTGCTGACAATGTTCACCACCATAAGATTTTGCACAAAATAATAGCTTTTTAAAAGATGAACATGTGGTTTTATTTCAAGCCAATTTTTGAGAAAGCAGCTGCATTTCCCTTAAGTTTTCCTAATAGTGTGTGAGCGTGACCTTTGTTTAATAATTGCTAGCTTCCAGTGACGTGTGCACATTATATAAGACTTGGACTACATGATTCCAGACTCTGTCTTCCTAAATTCAATTAAGATAATATACCTTTATATTCTTATTTCTATGGAAATTAATGGTAAACAAGCAATACGTTATCATAAACTCTTACCCCAAAGCCATTCTTTCTACTATATATCATCATCAAACCTCAAATTAACAAGTGCCAACTTAAATCCCAACACAGACTCCATATGTTCAGGGGCAGTACCCATCATTGCCATGGCTACATTATGAGTTTCAGAGTAGCAGTAAGTGTTGAGTAGTTTTTACTGATGCTCAGGATGACTTTTATTTTTCTGGGTGCCTAATATATGACTGGGATTATAATTAGTAACACACTTGAATACCCATTATCATGTTTATTGGGAAAAGAGCCCTCTGAGGTAGTTGTGGGCAAGTACTGTCACTTTTACTTTACAATACGATCAGGGTGAAGCTCAGAGGGACCATCTGCCAGGGCAGGTGCTTCCGCCCAGTCTTGACTCCAAGTATTTTTTGGTGAGTTCTGTATTCCTTTGTGATTACATAGTAGGCACAGAACATGCACACACTAACCTTGGCCAGGGCCAAGTAGGAAGGCAGCATGTTCTGTGTTGGGTGACTTGGGCATTTGAAAGACCATACCACCCCAGAAACAATGAGTTCGATGGGAAAGTCTAAATTTGAGGTAGTTCTCTAAGGCTTATTTCAAGAGAAAAGCCAAAGGCATCCATTTTATTTCCAATTGACTTCCTTTGCCTCCATTTCCCAGCTTGTCTGAACTGTGGGCTATTTAAGGCTTCAAACTTTACCACAGACTTCTGAATAGTACCCTTTTGTACTCAGTAGCATTTGTTCCCAACAGCCGAACAGAGCCAGCTGACTCCTTTGGTATTTTTATGCTTGGTGCTTTATTGTTTTTTTCCAGTGTCCTCACCAACACCCCAACCCCAGATGCTTTGGTTGCTACTTCTGGATGGAGACATCTGATTTTCAGGAAGACCCTTCCATTCTTGACTGTATTTTTTTTTTTTTTTTTTTTTTTTTTTTTTTTTTTTTTTTTACACACCGTTACTGAAGAACGAAGTGGAGAAGGACCTGCTTTTGCCCTAGTGGAAGGAAATGCATGTTCTTCAGCCTCTGGATTCTTCCATGAAGCACTTGATTAGTTTACAGAAGCACATTAGATATCTCCCGCATTAAGGACCTTAGCACATCCTCCATCTTATTTGATCTAATAGTACTTTCTGAAGACAATAATAATCTGGGCACAGCCTCCAGTGGGGATGAAGAAGCAATAGAGGAAAGCCAAGTTGATTGTGGTCATTTTGTCTTTGGATGAGGTCTCTCTCTCTCTCCTCTTTCTTGATCCAAGTCAGAGTTTACACAGCTCATGATTAAACAGTGTTGTCAGCCCCAGGAATCCAATAGATTAGCTCTGAGTCCACACATTCCGTCTACAGACTATAGTTGGCACATAGGATTGTCAAATACAGGACCAACTAAGAATGCTTAAAAGTAGAGATTTCAGATATGCTTCCATACCTCTGGTTCTTTATGGAAACTAGGAGTCTCTGGCAGCCCCAGGTTCCCTTTCCCCATTGCTGTCTGTGGCCTGGAACTGAGCGGCTTCTGAAGGACTGGGTCCTCTGGCACCTCCTTTACTTGCCCATCCCTTAGTGGCCTCTTCATATAGCAACAAAGCATTTTCACTCTTGGTCATAGTGGTAAATGTTTAGTGAAATTTAATTCACCCAGCATAATGTGCCTCCTTTTGAGCATAATCCCCACAACCCTGTAAATATATTTTCTCCCATAAACCTGGGTCAAAATTAGTAAGAATTATTTGAAAGCATTCTGTTTTCTAGTGGGGAAAACTGGATATTAGGATCATTGTTTTCACTGTCATACTTTGGATGACGAGAGCTAGAAGTGTTGAATTCTGGCTCACCTGTGCTCCCTTTGACCTTGTCCAAGTTGTTTCTATTTCCTATGCCTCTTTCCTCATCTCTCCAAGGGGATGAGTGTGTCTGCCAGCCTCATGGCCATATACATCAGATGTGATCATGGGTGTGAGAATGTTTAATATACCATATGGCACTATGCAGGGCTAAGACACTTTGTGGGCCAAGAGAGCTCTAGCATATGGTTTCTCGAGGAGCTTGGAATCTGTTTACAGACTCAGGACTCAGATATAGCATAAATAACTGTTGAGAACATCCCACTTCCTACAAGAAGTAGCAACATTAAATGTTATCAGAAACCACACGATCTTTCAGGGTAACCAAACTCAAAATTCAAAGGGCACATGTAACCTTTCTACTATCAACCTATTATTAATTTCACACGTATTTTCTCTCGTACATACTTGGTGATTTAAAATAAAAAACATTATAAACTGCAAGGACCAAAGTAGTGAAACAGAAGACCCAGTTTCCTTCTCTCACAGCAGTTTTTGTTCAGGTAGAGCGAATAAATAATAAACATAGAGATAAACATTGTAATTTCATGTCCTCTCGTGTGCCACTAGGAACCTAATACAGACTATGTGGTAGAGCCGACAGGCCCAGCAGCTGAGGATCACTGTTGCAGTTTGCTCATGGCGGCAAACACACATGGAACTCACCTTTTCACCACTTTGAAGTTAAGTTTTTGCTGAACGCTAATGGTCTCTGGAATTGTGGTTTTCTCTTCATTGATATGCCTTGAATTCTTGTCCCCAACAATTCAAGTAAGAGGATATAAATTTGGGGGAAATCAGGTCAGTAGGTTTTCAGCAAAGATGAGATGACAATGGTTGTGGTTTAGACCCATCTTTCCTGAGCCCCTAATGTAGGGCTTCCTTTGCTCAGTGTGTTCTTTGGAGCATTTTTCTATAATAGACTCAGGAAACAGGCTTTCACCATCACGTGGAGACATAACTTCGCCACCTAATAAATCTCACCATTGGAAAATGCCCTGAGATTGTACATTTAACCAGTTGAGGGCTGGGCCACAGTGTAATTGCCTGTTACGAGAGAGTACTCCACAGCCAAGGGACCCCCCCTCCACCTGCAGCGAAAATATTAGAAAGTGGTAGCTGGTGAAGAAGTGAAAGTAGGTTTAATGGAGATTATGTGATTGATTTTATTCATTAAAAGAAGCCCCAGATATTGGAGAATAAAAAAGAGAGAGAGAAAGATTTCAAAAGGAGCTGGAATCTTGTTGCAGAAGGAATAAGCCAGAAAGCAATATATTAAAGCTTACTGCTGACAGAGGTTTAGAACAGGGTTTGCTGCTTTGATTCTTAATCAGCTGAATTCTCAGTTGCTTAAGCTATTAACTGAAAGCTGCATGTAATGCTTTGCCGTATTAAAATCTTATAATGCCTCACTGTTCTCTGAAAGGCATCTTATTAAGATATATGGAGTTACCTGAAAATATTTAACGCACATACAGAGTATATGTAAAACAGAGTTAGAGAGGTGCGCAGACACCTGCTCCCTTGTTTCTCTTTCACTATGCATTATGGGGAGATATGGTGCTTAGATTTAATGCTGGTGCTATGGCCATAATTTACTTTTTGGTTTAAGCTATTAAAACCTGAAGTTGTATTGATTTTTCTTGAGGGAGTGATAGAGGGGTATCTATAGTGCCATGCTTCTTATATGTCTGCTGTGTTCCCTGGTTCTTCATGGGAATGCTGTAAATGTCTTAAGGCTGAGAACACAGCTATCACTTATTCTCAACACTTTGTATAGCCCTGAGTCTCTGTATTCATTATGGATCACCAGAAAGAGGCTTGTCCTGTTTAAGGCTGAAAAGGTAGCTTTCTATATGTACATAAACATGTATATTTTGAAGGTGGCTTCATGCTATGCCAATTTAATTAAACAACAATTTCTTCCCTAGTGCCTATGACCTCCCCTGACATGGGCTTCTGGGTGGCTTTACATTACCGGGTGTAGATTCGCTCTTGCAGAATGGGCCTCAGGTCAAATCAGAAAGTAGTTAGTTACCCCTTCTACTTAATTCTGATGGTAAGGCTCAAATATGCTAATGTGAATGCTTTTCAGGGAATGGATATAGAAATTACGTCTTCAGAGGTTTACATTTTCACTTACCTCTGATGAGGTTTTGTGTTGAGGATTGTTCAGTGTTAGAGTGACTTATTGGTAAAGGTATTTTTATGTGTTGAATATGGGCTATTAGCTGGTTGGTGTTCAATGGATATTGGCCATGTTGGATGACTAAATAATGAGAATAATTATTCATATTCCTAGCTGTAGGTACAATGCAAATGAATGTCCTTTTTGGATCATGCATTTTATCTGAGGTAACAGGCTCTAAGTTTTTTGGTCATCATTTCCACTGTTTTGCTGAGATGAAGGAGTGCAGTGGAGTGAAGTTTTTCTGTGGTTCCATTTTCTACGAGAACAGGAACACAAGCAATATAAGTTTTTAACTAATTTCAGTAGTAACAGAGTGGAGAATATGTAGGGCTGATTTCATTACCATGAATTCTTTGCTTTAATAACTAGAAATGTTTTGTTTTAAAATGAAATAAAAAACTTTGTATTGAAATCTTTATATGGAACTTAGATTTATGTGCAGACCTTTCTGATTTTACCATGTATGACCACCAATTTAAGTGATAAATGTTTGATTTAGTGATCTATGCAAGAATACCTATAGTGGGGGGTGTTATTTTCTTATTCTTTTTAACGATGCTCCACTTAAGAACTGATATGAATCATTGGATGCTTAGTGGATAATGTATGTCCATGAAGTGCTGCCTATTTCCTACCATTGGTTTATAGTCATATTTTCATGTAGCATCATTGCTGTGTGGCATATGACACATGGTAAATATGAAGTTTTCTGATTGTTAGCCCTTTGCTAGATGTTTTTGTAGGGTAAGAGATTAAATATAAAATGGGTTTTGTTGCACCTAGATTTCAATTATCTATCTTCCTTTTAAAAATATTGTCAAGATTTTGGCAGTAAGCAGATACTTTATATTAAATTATTTAAATCAGAATTATTTTAAGAATAGTTCTCATACACTGAAAATTTAAGCTTAGTCAAACTGAGATTTACTCATTTTTTTTTTTTTTTTATGTCATACATTTCTTACTATAGTGGTTTCCCATGAAATCTAAGATTTTGGTCATACAGATTAACCTCTCCATCTTTGTTTATCTGTGTCCCATTGAAAGCAACTGACTTGCATTGTAGAAGCAACAGCTCATGTTCTGTTTCTTAAATCAATGAGCAAGGGTTAAAGTCGAGTCATTGAACACAAAACAAGAATGCAGAGAAGTTGTGTAGCTTAGGTTAATAGTGAGAAGTGAAAAGAGACAGGCAGTTTAAATCTGATGGATGACTGCCCTCCAACTACCTAGAGCCACTAGAAAGGAATAAAACACACCATCTGATCATGTAAGAATGAAGGACATACGTTTAACTTGTCTTATGGATATATTACCATGGAAATGGATAAGTAGATAAATTATTCCTTGCTGAATAAAGGAGTTTATCTAAAGTATTCTCAATGACTGTTCCATTCCTAACATTGTAAATTGCTTGCTCCATGTCAAGATTTGGGATGAAGAGCACAGGTGAGGCAATGCCAGTTTTTAATAAGAACTATCTGCCAGACAGCAAGAATTAAAAGAGAATGGAAAGGGTAGATTGTAGTTCTGAGTCAAGGCTGTAGGAGGAGGAATGGAGAAATGGATTAAGGGTAGAAAGTGCACTACTGAGAATAGTGTTACAGTTACTGGTAAAAGCTTGTTCTTCTGCACTATGTGGGAGCAATATCACAAGTAACAACTGCACTTAGTCCTTTGGTGCCCCCACAAATTTCATCAGTTTTTCATCTTTGAATACCCAGGAAGATACTGGAAATACGTAATTGCGGTTTGAAGAGAAAAGGCCAACTTGGAGAACAATTTTCTTGGAAAGACTATGATAGGAGAGCTTTCTCAGGGCAAAAATTCCTAGGGAAAAGTCAAACTTCAGCAAGGAGAAAAGGCAGAAAGCACTGCTCAAGATGCTTCCAGAAGGAGTGAAAGAGAAAGCCCAGGGCCGACCGATGCTGCATAAGGGCAGACCTACTGTGCCTGGCATGCCACCTGGAAGGCAGAAGGCTCTAAAAAAGCTCCATGGAGCAAGAGTCAGAGAAAAGAGTGAGGATGCAATAAGAGGTAGTAGAGAGCCAGGTGGTGGTAGTGGTGGCGGTGGCGCACACCTTTAATCCCAGCACTCGGGAGGCAGAGCCAGGCAGATCTCTGTGAGTTCGAGGTTAGCCTGGGTTACAGAGTGAGATCCAGGACAGGCGCCAAACTACACAGAGAAACCCTGTGTGGGGGGGGAGGTAGTAGAGATGGGGGAAAAGAATGAAGAGTTCAGAAAGCTCACTCTTTTTTTTTTTTTTTAAATTGTTCTTCTTATTTATTGCCAGTTATTAAAACTTACAAAAACCTTTCTTAATGTGCATGTTATGTGGAAAACTGAAAACAGTAGGAAGGGCGCCATCACATGATCTCCTTCCAGAGATGGATGATTTAGGTACAGAGTCAAGGACAGGAGTGGGAAGGATGCTGCACTAGTCCCAACAGGAACTCTTGGCGAGACAAGGCAACCTGTTAAGAAATCTGTCAACCAGGTCACCAAAGCAGGTGACTTCACTTCCCCAAAGAGGAGTAATTCAAACGGCATCCTCAGGACCAGGAAGAATGTAGCTGTTTTTTTACTCTTTCCTCTTTGTTCTTTGCTCTTTTGGGGGGCCCGCCACCCTGCTCCCAAATAAATCACACATGGAGTTTATTCTTACTTACAAATGCCCAGCCTTAGCTTGCCGTTTTTTTCTAGCCAGCTTTTCTTAACTTAAATTATCCCATCTACCTTTTGCCTCTGGGCTTCTACCCTTTGCTATTTCTGTCTATTTTTCTTTCTTTCTTACTCCGTTGCTGGCTGTGTGGCTGGCCCCTGATGTCCTCCTCTCCTCCTTTTCTTGCTCCTTCTTCTATCCTCCCAGATTTCTCCTTCTATTTATCCTCTGTACCTGCCAGCCTCGCCTATCCTTTCTCCTGCATTGTTACTGGTCATTCAGCTCTTTATTAGGCCATCAGGTGTGTTAGACAGGCACAGTAACACAGCTTCACAGAGCTAAACAAATACAACATAATAGAATGCAACACATCTTTGCATTGTTAAACAAATATTTCACAGCATAAATTAATGTGACACATCTTAAAATAATATTCTACAACAGAAGAGTATAAAGGAGTGAACTTCCTATGTGCACTGTGAAACATCCTCCATTTCCTGTATGAGTGACTAAGTGGTATATTATTAATAAGCCTTTCAGCCTGTCCAAAGAAAAGAAAAGAACATTTGAAGAAGCAGATTCTATATGCATACCCTTTATACAGCAGGTCAAAGCCTTCCACAAATGAACCCCTAATACATGTCATCTAAGGATTAAGAAAGAGATTATCCTGTTACCCTCCAGATCTGTGACTAAGGTCTCCTGAGCCACCCCACCCCCCCACTCCCGACCTGCAGAAGTATAGCAGAACAGGAGTCTGGGAGTTAAAGAAATTGCAACCAGGCTGGGCAGCTGTGGCACACACCTTTAATCTCAGCACTATGGAGGAAGAGGCAGGCAGATCTCTGTGAGTTCAAGGACCGCCTGGGCTATAGAGTGAGTTCCAGGAAAAGCACAAAGCTACACAGAGAAACCCTGTCTAAAAAAAAAAAAAAAAAACAAACTGCAACCATATACATTCAAAGCACAGGAACTTGATCCCAGAATTCTTGAAATTGGGCCATCTTGCCCAAGAAACTAGCTGTGAAACCACCTCCTTAGCTGTCGATTTTGATCTAGGAATTGAGAAAGGAATGTTGAGAGTGGGATTCAAAGACGAAATCAGAGAACGAAAAGTTTGAATTTTACTCCAGTCCCTGCCTTCCTAAGTTCTTGGATCTCAAGTCACTGGATTTTGCTTTGAGGAGAACAAAAGAGACCAGGCAGAGGATGGACCACTAGTGAGAAGAGCTTAAGCTGTGCCACACTGTAGGGTGCCTTGTAAATCCTCCATCCTGGAGGCAAGAAATATGGAAGTGTCTTTCTCTTTTGATTCTCACAGAAGACAAAGATAGCCAGTTACAGAAGGAAAAAATAAAAGGAATAAGGAAAGGGAGGTATCCCAGGTCAAGGCACTGTCCGCCCCATTTCAACACCATTAACCTGCCAAAGAAAATGGTAATGAATGTGATTCAAGTTGAGCCTTTCTCCCTGGAGACTAATAAAAGAAGTATCCAGAAGGCTGAGATATGGAAGAGTAACTGGAGGAAGAGGCTTACATTTCATTTGCACATACACTGCCATCTTCCAGGAGCCCTTTGTTCTGAGGAAAGAGCAAAATCCAGTTGCTGAGAACCTTTCTGGTTCTCTAATTCAGGTCCCTTTAGCTGACCACCTAGAAGAGAGCCAAGGAGTAGCAGGAATATGAAAAGAGAATGGTTGGAAAGGAAGCTTGGAAAATGCAGCATTTGGAGGAAGTCAGGCAAGGGATTGAGGAGCGGAAGACAGAAGAGCTAGTCGGGCTACAGAAGGAAATGGAATGAAAGGTAAATTCAAACAGGCAAGTCAGTATCCAGTGTGGAGGGGAAGTCAGGAGACTTGCTTTGGACTGCGCCTTTGTTTCCAAAGTTCTCCGCTTGATTCCACTGCAAACTAAGGCCAGCTATGAGCTGTGGGTACCACTAGGCAATAGAAGCTGCTTTCTACATCACACCAGGCAGGCAGGAAGAGAATACTTTCTCCAGACTCACCCACCCATGTGTGACAGTGTACCTGACAGCTTCAGATGTCTGTTTTCTGGAGATAATTTTTTTTTCCCCATACATTTTTGAAGCTCATACTGTGACTCAACTCATTTAGGGCTCAGTTAGATTTCTTATAGTTATTTCCTTCAAACATCAGTAGACCCTTTACTATTGGTCTTAACTCTGGCGAGAATTTCAAGTGTTTGTTCTAGCACAATCTATCTTTAATACACCTTATTCCTGCCCCCTTTACATATTTATTTTAAGAAGAAAATAAAGGTAGTTGAATCCTGGGGTGGGGGAGGGGGATGAGATGAATGCTTTATATAAATGAGCTCATTTGACACCCCACCAGCTCACTGAGGCAGACACTATGATCCAAATATTACAGAAGATAAAATTAAAACCTCGTGAAACTGAAGGGCAGTTCTGTAACAGGTAGTATATACGAAGTGGCGTACCTCCATCTGTGTTGGAACTGACACCCAAGGTTGTCATTCTGCAGTAAAACTTCCATCAGGTCCAACTAATATCAGCATACTGGTGTCTGGTAGAAACAAGGTACTTAGCTCAACCGTGATAACTCATAGTTTTCCAGAATGTACAGTTTTTTGAATGATAGATTCTGCACTATTTGAACTGGTCTGATCATTTATAGCTCTGGAGAGCACAGAAGTGGATAGATAGGATGCTGTCTATTCAGTATCTCTTGTTCATTTTCTATGTAACTGAAAGTAAGTCCTTCATTTCAGCTTTTTTTTTCCATAGTGCACACTTATCTAAAATGCAATCCATGTTATTAGGATTCATCGGCGTCAGTTGAACATTGTCCAAGCACCCTTGACACAAGAAGGGAGCCAGCAGTCAGCAGATGTGGATCCAGGAGCTGCCTCTTGTACTCATTCACTATTTTAAAGTCACTCTTCTAGATTCTCACATATAATGTGGGGTTGTAAGACATACAAGTTTAGTTCAAAGATCTAATGTGAGAGCTGAATGACATGTTGAACGAAGTAGTGGATTTTCAGTAGAAAACTCTAAGTGCGTATGTAATAATATCCAAATCTCCAGAGCATGATTTTCTTTGTGTAGCTCCCCCTTAAGGAGCATTGTCCTAGACTTAAGATCTTGAGACATCTTCCATTTATAGATTTGATAACTAAACTCTGAAATCTGAGTATGTATTTTGCTAATCTGTCTGAGAAAATGCCCTTTCAGGCTCACTTCAATTTTTAGCTATTGTTTCATTCTTCTTATTTTATATTTTTGGTTGTGAGCCTAGCCTTTAGCTGAGCCATCTCTAAATTTCTAAAATATACTTTAAGTCTTCATCTGGGATTAAGGCTACGTGCTTTCAAAATTGTTTCTCTGTGACTTTGATTTTTAGATGATTCCTAGCAAGGATTTTCAGTCCCAGATAACACTTACAGACTAGAAAACTCTGTGTCCCACTTTGTGTTGGATGCTTTACACTCTGTTGTATTTATTACTTACAGCCATTATACTGACACATAATAGTGTTCATGTGTTCCATTATGTGGTTGCTAGAGTCAAAGTTGTTAAGTAAACTTGACAAATTCATTTAACTACTTTATCTTGGGGCCTAAAACCACATTTGAGTAAGTATTTCTGACTTATATGCCTACTCTCAGAGGGACAGACCTTTGGAGAAATGGTAACACCTTACATATATTCTTTCCAGTTCAAATGTCACACAATCTCCTGTTTATTATAGTGACATTTTTCTGAGAAAATGGATGCAATCCCATCTTATAGCTAGAAAAGAAAATCAGTTGTAAAAGCAGATGAACAGTAATGTGGCTCAGCCTTGATCATTTCAAATGTCTTCTTCATGCTCCCATGTATTTAGATTACATCATTGTTTTCCTTATAGTTTTTGTGTCTAGTTTGAGTATTAGAGCTTGGAATCTTAGAATATTGCATATTTCTGGAGAAATAATTTAAATGATAATATATTTCTTTGCCGTTACATTTCAACCTGTAGGTGGCAAAGGTATTACAGAAATCCGACAATTTTGTCTATGTGCTGCTAGGAATAAATCAATGGTTTTCCTGTGCCCACTGAAATTGCAGTATTGTGAAGAAATAAATAAACTACAAGATAGACTCATCATAAGACACTAATATAGCAACTATGCTGAACATTTAAAACACCTGTTTCAATTCAATGTGTTTGATAGTATGGTTTCAAATACTACAGTGTGATGATGGATATATGATTAAAAATCAATAGTAATAGAAATATGATTAAAATAGACAACCCTACCTCTGGATGATATACATCATAATAAAGCTGATAGAATTAAAACTATTTCTGAATTTGTTTTATATTCTTATCCATTCAACATAAAGCACACCCTTGTACTTTTTAAACTATATCTAAAATTTTCTTTTGTTGTGATTATGTTGTATGTATCTGTATCTGCATGGGAGCATGTGCATGTGAGTATAGTTGTCTGTGGCAGACAGAAGAAGGCATTGGATCCCCTGGACCTGGAGTAGGAGGTTATTGAGAGCTGTCCAATGTGAGTGCTGTGATTTGGACTTTTGTCCTTTGTAAGAAGAGAAAACACTTTAATAAACCACTGAGCCATTTCTCCAGTCTGCCTTGTACTTTAATATCCATCTATATCTATTTAGTATCTATCACCTGTCTCTCTTTTATCTGTCTATATCTTCTTATATATGTCAAAAGTATATTATATACATGTATATATGTATTTCAGTACTGAAAGAGGATTTGTGGTAGATATCAGCATGTTTGTTGAAAGAGAAAGCTGGTTTATTTTCACCTCTTTATTTCCTATTTCCTCTTTGTTCTTCATCTTTTATCATCCACCAGCATATATACTATTTTTATGTTCACCATTGTTAATTGGTATATGTAGTGAAAATTTGTTCATTAAGTTAACTAAATGTCTTCACTAAAAAAAGAATCAACTCTTTTATTCTGATTAAAATAAACACCATTCATTCACTAAAATGATCTTGACATCCCTGGTCCATGTGATGTTTTAGTTGCTCATGCAATCACTTGTAGGGAGAATTTCTGCCTATTTTATTTTAACAGGAAGAGAAGGAAATACACATGTAAACAATGTGTAGAGAAACAAATGAGATTATTTCAGATTAGAATAGTACAATACATACATGGGATTTTGGAAGAAAGAGTCTGAAGGTGATCATCTGGATTCTGGAAGTCTGGGAAGCCAAGTGTAATAAGTTCAGCCATTGTATCCAAGTTAGAGAGTTGAGTAAAGAGATGGTAGGGCTTCTCTCCTCTGAGGTGGGTAAATTCAAGATTTTAAAGCAAAGGATGTTGTGGTGGTATCACATGATTGACATTTTATAAAGACCATTCTGGTCTCTAGAAGGAGGCACATGTCTGATCAATTGAAGCAGTCTATTCTAAAAGACACATTGCCATGGTAGGTTTGCTTGTCATAGACTGTGCCAATTTTCAAACAGTGGGTCAATGTAGAGAAATGTCATAATTAGACTTTTAAAATATTTTGTCATATGTGATGTTCATTTCCACAGAAATATCTACAGCCAAGATGGGGTTGGGTGGTGGACCATAGGCCCCACATTCCATGTCTACACTGTCCTTCATTTTTTTACCTCATTATCTCTTGTAGACCAGTTAAGCTTACTTTCTGTTTTCATGAGGAATTAAGTTTTCTCATAGCAAAATTTAAATTCTCGCTTGATTACTAGCCATGTATGTTTCTTATGGAAAGGAATGGAGGGGCTATGACACATATCCTTAAGTTGAATTCTCAGTGACTTACTGAAACATGAAGCACAGAGAGGAAGAGTGAGGGACAGTCCAGGGGACTTTTCAGCCCTCCAGTTTGACAGCTTTTCACTTCAGCATCCTTCATCGCCAAGGTTACCATTTCTCCATTATCCCACCTCCCCCGTGTTCTCTATAAGCTGCTGCTGCTGCTTGGGCAGTAATTTCAAGGTTTTATCTTCTGTGTGCATTTATCCACTAGCTTGCAGTTTCTGTTGCCTTGGTTTTTGTGGTGGGCAATTTACTGAAATTTTACTGTTTTTCCAGATGAATGTGACATTTCTAATCTGTGGTAGAAAACTCTGACTTGAAATCCGGTGGGTAGAAAATAGTAAAAAGGGTTGTTTCCTCCTCTGCTCTTGTACAAGGGTGAGAAGAAATGGACCTCTCAGCTTGCCCCACTTTGCTTGGTCCCTTTGTCAGAAATTTTTAATCACTCCATGACACCATTTTGATCAAATCTGATTATTATTTAAAGTAAGAAGAAAGCTAGAGAGTTGAGTTCTCACTCTTTTCCTTCTTTTTAGTTATTCTTTTCCCCATTTCTCTGGTCTCTTCTCACTTTGTTCCTCTTTGTCACCTCCCAATTGTGTGCTAAAGAGATAATTGACATCCCCTTGCTTCCTCCTTGTGTTTAAAAACTACAGGGCATATTTGACTAAAATGTTCTTCCAATATTCAACAAATATGTATTTACCAGTTATTAAACTGGAAATTGGATCACACCATGCACATTCTCTGAGTCATCATCTCTCTCTATAGAGTTTTTATATTAGACTGGACTGAGGTAAACAAATGGATAATAACGCAGTCTAGTGAATGGCCATTGTAGCAAAAGGATATTCAACACAGTCTTGAATAAGTCATCCTATTGGGAGGGATTCTAAACTGCAGGATGACCAATGGATACAAGTTGGTCATTTGGGGATTTGGGGAGGGCTCAGCTGACAGGAAGTGAGATTTTGGTAGCAGCCCCTTAGAAACTTTTGTAGAGTCAACATTTGGTCTATGGGTATGTGTGGATAGAGAGAGGAAGAGGAAGAGCATAAGACTGGGGACAGAAAACCCTCTGATAAGAACTATGGCTTTTTTTGTTTGAGACTGGAGAATCACATGAAGTTTTTAAGCAAGGGGACCTCATCACAGCCACTTGCTTTGCTAAGGCATAGAGGTTGGATTATGTTTAGTTGATGCTATTTAACCAGATACTGAATATTGCAAATATAACAGGGAAATGTCAGATGCACACTTTAAGCATGTGTGTGCAGGCATAAGAAATCTGAGAAGGTCAGATACACAATTCACCGTATGTGAGGAGTAATGTATGGTAGGAAACTTGGCTAGCATACTATGGCCAGTGAGAAATTTTGGTGGTCTGTCTTATTTTATCATAGTAAAGTAGGTGAAGTGTGTAATTGAAGAGATATCCATGGGATATGATTGATGGACTAGACAGAATGTTGATGGTATGAGAGGGAGAAAATAGTATTGTTGCAGACTTCCAGATGTTAACCTGAATTCTCCTCTCTCACTTTCCTCTGATAGCTTGTCAATTTTGTGGGTGTTTCTCTTCCCATATGCCTAGACACCAGTGTCTCTTCTGCTACCTCATTTCGTGGGTGCACAATGGGATATGGAAAAGTGATGGGCCGTTGACCTTGTAGCAGAGGCCATTTGTTTCGGCAAAGCTATTGTCAGGAATTATGCAAAGCATCTCTTCCTGTCAGATGGATTTTGTTCAGTATTATGTTACATGATGAGCAGTGCTATGAAGTTGTGGGATTGGATGTAGAAGGGGAGGTTCTGTGGTTGAAAAAATTAAAACTAAGAGGAGGATTTCAGTCAAAACCAAGAGAGATGAATGAAACAAAAACAATGTCAATTAAAGATTAAGACTGGTCATTTGTATACTGAAAGAGTATTAAGCCAAATTACTATTATAGCTCAGGATTTCTCTAAAAGATTTTCCAATGATACTACTATGCTACTTTGTAAAAAGATAGTTCTGGAAAATGCTCCTAAGGAGGCTTATTTAATCATATCCCTCTTAAAAACTTCATTCAATAATAAACTTCTTAAATTTGTTGAATCTGGAATTTTATAAATATGTTTACCCATGTTGTCTTTTGCTAATGCTGATTTAGCATTGCGGCGTGGGGCTGGCACTTTGGAGATCACAGGTAGGGAAGTGAGAGGTCAGCCTAATAGATGATCAAATGCTTATTAACATTTAATATATGTTGTGAGGTACCAAATATTGCATGGTCTCTTTCATTTAGTCTTCATACCAATTATTATAATTGTGAGCAATATTATTAAAGCCCATATCACACTGCCAATGAAAATATAGTTACTAAGTAATTTATTCAAACTTATATAGCCAACAAACAAGACCCAGCAAGGAAATCTAAATGTTTAAATGTCTCTCCCTTTGACCATTATCTTTGACATGTGACAGGTGGGCCACATGTTTCACATAAATATACCGTACTACAGTAGAAGAAACTTAAGCAGAGTATCACAACAGTTACTTGAGAAGCTTGAAAGCTATGGATCCAAACTAGGCAAAGATGTGAAAGGGTCACTTTATGATTTATTTGTTCACTTGCTGGGACATAGTATCTGTTCAAAGCATTATAAGGGGCAAAGGGTTAATTTAGACTCACCATTCAAGGGTGCAGTCCATGTTGGAGGGAAATCATGGTAACAGGAGCCTGGAGCTTCTGATCACATTGCTTCTTTGGTTAGCCAACAGAAAGTGATGAATTCTTGTGTTCAGTTCACTTTCTTCTTTTGAAGGCCGTGATGCCAGCTGATGAAATGTTGCCATCTAAAATTAAGATAAATCTTGGCACCTCAATTAATTTAACCTAGGTAAGCCCTCATTGCCAAGTCAGTGACTTGTCTCCTAGGTAACTACCAAGAACTACCAAGATAACAGCATCAACCATTACAGTCCTTCCTAATCAGGAACCCAGAGAGCATGAATTTGAATCCTGAGTCTTGGGGATTGATGTTTTTGAACCTTTGAGCTTTCCTTTATACCATATCATGTGTATACTTTCCCAAGATAAGAAATATTAACACATATCCATATTAAAACACATGCTATGTCAAGCTATTTTCTCCATGTAAAAGAATGCTCTGAATTGTCTACTCAGATGTATTTGCTACCCCAGGTCATGAGTTAGAAGACAGATGGTTTTGGAGGTAAAGCTCTGATGAAAGACTAATTCGGTGACCTCAAGGGGAAGAAGAATCAGACATGATCAGGAAGGAACCCAGAACACCACTAGAAGGAAGGCAGATGAGGGTCTGTTGGCTCAGCAAAGGTTGAATTAAACATAGGCTCCACATTTGAAAGGTCCTGGGAAGGATGTGGATGTTGTCCTTTCCTGTAAATACATCCACACGGAAGCCATTCCCTTTGTTTCCACTTTCCTCTCACCATTGCAGTAGCTTAAATAAGGATTTTAGAATTATGTCATTCTGGGTTTGAATATTTGCTCTATCATTAAATGTGACCTGAAGAAAATTTCCAAACTGTATCACCTGCAAAATGAGGGTAGACAGTATACTCCAAAGAACAAGAGAAATAATGTCTAAGGTGCTTGGTGAAGTAGATGCTAGACATCTTTGATAAGGAAGTAGTTATCTCTTTTTTTTTCTCAGTTGTATGATTTCAGTTTGAAAATGTTAATATTTTTTAAATTCTGATTTTTCCTTTTTTTTCTCCAGTTCTGTAAAGTACAACGAGTTGAGTGTTGAGTTTCCCACTGCAGAGTGGTACCCCTTAGTTTGGCAAATCATCTGACAGTAAGGAAGGTATATTACTGGATTATTTTAAAAATCCCACCTCAAATAGTAAATTTTAAATGACTTTATTATGAACAGAATTTATCTAAGCAATTAACATTCATTTATTACTTTGCGTGTGTATGTGCATGGGTGTGCATATGCCATAGAACATGCTTAGAAGTCTGGAATTGAAGAAAGAATCTTTTTTTTTTTTTTTGTTTTGGAGCTGAGAATCGAACCTAGGGCCTTGCGCTTGCTGGGCAAGTGCTTTACCACTGAGCTAAATCCCCAACCCCTGAAGAAATAATCTTGAGAGGGAAAAGTAAACAATGTTATTTGAATGACTGTGACTTAAATTACATTATGTTTATATGAACAAGGAAATGACAACGAGATGCTGCTTGATGCTTGAGTCATATCACAATGCTTTGTTTGGAAAAATTTTACTCCCTATTCACAGTTCATATATAGTTGGGCATGGTACCTTATATATGTAATCCTCATTTGTATTTGGGAACCTGAGGTAGGAAGTTTATGAGTTCAAAACCAGCCCAGGCTACATAGTATGACCCTGTTACAAACAACAACAACAACAGCAACCACAAAGAACCATAACAACCAAACAAACATAGTTTATATAAATAGAACCTTCAGTGTGAGAAATTCATATCTCCGGGGGTAATTATGTCAAGGTATCACAAAAGACTTGAACATAGTACAATTAAGAAATGCGATGATGTAATGTTCTTAGGAACTGTATCGCTTTTGTATTGCAGGATGAGTAAGAGATACTTACAGAAGGCAACAAAGGGAAAGCTGCTGATAATAATTTTTATAGTGACCTTGTGGGGGAAAGCTGTTTCCAGTGCAAACCATCACAAAGGTAAGCTCTGCTGCATTCCCCACTGTCTGCATGAAATGGTTCCTTTAAACAGAGTGCGACATTCTGTCTTCACCGGTCTGTTCAATTTTATTAGGTATGGGTTCCCCCTAGCAATTTTCTTTAAGTAAAAATGCAGAGAGCTGTCTTCAAGATGACTTTGAAAGGAGAAACATGGTGTTTTCAGGATCACTGCCAATTTTGCAAATATTGTCCAATGAATGTAAAAATCTACCTCTGTCCCCATCCATTTTTAAAGATAGTGATGTTAAAATGTTGACTTGGTGTGTAATAAAGATGAATTTCAGACTGCCCTTATATTCATAAAGAAAACATTTTTCGTGACGCATATATTAATTGTATATACACAGTACATGCAAAGTTTTCCTTTAGATTTTTTGTAGACTGTGTCTTTTTTGGCACTATGCCTCTCTGCTCATCATTTGGACACCATTTCTACCATAACTCTCAGTAGGTTCTGTTCTTCCACAGAAAAGTGAGAATATTTGTCTATATGTATATGCTGTCAGCTCAAAATGACTCCCTTTTCTCGTTTCTAGCCATTAGACCCAGCATAATGAATGGCTGCCTTTTCCAAATGAGTTTAAATGGGGCTATTTCTGCATTATATCTACCATAATCAAGTATTCATAACCTGAGAAGTCAATTTAGATTTTTCTGTGAAATATGGTTTTGCTATTCAATTCTCTGTCCACCACGAAGGCTAGCAGTTTCCTTCCTTATTCTCTTTTGGAGTGAAGGAGGAATTAAGAGTGCCTTGGATTCTCTAACACATTATCTACACATGTGCATTAAATGGAGCATTAACATGGAGAGAAGAAAGATGTGGTGTGAGAACTGATGTCTTTGTAACAAGCTCCTCCCCCTGCATTTAAAACCAATAAATGAGACTTTATGTGAAGGAGAGTTTTGTTTGTTTGTTTGTTTTTGTAATTCTGTTCTGAGCTATAGAGGTTTGTGTGTTTGCAAATGTACATTTTTCTTTTTGTCTTTAGAGTAGCTCATGGACCTGTCAATCAATCTTTTAATCCTCTTTAATAATTGTTATCTTGGGTTCTTTTACTGTTGCTGTGATACAGAACTCTGACAAGGGCAACTTAATCACAATTCCATGTTACAGTTGATTATCACCAGGATGCCCCAGTTGCAGGAGAGTGAGGGAGCTGGTCACATTTAATCTATAATCAGTATAAATTGCATACCACCATTAAAGCTACCTTAAGAACTCTTAAGTCATGCTGTATGACATGTTAACATAAGAAGAGCTAGGAGTGTTGATATTAACATGATATTTTTCATTTTCTTTCTTCATTTTATTATTTATTTATAAATTTAAAGGATATTTAAATACTTTATTTTTTCTAAATTATGTGAATATGTGCATATCTGTGAGTGGAGATGCCTATGTAGTCTAGAAGAGAGCCTCTGAAACCTTGGAGCTGGAGTTACAGGTGGTTGTGAGCTGCCTAAGGTACTTACTGGGAACTGAACTCAGGTCCTCTGGAAGAGCAGCAAGCACTTTCAACTGATGAGACATTGCTCCAGTCTCACCGTATAAAACACTGCATTGTATAAGAAAATGTAAACTGCCAAATGCAATCTATCGCACACAAGAGAATCTAGGTTGTTCTCTGTTCCATTCCTAACTTGCCACTAATTTGCATAAAGGATTTATGAATGATTTCTCTCTTTCTTTGGCTCCTTTCTCTCTCCCCCTTCTTTTCCTTCTTCTCCCCACTTATTCTTTTTGTCTTGAGTTATTTCACACACAAAATTATAAGGGCAGTGTAAATACCAATTGTATACGACATGATCATAAAGATGAACACAATGTTCTTAACAACACATTGGGAAGTAGACCCCTTCTAATGCTCGTGAACCAACTGTGTCTGTAGACTGACTTTATCCCACTCTGCCTTCCTTAGTGTACTAGCATAATCATTGTTCTAAATGTCCCATGTAGAATTCCTTTATATTTAACAATAACCTCTTTATATGAGCATGAGTGCACATTTCTAAAAGCAATTTCCTTAGCTTGGGTAGTCCTTGAATTTGTGTTCCCAGTAGTATATCCTAAGTATTTAATTGCAATTTTGCTATTTTTTTCCAACAGCGCTTGTAAGGTATGTTATGAAGTATAACACATTGATTTTCCACAGTTGATCCATGCTGCATGAAGTTACTACAAACCTACTCATTCTCTTGTACATAGACATTTTGCATTCTATTTCTTTCCTGTTCTGAACAGTGATCCTAGGAGTATTATTGTGCATTGCTTTTCAGGGCATGTGTGCAAGTTTCTCTGGAGGTCACATTACCAGGAACAAAGTGCTGGTTCACAGAACATCCATGGGGGTCAGCTTGGCCATATAATGCTGAATGGTTTTCCCATCTAATAGCACTGATAAAGTTGCTCTGAATATTTTCTTTTTATCTTTTGTCCTCTGCTCTCTGTGTTTCTTCTTCTGTCACGAATGTTTCTCACTTGTTAAAAATCTTTTATCTAGATGTTGGTTAATTTATTAGTTTTCAAAGGACCAATGTCCCCTTTATTATCCCTTCCATGCAATTATGCATTTTATTATGTAAGTTATGTATATTATTCTGTCTGTGTATTTGTTATTTTAGTAATATAAATGTACCTTATCTATATGGCAGATAATCCAGTTCCACCTCTTCTGTCCCAGTCACCTGTGTAAGGGCATTAGACCCTCACTGGGTTTTCCAAATGCTTCTATAAAATTCCCAGACTGCCTCATCATGGGCTTCACCTGTCAGAGGTGATCTGGCATTTCCATAGCTAACTGTTTGGTAAGGGCTACATGTTTACAGTTGAATTATCTTCCTCAGTTAGACCAGGAATACTTAGGAGCGGTTGCCTATTATAAAGCCAAGACCTTAGAGATAGACATCTGGTGTGTCTGCCCTGGAATGATGGTATTGCATTCTAGGTAATAGGATGAGAACCTAGGATCCCTTCCAATCTGAGCTCCATGAAGAAAAACAAGATTTTCTCTTTGCAGACTGAGAACATAATGGTTGTTTCTTTCTTGCATCTAAAGCATCCTCTGTTCTCTGTCACTCCTATGTAGTGTCCTCTCTTTATACATAGACATGTGGCTTGATGGAGTTTAGTCAAGCCATGCTGATTCAATTACAATAAGGAACTGTCTCTGGTTCCTAACACCTTGGTGATTACTCAGGATAAAAACATTTCAGGTAATCCAGCAGCACTGAGGAACATTCTAGCTAGATACTAGCTCATCTAATTTTTGTAATTGTTGATGAGATGGGTACTATTGCATAACCACTTTTATTGATCAGAATCTGATTAATCAATGCCAGTGGGATTCAAATCTGACAGTCCTGCTCTTTATCGTCATGATATATCTGAGCTGAAATTCTTCACTACTTGGTTTGTTTGTCTGGGTTGAGTCTATGGATTAATATTCTCACAAACACAAAATAGGTGCTGTCCCCACTACCACTCAGGTAGAATTCTAGTCAGATGTTATACACAACAGTGTCTGCTGTGTAGCTGAGTTTTTATGTTACATTTCTACTTTTCAGGTTTTTCCATACCACACTTTAGAGTATATTTCAAATCTCTCAAAACCATTTGCTTTTATATTTTATTGTGTCTGGGTTATTCTTTAGTCTACTAATTGGCTTTAGTTTCATTTATTATATGCCTCTAAAATTGTTATTTTTTTCTGAGAATTTTCTTGCAATTTAATGTCTTTATGTTCTCACTCTTCTTTTCTGTTTTCCATTCCATAGGCTCTTCTAATTTGTTTTGTGAAATAAATTAGCCACTTAGTTCTCTTCAGAAGGAGGGTGTATATATATTTCCTCTACAGCTTTGTGAATGTTTTAGTTTTTGAGCCTTTTATAGGAGTACTGTGTTTAAGTCATTTCCACCCTTCATTTTCCCTCTTCCAGCACCCCCCCCCCCCCGCCAACTTCCTCTCAAATTCATGATCTCTTCTTCTTTAGCAGCCATTGGTTGCCTGTAGTTCTTAATTTAGTGGTGTGTCCTTGTGAAATTCTCTCTATTCCTATCCTCATGCCTGCTGTGTTTTCCTTATGAATGTCTTGTTAAAGCACCCAGATGATTGAGACTTTATGGGTGCGGCTTCCCTCTCATGTCCAGAAGACACTTCTCACAGCCAACTTACTGCTCCTTGGGTATTTAGAATCTGTTTGCTCCCCTCTTCCATCTCAGGCACTGAGGCTGAAGTGAAGGACTGGTGTTGTAGAGGTATTAGCTGGGATCGGCATGCTATAGTCAATTGTTCTCTGCATTTTTTGTGGTGATATTTTATTTGTGCACCCTAATAAAGCTTATCTGGGGACCAGATGAAAAAGCCAGCCACTATATTAAATAAAGAGGTCAGGCAGTGGTAGTGTACGCCTTTAATCCTAGCATTCAGGAGGCAGAGCTCCACCCAGATCTCTGTGAGTTCAAGGCCACACTGGCAACAGACCCAGACATAGTGGCACATGCCTTTATTCCCAGTGCTAGTTAACCATAGAGAGCTGGAGGTCTGTACAGACACACAGGAAGTGATAGAGCTGGGCAGGAAGAGGAAGTGATGTAGCTAGGCAGAGAGAGGAAGTAAGATGGCAGGGCACAGAAAGGTATATAGGTGTGAGTATACAGGAAGTAGCTCTCTCTGGAGACTGAGGAGTTGGTAAGGTGAGGTTAGCTCTGGCTCTGATCTCTCAGTTTTCACTCTAATATCTGGCTCAGGGTTTTTTTAAATTAATAATACCATTTAGCAATTAGTCTTACACATTTTGGCCATTTGTAGATTTCTCTGATGGTCTTTGCTACAAAATGAATCTTCTTTAAACAGGGCTAAGAGCAAACATATCTGTGGATATAAGGATAATATTTAGGATGTAGCTGGGAATTGTGCTGGTTTAGGAATATGGCAATAAGAGTCCATGACCTCACCAGCCACAGGTAGTTGGCTAAATTTACAATGCCAGGTATAAATTTCCTCCTATTGAATGAGCCTCACGTCTAATGAGGTACCTGCTTTTTACCCCCAAAATGTAAGTGTCACCATTTAACTTGGGTATACCTTGCCTTGTTGGCCATTGTTGTGTGTTGTGGGATTTACAGATGGATAGGAGATTATAAATTGCACCATCAGGCCATTCCAGATCTCCATCTCCTTCCAGCAGCACTTACTTTTGTCCAGGATGTTTGCTTGATGTTTCACTGAGCATTCTGACCCCTGCTTACCATGTGCTTTCCCCCTCTCCCACTAACTGACGAACACAGCCAGGGATAGGAGTGCCAAGAGGTGCCCCAATGAATCATTTTTCACCCAGCATATTCCTTTCGGTGGCTAGAGCAATTGCTGCCCAGATTGTCTACCCCATTGATATTTAACTCCCTTGTTGCTGATTTATAATTCTGAAGAGCCTAGGCTGATCCAGTCATAATCAAAGTTTCTTGACAAAAATCAGAACTTCCTCTTTTCTCTGATAACAACATTGCATCTGTAAAAATAAGTACTCCTGGACTCATTGAGTCCATTGTCATCTTGTGGAAATATTTTATATTGGCTACATAATAGAAAAGTTATTTGTTTACTCAATATTTTTTGAGTACCTGCATCAAGGCAGAGAATATAGTAGTCCATAAAAGAGATAAAAGTCTTTGTGTCATGGAGCTTTTATCTCCGAAGTAGGAAAATAGATAAAAAGAAAAAGAAATAAAATGGTATGTTTTATGGGATAAATGCTGTGGAGACTGTATAAAGGAAGAAAGAGGTGTAGGAAGTGCTGAGGAGGGATTATATGTTTAAATAAGGCCTTTGGGCATCACTTCACATTTTTAGCAGGGAGATATCAAGGGGGAAGAATGTTGCAGGTGAAACATCCATAAGTATAAATGTTTCTAAGCATTCTTGGAGACAAGAAGAAATACTGAAGTGGAAAGTGTGCATATAACAGACTGTAAGGAAGAGAATTGTGAACAGGTCATTTCAGAATAGACAGATGTGCACTACGAAATGATCAGCTCAATAAATAGCAGCAGGAATATACTAATGCAATAAATTCTGCTCTCAAGAGCAGCCAAGTGGAGAATTGTGTCACTCCATTTCCTTGAGATGACACAGAGACACCCAAGTCATCTACCGCACCTTATCTCAGGAACCAGATATCTAGAAATCAGAACCTGTTGTCAGTCATCTTAACAAACTTTTGTGCTGTGGGAATTAACAGTCCTTCACAGAGAGACAAATAAGTTTATTGCTCAAGCTGCCTTCCAAAGATTCTGCCCTGAATTCTTACAATTATATTGAGCTGGGCATTTCGGTGGGGATTAGCCAAGAACATTGTGACAGCCAGTCAGAAAACATAAGCAATATTTCCCCCTTGGAAGCAATTACATTAGCTACAGCTTCAGATAGTGGGGATCAGAGAGGAAACATTTTAGTTTAGGTCTCCAAGTTCCCAAAAGAAAAAATATAGCCATTAATCTTATAAAGCTAATATGTTTTTGTGTCTACCCACCACATCCTAACTAAATCCAAAGAGAACAAATCATCACTAAGTGTTTGAGTTGGATACATAGTGTGAGAATTATACAGAGGAGAAAAAAACACCCTGGAAGTTAGTTTGAGTTAAATACAGGTTCTTCTCATTGTAAGCCAATATAATTAATAATCTGAGTTAAAACTCGTGATGGGCTTTATTTTTTTCCTAAGAAAATTTAGTTAAAAATATTTTAATTGTAGGATAAAATAACAATGGTTAGAAAGTTTAAGGGTCACTCTTAAGTTGCTTTCTGGTTTATTTAATAGCTTATTAATTCAAACAACTACTCAGGAGACAGAATATAATACATTCTGTGTCAGTTAAATGTTAGGCATTAGGTCAAGTTCCAGTGACACATAATTGAGCAAAATTGATGGAATCCATGTCCTCATAGAACTTACAGTGTTTTCAGGGAGAACAGTGTTGATGTTGCATGTCAGATAGTCTCAGAGATAAACATTTAAGTACAAGTGATATTAAAGTGCTATAAAGATAAAATTTCAAAAGGATTAGTACATATCAACCACAAAATGAATGAGGGGACTCAGGAGACCCCCCCTCTTTTTTCTTTTTAAGGAAGAAAACTTGATGTAGGATTTGAGTGAGAGAGGGACACAGTTTCTGTGTGCTTGATGGCTCAATATAACTGAAACAAGCTGGCAAAGGGTCGTGGGAACTCTACTAAAGGTTTCTAGCTCTTTTCCATATAGAAAGAATATAGAGGAGTAAATGTTTGAAAAGAAAATGGCAAATCTCTGCCAGAAGAATATGTACAAATACTGTCCAAAACTATTTCCAGTGCTCCCCATAATAAAGACATAAAACCTCCCATCTTCTCCTAAAAACATATGTTTCTAATTAAAATATATTCATTAAATGAGGTCTGTATATAGTGGATAATTCATTTAATTTATTATTTAGAGTACCAATGAATGGATAAAGTCAGTTTTAGAATGATTCTCATTTTCTGTTATTTGGATTCTTCACCATTCCATTGCTAGTTAAATTTTTTTTTTTTTTCAGTAGTAGAGATTGAGCGTTGGGCCTTGTTACACTAGGCAAGTACCCTGCTTCTGAGCTGTGTTCCCCACTTAATGATTCTATTGATTTGCTTGAGAGCCTAAAGCTTTTAAAATTTGGTTATATTCACTGTATATGTTTTAGTTCATATACTTTTCAAATTTGATATTATTCCATATATATATACATATATATTTAATTAAAATTCATTCTTGCCTGATTTTGTCTTTTCCTCTTAGCTCCTCTCAAGTTGCCCTCCTTCCAACTCATTCTATGAATATCTCCCCACCTAACTCTCAAATTGATAGCTTCTTGTTCTTTATTATTTGTGTGTGTGTGTGTGTGTGTGTGTGTGTGTGTGTGTGTGTGTGTTTATGCACAAGCACAGCCTGCTGAGGCCATTTTTGTTGTTTGTGTTTACATGGTTTCGACGCTGACCGCATTGCATTGGGTAACTTTATTTGAGGTTTGTCCCTGGGAGAAGAAATTTGCCCTCTCTCAGCAGACAGTATTTGTCTGTAGTTCTCTGTCTGGTGTAGAACCCAGTGAGATTTTTTCTCCTTCCCTGTTAGCATGTCTATGGATATCACTATTTTTCAAGTTTTATTCATACAGCCATTTCTCAGAGAGACTATTTGATATTCAAAATAATATTTATGTAACTCATAATATATTGTGACCCAATATATGAAAAAGAAACACAAAGAATTTTTAAGCATCTGTAACCCTGCTATACATATCTATTTGTAACCCCTTTCTTACTTATGCTATGATTTCTTCTTGTTTCCTTGAAAACATTTATTTAACCACCTTGTATTATTCTCTAAGCTGTTTTAAGTTTTTCCTAAGTTGTAATAACCTTGTGTGAGCACTGATACGTACAATTAGTTTGTATTTGCCTAACTATATTTGTAGCGAGAGAATTACTAGGTCAACTGATTTCAGTTGTAACATGTTACTATATTTTGACAATGATACTCATAATTATAAAACAACTTTGTGTTTATTTGAGGGTATTTGAAAAAAATAAGAGAAGCATTGGTAAGATAACAATAATACTAGACTCATAAAGCATTCATTAATTAACATTTATGCATGTTTAAAAAAATGCCTCCTGAGCTAAGTTGTAAGTTCACAAACATCTTTTCATCAGCAGGGAACTTACATGCCCATATTTATAAATGCTTTTCAACATTATTTATCATTCTATTAAATCTTTGCCAATTGAATCTCCTTTTAGTTTGTAATTCTTATTAAAGATGACAAATGCTTAACTAAATTTATTTACAATTAATATTTTTATTAATTCCTTTTTCATATCTTTATGAGTTGATTTTATGATGTGATACTATTTTTGTAGTTTATGAGAATGCTTCATAAACGATTAACACTTTATCCTTCATGGTTTATACACCCAGAGTACTAGCAGACAGTACAGGAGCTCTACTTCAAAGGCTTACAGAGTCTGACACTGATTTGGCCCTTTGCTGGGACTGAATACACCCCCCCCCCACACACACACACATACACATCTACACAACTACCCTTTTTTGTAAGAAGAGAGGATGGGTATTACAAACACCTTTAATATTGTTTCTTTATTCTTTTTAAATATGCCCACCTCTATTTTGGTTTTATCTCTTTTAATTAGTGAGTAAATCTTTTCAAGATTTGTTTTTGGTTTCCTTTGCTTTTAACTGATGCCTTGATCTTTTCTTCTGTCTTTGTTCCCAGGATCATTTGCTATGTGCTTGGATCATTTTTTTCCCCTTTTCTCTCTGTGTCTAGTAACCTTCTAGTTTTCACCTTCCTTTGTGGAAATGTTCCTTCATGTTTTATTTTTCATATATGAAGCTAATTCTGTCATCATTAATTAGGTCTTTCTTAGAGTTTAACTTTAACTTTTACTGTTTCTTGTGAGTTCTCTTTGGATAGGTCCTGTAGCTTCTCACGGAGCACATGATCCAGAGATAACAGAAAACAAAAACAAAAAACAGGAAAACAACAAGCAAACTGAATTTTACTTCGAGACCCTTTGCCTCTAGTCATAATATGGGTCATTTCTAAACCCTGGGATACTGACTCATCCTCTTCTTCCCCATCCTTTTGTTGAGCCAAGACTGTCATTTTGGGGTTCCTTTTGGACCTGACAATACTTCCTCTTGAAATTGCTTCACCACCCTTCTAGCAAATACTTTTTCTCATCTCATATATCTGATAGTTTGTTCTGTATCCCAGGTATGTTCTTTTATCTTTCATTTTGATGAAGTATTGAGAAGTTAAAAAAAAAAATGAGAGGTTCACTTATTCAGACTGATGTCTTTGGTGTACCCTTGTGCTTAAGTGATAGTTTGGCTAGGTATAGAATTATAAAGGCATAATTTTCATGTATAAGACAGTATCCATAGGGTTTTTTTTTGTTTGTTTGTTTTGGTTGTGTTGTTGTGAAATTATAAAGCAATGATTGTTGACATCCTATACTTTTGTTATGATCCTTTCTTTTTTTCCTCTCTTCTGTTTCATGGACTGTGATGTAATCCTTTCCTCCTGAAACTGATCATGCTGTTGCTATCTCATCACAGCTATGACATTTACTGGGACATTACAAAAGAGTTTGATAACACCATGGTGATATCAGGCACCTTTGTATTTTCTTATTTTAGTGTAGATGGTTAAAGCATTCCAGCATTAATTAAAATATTGAATTTTCAAACAAGCTAAATTACATTTAGAATGTTTTCCTATTTTTTTCTGTTTAAGGGTCTTTCCCCCCTTTTAGCTGAGAATGTGTAATATTAGGAATTCTAGGTACTTAAAGTTAGAACAAATAGAAATAATTTTAATCTAGTATGCCTCTAGATGCATGCTTTATTTGGCCTTGGACAGGAATATTCACTGTCCTTCCTCTCATATGCTTGTTTATAGTAGATGATTTAAGAATTTTAAAAGGAAAAACCCTGAACTTGAACATGCCTTCCAAAAGGAGAATGATTATAATATTTTAAAATATAGAATAATTTTTTTTTTCTGGTATTGATGGGTTTATAGTTATCAAGTGAAGTTACACAACTATTGCACAATTATACAATCAAAATGATATCATTAAACATTTATTTATTTTTTATTGTGCATAGTTCAAATCTCAACATTTGTTTCCAGGCATGTAATGGACATTGCCAACATACATCTTATCATTTATTTTAAATTGCTTCAGGCATTACTATTCTTCAGCGCATGGCAAGAATTAAAGTGTGAGAGAGTTCTTTGCTTATTTAATTTAGAGCCTAATTTGTTACTCCTGGTTTACTTCAAGCAGGGCTTATAGTTATTTATAGTTTTGCCAAAGGAGAAGCTGCTCAGGGAAAGCGTTGGGGAAGCATTATTTAGACACTCTCCCCTGTTAGCCTTTCCTTATCTTGCTTATTTCTGCCTTGCAGATATATCTGTGACTTCCAGGAAAAGAGAAGCGAATCTGTCACCTTGCATAAACCAATTTTCACCCCTTTTAGGGGTTGGTATGATCCCTGCCAAAAATGAATAACCTAGAGCCAGTTGTTACTTCTGTGATCCTGAAGATTGGACAGTCATAAGCTTTCATTGTCATTAATATCATTTGTAGATGTCCTAAGAACACACAGTTGTAAAATGTTTTGTAGATATGGGAGGATCCCATTATCTTAATCTTCAGGAACTCACTTAGTAAAATATATCAAGAAAAAAAATCATCTGTATATCACTTAATTACTTTTATCCATATTTTTTTCCACAGGTGCTACCTTAAAAAACAAAAACAAAAGACAAAACCGATGGTCTACCCAAGTACTTACATGCCTACTTGGGCATACCAGACTTCTCTGTTCTTGGTTTTGTGAATGCCTTTTAAATCACATCATCAAATCACACCATTCCACAGGTTTTATAACATCTCAAGTTGCCAGATCACTTGAAAATATTTTCCATATTTTTGTGGTTTTGCTTTATCATGGTATATTGAGTGTCCATGTAATAAGAAATCTACTACTTATATGTGTAGCCTTGATCTCTGCACGTTATTTAGTTTAATAAGCAAGACACATGGCTGGATATTAAATTAGCCTATGATGAGTACTCACTTGATCACTTATGAATGACTATGTCAGGTTCCCTAGATAGAGTGTGTGTACATTCACCATGAGTGTGGAAGAGTCTAGGACAGTGGTTCTCAACCTGTGGGCCACAGTGTTAGGAAAGTTGAGAAGCACCACAGTTAGATAAAACAGACTGAAAGGCTCATTTGAAATTGTGCTTAAGATGCTTATTTTGTGTGGGTGCTTAAAGAGGAGAAAAACTTGGATCAGAAAGACTTAGAGTTTTGTTTGATTGCCCTAGAATTTTATTACCTCTGAACATTTTAGTTTATCTCTTAGGACATAGTTAATAATAGATGTACATTTTCTTATACTGGGGTGGTATAGAGATAGAAATGATTGTAAATGTGAAACTTCTTTGAAGGTTAAAATATAAAGCTATTTTTTTTGCTATAGACAGATTTTCCATCTTACTGATCATACTTTTATAAATATTGACAGTCCTGAGAAACAGTTTTGGTAAAGTGCTATTCTTTTTTCCTCTGGATTTTGAGACAAGCTCTCATGGAGTTCAGCCTAATTTTTAATGCAGTATGTTGGTGGCCATGACCTTGAACTCCTGAATTTCCTACCTCCATCTCCCAACTGTTGAGATTATAGATGTATATCAGTACACCCAGCTATTCTTGCTTCCCTTTGCAATATGATAATTCATATTGTGTGGGGGGAGGGGAGGGAGGGAGGAGACTCAGCTCTTGAATTCTTTAACTAAATGTGAAATTCATCTAATTTTTCAAATGATAGTCTATGGGAATATTCTGCCAAAATTGATCATCACCTGTCAGTAGAAAAAAAATCCAAGCTGTTTTGTAATGCCTTTTCAGGTTGTAACTCACTCACTTAAAGGTTAATGTTGAGAAATAAGTTGAAACATCTTTTCTGATTTCACACCCCTGCATCCAAGCTATAAAGTGAAATAAAGATAAAATGTAGCTAAAAATTACAATGCTACTACAGTGGACTCAGGTAGAAGGCACATTGGTATCTCAGTAAGGCTTTTCTTTCAGAATAGTTAGAGCCTATGTGGATACATCTTTTCCCAAAGCAGATGTTACTTTGGAAATACCATCTTTACCATTCTCATTCCTTAACAAAGACAATGCTGCTTCAAGTCTGTAAGGAAACACCACGGCAAACATTCCTCCAAAATGTTCATATCCTGTGGAATTTTAGGTCAAATATAGGTGAAACAAGTTTTAAATTTTTATGTGCATCTAAAATTCGCTTTAGATGAACTCTTGTAGCAGAGTTCATTTAAATGAAGAGAATCCATTTCTGTAGGTCAGTCCCCTGGACATAGAAGTAATTACATCCCAATAGATCTCTCGTACATTTTACATATAGTAATTTCTCATTGTAATTTTTATATATCAGGCATTGAATATAATCAATTGTAAGCTATAATTTCAAATTCTCATTGTGTTCTTTACCTCCAAACATTTTCCCTGATAACTATCAATTCATTCATTCAACAAATAGAGGCTGATCATCTATTATGTGACAGACTGTTCTTAAATATCAACATACCATCACAATGAATAGATTATTGTATTCTGAAGGAACCCATTAACTGAAGAGAAAACTATTGGTGTAAATAGGCTATATCACAATGAGAATTTAATATCTTACAGAATGATGTGTTCATAGAAATATAGGGACAAGGCTTGTGCACACACAATATGCATATAATAATAGTAGAAGCAATAATAAAGTCTGCATTCATGTTGAAAAGTAAAACTGGTAGAACGGTGCATACGCATGTGTCAGACTGGGTGGGTCAGTGGGAATGAGAGATGCCTGGTGTATAAAGAATGAGTAGATGATGGGCGTGAGGGAAGTGGAGGTGCCAGGAAAGTAGGAGTCAGAATGAGAAATCTAAGTGGGAATTACGGAGGCGAGGATGACTGTGAGCTATGACCACAAAATAACATGTTGGATGAAACAGCCGCGGAGGTAAACCTGTGTCTTTATTTTTCCGGGAGTAACACCCTGGATTTCCAAATCGCAGAGGTTTTACTACCCTTGCTGTGGAGTTCTGGAAATCTCTTTGTGTTCTTGTGCTGGAAATTAAATGCCTCTCTCGAAAGGCGACTGACATTTTCAGAGCTGTTGTTTGAACAGACCGTGTTGTTTTAGGTGACAATTACAGTTCTTATTTTAGTTCAAATCAAGATTTTTTTTAGATTGTAGTTGAGGTGATGTGTAAGTAATATAAGTAGAGACCACAGGTCTGGTTAAGTCACTCCTAATATCATGGGCTCATTTGAAAATAGTCCTTTGATGTTTTCACATCGGAATCTGTCCCAAGATTATCAGAGTGTGAGTTGTACTGAAAGGTTGTAAACTTTGAAGTACCAGTAGTGAAAATGCTCTATTACTTTGATAGAAATACAAGAATAATATCCATTAATTTTTCCCTTCCATTTTATTCATGTGTATGTATGTGTGTTTATGCACCTACATGTGTGCAGGTTTTTTGCATAAGTTTAGGTGTGTGTGTGTGCACATGAGTGTGCATGAACATGAGTGTGGGAGCACATGGAGGTTGATGCTGGTAATCACCCTCGATCGATCTTTCCTCTACCTTATTCAATGAGGCAGAATCTCCCACTTAAACCTAGAACTCACAGGTGTGGCTGGTCTCATTAGCCAGCCTACTCTGTGGGTGCTGCCTTTGACCTCTGACACTGGAAGCACAGGTGGGCTTCTCTCCCACCACCAGATTCTGGGGAATCTGATCTCTAGTCCTTCCTCTTTATCACTGAGCCGTTTTCCCCTGGCCCTGTTCATTCATTTTTAAATGCTCATCTAATCACTAACAGAGTGTTGTTGGAAGTGGAGGCATATATTGGCCCTCCAAAATCCATGGTTCCTGCATGGGTGGGTTAAACCAGTTGAAGCTCACAGATATTAACTAAAATGGATATGTATTAAACATGTTCTGACTGTTTTCCTGTCATTTCCTAATTATTACAACTATTTTCATAGTATTTATACTGCATTAATTATTAAAAGCAATCTTGAGGTGAAGTGAAGCATAGAGGATTATGTGTAGGTTATATGCAAATATTACAGCCTGTTTTTTTAAGGGGTTTTTAAAACTGTAGATTTTGGAATCTATGCAAGGGCTTTTGACCCAGTCTTTTGTGGACATTGTAGGATGACTATATTGATTTATTCCCAAGAAAAATTATTCCCAGCATTTTAATAGTTGAAAGGAAATATACCAAGGTGTAGGGGATATTTACTCATAGTAAGAGTTCTAATTCTATACAAAAAGTTCTGTCCATCTGGTCTACCAGACATATAACAGATTAGGCCTGTCAAGGTGCTCCTGAATATTACTCTTACTGGAATTGTCACTTTTCACAATTGACTTTATTACTCTTTAGCTAACATTCCATGCCTCATGAAAAAGCTGGATTGCAATGTCTCTAGAAAAAGGTTTTTATTCTTAGGTCAAAATATAGACTTAGAGGGATCTGAATAACACAATAGAAAGCAGAAGAAAACGCATTGTGTAATAAAGTTTCTTGTAAAACATAACCATTCCCTTATGGTGTTAGTGGGGTTTCCAAAATACAGCTTTGTAAAATGGTATTAGGCAATCGTTTATTTATTTTATCACTGGGAACATTCTGCACTTTTTGAACATGGTATGAACATTCTGTGTTCTTTTGGACTCTTAATTTACAGATTGTTTATATGAGTGCCAGTGACAGAGTGCCTTAGCCTTTACTGAGGGTCACCTAATGATTGCTTATGCCCTGTGACACACTGAGGGGTTTTCAAACACAGAGATATTTTCTTTGAAAATGGATACTCCTTCCATAAAGGTGGAAACCTGCCTTATGATTTTTGAAGGTTTTGTTTGTCTGTTTGTTTTAAAGTTTCAGATCTGAACTTCCTTAAAAAAAACCTAACTCCTTATGAGGTAAGGTTTTTCTATTCCAAGATTATTCTGGTCAATAAGTAGAAGTTTGGCCAGAAGTATACAGGGCTCAGCAATGCTCCTGAAGGCACTATTTCAAAACCTCTGTGTCATTTTCCCTGGCAGCAGAGGGAGTGGAATCCTTGGGTTTTGGATATGAGGAACCAGAATCTTTGGGTGACCAAACCCTTCAATATCATCTCTATGTGCTTATTTATTCTTCATAGAGACTGTACCTTTGATTTAATAAATCTGAACATATTAAACTTACCGAATGGTCTATATCAACATAGAGAAATAATTTTTTTTAATTAGTGACGCAACTGCTAGAGATATGATTAGTCTCTCTAAAACAACCAAGATTCATATAATATAACCTCTTCCAGTAGTATTGGGACTGTTTTAGAGTCCATCATTTGGTCATCTTCTTTTTATGAACTATCTTTGTTCATGCCCTTCCACTCTGTCCCCAGGAATCCATTGCTACTTCTTCAAGCAGATTATTTCACTGTGCCTAGATATTTGTGGCTTGGATATTATTCTGGAGGTAATTCCAAAAACCATAATGGTGCATCTTTGAAATTTTTAAATATAAATTGTGTTATATAGACCAGAATGCTTTTGTTTTAATGTTTTGAGATGCTGCAGATGACATTGCTGTGAACTGTTTTTAAGGAGACAATACTATACCAAGTAGGGGTGAGCAAACAACCCAAACAAATGTGTTTCCTGTGAACTAATAATGAATTCTCACATGGTGAGATAATCGTTTGTGAGTCCTGCTTCTTAGCCAACCTGTTGTCTCTTCTGTAACTGCTGCTGTGATATTTTATTGAAGCACATTGGCATCCTGTTTGAGCAGAACAGAATTATTTCTGTTTACTTTATTTTCAAATTAGATCATAATGGAAATCTTTGGATGTAATGAGCTTTAAAACCTAGTTCCTATAAAAACTAGCCATTTCAACCTAAATAGTGAAGACCTTAATCTTGGTAATATGAATTTCTATATCTTAAAGAAGAAAAAAATAACCATTTGAGAATACATAGGAAATATGGATTTCTATATCCCATTGGAAGAATAATAGAAAACCTTATCCTTCTGTTTTGACCAACAGATGATCCAGGTCAGAGAACTGTAATATTGGAACTGTTCTTGACCAGATCTCAGTTTAGTTGAAAGTGCCCAGGAACAGTTTTCAGAAAACCACTTAGAAAGATATAAATCTCTTTAAAAGTGAAGATGTTTGCCACTCAGGGTCAAAGTCTTAGTTTTAAGAATGAAGAATTTCTTTATTGGCTAACATGTGGAAACTTAAAATGAGGTTCTCACTTGCCTATTCTAGGGAAGATATTATTCAATGAATAATAACAATATAGAATATGTTTACAGACTCTCATCCTTTAAAGTATCACCTGCCCCAGTAATCTACAACTATGCATAAATTGTTAAACAATTTTGGACTGTCTTATTAAGATGTATTTATTGTTTAGTAGCACTAAGGATTTCTTATTCCTTAGGAACCAGATTGATATAGAGTTTCAGGACGAATGAACACTTGGTGGGCATCTCCTCTAGCCCCCAATCAGTGAATGACTCCTCTACAATACTTGCTCAGTATAAAGCTTAATGTGTTGTTACATCTTGCTACAACACATCTTTTTAGTTAGATATGTGTTTCCCTAGCTATGTGTATAGATCTGTCTACTTCTAATTTGGTGCATAACATCAACCACTATTGTGAGTGGATAGCAAAGCACAACACACATGTTCCTTATATGTGATAAACATTTATATTTTTGTAGACACTGGTCTTTTCCTTGAGACATTTTTTCTTTGGATTTTATGTTCTTACATATTTCAATCATTAATCAAAGTCTTTTCTCTTTATGATCCCTTGAAGATTTATTTCTACATTATGGAATACTCTAAATAAGGACGGTTCAAAGCAGAATAAAAAGAGAAATAGTGTTCAGAATTTTTCTATTTTTTTCCTGCAATTTGCTTGATCAACTTCATTTTTCTGTTCTCTATTAAATATATTTTCTTCCAATATCATTGCTTTCCCAACTATACATCAAGTTTCTTTTAGGAACAGAGTGCACCAGAGTTATTCAGCAAACATGGAAATAATTTCTTTACCTGACTCAGGGGTCTCTGTTCTCTAGTTTTAGACAGAGAGAACTATCACTTAGAACCTTTCACCGTGGTCCTCTCCCCCCCCCCCATGTAAATTAATAAAGTGAATTTGTTCTAGGTTTATTGTTGGCTGTTTGGATTTTACTACTGGGGGGGCACCACCAAGCTCCCAAATAAATCACAGACAGAGGCTGATTCTTATTTACCATTGTCCAGCCTTAGCTTGTCTTGTTTCTTTCCAGCTTTCAATGATCTCATCTACCTTTTGCATCTGGGCTTTGACCTTTTTCTTCTATATCTTACTTTAACTCTTACTCCGCAGCTGGCTGTATAGCTGGGTGGATGGCCCTTGTGTCCTCCTCCTTCTCTTTGCCCTTCTCCTCCTCCTAGATCTTTCCGTTTATTTATTCTCTGTCTACCAGCCCCGCCTATCCTCTCCCCTGCCTTGCTATTGGCCATTCAGCTCTTTTTTAGACCATCAGGTGTGTTAGACAGGCACAGTAACACAGCTTCACAGAGTTGAACAAATGCAACATAATAGAATGCAACACATCTTTGCATCCTTAAAGCCAATGCCTCACAGCATAAGCAAGTGTAACACATCTTAAAATAATATTCTACCACAGCAGTTCATCTAGTTCACCTGCCTAGGGCACTGGTGAACATAGTCTGCCATCCAAGGTACCCATCCCCTTTGCCCCTCTCCTGTGGTGGGTATTATGTTCCCTGAAATATTGTGTATTCCCCGAAATAAACATGTCCGGGATCAGAGAACAGACAGCCACTAGAACAAAGCCAAAAATGGTGGCTAGAAAATGGGAAGAGTAAGCCATAGCAGAAGTTGGGCAGTGGTGGTACACGCCTTTAATCCCAGTACTTGGGAGGCAGAGCCAGGTGGATCTCTGTGTGTTCAAGGTTACTTTAGAAACAGCTAAGCTTGGTGACTCACGCCTTTAATCCCAGAAACCCAACCTTTAATCCCAGGGAGTGGGGGCAGAAAGAGAAAGGTATATAAGGCGTGAGGACCAGGAACTAAGTGAATAAAGCATGTAGTTAGTTAAGCATTTGGTTGGTTAAGCATTCAGGCTTTGGAGCAACACAGTTCAGCTAAGATTCATGTGGAGGAGGACTCAGAAGCTTCCAGCCTGAGAAAACAGGATCACCTGAGGAACTAGCAAGGTGAGATAGCTGTGGCTTGTTCTGTGTCTCTGATCTTCCAGCAATCATCCCAATAACTGGCCTCGGGTTTGAGTTTCATTAATAAGAACACTTAAGATTCATGCTATACTCCACACACTCTGGGATTATCTCAATGTCTTCTCCCTTCTTTGTACTAGCTTTGCCTCTCCATGAAGACAACCACCCATCTTCTCCCATCTTTATGCAGCACCATTACAACTACCCACTTCATTCAAGACTTGCGTATTTCAGAGTTATGTGATGGTTCTGTACGAAGAGGACTAGATTGCTCTACTTAGTAACTGTGACTGAATTTTTTTTCACTTTTTTTTTTCAGAGCTGAGGACTGAATCCAGGGCCTTGTGCTTGCTATGCTAATGCTCTACCACTGAGCTAAATCCCCAACCCCTATGACAGAAATTTAAACATGATGTGTGCAGGGTATTTCAGACAGAAAGAGTTTCTACTCCAGTGCTGAATTGCTCTTTGGTTTCATCCCTCTGTTATAATATGTGTCTTCTGTTTCTTATTCTTACCCTTGATGAATGCTAAATGTCCACAAATAATTATGGCTCCTCATGCTTTTGATGTAATGTTAGTAAGATTGAGCATTAACTGAATTTTTGATATGTCTTATTCTAGGGAGCTTTGCATACCTTCCAATGGACATTGACACACACAAAAAAATTTAAATGGCTCATTATAAATATCTCACAAGCCTGAATACACTCAAGTTCTTAATTTGGCTGCTTATTCTGCATACAGATTTATGCGATCCATTGTTTGGAATTTTAAAATGTCAGACATTTCAAAGAATTTGTACCTGACATTTTCAAGAACAACAGAGTTCAACTTTAGGTAAAAATTGCTGGAACGACAGCCTTGAAATAGCATCTCCATTAGGGTGGAGATACAGCTTGTATGGAACACAGGCCAGCTGACCTCCCTGAAATAGGACACACACTCCCCAGGTGGGAGACCCACTCTCCAGGTGGGAACAGCTCTTGATCAAGCTCTCTAGGCAGTGCTTCTGTTTTCCTCCATTCCCTTCCATCTTATGCTCCTGCATGCATAGCAAAACCTGTGTAGGTGGCTGTGAAGACTCATGATCCAGTGTTAAGTGTATCCCATTTTCTGCACAGCACTGAATTATAACAGAAACAAAAGAATACCAAACCCAGAATGTTTCTCTGTGTAGACAGAGCTCTTAGAATCCTGGCTCTCTTTTTTTTAAACTGGTCAGGATTTATCTGGCATTGACCAGTT